>NC_136932.1:32660012-33260012 GCF_949752795.1 Hyperoodon ampullatus
TGGGGATGCATGGCTCCTAGGAGGAAACATAATAATAATATTCTATCTAAATGTACTTTTGCAACATTAAACCTGAAAAGGACAAAGTATCAATCTACAGACTGAGTTCTTTGTGCGTGTAACTGATCTGGTCAACTTTATATTTTTATAGAATTTAGTAACATGCCATAAACATAAGGCATGCCACACTGGATGAACAAGTGAATGAACTACACACCAACAGATAAGTCCAGACATAATAAGTTCTGACCTTTGTACCGTATTCCAGTAAAATCCAGTCTCTGAAGTAAATGAACACAAGGAAGTAACTAAGTATTTGAGATCTCTACCATTCTCAGGCATCAGTTAAGAATTTGAAATTGCAATTAAGACAGGTCACAAAATACAGTTATAACTGAACAACAAAACAAACACAAAAAACCTAAGTAACAAATAGCCTGACATTTACCTACATCAATCCCTGGCATATTGAAAGGCCTCTGCTTTTCTCCTGCAGATAACAATGGCAAGACAATCTCCCACTTCACAAAATTTACAAAAAAAAAAAAAAAGCTTAAAACTAACTTGATTAATCCAAATATGCTTGGCCTTGGAACAAATTTTACTCAAATTCAAAGAAAGATAGTTAATTTTGAGCATTCTGTGCTTTTTTTAAAAATTATGTGGGCAGGGCAAATTCTTAAGTTTTACTATATGATTAAATCCAACAAGACACCCAGTTAAAAATATTTATTCCTGGGCTTCCCTGGTGGCGCGGTGGTTAAGAATCTGCCTGCCAATGCAGGCGACACGGGTTCAAGCCCTGGTCCAGGAAGATCCCACATGCCGCAGCTACTGAGCCCGTGCGCCTAGAGCCCGTGCTCCGCAACGAGAAGCCACCGCCATGAGAAGCCCGCGCGCACCGCAACGAAGAGTAGCCCCCGCGGGCTTCCCTGGTGGCGCAGTGGTTGAGAGTCCACCTGCCGATACAGGGGACACAGGTTCGTGCCCCAGTTCGGGAAGATCCCACATGCCGTGGAGCGGCTGGGCCCGGGAGCCATGGCCGCTGAGCCTGCGCGTCCGAAGCCTGTGCTCCACAGCGGGAGAGGCCACAGCAGTGAGAGGCCCGCGTACCGAAAGGGAAAAAAAAAAAAAAAAAAGAGTAGCCCCCGTTCGCCGCAACTAGAGAAAGCCCGTGCGCAGCAACAAAGACCCAATCAATGCAGCCAAAAATAAATAAATAAATAAATTTATTTTTTAAAAAAATTTATTCCTCATAGGTCATGGAGAGAATCACACCTATATAAATATGTCACAGCAGGTTAGCAGGTGTATTTGGTAAGCTGTAATGTGAACACATTTCCCTAATTAGAATACAATGTTTATTCGTTCAATAAACATTTGCAGTGTCAATATCCTAGGCAGTGCCTTCAAGATAAAGTCAGAGAAGGGCCCATCCCACCCCCAATAGGAGATAAAACAGGTACCTACCTAAATACAAGGTAGAAAATGTAAATGCCATGAGAGGAGATGTGCAGCTAAAGCATTTCAGGAGAGAAGAGGGAGCTGTTACTCTGGCACAGAAATATAACCTTACGATCTCTGTAAAGCAATTTCATAACAGCTCTTTTAGGCTCACAACAGCAACCTAGGAGAGATGTTTTCCTGCTATCATAGATGAGGAAACAGCAGAAAAAGACTGATCATGTTCCAAAATGACACAGTTAAAGGAGGAATCAGGACTCTTTGTATTTTATTTTCTCTGGGGTAGGAGTAAAACATATGGCAAGCCTTTTGTAAAAGGAAAGAGTATTTTGGTACTGCAAGTAATCACATCCTTATGTATGTATGTGCATATTATTTATATACATGTGTGTGTGTTAACCTTGATTTCCATTAACAGGTGTGCTTAAAGCAAGGCAAAGCAACTGTGTACTATAAATATTAAAATAAATAAATAAACCTCCACTGAATTTTAACAGAATGAGAAAATAAAGACAACGTTTCTTTCTGCAACAACCTGCTTATTTCTTCTGTAATCTTCACCCATGTCTAAATAATATTCTAAAATTGGTCTGCTCCTGAGATCAGGCAACTTAGTTCTGCCAAGAAATATCTTTATGAAAGGATACATCAAAACATTTTCAAAAACTATTAAAAATTAAATAACGCCATCAGCTCTTCAGTTATCCAAGAGAGAGTCACATGTGACCTATCAGCAGCAGTTATTGATCACGACATGTTGAACGAATGAATGAATATTTGTAGGCATTTAAAATCCCAGGCCTGTTGCTCTTTACGCAACGTTCCGCCTCCAGTCACCGCCTCACCAAGGTGCACGCAAGGAATGTAAATTTAGTACAATTAGGATATACTTAGGGAAGCAAATCTGATGCAGGTGAAAACACTAATCCCAAAGATTAGAATCACCCACGCCTCTACTCTCCAAGGGTAACTCTGGAGAAGCGGCACTGTAGCATGCAACATCGGTAAAAGAAAACTGACACTCTCTGAGAAAACACTTTTCACAAATATCACCTATTCCCACCCACACCTTTAATACACGACTATACCTAATCCGGCTAATTCGAAGAATTCAGTCTCCTCGCCACTAAGACTGACTTCTCAATTACAGTTTCTCGAATCCCTCCTCCCCCGAAAAGAGAATTCACATTAAACAGCAACGATAAAAGGCAGAAGGTACCGGGTTCCGATCTCCACCGTCTCCCCCGCCCTCCCTTCGCCATTACACCCCAAGTGGTTTGGTCGCAAAGGTGAACTAGTTTGCTCTTCAGGCACTTGTCCACCGCTGTCACCCGCCCTGACCCCTTGCACACTCCCGGGCAGCCACCAACTCCGCCCCGGAGGGAGAGCAGGCCGCCACCTGCGCCGGCCCCACCCGCGGCCCCGGCCCGCGCCCGCCTCGGGCCCCGCAGCCCGCTCCCCGCAGGGCACCCTGGGCGCCCCGGCCCGGCCACAACCCATTCTTCCTCCAAACTCCATGAGCCTCCCCCGCCGCGCCCGGCTCGCCCCGGCCGCCGAGGGCAAGAGGCCGGCGGCTGGGCGGGTCCCGAGCCGCCGGGCCCGCGATGCCCCTCGCCGGCCGGAAAGCCTACCCCGCGGCCGGTGCCCCGGAGCCCTCGACGGCCCCGGGCTAGCGGGGGCCCGGAGGCCGGACTGCGGGCGCCAGGCCTACTCACCGGGAGCGGACGAAGCGCGGCGGCCGACGCGGCCCCAGGCCTGAGGGTCAGGACGCGGCCCCGCGCGCGGCCCTGCCCAGGCCCTGGTCGGCGCGGCGAGCCGGGCGCTCACTCCAGTCGCCGCCGCCGCCGCTGCTGCTTCGCCACCTCGGCCGCCATTTTGATTCAACCCCTCTCCTCCGCCCCCCCCCACCCCCCGGCCCGGCGGCCGCGGCTGAGGCTGCTCCGGCTCCTCCTCCTTCCGGAGGCTGGGAGGCCGACTCCCTCCACGGGCCGAGTTTCTCGGCCCCCTGGCGTACCCCCTTGGCCCGGCGGCGGACCCAGGGTGCTGCCGTCGCGCCCGGGACTCCCCGCGGGCGTGGGAAAGGGAAGGACGCGAGGCCGCGCCCCGGGCCTGAGAGCCCGGGCTGAGGGCGGGAGGGAAGCGGGGGCCCGGGGGGCGCGCGGCCACCCGCGCAGCTGCTTCCCGGGCTCAGGCTGCGTTCGCAGCGGGCCTACCTGAAAGGCCGCGCGAGGCCGACCCGCCCGTGATGCCGGCCCTCCCTCCGGCCCCTCCGAGGAGCCCGAGCCCCCGCGCCCGCCAAGTGCGCTCTCGGCCTCACGCTCCCAGGGAACTGACCGGACGGGCCTCGCCACCGCATACTTTTCCTTTAGAGAAGCCGCCACTCCACATCCCGGAATTAGGGAGGAGAAACAAAGTCGGTGTTCACCCGGATAATTACGAGAAAGTCCGGGTTTTAAGAAATGAGTGGTAAAATGGTGACGTAAAGACAGGAGGAACTCGCACTGAAGATGCTGGGGGTTCTTTTCAGACGCTTCCCCTTAAGTACTGTGTGGACGGCAACGGGGTCGACTCAGCCCTGAAACCGAGCGGGCACGAGAGCTCGTAAAGGCCGCGTAAAGTAGCGGCAGCCCGTGAAGAGAGGCTGGGAAGCGTCCGTGTCAGAGCACACAGCCCTACGCTTAAAGCCTCCGGCCGTTGGAGCAGGACAACCGGACGGATTTCCACTCGGAACGCGATTTCCGCGAGCGCCGGTCTCCCGCCGGAGCCGGCCTAGCGGCCGCCTCCCTTCCTGCGCAGGCGCAGTGCCTCCTCAGGGCATGGAGGTGGTGGGTCTGCTGCTGTGTGTGGCGGCGGCGGTCCTGGCATGGGGCCTCCTCTGGGTTTGGGACTCCTGGGAGCGAATGAAGAGTCCGGAGCAGGCTGGCCTGCCGGGAGGCGGAAGCCGGACTCTGTTGGTGACCGCGCACCCCGACGATGAAGCCATGTTCTTTGCTCCCACCGTTCTAGGCTTGGCCCGCCTGCGGCACCAGGTGTCCCTGCTCTGCTTCTCCGCAGGTAGGAAGCTGTAGGCGGGGCGCGGGGAGCCGGGGCTGGGAAGGCATTTAGGCGCCAAGCTGTCTCAGTCGACTTCTTCCCGGAGGGGTCTCTGTCGTAGGGAGCCAGGTGAATACACTGGAGGTCCTTTCTCCGGGCGCTTCACCGATAATCGGTGGCCCCAGCCTGAGGGCTGTAGGGCCGGCTTCCCAGGTGCGTTGGGAGGCGTGGGCAGCGTGCGAGCTCCGCTCTCCGCTAGCAGGATCCGGGAGCTCACATTTGCTTCCATTCAGTACCTACATCCGCGTTGGGAACTGCGACTGTAATCAGTATCCTGTGGAACCTTTTCATTTCCAGGAGGGCCAAGAATAACGACCAAACAGAATGTGGGCTGTGTCATGCCTGATCAACCCTTCAGTCCACTTTGTGCTAGAATGATGCATGTATCAAATTGAAGAGAGAGATCATTAGACTAGAAAATAATCTTATAGGTCATTTTAGAGTTCAACTCCACCCAGCTTTCACTGGGGCCTTTCAAAGAATTAAGTCCTTCTTTACCATACAGAAAAGATGGAATGAGAAAACAGAAATTGACCAAGATACTGGGTTATGGTGGTAATTGCACAGCTGTATAAATGAAATAATTGAAGTGTACATATATAATGGGTGAATTTTATGGTATGTAAAAATCATACCTCAATAAAGCTGTTTTTAACAAATGCCCAGTGACCTCTTTTCCCATTTGGTTGTTTCGTACCAGTTCTTTTTCTATACAGATTTTTCTCAATAAGCACATTTTATAAGATTTTATATTTTTCACCGAACATTACCTTTTCATTAATTTCTCAAATATTTATTAAAGATTTTTGTGCACTACTCACTATTAAAATGGCCAAAATCCGGAACACTGACAACACCAAATGCTGGTAAGGATGTGGAGCCAAGGTACTCTCATTCATTGTTGGTGGGAACGCAAAATGGTTCAGCCACTTTGTAAGGCAGTTAGTTTGGTAGTCTCTTACAAACCTAAACATACTCTTACCAAACCATCCAGCAATAGCCCTCCTTGGTATTTACCCAGAGGAACTGAAAACATGTTCACACAAAAACCTGCACACAGATGTTTATAGAAGCTTTATTCATAATTGACAAAACTTGGAAGCAACCAAGATGTCCTTCAGTAGGTGAGTGGATAAATAAACTGTGGTCCATCCAGACAATGGAATATTAGAGGCAAAAAGAAATGAGCTATCAAGCCATGAAAAGGGAGCATTTTAAATGCGTATTACTAAGTGATAGAAGCCAATCTGAAAAGGCTTTGTACTGTGTGATTCCAACTATGTGACAATCTAGAAAAGACAAAACTACGGAGACAGTAAAAAGATCAGTGGGGATCAGGGGCTGGGATGAGAGGAAGGATGTATAGACAGAGCAGAGAGGATTCTCAGGGCAGTGAAAATACTCTGTATGGTATAATATAATGATGGATGCCTGTCATTATACAGTTGTCCAAACCCATAGAATGTACAAGACCAGGAGTGAACCCTAATGTAAACCATGGACTTTGGGTGATTATTATGTGTCAGTGTAGGTTCATCGATTGTAACAAGTGTACCATCTGGTGGGAGATGCTGATAATGGGGGAGGCTGTACGTGTGTGAGGGCAGGGAGTAAATGGAAACTCTGTACCTTCCCCTCAATTTTGCTGTGAACCTAAAACTGCTCTTTTAAAAAAAAAGTCTTCATAAAAAAACGTTTTTAATTTAAAAAAAGTCTATCTGCCAGGACTTATTCTCTGCCCTAGGAATAAAACTGAAAACAAGCTAGGTGAGGACCATGTCCTTCTGAAACTTATATTTTAAATATTTATCTATGTTAATAAGAACCAGATATATAGCCTTTTAAATGGTTTCATACAGATAAACCTTAATTTAGTTAGTCATCCCTTATTATACATATATTTAGGGATTTTTTCTCCCCAGGTTATCTCTATTACAAATAATCTCTTTATGTATAATATTTCTTGATTTGACTAACATTTTTTTCCTTCAAAATCTTTTGTTGCCCGTAAGATTAAACCATTTTGAATAAATATTGAGAATTTCAGTCTAAGCACTTTTCTTCTCAGTTTGTGCTATTAAGGATATTAGCTGCAAATATATGCAAGTAATGGCCTCATTTTTTTGTTTGCTTTTAATTTTATTTACGTTTCATATTACAACTATGGGAATCAAATTATAAGCAAAATTTGTTACAAGATGCCTGGATTTTATTTACAAAGTATTATAGGTACACAGGATTCTTTAATAAATTTCTCCTTATTTTTTAGTAGGTTGGGACCAGAAATCAAAATTTTTTTAAATAAAAAATATAATCCACGCCCTTGACACATACTAAAACTCCGTATCTTCATTGTTGTCTTTCATTATTTCCTCTGAATCCAACTTTCTGTTTAAATTGTTTTCTCTTGTAATTTTTTAAATTACTTTTAAAATCCCCAACTCATTTTAAAAATGTACAGACTAAACATTACCCACCTTCCTGATTTATTCTAACCTGAAAAACAGGAAGTTAATAACTTGTGGTATAACATAATGAAAGCTGTAATTGACAGAGAAAAGACTGTGGACTCAAAATGGGGAAAAGCATCAATTCTCTTTTCAGGGAGTTGGATTAAGGAAACTTCTCCAAAGAGCTTTTCTTTTGAGCTGGTCTTTAAAAATAGGACTTAAGTATACAGGAAATGGGGCAAGCCATTCAGGGCAATAGTAAAAGCATAAGTAAGTCTTGGACTCATTTGAATAACTCATTCTAACTACATCTCCAGTTTTAAGGGGTAGGGAGAAGCAGGAAAAAATGTATTTTGTTATTAGTGGCTCATTTAATCCTCTCAGCAATCCTATGATAGGCATTACACGTATATATAATTTGTTTTTCCCATTTTTTAACTGTGGAAACTGAACCACAAAGAAGTTAGGTAACTTGACCAAAGTGAAGAGCTAGAACACAGAGGAGCCAGGACCCAGTGGCTCTTTCCTGTTCTAAACCATTTAACCCACACACATTGCCTTGCTGCTGTATCAGTTAAGGAAGTAACCATTTTGATTCCCCATGTATGTTCCACGAAATTCCAGTTCCTCAAGCTGCTATTAAAAAAAAAATGTTAATACCTTGACCTGACAAGTTTAGGGAAATTAACCAGATGTGCTATCCCCCCTTTAGAGGTGCACAGTCCTTATTAGACTATCAACATCTTGGAGAAGTCTTGCTATAAAAAATTCCTATTTAATTTTGTTTAGTCCAGCATTTCTCCAATTTATGTAACCACTGAAGTACCTATTAATACACACATGAGAGGAAGCCACAGTAGGTAGTAGGGTGTTGTAGAATGCATGTGCTGGAGAATTAACACAGCCAGTTCTGTGTTTTAGCAAGCTCATACTGGTGGCATATGGAGAACCGTTTGGAGGGAAAGACTGGAGTCGGGAAAACCAGTTCGGCCCATCCTTTCCCCTCCTGACTGCACCGCCACCTCTCATATGTCAGAGCTCCGTGTATTTCTGATCTGTATACTGTCCCTTCAGTCAGTTTGACATCCCTGTGCCAATATCATGCTGTAGCTTTTACAATAATTAACTGCTGTAGCTTTTACAACACTGTATCTGGTGGGGCCAGCCCTCTGATCTGTTGTTCCTCAGGGTGTGTTTGCCATTTTTGACCTTTTCTTCTTCCAAACATTTTATTTTTTTTAATAAATTTATTTTTATTTATTTATTTTTGGCTGCATTGGGTCTTCATTTGCTGCGCGCGGGCTTTCTCTAGTTGCGGTACGTGGGCTTCTCGTTGCGGTGGCTTCTCTTGTTGCAGAGCACGGGCTCTAGGCGCTTGGGCTTCAGTAGTTGTGGCACGCGGCCTCAGTAGTTGTGGTGCATGGGCTTAGTTTCTCTGCAGTATGTGCGATCTTCCCCAACCAGGGATCAAACCTGTGTCCCCTACATTGGCAGGAGAATTCTTAACCACTGTGCCATCAGGGAAGTCCCCAAATACATTTTAGAACTAGTTTGGGCATGCTCAAGGAAAAAACTTGCTGGCGTTTTTATTGGAATTTCACTGACTCTGTTGATCAATATTGGGAAAAATCGACAAGTTTACAATATGAAGTCTTTCTGTCTATGACTTTATGGTACGTCTCCTCATTTATATTGGCCTTTTTTAATGTCCTTTAGTAGATTTATAATAAAGGCCTTACATATATATTGAGATGATTAGTAATTTTGTCCATTAGTCTGTTTCTCATATTCAGAGCTTCTTTTGCAAATATTACAGTCTCTTGTTACTTCCTCATTGTTTGACGTTTTTATTTCTTTAAATATATTAAACACATATCTACTTCTAATAATTCCAATTTCTGCAGTCTTTGTGTCTGGCTCTGCTCTTTGAGTAACTCATTCTGAGGGACTTGTTTCCCTGTGTGTTTTGTGATTTTTTTTTTAATTGTAAGCACATGTTTCATGGAACCATACTCGTGATAATATTTTGATGTTTATGTTTGCTTCAGCCAGGCAGCAAAGGGAACTACCCATCTTAGATCACTCTAAATTAAAATTTTAGACTGAAACTTTTCAGGCCATAGAGGTAGTGTAAATTCAGGGCCCAAACTCAAGTATATCAGTTGCCTGATGGTGATGATGATAATAAATTATCTCGAGGCTTAGTGGCTTAAAACAATCATAACACTTTATCTCTCATGGTTTCAGACAGAGAGCAGTTGTCTCTACCCCATGATGGTTAGTACCTCAGCTGGAATACCCAAAGTCTGGAGACTGGAATCACCTGACTTAGCTAGAGATGTGGGCCAGAACATCCACATACGGCCAATCCATATAGCCTGGGCTTCCTCACAGCCTGGTGACTGGGTTCCTGGGCAAGTATGCGAGAGGGCCTGCCCTCGGGGTAGCCGCGTTGCCTGCTGTGGCCTAGCCTTGGAAAGCACGTAGTATCACTTTGACTGCATTGTGTGTCAAGGCCGTCACAAGTCACATCCACATTCAAAGAGAGAAATACCACCTCTTGATAGGAAGCAGCAAGGTTCTAGAAGTGCACGTGGACTAGAATTATTGCAGTGGCTATATTTGGAAACTACAGTGTGCCACACCAAGTGAAGGTGAGTGTGTCGTTGACAGTTCTCAGGGGTGACATTTTTCTTATTTTCCCTTCCACTAGAAACAAGTCTAAGACACAGAATTAGCCCCACCATCTCTGTTTCGGATGGTTTTTCCCCTAGTTCACCCACTGTAGGTATTGCCTTCTGAGGATCCTATCTTTGTGTGGAGGTTTCCTTATTCGTGCCCAAGTTTTATCTCCTGTCCTGACTTCAGGCCACCAGCTGACCTGGCTTCAGCTCTACCCTACCTATCTGGATTTGTGCTTACCTACTGTTTATGACCTCCAAAGACAGCCCTTACTTTCCTGCCATCTCAGCCATACATTCTAAAACATGCTTGCCTTTTTTTTTTTTTTTTTTTTTTGCGGTACGCGGGCCTCTCACTGCTGTGGCCTCTCCCGTTGCGGAGCACAGGCTCCGGACGCGCAGGCCCAGCGGCCATGGCTCACAGGCCCAGCCGCTCTGCGGCATGTGGGATCTTCCCAGACCGGGGCACGAACCCGTATCCCCTGCATCGGCAGGCGGACTCTCAACCACTGCGCCACCAGGGAAGCCCCATGCTTGCCTTTTATCTCACATGTTCAGGTATTCTATGGGGATTTCTCCAGACATCTGACTCACCATGTTTCCTAAAACAGAACTTATCAGGTTATTTTCACTATTGCTTTTTTTTCCCCTGATTTGTTTTTTGTTTTTGTTTTTGTTTTTGGTGTGCTAGGTCTTCGTTGCTGCGCATGGGCTTTCTCTAATTGCAGCAAGTGGGGGCTACTCTTCATTGCGGTGCGCGGGCTTCTCATTGCGGTGGCTTCTCTTGTTGCACAGCATGGGCTCTAGGCGCGTGGGCTTCAGTAGTTGTGGCACGCGGGCTCTAGAGTACAGGCTCAGTAGTTGTGACACACGGTCTTAGTTGCTCCTTGGCATGTGGGATCTTCCCAGACCAGGGCTTGAACCTGTGTCCCCTGCATTGGCAGGTGTATTCCTAACCACTGTGCCACCAGGGAAGTCCCTCACTGTTGCTTTTTAATCATGAATAATTATTCAAATTTTTCCTTATTGAGATAAATTTAGATCGAGGTTCAAAAGTGTTAGTCTCATCTATTTTACTCTTTTCTTTCTGACCTAATACATTTGGGATTTCTAAAAATATATGATCTTAAGATTGACTGCATCTTATTAAGAATGGGATAAATTAGTAATATTTAAAATATGAATTATGGGAACTTCCCTGGCGATCCAGTGGTTAGGACTCTGCACTTCCACTGCAAGGGGCACAGGTTTGATCGCTGGTTGGGGAACTAAGATCCTGGTTGGCGAACTAAGATTTTTTTGCCGCGTGGCACAGCCAAAAAAATAAAATAAACAAGATAAATATGAATTATGTTTAAGAGAGTGATAGAAACTTCAGAACAGGACTCAAAGGTTACATATCTCTGGCCCTATTTTGTAAAAAAATAAATAAATAAATATACCTGTGTATATATATCTCGAAAATATCGAAAGCTGGGCAAGAAAGCCAGAGGACTAAAAGGATAGAAAAAAAGAATGTTATCAAAATGTTTATGGGGCTTCCCTGGTGGCGCAGTGGTTGAGAGTCCACCTGCCGATTCAGGGGACACGGGTTCGTGCCCCGGTCCGGGAAGATCCCATATGCCGCGGAGCGGCTGGGTCCGTGAGCCATGGCCGCTGAGCCTGCGCGTCCGGAGCTTGTGCTCCGCAACGGGAGAGGCCACAACAGTGAGAGGCCCGCGTACCGCCAAAAAAAAAAATGTTTATAACATGGCCCGCACATGGAGGGCACTGCCCTGTATGCGACCAACCCAGGCCCTGCCCCCTTTTCCTCCTCGTTCCTATTTCTTTCTGAGAGTCCCCACTGGCGCCCCGCGCGGTCACAAACCCTTGGCCGAGTCTAGGAGAGTCTTGGTATTCAATGAACCAAACAGGTGAGTGGCTCTAGAGCCCCCATGCCCGTTCACTCGGCTTGGACAGGATTTATCAGCCTGTCTTCAGCTCGAGAGAGAGATCTTCGCAAATCCAGTCTCTTGGGCCCCTCCCTTCTTGCTGCTTCCATCTTTCAAATTGCTCATCAGAGGGGCGTGATCCTTCCCGTGTGTGTGTGTGTGTGTGTGTGTGTGTGTGTGTATACACACGCACACATACGCACATCGTGATTTCTCCAGCTGGGCTCTCTGGACACCTTCTAATGGAAGGTGGCCAGCTCTTTGGGTTTCAGCTCCTGGGGAACCCGGTTCGGGCTTGAGTGATATTGCCTCCTCTTACCTCTCCAGCCTAGGGTTGGTAGTTACTTCCTCCATCACTAACACTCTAGGTCTCTCACTCTTCCCTGTTTGGCCCTCAATTCCTCCATCAGCTACGTTTCAAATTATTTTTATTAAATTCTTACCGATGTAAATATTTGATATGGTTTCTGTTTTCCTGGGTAGACCCTAAGTGGTACAGGACCTAAACTCCCCCATTTTATAGTTGAGAAAATGTGGACCTTTTTTTCTTCCCAATACATTTTAGAATTAGCTTAGTCATGTTCAAGGAAAACCCTTGCTAACATTACTGAAACCCAGGAACTTAAGGAATCTTCAGGTTCAGAAAGTTAGTAGAAGGCCAGGTATTGGGTCCACGATACCTTGATACTCAAACCACTTCTCATTCTAACAAATTAAAACTTCCAGGGTAGGAAAATGGGTAACTAGAGCAGTGGGAGAGGGGCTTTGTAAAAAAATATCTATACGGTCTTGTCTCTTTGTATTTTTAACCATGTAAGTCTTTTTACCTATTTAGAATAAATAAATGAATTTTTAAGGTAAAACAAATGTCTACCTTTATACATTGTGCTCTGTAAATGTGGGTCTTTTACAAAGTGAATTTAATTTCTATTAAATGTCATTATGTGTGCTAGTTATTACTAAGTATTAGTTATCACACACACACACACACACACACACAAAATGTAGTTCTATATAAATAAATCTACATTAATCCCATTTGTTTTCTGCCTTCTAGAATAATGACCTCCAAGCTTTTTTTTGGTCACATTTTCCTATTGGTAAAAGCTTTTGAGCATATACTCCCATTATATGTATATTTATTTATAATTATATTATGTAGCTGGACCACTGAATTAATGTGTACAGTCTAAAACAATGAAAGTTGACATTTATAAAGCACAAGGTAAACAGATTAGGAGGAGAAGTTCCAAAACCTTCCCTCCATCCCAGCAGATGGTCCTGTGCACCCCACATGCACCCAGGGGACACTGTTCTAGAGAATGCCAGTCAGGAGCTGCTGGAGGGTCCCAGACACTTACTCCACTGAAGTGCCTACATGTTCACCAGAGTGAATGGAAATGTTGAAAATGCTGTCTGACTTCAACTCCCTAACTTGTTCTACGTTCCTCAGTTCAAACACAAAGCAATAAAACCAGCTCCAAAAACACCTTGGCCTCACTTCTAAGCTGTTTCTCACAACTGTAACCAGAGTCTAACATGCTCGGCCTCTGAAGTTAGGAATCCCGTCACTAGTGTACGTTAGACTATTTACTTATCACCAAAGATAAGTAACCTTAAGATAAAATGGGAGAGAGGAACCTAAAATATAATGACCATCATAAAAATTGACAATTTCTATCTGACTCAAAAATTTGTGATGAGAACAGTACAAAATTAATCTATTTTCTGGAGTCTTTTGGGGGTTAGTCCTTTTATCAGATACAGTGTAATGACTGTCTCCTATCTGGGTTCAAACAGTTCAAAACTAGCCCTAGAGTAACCCCTGCCAAAGTTGAAAGGTTTCACTTGGGAGTTTCTTTCTGAGTTTTCTGGAACAGTAAGCAGAGCCACTCTCTGCTCGGGGCCTCTGGAGTGCCTGCAGTGTGTTGACACCAGGATGATACAGAGTTGAATGAGACCGTGGCTTTTCAGGTCAATGACATTTAGGAATTAATAATCAGATCACAGAGGAAAGTTCATACTTCTGAGCAGAATACTGGAAATGATTGCTTGCCAGGGAAAATAGCAGAAGGCTTCCTAGAGGGAATGGCATTTGATTTGGATGATGAGGAAGAATTATAATTCAGGAAGAAAGGAGAGGAGGAGGGGGAAGGTAAAGATAAAGCAGTCAAGGAAAGAGAAGATAAACACTGAGCAACTAACTAGGTAGATGTGTCTTATCATATAATCCTTAGGAAAGCCTTTGGAGACGGCCATCATCCCTACTGCACCGGTACAGAAACCGTGGCTCAGGAAAGTTAGGTAACTAGCACAAAGCACACGTGCAGTTATCTGCTGGAGAGTTGAATTAAGGGGGCCAGTAGCTAGACAACTGCTCATAAGAGCAATTTAAGTGGTACCAATTTAAGTGGTCACTGTATGTTATTTGTAAGGATACAGAGCAGTTACTTAACGGAACTATTCTTGGGAAGTATAGTGTATGTGTTGGGAAAATGAAGAATTCATAAGCTATTTGGGGTGCTGATGTGGTCCAGATCCCCAGGGACATGCTGGGATAGCTGGTTACTAAACTCTGAAGGAGGCTATTTTCCTGTAACACTCAGGAATAGCAGCCTCTTTAAATAAGTGCTTAACAGATATTTGAAGACTATCAATTTAAAGGGGACCAAATGACATATACCAGGACAAAACTATAATTCAAGAAGATCCATGCAACCCTATTTTCATAGCAGCACTGTTCACAATAGCCAAGACATGGAAACAACCTAAATGTCCATCGACAGATGAATGGATAAAGACAGTGTGGTTTATATATACAACGGACTAGTACTCAGCCATAAAAAAAGAATGAAATAATGCCATTTGCAGCAACATGGATGGACCTAGAGATTATCATACTAAGTGAAGTCAGTCAGAAAGAGAAAGACAAATACCATATGATATCACTTATACGTGGAATCTAAAATATGGCACAAATGACTCTATCTACAAAACAGAAACAGACTCACAGACATAGAGAACAGACTTGTGGTTGCCAAGGGGAAGGGGAGTGGGGGAGGGAAGAACTGGGAGTTTGGGATAAGCAGATGCAAACTATTATATATAGGATGGATAAACAACAAGGTCCTACTGTACAGCACAGGGAACTGTATTCAATATCCTGTGATAAACCTTAATAGAAAAGAATATTTAAAAAAGAATGTATGTATGTGTATAACTGAGTCACTTTGCTCTACAGCAGAAATTAACACAACATTGTAAATCAACTATACTTTAATTTAAAAAATAAATAAGATTAAATAATAAGAGGGCCCAAACAAATAGTATCTCCACATACCTGACTTGTTCTGAGTGGTTATAGAAGGGTCAGTCCTAAATCTGTTTAACTGCAAAGCAGGTGCTCAAAGCCTGTAGCTTGGGGCTGAAAGGTACATAGACAGGCAGGCAGATGGACAGACACAGGGAGAGACACAGAGATGGGGAAGAATTCAAAGGTGATTCTAAAGACTGCTTCTCACAGGAGTGTCTGATAGTAACCCTAGCGTTGTGTTTTCTTCAACTTTTTATCACCACCACAAAATTTTCAGGTAGCTTAAATCCTATAGGGAACAAGATGAGATAAGAATGAGTGAACCGATAGATCTCCACTGATAAAGAAATCGACAACTGTGTATTTGTCATCCTCAGGAAATTACTACAATCAAGGGGAGACTCGTAAGAAGGAACTTTTGCAGAGCTGTGGTGTTTTGGGGATTCCACCCTCCAACGTGATGATTATTGACAACAGGTAAACTTATCTTTTAACAAGTGGAAATTCATTGGCAATAAAAATGCAGTGGTACACTCAAAAGACACAAACATAATGTGGGTGGATAAGAACATCTTACTTGAGAAGTCTACAGAACATAGTTTCAGGTCTGTTTTTATTTTTATTTATTTTATTTATTTATTTTTTTTGCGGTACGCGGGCCTCTCACTGTTGTGGCCTCTCCCGTTGCGGAGCACAGGCTCCGGACGTGCAGGCTCAGCGGCCATGGCTCACAGGCCCAGCTGCTCCGCGGCATATGGGATCCTCCCGGACCGGGGCACGAACCCGTATCCCCTGCATCGGCAGGCGGACTCTCAACCACTGCGCCACCAGGGAGGCCCTCACGTCTGTTTTTGTTTTTTGTTTGTTTTGGGTTTTTTTTTTTGCGGTACGCGGGCCTCTCACTACTGTGGCCTCTCCCGTTGCGGAGCACAGGCTCCGGACGTGCAGGCTCAGCGGCCATGGCTCACGGGCCCAGCCGCCCCAGACCGGGGCACGAACCCGTGTCCCCTGCATCAGCAGGCGGACTCTCAACCACTGCACCACCAGGGAAGCCCTCACGTTTGTTTTTAAGTGACAGTGTAGTGCAAGTGAATTTTTTCAACTTCTGTTCCGATTTTGTCTTAAGATAGCTGCTTCTCTTGAATCTTTAAAAAAAAATTATTAAAAAAAATTTCAGGGACTTCCCTGGCGGTCCAGTGGTTAAGACTCTGCACTTCCATTGCAGGGGCCACGGGTTCGATCCCTGGTCAGGGAACTAAGATCCCGTATGCCGCAGCCAAAAAAAAAAGGTCAAAAGTGTAAAGAACAGTATTACGAACCCCACATGCCTGTAATCTGAGATCAGTGATTGTCAAGCCTTTGCCAAATGCTAACCCCACATAACATCTGTTGTGTGTGAAGTTGTGGTTTTTTTGCAGTTGTAACTGCAGTTGTAACTTAGCTGTTATATATATATATATATATATATTTTTTTTTTTTTTTTTTTTTTTTTGCCGTACGCGGGCTTCTCACTGTTGTGGCCTTTCCCGTTGCGGAGCACAGGCTCCGGACGCGCAGGCTCAGCGGCCATGGTTCACAGGCCCAGCCGCTCCGTGGCATGTGGGGTCTTCCCGGACCGGGGCACGAACCTGTGTCCCCTGCATCGGCAGGCGGACTCTCAACCACTGCGCCACCAGGGAAGCCCTGTTATATATTTTAAAAAAATTTTTACTGGAGTATAGTTGATTTACTCTGTTGTGTTAGTTTCAGGTGTACAGCAAAGTGACTCAGTTATACATATACATGTATCCACTCTTGTTTAGATTCTTTTCCCATATAGGCCATTACAGAGTATGGCCGTGCTCTACAGTAGGTCCTTATTAGTTATCTGTTTTATATATAGTAGTGTGTATGTGTCAATCCCAATCTCCCAATTTATCCCTCCTGTGTGTGAAGCATTTTAAAGAAAACCCAACCATCAGGTTATTCTATCCCTACGTACTTCGGGATACATCTCTTAAGAAGATAAGACTTTTTTTTCACGCAGCCATTATTATCCATCTAACAAAATTAATAGTAACAGCAATTCCTTGGTTTCTCCAACACCCAGTCCATTTTGAGCTACTCCAAGTAGCTCAAAAATGAATGTCTTTTCACAGTTGGTTTGTTCAAATCAGGATGTAAACAAAGTGCACACATTATACCTGGTTGATATTCTGCGTGTCCCTCCCCCACCCCAGCCTTGTCACTGATTGTTGAAAACCTGAGTCAGTTGTCGTACAGAAGGATTTGTCTGTCTGCTCCCTGTGGTTTTACCTAAGTAGTTCCTCTATCCTCCATATTTCTTGCAAACTGGAAATGAACGCTAACTTTCAGGGGCAAGAAGCTGCACTATGTACTCCCTGTTCCGTCATTTCAGGACATGTACTATCTGTCTCACTTTTAGTCACGCATGTGACTATCTGTCACACGTACTGTGTGCCTCACTCTTAGTGAGCTCATGTGGCAATGGCCGCCCCTTTCACTGTAAAGACCCACATCAGCCTTTCACGCGGTGCTTTCACGAATCCTTAATGAACTAGAAGTTGCAAAACGGCGACTTTCTAAATGTCTCCTGCGTTCCAAATGTGTTAGCTATATATTCTTCTATAAAGCAGAACTTTATCAACTGGGGCTATTTAGTTATCCTGATAGGAACTTTGATCCCAAAAGACAGGCTAAATGCTTAATTCTTTCCCTTTAATCGCCGTTTTCAGAATAGGAGTTGATCCCCTACATACCTCCGATGGTAACCCATTGTTTGTTTGTTTGTTTCTTGGATGGGGAGGCCACTGCTTTATTTCATTAGGAACTCCTGTGTTCATGTGTTCGGTTTTTCAGTTTAAGTCATTGTGTTCTTTGATACTCCAGTTGTCTCCTCTTTGGCCTCTTCATGTTGGCTCATGCATCCTTTTGATAAGGAATGAAGACTCTACTCTGACTTAATTTATTACAATTTCTACATATCCCAAAGATCATGCAGCTTCAGCAATATTCCCTACTTTGAAGATGCTACAGTAGGGGGTTAGTAAACTTGTTAAAAATAAATACTGCAAGAAGCCAGTTTGAAGATTCGAGGAAACCAGGTATCTTAGTCTGCTCAGGCTGCCATGGCAAAATACCGGAGACTGGGTGGCTTAAACAAGATAAGTTTTTTTTTTTTTAATATTTATTTATTTGGTGGCGCTGGGTTTTAGTTGTGGCACGTGGGCTCCTTAGTTGCAGCAGGGGGGCTCCTTAGTTGTAGCATGCAAACTCTTAGTTGCGGCATGCACACAGGATCTAATTCCCTGACCAGGGATCAAGCCTGGGACCCCTGCATTGGGAGCACAGAGTCTTAACCACTGTGCCACCAGGGAAGTCCCCAGAAATGTATTTTTTTCTCACAGCTCTGGAGGCTGGAAGTATAAGATCAAGGTGCAGCAGGGTCGATTTCTGGAGAGAGTTTGCTTCTTGGTGTGCAGATGGCCATCTCCTCACTGCTCACATGTAGCAGGGAGAGAGAAGTTTCTCTCTTCCTCTTCTTATAAGACCACCAGTCTTATAGGGTTAGGGTCCCACCATTATGACCTCACTTAACCTTAATTACCTCCTAAAGACCCCATCTCCAAATACAGTCACATTGTGGATTAGGGCTTCAACACATGAATTTTGGGAGGATACAATTCAGTCCCTAGCAGCACGCAACTTTTAGTCTTTCAGCTTCTCATTTCCTAACCCAGAAAAAGCAGAGCTTTGGAATCTTGCTTTGGGTTATTTAGATGGGTCAAAGAGAAGAATGAAGGGGAGAAAGAGAAAAAAAAAAAGTTTTATGGAGGACCTACACTCGGAATAATAATGGTAAATGTATATTAAACTGTTATTGTCAGTGCCAAAGACCATACTAAATACGTGATCTTAAAACCTTCAAAATAATCCAATTACTTCTTCCATGTTATAGATAAGAAACAGGCCTAGTGAGAGGTTGAGTCACTTGCCCGGGGTCATCCAGCTAATATGTGGTAAAGCTGGCATTCCAGCTGAGGCTCTCTGGTCATTGTGCTTTGTCAACTCCATGAAGGACTCACAATTTCACAAAGGTCATCTCATTTAATTCTTCCACTAACTGTAGAAAGATAGGTCTTTATTATCCTTTTTTAGTTTCAGACGAAGAAACTAAAGCTTAAGAGACTCATCTGAGGCCAGACATTTAACAAATGGCAGTCAGTGCTAGGATTCGAAAGCAGAAAGGAAGACAGAATTGATTCCTGACTTTCTGTGAGAAAGTAGGTCACCACTCTGTTAGCGTATTTGAAAGACCAATGTGTGTTTAAGAGAACATTTGGTTGATGTTGTGTGCTTTCTTCCATCGTTCTGAACTTCGTGGCTGGATTTCAGGGAGACCTTTAGCCAGAGGAGCTCAGTCAAGTAAACCCTTATCCGGGGACTTCACTGGTGGTGCAGTGGATAAGACTCCGTGCTTCCAATGCAGTGGGCCTGGGTTTGATCCCTGGTCAGGGAACTAGATCCCACATGCATGGCACAATTAAGAGTTTGCATGACACAACTAAGGAGCCCACGTGCTGCAACTAAGGAGCCCGCCTGCTGCAACTAAGAGCCTATGAGACTAAATAAATATTTTTTTAAAAAGTAAACCCTTGGGCTTCCCTGGTGGCGCAGTGGTTGGGAGTCCGCCTGCCGATGCAGGGGACGCGGGTTCGTGCCCTGGTCCGGGAGGATCCCGCATGCCGCGGAGCGGCTGGGCCCGTGAGCCATGGCCGCTGAGCCTGCGCGTCCGGAGCCTGTGCTCCGCAACGGGAGAGGCCGCAGCGGTGAGACGCCCGCGTACAGAAAAAAAAAAAAAAAAAAAAAAAAAAAAAGTAAACCCTTATCCAACCCCTTAAAGAGGGAAAAAAGTTCAGGTCTCAAGACGAGAAGGCATCTCAGTAATCAGACAACCAAATGGATACTTTGCATAATTTTACCTAGTTCCTTAATATCTGTGGGTTCTGCTAATTTAATGAATCATATGATATTTAACTGCATGTTATTAACAGATGCATATTAAGCGCCTGGACTGGGAAAGGCGCTGTGCTAGATGCTGAAGAAAGAGAAGAACAGTTCAAGGTCCAGGAGCCGGGTAATAGGTGTTGGCCTGACAGTCACCACTGCTGAGTTTGCAGAAACGTTCATTGTGCCAAGGTTCAGGCCTAGAAGGGGCTTAGAGACCCTCTCCAGGATACTTGGGAATTGAATGTGATTGGGAAATGCAAGCTACAGATTTAGTATTCATTTGTTGCTTTTGTGCTTCTTAATATATTAGGAAGAGTCCATAGCATTATTTCATTTACATTTCAAAACAAAACAAAAAGTAAACACACATTTCTGTACACATAGATAATTTCTAAAAGAACATATACCAGACTCGTTAGTAGAGAACGGACTTGAGGACACGGTGGGGAAGGGTAGGCTGGGATGAAGTGAGAGAGTAGCACTGACATATACACACTGCCAAATGTGAAATGGATGGCTAGTGGGAAGCTGCTGCATAGCACAGGGAGATCAGCTCGATGCTCTGTGATGACATAGAGGACTGGGATAGAGAGGGTGGGAGGGAGGCTCAAGAGGGAGGGGATATGGGGATGGATATATGTATACATATGGCTGATTCACTTGGTTGTACAGCAGAAACTAACACAACACTGTAAAGCAATTATACTCCAATAAAGATGTAAAAAAAAAAAAAAAACAGTACAAGCAGACCTCAGACATACCACAGGTTGGGGTCCAGCCCACTGCAATAAAGCGAATATCACAATAAAGCAAGTCACAGGGGCTTCCCTGGTGGCGCAGTGGTTGAGGGTCCGCCTGCCGATGCAGGGGACACAGGTTCGTGCCCCGGTCTGGGAAGATCCCACATGCCGTGGAGCGACTGGGCTCGTGAGCCATGGCCGCTGAGACTGCGCGTCCAGAGCCTGTGCTCCACAACGGGAGAGGCCACAGCAGTGAGAGGCCCACGTACCGCAAAAAAAAAAAAAAAAAAAAAGATAAAGCAAGTCACAGGAACGTTTTGGTTTCCCGGTGCATATAAAAGTTACGTCGACACTCTAGCATATTAAGTATGCAGTAGCATTATGTCTAAAAAGACAACATACACAGCTTAATTAAAAAATAGGTATCATCTGAGCCTTCAGCGAGTTGTAATAATAACATCAAAGATGATTGATCATAGATCACCATAACAAATATGATGATAATAATGAAAAAGCTTGAAATGTTACAAGAATTACTGAAATGTGACACAGAGACATGAAGAGCACAAATGCTGTTAGAAAAGTGGCGCCAATAGACCTGCTGTCACACGGTTGCCACAAACCTTCAATTTATTAAAAAATGCAGCATCTCTGAAGCGCAATAAAGTGAAGCACAATGAAACGGTTATATTGATGTATTATATTTTTTAAAGACTACTCCACTTAAGTAATAAAACATTCTTCCCTCTGTACTCAGCTTCTATCCCTACAAGTGAAGGCTAAATTAGAAATAATTCTGTGTACGTTTTGATAATATTTGATTTGATAAGTTCAAAACATAGAATAGAATTCTTGAAAAGATAATAATGCTTTTAAGCCTTTTTATAAACACTGTGCTTGTCTCATGGGCCTCATTCTGGAGGATGAGAGGGCACAGGGTCAGATAAGCTGCTCCAAAGGGCTCTGGCTGGAAATGCGGGGTTCAAGGGAGGCCTGATTGTGACAGAATAAAACAAAGCAGACCCTCCGGTTATAACCCAGGCCCATTAAAATGCTTCGGGCCCAATGACCAACTGCTGAGCAAAATTTCCGGGGTCTCAGAGCTGATGGTGGTCTGATCCCTGCTCCCGTCGTCCTGCACCTGCGACGCCACGTCACAGCTACTCCCACAACCAAAACAGGGAGGACTCCCAGCGCCCCAACCTGTGTCCTCGTATGTAAGCTGGGCCGCAAACACACCACGCTTTCCTCTGCACCCACACCCATGCATGTGCCTGGCCCTCTTCCACACACTTCCTCTCTTCCCAGCACCCCACACCCTGGCCCTCTAGCAAACACCTCTTCATCCTTCAAACCCCAGCTCAAGATTACCTTAGACTCTGCAGCACCATCCCTGATTTGCCCAGATTTTCTTAGGCACTTTGGTTATATTCTCATTGTCCTGTTCTATCTTAGCACATACACTAATTTTTTAATTTGCGCCATAAGCCCCTCTGTATCTTTTATTCCTGTATCCGCAACCTCTGTCTTAACCCTTGACACATAGTAGTTGCTCAGTTCATGATTGTTGAATAAATGAATGACTCCGCTTATACCAGAAGCTTTCTTCCTGTGGCAGCACGTAAATGTGTGGTCTCGAGAACTTAGATGATACCGAAGCATCCCAACCCCCTTCCTCACTTTTTCTTCATTTACCCAGAAATGGTGATTAGCAAACCAATTTCTGAGACTTCAGTGAAACTGTTTTCACTTTTTAATTAAGTGAAACAGTCTTGATCCCTGACTTGCATAGTTATTTTTAACCTTCTGGAAAGTCCTAAGTGAGTACTTTGGTTTGGAAGAATTTTTCTACATCTCTTGATTTTGCCATTCTATAAGCTTGGCTCCACTGTCCTAAGGGTTCAGCATCATGAAAATCTCATTCCCAGTGCTTGTCTTAACATCATTCCGGCATTAACAAGCCCAAGACTTTGACAGACTAATTTGAGCTGAACAAGGAAACAATCCAGTACCTAGTATGAAACGTAAATGAACCTGGCTTGCTAGCAGTTCCTGGAAGTCTTTGTGTTTTCCAATAAATCCACGCAAATCATACAGTGAAAGAGAAGCCACAAAGCAGAGAGTCTGGGACTGTTGGGGTCATGTTTGTAATTAAACCCCCTCTCTCTCTCTCAAGACCCAGTAAGAGCCTTCCCCCTCCAAAAACCGGAAAAGACCGTATGCCGACTGCCAAAGTAGATCTGACCAAGCATCCTCTCACTATAAGAGAGGAAAACAAAGCTCCACGCAGGCTTTCTCCAAATACACAAAGAAGTGCCTGGGCACAGGGCAAGGGCACAGCTCCAGTCCCAGTTGGCAAGAGCAGGGCGGGGCTCCTGTCCTCCCAAAGGGCGCGAAGGACAGGAATGTTTCCTAGAAAAGGAACCAGGGGAGGAGACCGAAGTGGACAGAGCTGATATGGAGCTACTGTGTGAACGTGGAAAGCCGCTTCCCTGCTACTTCAAAGGCGGGTTATTCTGGGAGCTGAAGGGAGGCTGGGTCTTTAAGTCACATGACTGGTCTTCAAGTCACATAAGTCAGTATAGAAGTAGAGTGGGACCAGGGAGGGTGGGCTTAACAAAGCATGTATTTGTGGCTGATTCTACTCCTTGAAAGAGGCTGCAAATATACCACAAAAATAGGATTCAAGATGACTGTGTATTGTGATATTCATTAGAGCACTCTTCATAATAGCAAAAAGTTGGTAGCAACCTAATTTAGCAGTAGGCAATTAATTATATAGCCACGGTCCAGAACATTAAGCCACAATTCGGAGTTTTCTCTGCACAGTTAATAACCCAGGAAGATGTTCATAATATAATGTTGAGTTTAAAAAGCAGTATATACTTTCTTTACACTTTTCTGTATTTTCCATAGTTTTGATAGTGAGCATACATTACTTGTAAACCAAAAGTTTCATTAGATTTATTTTAAAATATATTATTTCTGGGAATTCCCTGGCGGTGCAGTGGTTAGGCCATCTGAAACTTCTACTGAGTGTTATTGTCTTCAGTTGCAGCTCTTCAGATATTCTCTTTCCTTTACCGTGGAGGCACCTATATTTTTCGTGCATTTTCTTTTTTTTAATTCATTTTATTTATTTATTTTTGGCTGCGTTGGGTCTTCATTGCTGCACACGGGCTTTCTCTAGTTGCGGCGAGCGGGGGCTACTCTTTGTTGTGGTGCGAGGGCTTCACATTGCGGTGGCTTCTCTTGTTGCGGAGCATGGGCTGGCTCTAGGCACGCGGGCTTCAGTAGTTGTGACACGTGGGCTCAGTAGTTGTGGCGCACGGGCTTAGCTGCTCCGCGGCATGTGGGATCTTCCCGGACCAGGGCTCAAACCCGTGTCCCCTGCATTGGCAGGCGGATTCTTAACCACTGCGCCACCAGGGAAGCCCCTGTGTTTTTTCTTATTCGCCTTTTGGTACTCTCCTGGGGCAAGGAGACATGATGTCACAGCACCAGAAATAGCTTATCAACATGATTCTCCTTCAAAGTGTGCTTCTCCTTGACCATTATTATCTCTGGTTCTCACAGTGCTAATCAAAGAGTACTGGTGCCTCTGAGGATGGTGAGGCTTGATTTTGAGGGACTTTCAAATCCTGCTAAAAGCAGATGCAAGGTAGAGCATCTGCTGGCCAGCTGTATGCCCCTCTTTCTGGGGCAGATCTTACAGTATTAGGCGGGTATGTTTATGTTTTCTGATTTTCTGATATGGTGGGGGGTTTTTTGCTTCATCAAAGTCGATGCTCTATAACTGTTATTCCTTTTGTTGTTTTCGATGGAGTTTGAGGGAAGAGAGTGAAGTGGAAATGTTACTGGCACTGTAAGTGGAAGTCCATATTTCCACTTAAACGGAGTCCTGCTAGCAGTTGAAGGGAGAATGAGTAAGAGGAAATCAAGACCAGAGAAAAGAAAATGAGGGAAGTACAGTATGACGGAAAGAGCTCTGGTCCAGGGGTCATGAAATGGGGCTTCAGGTTGTAGCTCTACCACAAACTGGCTGTGTTCCCTTTGGCAAATAATGTCCCCTCTCTGGGCTTCTCTTTTCTTATACGTACAATGACTGGATGAGATGGCGACTTTACCTCAAGCGCCTAGATCTTATCCAGAGCAGAGCAGGACATGTTTAGATATGGTTGTTCTTCTACAAATGGAGGTTTATGTGCTCACCTTGGCAATATAGCTGACATACTTTTAAGTGCTTTCCATTTTACTAAGCACTTGTACATTTCACGACATCCACGGTAGACTGTGTCCATTGTGACATGCTGGGGTCCTTGCATCAGAAAGCTGAATAGGGATGTAACAAACTAAACAGCAGACCTTTTAATAACCAAAGACCATAGATTGGGTGGCTCACAAACAGCAGAAATTTATGTCTCACAGTTCTGGAGGCTGAGAAGTCCCAGATCAGAGTGTCAGCAGATTTGGTGTCTGGTGAGGGCCTGTTTACTGGTTCACAGATGGCTCTCTTCTTGCTGTGTCCTCTCCTGGCAAAAGAGGCAAGGGAGCTCTCCGGGGTCTCTATTATAAGGACACTAATCCCATGCATGAGGGCTCTGCCCTCATGACCTCATCACCTCCCAAAGGCCCCACCTCCAAATACCATCACATTGGGGAAACAGGTTTCAACATACGAATTTTGAGGGGACACAAATATTCAGTCTATAGCATCTCCAAAAATTGTACTAGGAACCAAAAACTTTGGATAAGAGGCAACTAATTCTCTACCATACAAGTCTTACAGACAAAGAGCTTATAGACAAAGAGTGTTAGGATCCAGAAGAAAGGTTATTGGGTCAGTTTTTCAGATTATTTCTCCATAACACCAAGTTCCAAGAAATAATTCTTAGTCATTTGTGGGATGTTCCAGAGAGCCCTTGGGATAAGAAAAATTGCAGCTGCCTGTATGTGTTGCAATTTAAGACGATGTGGTAGTACTTTGGCAAAACTGTCATGGTGAGATAGACCTAGTTCTGCAAGACTGAGCCACAGCTTAACTAGCCAGTTTCTGTACTGGAAGGATTTATAGGATTTATTCTTTTTTAGGTTTTCTTTTTCTTTCTTTTTTTTAATAATACTGTTACCCTCATATATACAGTCAATTGGTTTTCAACAGGGCTGCTAAGACAGTTCAATGGGGCAACAATACTCTTTTCCACAAATGGATATCCACATATGAAAGAACAAACTTGGACCCCTTCCCTACACTAAACCCAAAAATTAGCTCAAAAAGACCTAAATGTAAGAGCTAAAACTATAAAACTCTTGAAAGAAAACACAGGAGCAAATCTTCATGAGCCTGGGTTAGGCAAAGCCCTCTTAGATATGACACCAAAAGCATATACAACCAACAAAAGAAAAAATAGACTTCATCATCAAAATTAAAAACTTTACTGCCTGATGCATACTATCAAGAGAGTGAAAAGACAACTCACAGAATGAGAGAAAATATTTGCAAATCATATATCTGATAAGGGATTAATATCCAGATATAGATAGATAGGTAGATAGATATAAATGTAATATACCTTATATACTATATATAGTATAGTATACATAACAGATAAAATGATATATAAAGGACTTGAATAGCTATTTCTCCAAAGAAGATATACAAATGGCCAATAAGCATAGGAAAAGATGTTCAACATCATTAGTCATTACAGGAATAGAAATCAAAACCACTGTGGGACACTACTTCACACCGACTAGGCTGACCATTTTTTTAAAATAAAATTAAAAGGGAAATACCAAGTGTAGGCCAGGATTCAGAGAAATTGGAATCCTCATGCACTGGTGGGTTTGTAAAATAGTTCAGTCGTCATGTAAAACAGTTTGGCAGTTCCTCAAAAACTTAAATACAGAATTACCATTACCCAGCAATTCTATTCCAAAGTAAAGACCTAAAAGAATTGAAAACAGACATTCAAACAAAAACGTGTACATGAATGTTCATAGCAGCACTGTACACAGTAGTCAAAAGTTAGAAACAACTCAAATTCCCATCAGCTGATGAATGGGCAAACAAAATGTGGTCTATCCACACAGTGGAATATTATTCAACCGCAAAAAGGAGTGAAGTACTGATACATGCTACAGTGTGGATGAACCTAAAAAGAAGCCAGATAACAAACAGCCACATAGTGTATGAGTCCGTTTATCCGAAACACCCAGAACAGGCAAATCCATGGAGACAGAAAGTAGATTAGTGGCTGCCAGGAGTGGGGAGGAGAGGGGAGTGTGGAGGGACTCATAATGGGGTTTATTTTTTTGAGGTGATGAAAATGTCCTAAAATGGACTGCAGTGATGGCTGTACGACTCTGTTAACATACTAAAAACAAAAACACATTGAATTGTGCACTTTAAGTGAGTGAATTGCATAGCATGTGAATTATATCTCAACCAAGCTGTTATGAAAATAATAGTAACATTTAATAATAGAACATTTATAATGTTCATGTAAAAACAAACAGTACAAAAATATATCAAGTGAAAAAAATGAATGTCTCCTTCCATACACTTCTCTCCTCAGAAGAAACCACTGTTAACCTCTTGATGTGTAAACTTCCATACCTTCAATACTTCACAAATATATATTTACATACAAGCACAAATATAGTTCATTTTTCAGTACTGCATACTATTCCATGGGATACCTGTATCATAATTTATTTGACTAATAAAACTGTCCCGTGGCCTTGCCAGAAACATCATTAACCTTGTGAAATAAATCCCCATGGCTGCTCACTCTGGCATGATACATAGAGTAAAACACTATTAAACTATACACCAGTGTCTGCAGTGTGGGCTTCCTGTCCACCTCCAGGATAAGACCTGAGGGTCTTCCATTACTTCGTCTTTTGTGCCAGGTAGTGCTGGGCAGCTGACAGCCGCATGTTAGAAATCATGGCTTTGGGGACTTCCCTGGCGGTCCAGTGGTTAAGACTCTGCACTCCCAATGCAGGGGGCCTGGGTTCTATCCCTGGTCGGAGAACTAGATCCCACGTGCATGCTGCAACTAAGAGTTCACATGACACAACTAAGACCCAGTGCAGCCAAACAAACAAACAAACAAATAAATAAATAAATATATATATTTTTAAAAAATCATGGCTTCATAGCTACACAGTAGGGGCGCTGCTTGCCTCACAGGCCCCTTATTTGAACTAAATCCGGAACCCAAAGCCTGGCAAGTATAACTGCTCAATGAATATTAGTCCCTTCCTTTTTTTTTTTTTTTTTCCGAGGAGGTGGTAGAAACCAAGTTCATGAATCTCCTAAATCTTTGAATTATTTTTGGATATAGTCATATTACAAGTCTTTGGCGTTGAGGTCTTAGCAATGAACTTGTGGTCTCTGATTTGGCTATTAGTCTTTCTCTGACCACCAAGTTCAGACTCAATACCCTCACCAGCCCACTGAGTGCATCTGGGGGTAGTGGAGGCTTGTGCAGGACCAGCCACAGTAGAGCAGGTATCCCAGGCTCCCCTCTGCCTGGCTCCACACCTGGCCTGGGCTGACAGCCGGAACCAGACTGGTAAGCGAAACAGACTCACCCCTCAAGGAGCCCCGAGGCTAGGGAGAAGACGAGTGCCACGGTAAGAGCAGAGATAGAGCACAGGGCAGGGGCAGACGAAGGTCTCCAAGAAGCGCTGCTCCACCTGACCTGAGATCTGGGGCAGGTCTTCCTAAAGATGTGACTGTTCTAGTGACCTGAGCTGAGTCACGAATGTGTAAAAGGCAGGCTGGTGAAGAAGCAGCAGGGCAGCATTACAGGTGGAAAACCCAAAAGTGTCAGAGGCCCCAAGCCGTGTGGTGTGAACACCAGGGGAGTGGTGTGTCATGCAGGCGGAGTGCAAGACGCCAGTGTCCAGCGAAGCCCTCTCTCCCCCAAGCCATCCCTTTCTGCTGCCACTTCCTTTCCCCCGTTTCTTCCTTTTCCAGGGAAACAGGATCAGCAGCTTTATAATAATAATAGCTGACACATCCCCACTCTGTATCCAGTGCTATTCTGCATGCTTTAAATATATTAACTTGTTTACTTCTCAGTCCTATGAGGTGGATACTGTTATTACTCCATTTTCAAAATGAAGAAACAGAGAGGTTAAGTAACTTACCCAAAGCACACCAGGGCCACATGGTCTCCCCTCCGCTTTGGCCTGTGCTTATGGCCTACATGGCCCTGGCTTTGCATGGCCCCCCTCCATCCAAACAGACTAAGTGGAATGGTATTTCATAAAATACAGGGATTGATCTGTAGGCCTGGTGCAGCAGAATTACCTGTGGTGCTTGTGAAAATGCAGGTACCTAGGCTCTACTGTAATGCTCTTGACTCTAGTGGGGTGAGGGATCCGGATTCTGCATTTTTTTACAGACTCCCCAGATGATCCTAAGGCACAGTAATGTTTGAGAACCTCTGGGCTGCTGTGTCTGAGCTGCAGGTCCAAATTCCCATGAGAGAGAAGTGGAGTGGACAAGCCTGGCTCCGGTCGCCTGGGAGGGGGCATTATTTGGTCTTTTTGCGTGGAGTTCGGGCATGGGAGCAGGCTCCTGGTAGGGATTCAAGAGCAGAAAGGACTGCAAGAGTGAGGAAGAAAATACCAGAATCTCCAGTCACTGGCATTCCTGGGGAGACCTCTGTGTGTAGCCCAAAGTATGCTGTCCCCTGACCCCGCATACCAATAACACAGCCTTAGCTCTGACCTCAGTCACTCCTTACAAGACCACGGAAACAACTAACATTGGTCCTTGGATGCAGCTCCTTGAGGAGAGGCCCTCCCCCATCTCAGCTTCCTTCTGCCCAACAGATGAGAATGAAGTTCCTTTACTTTTCAGCAAACTGTCCTGCAGATTTACTCTTTCTCTGCCATCCCTTTCTCCTTGTCAACCTCCAATCCAGTGTCTTCCTTAACTTTGGAAATCACTGTTTTCCAGAGGAAAAGGTAAGGCATAGAGACACCTCTTCCATTGGTCCTAGCTGAGCTGAAGAAGAACCAGAATGTCTCTCATTACTCTTATTAAGCCACCCCGAAGAAGTGTGTAGAGCAGCTACGGCATGGGATCATCAGATGACCATGTGGGCACTTTTAACCCCTCAGCCTCCAGGTGGGCTGGAACGGCATCCTTTAGGAGCAGAAGTCAGGGCAGGGACCGTCAGATTCCAGGGCCAGACACACTCACAGAGCCAGAAACATGTAGGAATCCAAGTCCCAGGGGGTCCGGAGGGGCTGCACGGGCAGAGCCAGGAGATGGGATCTGGGGAGTCAAGACCAGGTGAAAGGCTGTGGAGCATGGCCAAGGCACTTAGGCTGCTGTCTAGCCCTGAGCTTCTGGTCAGACACAGGAAGCCACAGATTTGTTTTAAAGAATGAGTCACTGCGTCTCTCAAGTACTTGACCAAGACTGTCTTCCCCATCTTGTATTTCATTCGTCAGTCTTCACAGAGCTGAGTCCAGGTCCTGGTGGGGGTTTGCTCAGCACCGAGCTACACTCTTAAGATGTTCATCAGATGCCAGCCTCGCCGACACTCTTCATCCTCCCACTTGCATAAATCGGACCCCTGCCCTGGTCTTCGTTATCCTGCCCAGGTTCTTATTTTGAGGCTGGTTTCCTGGACTGATCCTCTGTGATCCCACAAGTAGTTTCAAATTACTAGATCCAACCTGAGATGAACTGACGTGGCATTTTTTTCATTAGATGGTTATCGGTCACCTACCTACAAACATGCAAGCTGTTGCCCACGGAGTCTGAAGCAGACATAACCTTGGACTCATGTCCAGTGTATCCAGTGTAAACTATTATCTCTCAGCCTTTTTGTGACTGGGATATGTTATATGTGATCATTTCATTTAACAATGCACCTTCTTCCTCAAGGGCTCTGAGAGATGTCATAGAATAGATGGCGTGTTCCTTTTTTAATAATAAAATTAATTTTATAATAAGGCCTCTTAGAGAATTTCATGATGTCTCCTGGGCATTCCTCTTCTCTGACGGCCCTGGGGACCGTATGACCTGGCCCCAGCTCCCCGCTTCTGTCCAGCAAGGTGATGGCAGGCAGGCAGATCTGTGTCCTGATCCTCGTCCTTCTCTTAAATAAGATAAGGATGTGGAGTGAGATAACCTCTGAGGTCTTTTTTTCACAACTAACATTTTGTGATTCAAAAAACATAATGTTATACTGCAGAAAGGTATGTACCCTAAACAGGGTTGCCAGATAAAGGACAAGAGGCCCAGTTAAATTTGAGTTTTAGGTAAACAATCTTTTTTTTTAATCTCCGTATGTCCAAAATATCACATAGGACATAATTATATTTTAAAATTATTCACTGCTTGTCTGAAATTCGAGTTTTGGCTGGCGCCTCATCTTGGCCACCCCAAGCCCAAAGGCCGTTCCCTTCCATCTCATTTGAGGTCGATTTCACCACTTCCCTACCTGCGCCTGCTTGTCTCCTGGCTTTTATCCTTAGCCAGAGATTGCTGCTCACTGCATTGCCTTACCTGTGAAATAAGCTCCCAGAATTTAGAGAGGAGAGTAACCAACGGTCTGTTTCCTAGAACCAGCTGCCAGGTCGGCCAGGAGACACCTGGACACCTGCTATTTACAGCCTTGCCACTGATATCTCGTCAGTAATCCTGACCTTTGCCACAGTTTGTTACACCCATAAGGAGCTTCAGTGGAAATTTTCATTTGCTTCTGTTTGTTCTTATTTCACTGTTTTGGCTACTTTCCATGTCTGTTTGTTCAAGATTCTTGCATCATTCAAATAAACAAACAAAAAAACCCTCCACTTAACTGTCTCCCATCCCACCCCTGCCCGCTTCTCTCTCTTCCGTATAATCAAGTATTACCTGTCCCCCATCCCATCCTCGTCTCTCACTCATCCCCCTGCGCAGTCACATCTGGCTCCCTGCCCTCCCTCCCTTCTGCCATTGAAAGCCCTCTTTGTCAGGGTCACAGTAACTTTCTAATTGTGCAATCGGTGGGGCACTTTTCAGTTCCACCCTCCTGACCTCTCAGCAGCCCTGGTGCATGCTGATCCCCCGCACCTCTGGACACTACTCTGGCGTCGAGAGCAGTACCAGCCCCAGCTGTCCCCCGCCTCCTTCCTTCCCGGCCACTTCGGGCCGTCACCTACACCTGCTGCAGGGTTGGTCCCCAGCTCTTTTCGCATTGCCCGCGCTCCCCCTAAGCCTGTGTTCTCGGGGTTGGTGCACCTCTGCACTTGTGAGGGAGGCCGTTCACGAAGCACCGGGGCCTGCTGGTCCAGGCTGACACAGGAGTCAGGAGGAAGCAAGGTCTGAGAGCTCGTGAGAGACACTTGGGCTTCAGCGTGTTTCTTTTCCTTTTTTTTTTTTTTTTTTTTTTTGGCCGCACCCCACGGCATGTGGGATCTTAGTTCCCTGACCAGGGATCGAACTCGTACCCCCTGCGGTGGAAGCGCAGTGTCCTAACCACGGGACCGCCAGGGATGCCCCTCAGTGTGTTTCTTTATCGATCCCTGAAATGTGTTTTATTCATTTAGCCTTCACTTACTGAACATATGCCGGATCTCAAATGCTGGGCCCTGGGAATGCGAAAGGAAAAGCCAGGCCCTCGCCCTCAGGAGCTCACAGTCTCGGACAGAATCCCAACGAACCGAGGGCAGCGCAGAGCAGGGCGGGTGCGGATCACGACGAGCGCACACCAGGCGGAGGTCAGGGGAGTTCAGCAGTTTCTGAAAACTACGGAAAGCTTGGAAGCAACGACTTGATCTGATCTGCATCTTAGAAAGCTCTCTGGCAACACTGCAGAGAGCAGCGTTGTGAGGGGTGGTCCAGACTTGGGGCCACCGTGGGACCAGTCAGCATAATCAGGTGACACACGAGTCAGAAATACAGCAGTGGCGGAGAAGACGGAGAGAGGGGACGGTGCCTAGTGCTGCTGCAGAGGCAGCATCTCAAGGACTTGGTGACCACCTGGCTGTGAAAGGTAAGAGAGGGGAGGCCAGAGGGTCTCCCAGGTGTGTATGTGTCACCTCCACTAAGTGACCCGTCTTTCCAGCATCCCTGTCAGACTGGACACCAAAAATGTCACTCTGCCTAAAAGGGGAAAACAAATATTTTTCGAGGGCCTGAATTTTCCCTTTTGCCCTACCGCTAAACGGAGCCGTTGGAAATGTGTTGGGGCGGGGGTGTCAGAGCCACGGCCGGGGTTTCTGGGCGAGGGCGGTGTCTCCAGGTTGCCCAGCTAGTAAAGAGGCGATGGCCTCCCTCGATGACCTGGGCACTCACAGGGCAGGGAGCAGAGCCCCCGATCAGCAGGGCTTCCAGGGCTTCGGCAGGAAAGGTGCTCATCTAATGTGTTCCCAAGTTGCCCATCACAGATGGACACCCCAAGCCCTGGCCAGTTGGGAACCAAGGGGATTGCCAGAAAGACAGTGTCAGGGGTCGAGGCTGAAAGTCAGGACAAGGCCAGAAATAGGAGATCAAGAGTGAGGCCAGAGGCGAGGGGGTTGGAATGTGGTATAAGAAACGGGTCACAGGACTTCCCTGGTGGCACAGTGGTTAAGAGTCCACCTGCCAATGCAGGGGTCACGGGTTCGATCCCTGGCCCAGGAAGATCCCACATGCCGCGGAGCAACTAAGCCCGTGTGCCACAACTACTGATCCCACGAGCCATAACTACTGAGCTCACGAGCCACAACTACTGAGCCCGAGTGCCGCAACTACTGAAGCCCGCGCACCTAGAGCCCGTGCTCTGCAACAAGAGAAGCCACCACAATGAGAAGCCCACGCACCACAAGCCCATGCGCCACAACTACTGAGCCTGCACTCTAGACCCCACGAGCCACAACTACTGAGCCCGCAAGCCACAACTACTGAGCCCACGTGCCGCAACTACTGAAGCCTGCGCACCTAGAGCCTGTGCTCTGCAACAAGAGAAGCCACCGCAATGAGAAGCCCACGCACCGCAAGCCCTTGCGCCACAACTACTGAGCCTGCACTCTAGAGCCCGCGAGCCACAACTACTGAAGCCCGCGCACCTAGAGCCCATGCTCCGCAACAAGAGAAGCCACCGCAATGAGAAGCTCACGCACCACAACCAAGAGTAGCCCCTGTTCACCGCAACTATAGAAAGTCCGCGTGCAGCAACAAAGACCCAACACAGCCAAAACTAACTAAATAAATAATATTTTAAAAAAAAGAAATGGGTCAGGATGAGCAATTCAGATGTGAGGCCGAGGGAAGAGGAGGCCAGAATTCTCTGTAGGCCTCATCAGAAACCTCACTGCACAACAGCAGTTCATTTTAAACTCATCTTTACAAGCGAAATTTTACACGTTTTAGGTGCTAATTCTGTCCGTGTTTAGGGCCGCCCTGTAAGGCAAAAAATGAGGCTTATTGCATCAAAGGCATAAAATGAGGCTTATTGCATCAAAGGACTGTGCCTTCTCAGTGGATGCATGGAGTCAAGAGATCTGCCTGCAAGTTCAGCGGGACCATTTAGGATGGCCTCAAGCCCCAAGGTATCCTTTAGCACATTCGTGTGTATCTCTAACTTTTCAATTTTCATTCACCTATCTGTTCATTTCACTGCACTTCCCAATAGAGGATCTTCTATACATTGTATTAACTTATTCCCATTACAGCTAAATTCAGCCCCCACTGCGCCCCCCTCCCCTCCGTGTTGTCACATCGGACAGGCATGTCTACCGGAGGGGCAGGGACCTCAACAGCACAGGCCAGCCCATCAGCCATCAGATTATAGCAGTCTGAGGACGGGGCGAACGTACTTGAACTGGACTAGTGTCTGTCTCCAAGGAGGCCCAGTCTAGTGGGTGTGACACCACAGCAAGTGTCGAGCTAACAGGGGCGTCAGAGTCAGGCAAGTGGCCCAGGGTGATTCTGAGTTGACCTTCTTGTTTGGAGCCAGACCACAGCCAGCATCTAGGACAGGAAACAAGGCACTTGTTTTTATCATGTGACCTCACCAGACCCTCACGAGGCCCTGACCAAGTGGGCTGGCTCCACTCTTAGTAAAGAAACAGAGGTGAACCAGGGCAGAGTCCAGCACACAGGTCTGGAAACCACAGCATCGCTGAGGGAAAGACTGGAGCCTGATGCGCACACAGGTGCGGGAATTCACCGCAGGCCCTTTGCAATCGAGTCCAAAATGTATCTTCACGTTGTTAATTCTAGGTCCCACCTGCTCCTGGGGTGCGACCCACTAAACGGTGCTGCTTGGGTCCATGGTAACCCCACAGGAGAGGGGCTAAGGGTCCCACAAGACTGGGGAAGGAGGGCTTGGTACAGAGAGATTAGCCTTTATTGCCTAGAGAACATGGGGTGGTTTTCCACCCACAGTGCTGTGGGGCAGGGTCCGTTAATCTTGAGTGGTTCATGGATCCCTTTTTCCTCCTAACTTAGTTTTCTGTTTATGTTTAGCTCATATGTATTATTTGAGTCCTTTTTTGAAAAGTATCTTAGGAACTTTGGGAATACACATGTGATCTCAGACACGTAAATACAAGCGCTAAAATCACATGAACATATCCGCTTTCTTGTCAATGAGATAATCACAATTTTTCTAGTTTGTTATCTCAGTAAAAATTCCTTTTTCTAAGAACTCCTGGAGCCCTGAGAATTTAGCTACAGACATCTAGGGATTTGTGGGCCTCAGCTGGAAAACTCTGATGCAGAACAACAGTTCATTTTGAACTCATTTTTTAAAAATGTTTACTTTATTAATTTGGCTGCACCAGGTCTTAGTTGTGGCACACGTGATTCTCGTTGCGGCACGTGGGGTCTTTAGTTGCGGCATGCAAACTTCTTAGCTGCAGCATGCATGCAGGATCTAGTTCTCCAACCACGGATCCAACCTGGGCTCCCTGCATTGGGAGCGTGGAGTCTAACCCACCGGACCACCAGGGAAGTCCTGAACTCATTTTTTGACAAGGTAGATTTTGACACTTTTTTTTTCTTTTGAGACATGTTTTGGCTATTTTTTTTTGAATTATTTTATTTATTTATTATTTATTTATTTTTGGCTGCGTTGGGTCTTTGTTGCTGCGCACAGGCTTTCTCTAGTTGTGGCGAGCTGGGGCTGCTCTTCGTTGTGGTGCATGGGCTTCTCGTTGCAATGGCTTCTCTTGTTGCACAGCAAGGGCTCTAGGCGCACGGGCTTCGGTAGTTGTGGCACGGCAGCTCTAGAGCGCAGGTTCAGTAGTTGTGGCTCGTGGGCTTCAGTAGTTGTGGCTCGTGTGCTCTAGAGCACAGGCTCAGTAGTTGTGGCTCGTGGGCTTCAGTAGTTGTGGCTCGTGGGCTCTAGAGCGCAGGCTCAGTAGTTGTGGCGCATGGGCTTGGTTGCTCCACGGCATGTAGGATCTTCCCGGACCAGGGCTCGAACCTGTGTCCCCTGCATTGGCAGGCGGTTTCTTCACCACTGTGCCACCAGGGAAGTCCCTGTGTTGAGTTTTTTTGTTTGGGGGGTTTTCTGTTGTTGTTTTTTTATTTTTGGCCACACCTCGCGGCTTGTGGGATCTTAGCTCCCCGCCCAGGGCTGGAATCCGGGCCCCCGAGTGGAAGCACGGAGCCCTAACCACCGGCCCCCGGGGAAGTCCCCGCGATTAACATTAACTTTGTTGAGTTAGAGTAAGAACCCACTTGGGCTCCATCAGAACCCATCGGTCAAAGTCTCATGTCTAGTTCACCTCCCGGCCTGTCTGTTGGGGTCCTCAGGAGCCCCTGCAGGTCAGCCACAGCTTTGGAGTCAGCCCTGACACTTACTCAGTTGCTCCCGGCCAGCCGTTAGTCTCACCAGGCCCTTCTCACAGCTGCTGGAATCCTTTGCAGGGAGGATGCTCGTGTGCATTCCCACAGATTTGGGTGGCCCCCAGCCTACTACCATTTCATGAACCGTCGGGCCCTGTACTCTCCGTGCTCGTGACCGCACCTCGTCACCCCCGGTTCCGGGAATGTCGGGTACATGTTAGTGTCCGTCCAGAGCCATCAGGCAACTCCAGCCGCTCCTTCTCGGTCTCCCTCACAGCCTCCCTGTCCCGCCAGCCCCTTCACTGCAGACCTTCCTCAGCCTCCTCTCAGGCCTCTTCCGGGCAGTATGAAACGTCACCTCTACTGCCGGCACCACCGTCCCACGTGGTCACCGTGGCGGGTGCCTGGGTCCTCTCAGTTTCCCCCTGCTTCTGCTCGGCCCTCCAGCCGTGTCTCCTTTAGTCTCCATCTTTCTACCCCACCGTCTGCATCCAGGGTTCTGCAGAGACGTCCCCTTGCTGACACCCTCCCAAAACGTAGGTCGAATCCACAGAAACCTTTGAAGGCCCGCTGCTGGGCCGATGACAGTCAGGTCACATGAGCCTGGCTCTTCTCCCTCACATTTGTGATCTAATCCCGTGGGCTGTCTGCCGTGGACCACACTTCTTTGTGGCCTGACACCCCATCACCCATTTCCTTCCTTGGCATCAGGTTCCCTTCCAATCAAGAATCAGGTCAAGAGCTGACCCTTTATTGGACCCTGACCACAGGACGGGCTCTAAGTGTCTGTGAGGTATCATCTCATTTCATCCTCACAGCAGCCGACGGAGCGGGAACTGTTAGCCCTGCGCAAGCCCGTAGCTCTGCTCCCTGCGTGGTACGTCCATCCCCTGCAGCCACACGTTGCCCAGGATTTACCTCCGTCTCTCCTTTTGCCCTCACCAGGCAGCTTTACTCTCTACCAAGTCAGCTGACTTGTTTGCCACATCCTCAGACATCCTCAGGGCTATACAAACCCTTCCGCAGACTCCGGGTTCGACTCCGGGTCCTGCAGGCCTCCCTTCTCACTTCCTCCCAAACTTCTTGAAGCTCTTGGTGCTGCTTTCTCACCACCCACTGACCCCGTCCTTCTGCACTGCCTGCCCCTCTTCATGGGCACTGCTTCCAGGGCCAGCCATGGTCTCTCAAGGGCTGAAATCCAGCGGCCTTTTCTTCCTCAAGCCCTGCGCGGCGCTGGTCCCGTTGACAGCTCTGCGCTGTCTTTGCTCCACCAGACCCGATCCTCTTCCCCCATCCCGACTCAAGAGCTCGCCAAGCTACAGTTCTGGTGCTTGTTCCCTTGAGGCTATTCCCGGAGAGTTTCTCCATGGCTACAGCTTCTTCATGAGAATTATTTTTTTTAACATGCTGTTGTAATTCTGATGATCTTAAAACGAACCCAAAAAAGTAAGCACCATTTGGATGAGCTCTCTATAGTTGGGTACCACCCGTTTCAGTGCCCATCCTGGCACTCTGGATCGTCACACCAAGTGATGACTAAATAAAGTGATGGCATCTGACTGTAAGGAAGGCAGTGTTTCTAAACGTGGAGCCCTCATGTGTGATGCTGGAATCACCTTCGATGCTGTGTTCTTCCTTGTTCATGATGGTATGAACCATCCAATCAGCTGCTAAATCTGGCAAAGTCTCCTTCCATAAGAGCTCCTGGCGCCTTGCTCTCTTCCATCCGCACGGCCACGTCTTTGAACTGGACCCTGCCGATGCCTAGCTGTGCTCCACTCCCCCAGTCCGTCCCTCACTGTTCCCAGGTTGATTTGCTAATGCAAACCTGATCTGCCCACTGCCCTGCAGGAACCTCCCTGTGCTCCTCCCTGTACGACAGTCTCTATACGGGGACGGGTGCCCCCTGCCCAGCGAGACTAGACTTGTGGTCTCAGCCACAGCCCCGTACTCAGCCTGCACACCGTGGCTCTGCTCTCCTCCTCTTACTGGAACTCTGGCCCCTGCCGGGAGGCCTGTTCCTCCCACCCCAGCACAGACGCCTCCACCTCCACAGAAGCCGTTTTTATCCACGCTATGCAACCTTAGATTTTCCTCTCGGATCCCCCGTAGCAACGTGTTTGGCTGTTTCTGACAGTGCCGTTCGTCCTGGATTTTGCTATTTGAGCACTGGTCTGATCCTCCTGCACCCACAGTGCCTTGCAGCCCAGTGGAACCTACAAGTTAAGGTTTCCTTTCATCCTAAGCTGCCCTGGCTCCCTGGTTCAGCCCTCCTACCCCACCCCTTGGGACTCCAGGGTGTCCTGGTGAGCAGGCCAAGTGGCCCGGGGGACTCCGCACCCCGGCTTTATGTCTGTTTTTTTGTTTAGTTTTGTTTTGTTTTCTACATGTCTGCTCTTGTTTCTTGGCATGTGACAGCGTCTCAGGTGCTTGCCAAAATCAGGGATGAACCCCTTCTCTGACATAACCCTAAATTTGGCTTTTTTAGAAAAAGGAATGAGGCAGACATTTCAGGCACCAGAAGATGGAGAGACCCATCAAAAGTTTAGGCTACGGCCCTTCGTTCTCTGTTCTGAGAACATTACTACACAGCCTCTGCTCAGGGGAGCCCTTGTGTGTCTGGTGGGGAGAGGGGAGGAGTCCGGACACAGGCCTGGGCCTCTCCAGCAGAACCCTGTGACCACTGAAGGGAGTTCAGTGAGCAGGTTCTGTTTTTCAGTTGCCACGTAAGACAGCTGATAAATTAGCAATTTTTGGAAAAGAATTTCCCACATTGCAAGCTTTGCACACTTTGTTGTGATACTAACATAAAACGCATCTTTCAGAGAAAGGAGAGCTACAGGTATACCTAACAGTCATGATTTGCTTTTTGTCCTTGAGAAAGGAAAATCCATTGTACGGTTAGGGTGGGGAGCCTATGTGGATGAGGGTCTCCTCGGACATCTGGTCGTTGTCTGGGCTCTTAAACTGCTTAAGGAGGGGCCCCTGTCAGAGCGGACACTTCACAGACACAGGCTGGTCTATTTCACTTCTCTCTCTCTCTCCTTTCCTTTCTCTCCCTCCTCCTCTTCCCCCGGTTTCTATTCCTCTCTACTCCTCTTCGGCTGGTCCCTGGCGAACAAGGGACGCCCCGCAGCCGCCCGCCCGCTTCCCAAGGTCCCCGCACCGGCCCCAGCCCGGCGGGTCCCCCGGGGTCTCGGGCGCACCCAGCGGCCCCAGACCCGCGTTGGCCTGGGCGCGGCTCCTGCAGCCCGAGGCCCGGCGCCCGGGCCCAGGTGATCTGCCAGCACTCCGCCCGCCCGCCTTGGGTTAGCGCTGAACTCAGATGACCTTTGCCCGCCTGGATGACAGAGGAAGCCCCGGGGTTTAGAAATGTGCCGGAGGGAGGCTGGGGAGGAGGCGGGCAGAGGAGCCACAGGACCAAATAAGGGCGTGCGCGGCGCCGACGGGGCGCGGTGATCAGTCCCCGGCCCGTGTCCCACTCCGGGGTCCCCACCGGCTAGCCCATCTCCCCGGGAGAAGGAGGGAGGGAGGATGAGGAGGGCCCACCGCCCCCTTCCCCCCCTCCCGGGACGATGCCCCCATTGGGCCCGGGCAAGTCACTAGAAAGAGCAGAGCAGGTCGGAGTCCGAGGCTGCTCCGCCGGCAGGAAAACAAACTTTATTCTATGACCCTCACAGGCCGAGCGCGAAGGCCTAGGGCAGGGCTAGGTTTGGGGCATTTTCCAGCGGAATTAACACCGCGCTTGCTAACTGCACCCCGGGGAGGGCCGCTTCCTCGGCTGTGTCGGGTCGCGCGTCCCGCCCGCTCGGGGTCGCAGGGCCGCGTCCTCACGAGGTGCTCCCCGCGCTTCTGCGGCCCCCGCCGGCCCACAAACCCTCCTCCCCCCCAGCAGCCGAGCCCCTTCCCCCGCCTCCCCGGGTCTGTACCCGCGTTGGCGCCCACGCTTGGCTCCGACTGCATGCGCAGCCCCCACGGGTAAACGTGCAGCGACCCCCCCGCACTCTGGGAGCCCCGCCCTGCCGTGCCCTGCGCGGTGCGTGCCGGCACCACCCACGACGCCTCCCCGCGGCCAGGAGGCCGACGGCCCGTAGCCCGGGCCAGCCCTGCCCCTGCGCGGAGTCCGCCACGCGTGCTCAGCCCTAAAGTACTGGAGAGCTGACCACCCCGACCCCCGACCCCCGCCCCCGGAGATCAGTACCTGCCTCTTTCTCCTCCCGGACAGATGCACGATTCTGAGATGCCTGCCTTCTACGCAGTCCTGCAGCCCGCGGGCCCCCGCAGCCAGCCCGCAACTCAGCACCGCCTCCCCTCCCCATACGGCTTCCCTCCTGCTCCCGGGTCATACCTCCCAATAGGCCTTCGTCCCGGCCCTGCTTTCTGGGGAGCCCAGGCCAGGATACCTGGCCACTTGAACACACCCAGAGCCCTTTATTTGGAAGTTCTCTCACAGGCTGTTTTCAAAATTGAATTCCTCTACATAGATTTCCTCTTTCATATGAGTCTCATTCTTAAGTCAGGAGCAAAATTAAAGTTTAGTAACTGGAGTTCTTTTTTTTTTTTTTTTTTGGTTTTGCTTTAACATTCCTTTCCTTGGGTGTATCTGAGTTTCTTTGCTTTTACTTTGAACATGCCCTAAAACTCTGTGTTATCTTTAGCATTTTTCATAAACCACAATTCAGGAAGTCAGAGAAATTGCTCCCTGGTGGCAGAACAACAGAACTGCCAGCCTCTTTCCCCCTGTAATTGCAGTGAAAGTGGTGTCTCTGCCTGATTGGACTTTGACTTTTAGGCTGATTATTTCCTTAGAGTCAATTTCTAGAAAGATAAGGTCAAAGAGCACGAATAATCGCACGTAGCCAAACTGCCCTCGCACACAGGTGCAGCCATTTAAGCTCGAGGGGGGACAACCGTGCCCTTTCCTGTGAGCTTTCCTCCACACCATGTCCTGCTTTCATTTTGCATTTGTTTTGACTCTTTCTGAGAATCTAAAGAATATATGCTGGCAGCTTGCATTTCTTGCTTTGTAAAATGCCTGTTTTCTTTAAACAATCTTTCCTAGGCCTTTTTAATGTTTTAAGTAGTCTCCAGGCTTCCTCTGTAAACGACCTTGGAAATTCCACCCCCATTCCTGGTTCTCCACGGCTGGCTTCTTAATCAGGAAACATCACCTGATTGACTAGAGATTTAGAGTGAGGAGCGGGAGGGACCGCGGGCCTCTTGATTGTGACTTGCCAGACCTTTCAGAGCAGCTTCAGCTTGACCATTTCTGGGCTGAAGGGCTCTGTAGGCGGGAATTCTCCTGGAAGGAGAAGGCGCGTCGGGTAAGGGCGCCTGGTGCAATCCCTGCTTGTCCTTGTCCTCAGGTCTTCAGAGGTGTCATCTCTGCTCTACTTGGCCAAACCTGGCCAGAAACTTGTTTTCAGCCCACCATATCCTCTGTCTCAGCCAGAAAGGGTTACTCAGCTTTACATCTTAGCAGAGCTACCCAGGCATAGATGCGTCTGAGGTATTTCCATACTCTTTTTATTAAAATTGCAATAAAAGCCAAGAAGGAGCTTGCTAATAATTAAAGGAAGTTTCTAGGACCTCTCAATAGTTCGCCGTAGGCCTGCTCAGATCTGGGTTCGGGGGAAGGAACGAGCAGCTGCAGAATACCTGTCAGCTGCTGAAGCAAACCCATCACATTTGCCTCAGGTAGGAGGGCGAGTCCAGATGTTCCTTAAATATGAAGCCTGACTACTCTTAGGGCTTGACCTCTGCTTTCCTCTTGGCTTTGAATTACATCCACGTGATTTCCCAGGAGAAGGGTTGGTTAACAAGATGAAATTGGGGTCCTGACAACACACGTGTTCCCTTACAGCCCCACTCAGCCAGCCGTGGCGCCTGCTCCACGTGTAACTCATTCCCTTCCAACCCGCTCTCTCCAGCTGTCAAAGAATGTAAATGAACTGGCCTTTTCAGGGAGCTCTTAGGGATAAGCAAGTAGGTACAAAACACCTGAGTTGTTTAGAAAGAAAGGAGCTCTTGATAAGAGTTGTCCCTGTTAGTCTTTCCTTCCAGCCTGTGAAGGGCACGGCTCTCTCTCCGTGATGCTGTTCCTTGTGAGTTAACATGCTTTCCACCTCCTCCTCTTTTTTAAAAAAATTTTTATACTGTTTTATTTGTTTATTTATTTTTGGCCATGCCACACGGCATGTGGGATCTTGGTTCCCCAACCAGGGGTTGAACCCTGCAGTGGAAGCACAGAGTCTTAACCCCTGGACCGCCAGGGAAGTCTCTTCACCTCCTCCTCTTAACATGGTTCCTCAGAGGGAGATCTACCCAGGTTCTCCTCACTTCACCTTTGACCCCGAAGGTACGTCTCTATGATTTTACCCCAAGGAAATATTGAGAGATGCATACAAACAGTTATGTATTAGGATGCTAGTTACCACCTTATTTCAATAATAAAAATTGGAAGCAACCTAAATAATCAATAAAATGGAGGCTTTACAAAATTCTGGCGTATATAAATCAGGATCTGGTTATGCAGTAAATCACAGAAAACCCACAATAACTACAATAACTGTGATAGGACTTGCACCGTCTGGGCCTGGTGTGAAGGGCCAGGGCTCCTTCTCTGTGGCGACTCCGCTGTGTCTGGCTTTCATACCTAAGGCTACTTCACGCACCAAGATGGCTGCTTCAACTCCAGTCACCCTCCGCCAACTCCGGCCAGCAAGAAGCAGGACAGCACAAAGGAAAACAGGGCAAAGGCCATTCACCAGCTCTCCCTTAAGGAGGGGTCCAACGGCTAACTCACACTTGTGTTTACACCTCTGCCAGCATGTTTATCTAAGGCGGAATTGTTAATCCATCAGAGAAGAAAGGAACTATTGCAGAAGTTATTACTTGGACCCAAGCCTCGAGTTGATTAGGGTTGAACTTTAGGAAGAAGACAACTCACGTAGTTGGTCTCAAAGGAGTCACTTTTTCTACATTTCTCTGTTTGAAGTTTCCCAGTATCAAATTTTATATTTTCCTGCCTTGAGGGGAAGTGGTCCCATTGGGATGCCTTGCTCCCCTCTGTAATTCATGTATTTTTTTTTCTTTTTTTTCTTTTTTGTTCCTAATCTGTTTTATAAAACTGCTATCTTCCAAAGCTCTTACTTGTATGTTCCAACCCCTAAAGGCAGGCAGGTACATCTGCCTGTGGCTCAGCCACCACTTAAGCTCCCCAGTGCGGTCAGCGCCTGGCACACGGCAGAGCTCATTTATTGTTGTTGCTTATTTACAGAAACTGGGTTGACTTGAATTGTGCAAAGTACCACATGAGACATAGGTGAGACACAGGTCTGTTCTCATACTTGACTACAGGTAGAGAGACACACAAAACAATGGAAATTAGCAGAATGTTGCACTAATTAGGTGCGAAGTGGGGCCGTCCAAGCCATAGTTGGTAGAAAAGTTCAGTAAGGTTCCTAAATGCAAGGAAGTTCATAGTAAAGAATTTGGCCATGTCCAAAAAGAGGTCTGGCCTTTGCGCTTGGCTTCTGGGAAGTAACCTCTGGCATACCTGATGGCAGTGCCTTTGTTTGGGGGTGGGCACCACATCGGAGCTTCGGGTGGGGCTGTGGGTCACGCAGTGTCAAGCTCACCTGGAGGCTGAGATCAACCACCTGGGCAGCCGGTCAGCAACCAATGAATCCTGTCTAAGTGATGGAGCCCCGATAAGAACTCTGACCACAAAGCTCGCGTGAGCGCCCCACCACCACCCCCGGTTGGCGGCGATGTTCCGTGTGTACTGTGACATGTCAGTGCTGGGAAAATAGCGCCCAGACTCCACAGGGAGAGGACAACAGACCACTCGCCTTTAGAATGCCCCCAGACTCTGCCCTATGTGTCTCTTCCTTTTCTGATTTTACTCTGTATCCTTTCCCTTCTGAGGTGCCCAGAGGGCAGCAGTGAGCTCCCCACTCGGGGGCTACCATTTCAGCACTTCAGGCCCGAGAACTAGGCTTAGCCAACAGCCATCCTACCCTTCCTCTCACACTGCTTTTCCATCCATGTGACTATTATTGGTGAATCCAGTTTCCAAAAGGACACCTTGATACCTTTACGTGGGCCTCCCAGCCAGGGGCGTGTGTGCAGCTGTCTCACTCCAGGGTATCTTCCTGTCTCTCTTGCTCTTGAGCTCAGCAGGCCATGTTCTCCATCCCATATTCAGCTCCCTCCCAGGGAACAAGGCAGGACTTTGTCCTGGTTCCTCCCTCTCCCTTTCTCCCTGTCCAGTCCCCCCAGCTGAGCTGTCTGTCCTGTCTCAGCAGGAGCATTAGGGGACCCGCGGGAATGGCTGGCAGGACAGTGCTCTGAAAAGCCTGAAGCCAGCTCTGCAGGAGGCTCCCCAGGGTGTGGAAGAGGTAGCCAAGGAAGCACAGGAAGTAGCTGCGTTATCTAGTGCTGAGGTTCATGCCCTTTTCCTACTGAAAAACCTTCAGCGACTCTCCTTTGACCAAAGTCCTAAGTGGGTCCGTTAACGGCCCTTGTCCATGGAGAGGTGACAGCCACCTGCCAGGTGGGGAGCGGAGAGGCCCGTGTCCTCCCAGTAGCAGGTGGGTGTTGCCGGGACCTGAGCCGGCAGAGATGGCCACCTATTTATAAGACTGTGAATAATATCTTCAAACTGAAGGCAGATCACGGCCTTGGCCTCAGATCAGCAGGTGGCAGGGGGAGGGAGCAATAAGGCTTGGAGTCACCTGCAGAGGCCTCTGCCCCTGAGGGTGCCCGGGGGGATGGGGCTGCAGTGCTCCCCAGGGCTGAAACCTCTCTGCTCTACAGTCAGAAAACCTGGGTCAAATCCATCCCTAACAACCTTGCAACAAACAGGCTACTTAACTTCATCCTTCAAGGCTCCTTCACACCTGTCTGAGATTAAATGAAGCAACTCCGTACTTTTATCAACGCGCCGTTCCTCTGACTCTTACAAAGACACGTGTCCCTCTGCCCTGCGTCCGAGCTCGTGGGTACCACACCTGTCCCCAGCTCATGGACAGAGCCGTGTCTCGCTGATGTCTGCTCCCTCCCCCGGCCACGAGCCAAAGCCCCCAGAGCGTGTCGTGTTTCGTCTGGATGCCGCTGCCTCCCCCCTGCCCCCCACACCTACCAGAGCCCCTGGGGGAAGCCTGTACCGGGTTAGAAACGGTTTCCAGGTTGTGCTTCTTCCTTCCAGGGATTTCCCAGATGACCCCGGCGTGCGGTGGGACACGGAACGGGTGGCCGACGTCCTCCTCTGGCACGTAGAGGCCCGCCGCATCAACCTGGTAAGGGGATGCCTTCCGCTCCAAGCAGAGGCCCAGCTGCATCTGTCTGAAACCCACCGAGGAACACACACACCTTTCCTGAGTAACTGAAATCCCAGCGCTCAGACAGAGGCAGAGATTTTTCCAAAGTGCGCCCTCTTCACCCACCCACTCCCACCCCTGTGCTGCCACCTGAAACCTCAGGACCCCCGAGCCTGTGCCACGACCCGCTGGCACAGAGCTTTCTACCAAGCGTTTTCGTTTTAAGGTATCATTGTAACTTTGGAGGTAAGTGTTGTTATAATGCTCACCTTACACTGAGGAAGTTGAGGACCCCAGAGGCCCAGCAGCTGCCCAGGGTCGCCAAGTGTGAAGCTAGGATTTTAAGCCTGGAGTCCTCACTCCAGAAATTGCGAGGATAAATTCACAGCCCCTGCGGGGAGAACACTCTGGTCACGATTAGAGCTCTAGTGGGCATTCAATTCACCTGCAGAGGCGGACGGCTCAGGAACACCCACCTGGACTCTCAGGCCCCGCCGGCCCGGGCCCCGCCAGCGGTCGATCTTAAGGCTCCAAGAAGGTGTCCACCTCTAAACTAAGAACGCTAACGCTTCACGAGTTAATACCTAAATCCTACCATTTAAAGGCCCAGCCACTTGCTTTAAGTTTTGATTAAGCCTCGTTTAAAGATGATCCCTGCTGTTAAGCTTTTATCGGTGATGAATTCTCCAGGTGAACGGATTTGTTAGACCTCTGTTAAGAGCAGATTTTCGTGGATATATTAGACCGTCTTTGAGCTCTAATGACAGAAATGCAGCAGGAACTTCGTCCACATGGGCCAAAGGGGCAGCTAACTGGCTGGTTCTGACCCCCACAAGGCGGAGGTGCAGGGCTCTGCGCTGGCTTCCCTCTTTGTTCTGGCTGGCAATATGGTCACCCAGAGCCGCAGGCCCACCCCTCCCGGCTGTACTTCCCACAGGGTCTGAGGGTGACAGCTGGAGGGTTCACGGCCCGGGCCTGCTGCCTGGCCTGGGTCCTCTTGCCCGCCACCCCCCAGGCCACCCTCAGAACCTCTCAGGGCCCCAAGCCTGGCAGGGGGGCAGAGCTGGTCCTCCGGGCTGGTCTGGGGTACAGGGTGGGGCCTGTGAGGTGGGCCACAGTGGCCCTCGGCACCCCGGCTTCCCCAGGGCCAGTCCCCAAACTCTCCCCTCCCCCGCTTCGGTGCACGGGAACGGCTGGTTTCCCACTAACTCCTGCTTGTAGGATAAACTCCCATCTTTGTGAACTTGGCCGTCTCCAACCTGGACCTTCCTTCGGTCCTCGTCAGTGATGAACAGGGTTGGTCCTTACTGAGGGGCCGGGTTGTTGTTTAGACCATGTTGCAGCCGTGGCCCTGAACATCCAGGGAGGAGCTTCAGGGCACAGACGCTCTGCGTGCCTTTCCTGCTCTCAGAAGAGCCTCCCAAGTTTGTGTCCCAGAAAAGTGATTTGTGGTCCAGGCCCGGCTTAAGACCGCCTTCTCCAAGAAGCTTTCCCTGACTTCTTCAGCCCTCTTTGGGACAGTATTTGTCGCGTGTCCTGCACCTGTGACATGAGTTGCTGTTTATCCTGTAAAGTACAGACCATGTCTTGTGAGTCACTATCTTCGAGAAGCGAAAGCAGCCCCACTGTTCCCTCTTGTTTACTGGGGTCTGGGTAAGACTTCATTTGCCCAGAGATTTCTGCAGTTTAGCAGGGAAGGTGGATGGAGTTCTGCAAAGAACCGCAGACGCCACTGCTGTCAGGTCCTAACCTGCACGAGTCCAGGGCTAGAGACAGATCAGCTCAGCCCTCCTCGAAGCAGGAAGAGAGGGGGCTTATCAGAAGGTATAGGATGAAGAAGAAACAAGACCTTGAAGAATTTCAGAAGTGATGGAACCGAAGTGCAGTGGCCCCAAGTCCCCAGACCAGGGAGTGTGCCCCAGCTCACCAGTGACAGCCCGGCCCCGGCATCACCTCCACCCGAGGGCAGCGGACACTCGGCCTTGACTGCTGTCCAGGTCCTACACTCCCACGTGGCTTCACTTGACCTTCACCTCGACCCAGAGAGGAAAGGCGGGCAGGCCTCACTCTTCCCATCTCACAGATGAGGAGACCAAGACACTGAAAGTTGACATCACTCCCAGGGTGACATGCTGCGACATGCCTGAGGGGCGGGGGCAGCTAGCGTCAGAGGTGGGAGTGAACACAGGGCCCACACTGAGCTGCGGGGAAGGGTGGGCTCAGAACAGGGTACCTGAGTTCTGGGGTGACCTTTTTTTAATACAGTATATTTTTTAGAGCAGTTTTAGGTTCGCAGCAGAATTGAGCAGAAAGGACATACATACCCCCGAGCCCACAATGTGTTAGTCAGTAACCAGCGCTGACACAGCATCATCACCCCAAGTCCTGGTTCACATTAGGGTTCAGTTCTGGTGCTGCATGTCCTGTGGGTTTTGACAAATGTATGACACGTATCCACCATAATGCGATTAGCTTATATGCTTTTTTAAAAAAAATTTCGGGACTTCCCTGGTGGCGCAGTAGTTAAGAATCCACCTGCCAATGCAGGGGACACAGGTTCGAGCTCTGGTCCGTGAAGATCCCACATGCCGCGGAGCAACTAAGCCCGTGCGCCACAACTACTCAGCCTGCGTTCTAGAGCCCGCGCTCTAGAGCCCGCGAGCCACAACTACTGAGCCTGCGCTCTAGAGCCCGTGAGCCACAACTACTGAAGCCCGCACACCTAGAGCCCGTGCTCTGCAATAAGAGAAGCCACCTCAGTGAGAAGCCCGCGCACCGCAACGAAGAGTAGCCCCCGCTCACCTCAACTAGAGAAAGCCCATGCACAGCAACGAAGACCCAATGCAGCCAAAAATAAATAAAATAAATAAATAAATTTATTTAAAAAAATAAAAAGAGCGAACAGTCAAACCCACAGCCACGGTCTTCACACAGTCGGCCGAGCAATGGTCACACATCCCTGACCCGCTCCCACGTCAGTTCAGATACACTCAGAATGTGAACAGGCGCAGGGTTCTGGGGCCTCCTGTTCTTCCCGGGCCGCGGGGACAAGGCGGGAGAGACAGGTTCGGCCCGGAGTGAAAGCCTTTGTGTCTCTGCAGGTGGTGACCTTTGACGCGGGGGGTGTGAGCGGCCACGGCAACCATGTCGCTCTGTATGCGGCTGCCAGGTAGGGCGCTCTGAGTCTCCGGGTGGCTGGTTTCCCCGTCACTGTCCACCCTCGGGCCATCAGAGAGCAGTGTTCTCTCACCACCTGCTCCCAGGGGTAGTCGCCCTCGCGTCCTGCTGTTATGGTCTCGTCTCCTGAACAGCTGAGTTTCCCCACCCCCGGATATGGCAAGTGGGGGAACGGATTTGATTTATCCCTCTGCTTTGGCCACAGAAAGCTTTAGGGCCAAATTTCAGCTCCTTGTAGCACACGCACAGGACTAAGGATTGAGTTCTGTGGATCGGCGTCCCTCCTGGCTGCACCCTCTTTTCCCTCCTCTAACTCCAGCTTGTTTGTCCTCTCCTGCTGTGTATTTTGTGCACAATTTCAGATCCTTCTTTGGAGAAGGAGGATGTGCACGTCATAGGAAATCTTTTGTTCTTTGCAGCCTGTCCGTTTTACTGACACGCACCTGCATTTCACCAGTAAAAAACCCTGATCCTCACACATCTTGAGGGACTTCCTCGGGGTCATGCAGACATAGAGCGTGTGTCCTGACCTCTGGAGCCGTGCTCCCCCTGGGCCCGTGAGCAGCTTGGTGGACGCAGCCTGGGGAAGGAGGGGGCAGCCTGATGTGAAGGACTGATTTTATGACCCTCTTCTGAATGCGCCCAACGCTTTTCAGGGCTTGAAGTGCCGTTTCCAGGCGCGTCTCCAGGGCCCCTCCCTCCTCCACTCAAATGCTGCCTCCCAGCTCTTTCCCTGGAGATCATCCCCAGGGCTGTACCCACAGCGCAGGACAAGCGGCCTCTGACCTCAGGGTTTTCTATTCCTCAGGCTCTGGGGGGGGGGTGGCGGTGGCGGTGGCAATGGCGGTGCTGGTGCTGGTGCTGGTGGCGGTGCTGGTGGTGCTGGTGGTGGTGGTGCTAGTGCTGGTGGTGCTGGTGGTGCTGGTGGTGGTGGTGGTGCTGGTGGTGCTGGTGCTGGTGCTGGTGCTGGTGGTGCTGGTGGTGGTGCTGGTGCTGGTGGTGCTGGTGGTGCTGGTGGTGCTGGTGCTGGTGGTGTGTGTGTGTCCTGTAAGTTCATCCATTCCCTCCCATCTTCTCATCTTTAACTCCTGCTCTGGGGAATCCCTTCCAGATGAGTGCGTGTGTCTGTGTGTTGGTGGATGAGTGCGTGTGTCTGTGTGTTGGTGGGGGGAGGGGACTCTGCCCCACGCCTCTGTCCCTCAGCTTTCTAAGCAACGAGTTCACTGCTGGTGGACCCACCTCACTCCTCTTAAGGCAGTGAGCACAGAAGGGGTGGGGCAGGGTGTCAAATAGGAGAAAAGGGCATCAGAGAGGAAATACCAATTAACATTTTAAATATTCTCCACCACTCTCACATCTCAATTTCAAAAGAGAAAAACTTCCCAGAGTCCACTGTCCTTACCTTCATATCTGTTGGGCAAAGCTTGGACCAGGGCACTTCATAAGCCACTGGCCACCTCCAGATCGGCTGACCTTGGGTAAGGGACCCACCCTGGTCCCTTCAGCTGTAGCCAAAGGTGTGGAATCCAGGGAATCTATATGGTGACTTATGCTCAAGAAACTGCCTAGAAACCAACAGTGCAGGGACCCCAGGGTGGGGCAGGCATGGCTCTGAAGGCCCTGCCTGTTAGCTGCAGAGGGGTGCTCACTCTCGCCTGTCCTTTCCCTCCTCCAGGACCCTGCACACAGAAGGGAAGTTACCTAAAGGTAAGGCCTGTCCCTCTTGTAAAAGGTCACCGTTACTATCCCTCTAGGGTGAAACTGGTGAATATACAGAGAGCCACCCTCAGCCAGGCCGGGCAGGGCGACACAGGGCCGCACTCTCCTGACTCAGCTCAGTGTGCCTGTCACGGCGGGTCCCCAGGTCTCGAAATCAGGTTGTATCCACTGGGAAGTATCCTCCGGGTGTGAGGGAGGAGCATGTAGTCGGGGTTCTCCAGAGAAACAGAACCAAACAGGACACACAGATGGATAGATATGGTGGTATATGCACTTATATATATACACATCAAATAAGGAATTGGCTCACACGATTACGGAGGCCGAGAAATCTCGGGATCCGCCGTCGGCAAGCCGGAGGCCCAGGAGAGCTGGGGCGTCACTCAGCCAGAGTCCAGAGGCCTGGGAATAGGGGAGCCAATGGTGTAAATCTCAGTCTCGGGACAGAAGACCGATGTCCAGCTCTGCAGTCGGACGGACAGGAATGGCTTCTCCCCGCCTCCGCCTTCTGTTCTGTCCGGGCCCCCAGTGGACTGGACGAGGCCCACCCATGCTGGGGAAGCCTTCTGCTTTACCAAGTCATCCAATTCAAACGTGAAGCACAGACACACCCAGAAACAACGTTTAGCCAAGTATCTGAGCACCCAGGACCCAGTCAGGTTGACACAGGAAGTTAACCTCCTCCGTAGGCCTTGCCCCTCACCTGCCTGGTTTCTCCCTGGCCAGGTCTGTTCCGCCTCTGGTATCCTTTCAGGATGTCCACCCAAACTCACACCCATCCCCCAGTTAACTGGCCAGGCCGTGGGTGACGGATGGGTGCTGGGCGGGTCTGAAACTCTTCCCAACTCACAGGAAGGCGTCTGACCCGCTTGGCCAGTTTCTGTGCGACACCCGCTAACTTCCCTGAGCTGGTTTCTGTCACAATGTGCACCCTCACAGGAGAGCCCTGGGGATGCAATGATGGCCTTTCTGGCTGGCGGTGCCACGGGGGCTTCGGAACACGACTCTAGTGTGTTTGATCCTTGTATCAACCCTGGGAAACAGGCCGGTCCCACATTCATGACCAACACCATCATACAGATGGGGAAACTGAGGCTCACAGAGGTGAAAGGACTTCCCCAAGCCCGTCAGTTCTTTAGTGACGAGCAGGAACCAGGTCTCTGGCCTCCCAGGACAGAAATCCTATCTGCATCCCCTCTCCCTAGGCCTCGATCCCAGCCTCTAGCAGCCGACCCTTCCCTGCTGGGGGCACAGAGCAGGTAGAGGGCGGCTGTCAGGTGTTCTGGGGCCCTTTCACCCTTCTTATCTGTGAGAATGATGGGCAAAGAGCAGCTCTGGTGACACTGCCCTGCCCTGAGCCCAGAGGGAGGGGTGAGTACTCAGGAAGATCTGCCCAAAGCAGCAAGTCTCCCCTCTGCCCACCCCCCAGGGTGCTTGGTGCTCACGCTCCAGTCTGTGAACCTGCTGCGCAAGTACCTCTCGCTGCTGGACCTGCCCTGCTCCCTGCTGCTTGCCCGCGACGCCCTCTTCGTGCTCAGCCGCCGAGAGGTGGCCCAGGCCCAGGTGAGGACCGCCCCGTCACCCCTGTGCTCCCCCCCAGGTCTGCGCCCCATCCCTGGCTCTTCAAAGCCCCTCACCGAGGCCTTCCCCAGCGGTCCTGTCCCCAGAGCTGGCCCGCAGCCAGACCCTGGGAGCCGCAGACCAGGGACGTGCACATTTTCTTCTGATTATAGAAATCATATGTTCTGGAAAAAAAGCAAATAACAATACAGGCTCAGTGTAGAAAATCTGGAAATACAGAAAAGAAGAAACCCCACTGCCTGCAAGCCCACCCCTCGGGGTGGTCACTCTTGACAGTATATACACCCTCCATAATGAGTATTCATGCACAGGCATTTAGAGCCGGGGACACACAGCCTGCTTATTTGAAACCTACTTTAGCAACATCATGACCATTTTCCCCAGGGTTATTAGGTGTTCACATTGTAACGTCTGCCTGTGTTCCATGGCATGGGCGCACCATGAAATAGGTCACACACCCCTTACGGCTGGACATTTCGATTTACCGGTTTTTCCCTGCTACACGTGGACCAGTGCTCCCAGCTTGAGCCAAGAGGAACTCAGACCTGCCAGAACTCAGACCAGCCCCAAGAGCCACTGGGGCTGACCACGGGTTGCCGGCTGAGGAGTCAGGCCCAGCGAGGCCCTCCTGGTGAAAACTCTTGGTGGTCGGTGGGGCAGGTGGTCTGAGAAGGCTGCTGAGGAGTTCTAGCCTTGACCCTTTCCATTTCTGCTATCCAAGTGGAAAGGTTCAAAGGCTAGAACCCATGTTGAGCCATTAAATGAAATAGGTGTGTAAATGGCTATCATTTCCTGGGAAGCAACAGTAGTAAATATCAGAAGTCTTCTCAGAAGTTGTACTTACCTTTTGAAGTTCTTGATACGTTAAGTAGACACAAGCGGGTTGCAGAGCAATATATCAATAAATCTATACTTTCTCTGACCCACTAATTTTTATTTCCAGAATTTTATCCTAAAGAAATAAAGTTGTGTCCAGAGACTGATGTTCACTAGTATAATTTATGAGGCCAAAAAAGGAGCTAATATTTAGCAGGTGAATGATATGGTACTATATAATCAGAAAAATCATAGTTTTGAAACACATGTAGTGAAAATGTTCCAAAAGTAGGGAGGAAATAGAAACAATTTTGATATTTTGCAGTATTCCTTTGAAAATTTTGAACAAAAAGTAATAGGAAGAAAAGCTTGTAAAAAACCAAACTGGCCATAAATATATAATTACTGTAAGCGCCCATCTTATTGAGTGGGTGCTGCAGCCACTGAAAGATGAGGGAATCTATAAAATTGGCCACCTGGGCAGCAGGATGTGGGCAGCCCCTGTGACTCGGAATCTCTCACAAGTAGACAAGTGTTCCTACCTTCCCTCAATGTTGTTCTAAAATGAACATTTTATTCTCACTATGGTCTTCAAAACTGAAACACTATTCTGTGAGTTCACACATCCATTTTGTTTCTGAAAGTCATTTTTATTTAAAAATTTTAGTTGTATTTCCTGTTGAAACCATGCTATGTAATATTTTGCCTGAATATGGTGATAGTTCTCTTTATCAGCTTAAAGCTTGCAGTCATCACAGGGGTGTTTACATCTCTAAAGCCACAGATGTTCCAATAGTGAATATAAAATGAGTTTTTTATGTAAAGGTTTGCAATGATATTAGCTTAGATTATAAGCATTAATTATGGTCCTTAGAGAAAAACAGGAACCATTTATATAGGTTACATCTAGTTAAATCAGTTGTTATGATCTATTCTGTTTAAAGACTGAGCTACACTAGATCTGAATGACAGGATAACATTTCCCCCCACTGTATGGCAAGGAGAGCCAGTACATACGGGTACTATTCCTTTTCTTCTTCTTCTAAGAGTGACTGTAATTACCCAGCTTGGCTAATCCATAGGAGTCTGGGCACAAAACAGCCCTGTATGAGTTATATATGCAGGGTAGTGGAGCCAAGGGATTAAGAATGTAGGCTCCACAATCAACCAGATGGCTCTGGGTTCAATCTCAGCTTTACTACCTACTTGCTATTTGAGACTGATGAATCAGTTTCCTCATCTGTTAAAAAAAAAAAGAGGGCTTCCCTGGTGGCGCAGTGGTTGAGAGTCCGCCTGCCGATGCAGGGGACATGGGTTCGTGCCCCGGTCTGGGAAGATCCCACATGCCGCGGAGCGGCTGGGCCCGTGAGCCATGGCCGCTGAGCCTGCACGTCTGGAGCCTGTGCTCCGCAACGGCAGAGGCCACAGCAGTGAGAGGCCCGCGTACCGCAAAAAAAAAAAAAAAAAAAAAAAAGAAAAAAAAAGCAATAATAATAGTCCTTTACTCACAGGGTTGTTCAACTGAGATAGTGCTCGGCTGCATCAGCATCCTCTGCTGTTATCACATCGGGTATCAGGAGACGGGAGGGGTGACCAATCCAGAGGGGTTCGAAGGGCATGGCAGAAGCCAGATCAGGCCATAGCTTGCAGTATGTGGGTGGGAGGAGGCCCGAAGGAGAGGAAGCAGAGTGAAAACAACAAACCGCAGGCGCCAGCACTCATGACCGGTCCTCTGATTCTTCCAGAGAGCCATGTCCTGCCACCGCAGCCAGATGCTCTGGTTCCGCCACCTCTATGTGCTCTTCTCCCGGTACATGAGAATCAACTCTCTGCACTTCCTCTGAGCCGGGAAGGGCTCTCACACCCAAGGAACAGAGAGAAAAATGGCCAGGGAGCCCAGGGTGTGTCTGGAGCGGCTCATCTCCCTGAGCCAAGGAGATCCCAGCATAAGACTGCGTCCCAGGCCCCTCTCCTCCAAGCTGCTCGGCCTCTAAGAAAAGGGAGGCCCTGCAGGCCAATGGGCTGTCCAGACTTGAGCTTCTTCCTCTGGGGAACAAAACCACAACCACCGGAACACACACCACCCGAGGAAAACAGCCACCCTGCTAGCTTCTCAAGCTCTTGTGCAAGACAGTTTACATAATGGCACAATGGATATCAACCCCCTAACACAGACACGCAATTGTCGTAAATGAATGTAAAGTGCTCTGAAATCCCTTCTTAATGCAATGTATTTTTACGTTGTTTCCAAAGCAGGCTCATCAGACATAAACACACACAAAAGAATGGTCTAGGGCTTCCTTGGTGGTGCAGTGGTTAGGAATTTGCCTGCCAATGCAGGGGACGCGGGTTCGAGCCCTGGTCCGGGAAGATCCCACATGCCGCGGAACAACTAAGTCCGTGCGCCACACCTACTGAGCCTGCGCTCTGGATCCCAGGCGTCTAGAGCCCGTGCTCCGCAACAAGAGAAGCCACCGCAATGAGAAGCCCGTGCACCACAGCAAAAAGTAGCCCCCGCTCGCCTCAACTAGAGGAAAGCCCAGTGCAGCAACAAAGACCCAGAGCAGACAAATTAATTAAATTAAAAAAAAAAAAGAATGGTCTATACTGAATTAGTTCAACCATAATTCCTTGGATTTATCTTTGTGGCCTACATATCAGATTTGAATCTAGGGAAGACATGTCCGTTTAACGGCATACAATCAAATATCTCACTATCAGTCTTTTGGGAGAAGCAGGAAATAGGCAGAGAGATCTGGAGCTGAACACTCAAGAACCTATGTCCTAAAATGGTGCTACAAACAAAAGGGCAGCAAGGGGTCTGGCTTGGAAGCTATTCCGAGTCCAGCTGGTGGTCCAGGAAGTGGCCCAAAGAGGGGAAGCTCCAATTCAGAAAGAGAGAAGACAAACGTGCCGTTACTGGGAACAGAATGGATAGGACAGCCACAAAAATGGAAGAGACTGAGAAAACTATAGGAGATGCTATGCACAGTCCAGGGCAACAAAACTGAAAATCGAAAGGAAATGGATGACTTCCGAGTACATGTTGGACCACCGCCAGACCCTACCGTAATGTCACAGATAGGGTCCAAACACTTCAATCCCATAAAATGCAGCGTTGCATCACTGCAAGATGAACGACAACAAGTTTTTTTTAATCTTCCAAGGACTCAGCATCAAGCTTGTGCACCCAAGACCTGAAGGAGGTCAGCGTTCCTGGGCAGGTGGCTGTCCTGCTTTCTTGGCCGAGTCTAGGAGTGAGGGAGGGACACCTGTGCAGCAAGATGCTCAGGACCAAATGCATGGCAGCAGGGGGGAGAGGCAGAGGAGCCAGGCTCTGCAAGGGGCTGGACCCCCCAATGGACTGAGGCTGGCGTGGTGGCTGTCTCCGTCCACTGGAGAGCTGCACACTGCTCCTTTTGTTGAGCCCTTGCAAAGTAAAAAACGCTCTCCTAAAACTGAGAGAGTCCCATCTGGGGGTAGCCTCCAAACCCCCTTCCACACACCCCCCCCCAGTACAGCTTTGGCCACCCACATCTGAGAATAGGAACTAGGGAACAAGAAGTGGATTATATCCAGTGATGGGCACCTTATTAATGGGACTTTACATGACTACAATTGACTTAAAAAGTGAAAGGGAACAGACCCAATAACCACAGAAGAAATTAGAAAGGTAATTATAACAGATTTTTTAAAGATTCCTAGTCTACATGGTTTTACAGCTATCTAAAAATAATTCCAATATTATTTAGAGCATAAAATAGAAAAGTACTCCAATTCACAGACAAGATAACCAAACATGAAATAGCACCAAAAAGCACCCTGACAATTTTATTTGTGAATATAGATGCAAAAATGTGAAAGAAAATATTAGCAAACTGAATCCAGCAGTGCATCAGAAGAATTACTACTCCATGACCAAGTAGGGTATTATTCCAGAATGTAAGAATGGTTCCACTTTGGGAAATCCATCAACATAATTCATTACATCAACAAATTAAGAAGAAAAACCATATTCTTCTATGCATAGGTGCCGAAAGATAACAAAATTCAGTCACTATTTCTAATAACAACTTTCAAGAAAAATAGGAAAAAAGAATACAATGTAAATATAATAAAGACTATTTACCGAAATCTAGCACCTAAAACCAAGTGGACAAGGTAGAAAGGTAAGCTGCCATCATCATGACTATCAAGGTTGTCCTGAAGGGTGAAGCTGATGAAGTAGGACAGAACAACAAAATAAGTGATATAAGTATTGGCAGAGACAGCTATGTTTAGAAACCCAAGAGACGTCCATAAAACCTACTCAAATAAATGAGGGAATCTGGTAAGGCAGCTGGATAATAGGTATCTTTACAAAAATCAACAGACTGTCTTTAATTGGCAATAATGTGACAGAAATGAAAATGGGGGAAAAATCCCATTCTCATCAACTTCAAGAACTATAAAATACCTAGGAATAAGCTCAACATAAAAGATATAAGATCTGTCTAAATTTTATAATCACTATTAAAATTCCAGCTATCTTTTTTGCAGAAACTGACAAATTGATCCTAAAACAATATGGAATTGCAAGAGACTCGGAAGCCAAAACAATCTTAAAAAAAAGAACAAAGTTGTAAGACTCACAGGTCCCAATTTTAAAAACTACTACAAAGACCTAAATGTAAGACCTAAAACTATAGAACTCTTAGAAGAAAACACAAATGTTAATCTTTGTGACTTTGGATTAGGCAACAGTTTCTTAAATATGATACCAACAGCACAAGCAACAAAAGAAAAAATAGAAACCTTTGTACATCAAAGGACGCTATCAAGAAAGTGAAATGGAGGCTTCCCTGGTGGCACAGGGGTTAAGAGTCCGTCTGCCAATGCAGGGGACACGGGTTTGAGCCCTGGTCCGGGAAGATCCCACGTGCTGCGGAGCAATTAAGCCTGTGCGCCACAACTACTGAGCCAGGGCTCTAGAGAGCCTGTGAGCCACAACTACTGAGCCTGTGCACCTAGAGCCTGAGCTCCACAACAAGAGAAGACACCTTAATGAGAAGCCTGCTCACAGCAACAAAGAGTAGCCCCCACTCACTGCAACTAGAGAAAGCCCACACACAGCAATGAAGACCCAACACAGCCAAAAATAAATAAATAAAATAAATTAATTTTTTTAAAAAAAGTGAAATGGGAAGGAGTATTGGCAAATCAAATATCTGATAAGGACCTAGTATCCAGAATATATAAACAACTCAACAACAAAAAGACAACCTAATTAAAAGATGGGCAAGGGGCTTCCCTGGTGGCGCAGTGGTTGAGAGTCCGCCTGCCGATGCAGGGGACGCGGGTTTGTGCCCCGGTCCGGGAAGATCCCACATGCCGCGGAGCGGCTGGGCGCGTGAGCCATGGCCGCTGAGCCTGCGCGTCCGAAGCCTGTGCTCCGCAACGGGAGAGGCCACAGCAGTGAGAGGCCCGCATACCGCAAAAAAAAAAAAAAAGATGGGCAAAAGACCTGAATATACATTTATCCAAGATTTTCAAATGGCCAATGAGCACAAGAACATTATTAGTCATTAGGAAATGCCTATCAAAACCACAATGAGGGGACTTCCCTGTTGGTCCAGTGGTACAGAATCTGCCTTCCAATGCAGGAGACACGGGTTTGATCCCTGGTTGGGGAACTAAGATCCCACACGTGGCGGGGCAACTAAGCCTGCGTGCCACAACTAGAGAAGAGAAAAGCCTCAAGTCACAAATGGAGAGAAGCCCGTGCGCCACAATGAAAGATCCCGCGAGCCACAACTAAGACCCGGCACAGCCAAAAAAACAAAAACAAAACAAAACAAAAAAACGCAATGAGATCCTACTTCACACCCAGTAGAAAGGCAGTGATTAAAGCAAACTAACACAGACGATAACAAGTGTTGGTGAGCATATGGAGAAATGGAACCCTCGAACATTACTGGTGGGAATGTAAAACGGTGCAGCTGCTGTGGAGAACAGTTTCACTCTTCTTCAGTAACTTATTAAAGATTTACCATCAGACCCAGCAATTCCAATCCTAGGTATACACCCAAGAAAACTGAAAACATGTCCGTACAAAAACTTGTGTGCAAGTGTTCATAGCAGCATTATTCATAACAGCCCAAAAGTGGAAACAACCCAAATGTCCATCAACTGATGAAAAGATAAATATGGCATTTTGTGTATTATTCAGCCATAAAAAGAAATGAAGTGTTGACACATGCTATAGCAAGGATGAACTTTGAAAAACATTATGCTCAGTAAAATAAGCTAGGCACAAAAGGCCACCTACTGTACAAATCCACTTATCTAAAATGTCCAGAACAGGCAAATCCACAGAGACAGAAAGTAGATTGGTGTTTTCCAGGGGGTGGGGAAAAGGAGTGATTGCTGAGGAGTGTGGGGATTCTTTGGGGGATGTGCAGTGTTCTGTATTTGGCAGTGGTGAAGGCTGGACAGCCTTGTGAATATATAAAAATCGCTGAATTCTACGCATTAAAAGGGTAAATTTTATGGTGCATGAATTATATCTCAGTTCAAGAAATAATACTGCATTAAAATGTTCTAGCTTACTCTAAGGATACGCACATGATAAAGCAGGCATTGCTCCTGAACCTGGTGATACTCACCTTACCTGCTAGCCTAGTAAATACCACAGAGTACAAATCTTATTTGTACTTTAACCCAGTTTTAGTGCTTACCGCTTTTCTTTTAAATATAGTTTTTAAAAGTTAAAAAAAATTTAATGCAGGACATAAATCAAGACCTGAATAAATGGAGAACTGTACCACGTTCCCTGATAGATTTAATATAAAATCCTTCCAAAGTTAATAAATAAGCTGAATAGCACCAAATATATATAGTATATACAAGTTCCAATTTATAAATTTATATATTTACATGTTATATTCATCAATTCCCATTCTTACAAAGTTAACATGTAAATTTAATGTAGTTGCAGTCAGAAGCTCAAGAGATTATCTCTGGACTTGGATAAAATTATTTTTGAAATATATTAGAAGAGGAGATGTCCAAGAATAGCCAAAATATAAATATTAAAAATAATGCAGATATGGGACCTGCCTTTCTATACATTAAAACTTATAAACCCCAGAAACAGATCCAAATTATGTGAGAACTACTGTACAGTAAAGGGGGCATTTTAACTCGGTGGAGAAACATTTAATAAATTGTTTCAGGATGGCTGGTCAGGCATTTGTAAGAAAACAAAGACTCCATACTTTATACCGACTACAAAAATACATTGTACATGAATTACAGATTTATACATAAAAATCAAAACAATTAAAATATTGTTTAAGAAACTTGGGAGACTCTAAATGCATATATACCTTGGAATGGGGCAGCCCTTACAAAGCCAGGCTGGAAACTCATAAAAGGAGTAAAGGAAAAAAACAGATATTTCACAAGTTTCTGAAATTAACAGGTATCACAGATGTGTTAATAGCCCAAATATATAAAGATTGATAAGAAAACATCCCAAAAGAAAAATGGATTAAGGATGGAAAATTCATGAAAGAGGAAATCTAAGTGGCCATTAAACAGGAAAAACAATTCAACCTCAGTAGTGGCTACAAATTAAGGCAAAGATGAAAATCTATTTTTCACTGAAGGTGGTGATTGGATTAAAGTAGGAGTTTTCCAGGGAAGACAATGAAGAAGGCAGAGGACATGAATAGGTCTGCCCCCTCTCTCCCTCTCGTTCTCTCTCTCTCTCTCTCTCTCACACACACACACACACACACACGCACACGAAATAAATGTGAAAAAAATCCCACTACTAACTAAAGGAACACAAATTATATGAAAATGCCATTTTCACTTATCTAATTTGCAAAGATGTCTATCAATAGTAACGCCCAGTGTTCTATAGGTGAGGGAATGGACACATATATGCTGCTGGGGCAAACAGAAGATGGTGGAATCTTCTGGAAATCAGTACGTCAGAAATCTTTAAAATGTACATATCCCTGGACTCCACGTGCACTTATCCTTGGGAAGTAGATACTTGTACAAAGATGCACAGACAGTTGTTTGATATGTAGCACTGATCAGAGGGAAAACAGAAGCAAGCGGCTACAGCAATGATCTCCCGACTTCTGAGTTTTCAATCATGTATATAATCTAAGTGCACATTATAAAACATACAGAAAAAAAAATTTAAAGGATAAACAGGAGTTCTAACATTTTCTTCCCACCCATAATGGACCACCTTGAGCACTTCCTGGAGGGAGCACACCTTACGCTGGAGACCACCCGATCAGCCTATCATGTAAAGTCAGTGAATCCTGAGAAAAGCGAGCCAGTCAAACTGTGTGGAGAGACAGACAGAACAGGACATTTATGCTCTTGGACCCACAAGAGGTCGGGCAGCAGAAACATGATTCTGGCCTGATCAGAGTGTTAAGGTCTTGGTCAAGTTTGAATCCTACAGGTACCCCTGCCAGGGGCTCCCATCCCTCATGGACAGCATTACCAGGAAAATCTGTATGAAGTGTAGTCAACGTCAGTAATTAAAAGCTGGATAACACGTGGTCTGATCCAGTGCCCCTGGGGGGAAGGTCTTGAGGAGTTTGGGAGCGGTAAGGTCTTCAAGGGAAAGGATCCCAGTGATCTACAGGGTTCATCACAGTCTATGAGCGCGGATTTGCTGAGGGTCGTTCCTCCTACCAACCTAGGTCTACTCCGTATGGATGATCACGGTGGCAGCCTTGCTGCCTGAAAGGAAATCACCAGGAACAGCAGAAACGTGCCCTCCCGGAAGCCGTCTGCCAGCCTGGGCCCCGAGCAGCGGCTGTGTCCCGGCGCCAAGGCTGCTCTGCCTGCCCAAGGGGAGCAATAGAGGGCGAGCTAGGGGTCCACAGACCGTCCCCGAGCACCTCCTCAGTCACAAAAGCAGCACTGGTCCATGACCCGGGCCTTAAAGGGGTGAGGGTTGATTTCAGGAAAGAAAGAATCCTGGGGGAATCCCAGCGCTTGGATTTCCACCCACCACAGCTAGTTGAACTAGTCTTTTGGAAGTTCCTGCCATGTTTAGAACTGTTGCCTTCCTTTATGAATTCAGAAGATGTACAACAAAGCTGTAACACAGATGCCCTCAGATTCCTCCACGGGGCACGTGTGGGACTGTCACGTGAGAGGCAGCTTCCTGGCCGCGACAAAAAGGAAAGCGACAGGTGCCAGGCTGCTACCGACAGCATCTTATGTTCCAAGGCACAGTCTTAGCCAGAGCTCCTCCTGGCCAGCATCACACTCTTGCCTTCTCTGAGCCCCAAGCATGTGGGAAAATACCAACGTCTAAGATGACAGACAGCTCAGGAGGCTGAAGCCAGGAGTCTCCAGCTGGGGGCCCGCCCGGTGACCTCACTGCCGAGGGGTGCTTTCAGGAGGCTGGCTTAGAAAGACACCAGAAACTCAACAAGTAGCCAGATAAAATGTAACATACCAAAGACAACAGCATTCCTCTCCACCAGCAATAACCAACTGCAAAGTGGAGAAGAGATCCCGTTCACAAGGACGGCCAAAAACCATAAGACATCCAGGAATAAACCTAACACAGAATGCGCTGTCTACACGGCTGCCACATGGAGAATAGCAGGAAGCTTGACAGAGGAGCAGAGAGGAACAAAACCAACTGGTGAGATACCGCACTTCCCCAGAGGATAAAACTGAGTATTATAAAGTAGAGTATTATAAATCCCCTCCCCCCCGCAATTAATTTATAAACTCAGCACGTTCTCAATCAATATCCAAACAGGATTTTATATGGCACTCGATACACTAATTCTAAAATTCATCTGGAAGACAAAATAATCAAAAAAGAATAATGAGGAAGATTTATTCTATCAGGTTTTTTAAAGCACATCATTAAACTTTAGGGATTTAAAATGCTTTGGTGGGCTTCCCTGGTGGCGCAGTGGTTGAGAGTCTGTCTGCTAATGCAGGGGACACGGGTTCGAGCCCTGGTCTGGGAAGATCCCACATGCCGCGGAGGAACTGGGCCCGTGAGCCACAACTGCTGAGCCTGCACGTCTGGAGCCTGTGCTCCGCAACAAGAGAGGCCGAGATGGTGAGAGGCCCGCACACTGCGATGAGGAGTGGCCCCCGCTCGCCGCAACTAGAGAAAGCCCTCGCACAGAAACAAAGACCCAACACAGCCAAAAATAAATAAATAAATAAACTTATTTTTTAAAAAAAATGCCTTGGTAACTGTGGGACTATAGAAAAATAAATTTTAAAAAAATGTAGTGTCCAGAAACAACCTCATCTAGAACATGCATTTTAAATCAGTAAGGAATGGATGGATTAGTCAGTTGAAGGGTCAATGCAGTGGTTATCCATTTTGAGGGTGGGGAGCTGAACCCCAATCTCATACCACAGACAAAAATAAAAAATGAAAACCACTCAGAAAAAAAAAAATCCAGATAAAACAAAACCAAAAAGGCACCAAAAGACTATGAGAGCAGTAGAAGAAAATCTAGTTTATAAGCTCGATAGGAAGGTATTCCCAAACAAGATATAAATCACAAAAGCCAGTTAACAGAAAAGTCAGAATGCCATAAAGGGAAAAAAAAAAAAACAAACTAAAACCCTAATAAACAGAGTTAGAACAGTGAAAAACTGTAAAAGAATATTTGCAAAATTCATCACAGGATTTATATCCTGAACATACAAAGCACCAAAAATTAATTTTAAAAACAGTATCTGAAACACATTATTTACTAATATTTTTTAACATGTGGATGGAAAAAAAAATAGCCCCCCCCAAAAATGGGCAAAGGACGTGATCAAGGAACTTACAGGACAGGAAATAAAAATGGGTCCAAAAACATAAAAGATGCTCAAACTCATGGTAATCAGGAAAATGGAAACATAAAGAAATGAAACTGTTTCACCCAACAGATTGGTCACAATTAAAAAGACCGATAACATCAGGTGTTGGTGAGGGCACTGCTATTTACAGGGTTGATGGACCTTTTAGGGGCTGGTATATACTTTCGGAGGGAAACTGAGCATTTTTAATGTTTAAAATATGCATATCTTCAACCTAGCAATTCATCTTCTGTAGCCTCCAATAATACACATGTACAAAGAGGCCTGTAAAAGGATGCTCACTGCCAACACTGATTGTAAACCAGAAACTGGAAACCCTAATTTCCATTAAAAAAAAAAAAGTTAAAGAGACTAGACCCATACTCTGCAAATCTATGTAATAGCCAATAATGAGGATTTGTCTGTTGACATGAGATCAAGATGTTACCAAAGAAAAATGCAAGTTGCAGAACAAAACGTACAGAATGCCATTTATGTTTTTAAAGAGACACAAAGAACTTCCCTGGTGGCGCAGTGGTAAAGAATCCACCTGCCCAAGAACATACAGTGGAGAAAAGACACCCTCTTCAATAAGTGGTGCTGGGAAAACCGGACAGCTACATGTAAAAAAATGAAATTAGAACACTCCCTAACACCATACACAAAAATACACCCAAAATGGATTAAAGACCTAAATATAAGGCCAGACACTATCAAACTCTTAGAGAAAAACATAGGCAGAACACTCTATGACATAAATCACAGCAAGATCCTTTTTGACCCACCTCCTAGAGAAATGGAAATAAAAACAAAAATAAACAAATGGGACCTAATGAAACTTAAAAGCTTTTGCACAGCAAAGCTGTGCAAAACAAGGTGAAAAGACAACCCTCAGAATGGGAGAAAATATGTGCAAAAGAAGCAACGGACAAAGGATTAATCTCCAAAATGTACAAGCAGCTCATGCAGCTCAATAACAAAAAAACAAACAACCCAATCCAAAAATGGGCAGAAGACCTAAATAGACATTTCTCCAAAGAAGACAAACAGATGGCCAAGAAGCACATGAAAAGCTGCTCAGCATCACTAATTATTAGAGAAATGCAAATCAAAACTACAATGAGATATCACCTCACACCAGTTAGAATGGGCATCATCAGAAAATCTACAAACAACAAATGCTGGAGAGGATGCGGAGAAAAGGGAACCCTCTTGCACTGCTGGTGGGAATGTAAATTGATACAGCCACTATGGAGAACAGTATGGAATTTCCTTAAAAAACTAAAAATAGAACTACCATATGATCCAGCAATCCCACTACTGGGCATATACCCAGAGAAAACCATAATTCAAAAAGACACATGCGGGCTTCCCTGGTGGCGCAGTGGTTAAGAGTCCGCCTGCCGATGCAGGGGACATGGGTTCGTGCCCCAGTCCGGGAAGATCCCACATGCCGCGGAGTGGCTAGGCCCGTGAGCCGCGGCGACTGGGCCTGTGCGTCCGGAGCCTGTGCTCCGCAACGGGAGAGGCCACAACAGTGAGAGGCCTGTGTACCGCAAAAAAAAAAAAAAGACACATGCACCCCAATGTTCACTGCAGCACTATTTACAATAGCCAGGTCATGGAAGCAACCTAAATGCCCATCGACAAACGAATGGATAAAGAAGTTGTGGTACATATATACAATGGAATATTACTCAGCCATAAAAAGGAACGAAATTGAGTCATTTGTTGAGACGTGGACGGATCTAGAGACTGTCATACAGAGTGAAGTAAGTCAGGAAGAGAAAAACAAATATCGTATATTAACACATGTATGTGAAACCTAGAAAAACAGTACAGATGAGCCGGTTTGCAGGGGAGAAGTTGAGACACAGATGTAGAAAACAAACGTATGGACACCAAGGGGGGAAAACCATGGTGGGGTGGGGATGGTGGTGTGCTGAATTGGGCGATTGGGATTGACATGTATACACTGATGTGTATAAAGTTGATGACTAATAAGAACCTGCAGTATAAACAAACAAACAAACAAAAATAACTAATACTAAACTTTCTTTGGGTTATTTGTATGGAAATATGTTAATATAAATGTTTCAGCCATTACATGAAATTTCTAAAAATCTTGTATGTTCTGGTATAATGTTATAAGTCATAATTCTAGTTATTACTTTAAAATGTATATCTCAGAAATAACTAAATTTCCTTGTCAATTGCATTATTGTGAACTTTCATCAAATCTTTAACCGTGGTCATTTTTAAGTCTTTTGTCATTTACAGACAGTTCTGGGTGTACTCTGATGCTTTTGCAAATATGTTCCTAAAAAACGGTTTCATCTTCAAGGAATTCATGGAAAAGACTCTGACAAGTACAGGTTTCTGGCAAGTGACTATACTGCTGAACTGAATGAATAAGCATTTTCAGAACTCTAATGGAAAACTGATGAATTCATAAAAGTGCTAACAAAAGATCAAGATAAAAAAAATTAATTACATGGGACTGAGTGAACTGATGAGGATGATTATAATTTTTGTGACTTTCTGTTTGAATAAAAAAAAATCCCTCAAGGACTCAGAGGCAAAAAATATACAAATCAATTTTCACTGCAAAGTAAAGGAGCTGTTACAGTGGAGGATTACTGGACTGAATGTCAATATTACAACATAGTATGAGTGTGTTTCGTATTTGGTAATTGCAATCATTGTTGCTTTTGTTGTGGTCATCCATTTACAATGCTTGGTGTCAGTTTGTTTATCTCTTGTAAAAATAAAATACAGTGTCTGTGTGTGAAAAAAAAAAAAAAAAAAAGAGTCATGTACCACAATGTTCCTTGCAGCTCTATTTACAATAGCCAAGGACATGGAAGCAACCTAAGTGTCCATCAACAGATGAATGGATAAAGAAGATGTGGCACATATATACAATGGAATATTACTCAGCCATAAAAAGAAATGAAATTGAGTTATTTGTAGTGAGGTGGATGGACCTAGAGTCTGTCATACAGAGTGAAGTAAGTCAGAAAGAGAAAAACAAATACCGTATGCTAACACATATATATGGAATCTAACAAACAAAAAAAAGGTCATGAAGAACCTGGGGGCAAGACGGGAATAAAGACGCAGACCTACTAGGGAATGGACTTGAGGATACGGGGGCGGGGGGAAGGGTAAGCTGGGACAAAGTGAGAGAGTGGCATGGACATATATACACTACCAGACGTAAAATAGATAGCTAGTGGGAAGCAGCCGCATAGCACAGGGAGATCAGCTCGGTGCTTTGTGACCACCTAGAGGGGTGGGATAGGGAGGGTGGGAGGGAGGGAGACGCAAGAGGAAAGAGATATGGGGATATATGTATACGTACAACTGATTCACTTTGTTATAAAGCAGAAACTAACACAGCATTGTCAAGCAATTATACTCCAATAAAGATGTTTAAAAAAAAGGAGAGAAAAGGCAGTCCACAAAAAAAAAAAAAAAAAAAGAGTCCGCCTGCCAATGCAGGGGACACAGGTTCGAGCCCTGGTCCAGGAAGATCCCACATGCCGCGGAGCAACTAAGCCCATGAGCCACAACTACTGAGCCTGCACTCTAGAGCCTGTGCGCCACAACAGGAGAGGCCACCGCAGTGAGGCCCGTGCACCACAACGAAGAGTAGCCCCTGCTCGCTGCAACTACAGAAAGCCTGCACACAGGAACAAAGACCCAATGCAGCCAAAAGTAAACAAATAGATAAATTTAAAAAATAAAATAGTATTAAAGAGACACAAAACTATGTGTTTTATATATCGTTGCACGAGGGAAGGCAGGTCAGAGGGGACATTAACTGCACCAGGATATACTCCTGTTTCACCCATACAACGTTTTACCAGCTCCTTCCAACCAGCTGTCAGCTGACATGGTGACCACACGGAAACCCAGTGTCTGTATTTCCTCCCTCCACCCCTTTTTCTGGTCTATCCTATGTCCCAGGTCATTTCATGATTCACTATCCTAAAGCAAAGAGCAATTATTTATTAGGTGTTTGCCTTTATGTATATACTCAGCACTTGGTAATGGAAGCATGCTTTAGGAAGGCATCTTGTAATAAAAAGCACTGATTATAACAGGAAGTGACATGAGACACAGAGAGTGGGGACAGGGAACCAGTCAAAAGGCTTCCTAACGCCTGTAGGATAAAGACCCAGGACTGTCCGCAGTTGGCTTCGATGTATTTTTTCTGACCCACTGCTTCTTCCCACCACAAGCCTCCAGAGTGACCTGGCTTTACCTTGTGCCCGGACCTCTGTCCACAGCTACTTCTCACTTCTCTCTTCCCAAATCTTGCTTCCTTTAAAAATACAGGCTCAGGGGCTTCCCTGGTGGCGCAGTGGTTGAGAATCTGCCTGCTAATGCAGGGGACACGGGTTCGAGCCCTGGTCTGGGAGGATCCCATATGCCGCGGAGCAACTAGACCCGTGAGCCACAACTACTGAACGTGCGCGTCTGGAGCCTGTGCTCCGCCACAAGAGAGGCCGCAATAGTGAGAGGCCCGCGCACCGCGATGAAGAGTGGCCCCCGCTTGCCACAACTAGAGAAAGCCCTTGCACGGAAACGAAGACCCAACGCAGCAAAAATAAATAAATTAATAAACTCCTACCCCCAACATCTTCTAAAAAAAAAAAAAACAGGCTCAAAGGTGTTATTTATGGATAGAGGGGCTCAGTTTTGGAAAATGAAGAGCTGTGGAAATCGGTGACACAAAAACATAAACGTAATCAACACTGCTGAGCTGTGTGCTAAAAATGGTGAAGATGGTCAAGTTTATGTTATGTGTATTTTACCACAACTGGGACAAAAAAGAAAAAGAAATCAGAAGCTGATTTACCTCTCAAAAAAACAAAGGCTCCAATCACACTCCCCGCAGGTCTCCCACGACCAGCCTTCTCTCCTCCTAGAAGCTCATTCTCTTCCCAGCTCGGTGGCAGCCCCTAGGTTTGTCTCCTGACCCCTCCCTCCCGACGTGGCTGCAGGTGCCAGAACAGTGCTCAGTAAACACCCGCCGCTCAGTGACCGGCCTCAGCAGCAAAATCAACGCACAGAGAAAACGATAAACTGCAGTAACTGCTTTAATGTTAAAAATATTTATTTTTCTAAAAGATCACACAAAAGTTGGGAAGAGATAGAAGGGTGTCAGCTAGCCTATGTCAAAATCTGAGCTGAGGGGGGACAAGAGCTGCCTGAAGACACTGGTGCCGGAGCCGACTGCGGAGACGGGGGCGCCACAGGCCCCCCTGCATGGGGGGACGGGGCTCACTCCTTAGACATGCTCTTGATGGTCTTGTGCTCCTTCATGGCCTTCTCCCAGTCGCTGCCGTTGAACTCCTCGACCACCACGCTGCGCACGGTGCCCTCGTCCAGGCAGTGGGGGGCGATCCCTACAGGGAAGCCGGGGGGGCGTGAGACCCAACAGCAGGCTGGCTCTCAGACCAACTCAGCCCGCAAGTGTCGCAGGAAGCGGGCGCTCCGAGGGGCCCTGCGCCCCGGCTCCTGGCCCACTCCCCCCATCTCTGAGATGGGGGCCAGGGACTCGCGGCTGGACCTCACTCAGTACCAAGCTGGGAGGACAAAGGCGGGGGAGGCCTCGAGCCCAGAGCCACCTCCGCCTGGCAGCCTGGAGGCTTCACAGGCCTGGTCCAGGGCTCAGAGGGGCAGCTTTCTGAGCATTAAACACCTCTCCATCTGTACAGGAAGGTCAGCAGGAAGGACTCTCCATGTGACAGATGAGGAGCAAACGGGAGCTGCTACGGGGAGAACGGGGGGAGGAGAGGGGGCAGGGGTGACTCCGCCCCACCCCACTCCACCCCAGGCTCGAGGCTGCCGCAGACGCCCCACTGCAGCTCTGGAGGCTGCGTCTCTGCCGGCCGGGATTCCAGGAGCATCCTCCACGGCTACGTCCCACCCAATTCGCATGGCGGCTGGTGTCATTCTCGACAACTGTCTAAGGTGGCACGCTCTGCCCCCAGATCTAAGAAGGACCCGAAGACGGGCTTGGGGTTTCTGTGCTTGTGTTTGAACCCAATTTTTTTTTTACTGGCATCATCCCTGCCCCTCACTCTTGCCTCCCTCACTCCCTCCCCCGCCCCCAGGCTCCCGGCCTCCCCCGGCCTCTCTCTACCCTCCACCATCAGCCCCAGCAAAGTCCAGCTCCCTCAGCGGCAGGAAATGCGGCTCAGGATCCGGACGGTCTCGGAAGGGCCAGAGCCAGGAGAGAGCTCTGCTGGTGAGCCCTGTTCCTCACACACACGTGAGGGGCCTGGCCAGGCCGGAGGCAGCCTGTGACACCAGCGCGCCCTCCCCAAGCTTCCCATCCACGTGGCCGCAGGGCGTCGGTGCCCCGAGCTTGGCCCCCTTCACTCACCGAAGCCTCCGGGGTTGGAGCGGGGAGAATAAAAGCTCTGGACGCCGCACCTCTTACAGAAGGTGTGCTGTGCCTTGTGGGTGTTGAAGGTGTATGTGGTGATGCTCTCGGCTCCCTGAGGGACACAGACAAGGAGCTTCAATTGTCGTTTACAAAGACAAATCGTCTAAAAGGCTCAATGGGGAAACCCTCTCGCCAGGCTCCCAGGGTCACGTCCAACCTGAGGTCGGGTCCCCATCTGCATGGCCCAGAGACCCGTCAGCCTGGAGTGTGACAGCTCAGGGCTTCTCCCTAGTCAGCTGCACACAGAACACCCCGGCCTTGAGCTTGCCCTGCATCCCCGGCCTAAACCGGGGGTGGGGGTGGGGGGTGGGGGGGTCAGCCGAGGGACTGGGTCCCCGTGTCCCCAAACTCAAGGTCCTAAGAACACACTCACTGGACTCAAATTCATCTACAAAGGACCAAGTAGGAAAGAACATCTGCCAGACGTCACAGGCTAATTTCCTTAATGGAGAACACAAACGGGAACCTGGGCAGAGGATGTGAACAGACAGTTCAGAAAAATGGGGAAAACAAATCTTTCTTTAACCTGTGACATATCCACACTCACAAACTGCAATGAGGTATTTTTCACTGTCGGGGCAAAAATTAAAAAGTGAGCTATAATATCAAAAAAACAAACCACCCAATCCAAAAATGGGCAGAAAAACAGACATTTCTCCAAAGAAGATATACAGATGGCCAACAAACACATGAAAAGATGCTCAACATCACTAATCATTAGAGAAATGCAAATCAAAACTACAATGAGATATCACCTCACACCGGTCAGAATGGTCATCATCAAAAAATCTACAAACAATAAATGCTGGAGAGGGTGTGGAGAAAAGTGAACCCTCTTGCACTGTTGGTGGGAATGTAAACTGATACAGCCACTATGGAAAACAGTATGGAGGTTCCTTAAATAACTAAAAATAGAACTACCGTACGACCCAGCAATCCCACTACTGGGCATATACCCTGAGAAAACCATAATTCAAAAAGAGCCACGTACCACAATGTTCATTGCAGCTCTATTTACAATAGCCAGGACATGGAAGCAACCTAAATGCCCATCGACAGACGAATGGATAAAAAAGACATGGCACATGTATACAATGGAATATTACTCAGCCACAAAAAGAAACGAAATTGAGTTATTTGTAGTGAAGTGGATGGACCTAGAGTCTGTCATACAGAGTGAAGTAAGTCAGAAAGAGAAAAACAAATACCATATGCTAACACATGTCTATGGTATCTAAAAAAAAAAAAAATGGTTCTGAAGAACCTAGGGGCAGGACAGGAATAAAGAAGCAGACGTAGAGAATGGACTTGAGGATACGGGGAGGGGGTAGGGTAAGCTGGGACGAAGTGAGAGAGTGGCATGGACATATATACACTACCAGATATAAAATAGATAGCTAGTGGGAAGCAGCCGCATAGCACAGGGAGATCAGCTGGGTGCTTTGTGACCACCTAGAGGGGTGGGATAGGGAGGGTGGGAGGGAGATGCAAGAGGGAGGAGATATGGGGATATGTGTATATGTATAGCTGATTCACTTTGTTATACAGCAGAAACTAACAGAACATTGTAAAGCAATTATACTCCAATAAAGATGTTAAAAAAAAAGCAAAACACCTTAATAGAAGCCTAAGGTATATGCGTATTATAGGTAATTGAAAGTTGTAGTTAATTTGAGGGCTAATACAATTTTTACGTTCAAAAAAAAAAAAAACAGTGAGCTAACGATATTGCATGTATAGAGAAACACTCACTCGGATACGAGTCACAGGAATGTGAATCCATAAATTTGGTAACATCTACTAAAATTTTAAAATGCACATATTCTTTAACATAGCAATTCCACTTCTAGAAATGTATCCTGCAATTACAATTCTGTATTTTATCCAATGAGATGTATGTAGATGTTAATGCAGCATTTGTAAAGGCTAAACATTAGAAACTCTGAAACTGTCCATCAACAGAAGACTGGTTAAAGCAATCACGGACGGGCATAAAAATGGAATCTCAGGGCTTCCCTGGTGGCACAGTGGTTGAGAGTCCGCCTGCCGATGCAGGGGATACGGGTTCGTGCTCCGGTCTGGGAAGATCCCACATGCCGCGGAGCGGCTGGGCCCGTGAGCCATGGCCGCTGAGCCTGCGCGTCTGGAGCCTGTGCTCTGCAACGGGAGTGGCCACAACAGTGAGAGGCCCGCGTACCGCAAAAAAAAAAAAAAAAAAAGGAATCTCAGCAAGTTTTGGAAAAAATAAGGCAGTTCTACTTACAAATACTACTAGGAAACAATCTCCAAGGTTACAAAGTTAAGTGCAAAGGCAAGGTTTAAAACAATTTGTGTAGCATACTAACATTCCTATTTTTAAAAAGCATACATACATCCTGGCGTGTGCTTTTAAAGAAATAACCAAGAAAGCAGCAGTTTCTCTCCAGGGAGACACTGAGGGACTGAAGGGTCAGAGCTTTTTACAGGTCTTCCCCGGCCACCACGGGAGACAGGCCCTCAGAGCTGCATCGAAAGACTGTTCCCGGGGGGCCTCTTCTCACCCCACAGGGAGGCCGCAAAGAACAGCCAAGGGGTCCCAAAGCTTGCAGAATTATCTGAGCGTATGCTTTCCCCCAGGAAACCCTTGGGAGGCCTGAGAAGCCGGCTCACAGCCTCCTGGACCTCATTCAGCACCAGGGCCCACCGGTGACACGCAGACCCCGTCCCATAGAGTCCACACGTCCACCTGCCTGACCCCCACCCTGCTGGCCGCTACAGCCAGCATCGTCATTGACACTGCTATACACTCACCCTCCCTGCTCGTTTCTTCTGTCTTCCTGCCCAATGAGAAATCACCAATGTCCACCATGTGGCAAGTCTAACGGTTACTTCTCCTGACCCCCGGACTCTTGCTCCTCTGAACCTGCCCCGCCCTGCAGGCTCTTCCTCCCTCCCCACCGGCCACCCTTCTCAGGCCCCTCCGCTCCGCTCCCTGTACGTGCTGGGTCCTGGGCCCCCGCGTATTTGTCTGCACCGTCTGCCCAGCTGCCCTCACCCCACGACTCCAGACACACGCGCGTGCGGCTGCCCACCCCCTGGCTCCGCCTCTGTCAGCGCTCACGACGCTTCACCTCAACCTTCTCAAGAAGGATGTGAGTCCAGCACCTTCCGTGCTGGCTTCTCCTCCAGGACCTGGCATCTCCAGGCAACCGGCTGCTCGGAGGCCCAACCTCCTTCTCTGATCTTCACACCCCGTCCTTCCTCTCAAGCAGCGGCTCTCAGCGTGTGGCCCCAGGACCAGCCGCATCACCGTCACCTGAGAACTTGCGAGAAACGTCCATCTTGTGCCCACCCCGCCCCCCAAGACCTGCACAGTCAGGAGGAGGCCCAGCGACTTGTCTAACGAGCCCTCCGGTGGCCGGGCACAACCTGGACTCCGAGAACCTCCCGCTCCAAAACACACCTCCACTGACCACTGTCTGCCCATCCCCACGACTGCCACCCTCTCCCAGCCGCCCCCCCCGCCTCCGTACTCACCTCCTCACCATCCGCTCTGCACGCGGCGGCCACCACGCGCTTTTCAAACACTGAAGCACATTTCGTCCCCGCCCCACTTAAAACCCTCCCCAGGCTTCACTCTCCAGATGACAAAACCTGTCTCCTCATCCGCTCCGGCCTCTCTCCAGCCCCAGCTCGGTCTGCTGGTTCACCTCCACCCTGCGGCCACCCTCCTGCCACGAAGGCCACCGTGCAGCTCCTCGGACCCGCCAAGCGGCCCCCCGGCGCCGTGCCCACGACCTCCATGCCTCGGCCACCGAAGCGCCAGAGGGGCCTGCCTTAGCTGCCGAGACTCGCCACCGGCCAGCCTCCGTCACGCTGCCCCACCCCGACCCTCCACTGGGCACTTCCGGGCCTCGACCCGTTCCTCTGTCTCCCGCATGAGGCGTGAGATCCCAGGGGACAAGGGCCTTGTCTGCCACGACAGCTGAGGGGTTTCAGTGGAACGCAGCCTGGCACACAGCAGCTGCCCCATAAACACTGCTGAATCAAGGAAGAAGGGCTGTACTTAAAGAACAAACGGAAAACTGCTCTCTCCTTCACCAGGCTGGGCGGAAGAAAAGAGCGGGTGTTTGAGACGCCAGGGCGGCCAGAGAAGCAGGCCCACAGGGGTGGGATGGCGGGGGCGCTGCCAACTCCGAGGCCGCGAGCCCTCGGCCGCCCGCGTGTCTTCGGGAGCCGCCTGTCTTGGGGGACTGGGGCCACAGCCTCCAGCTGGCACCCGAGGGGGGGCTCGCGGGAAAGGCAAGGGCAGGTCTGCTGCCTGCCGGCGCTCCCACCCCGACCAGACACCCACCCCACAGGATCGAGGGCAGACACAGACAAGGAGCCACCCTGGCCCGAAGCGTCTGGAATTAAATCTCAGCTTTTCCTCCCTGCCACTCATCGAGGGGCCACTGCATGCCGAGGCCCCGGGGCCAGGAGCGCAGACTCGAACAAAGGTGGTTCCGGGAAGCCCTCCCGGACCTCCACGCACCACGCACAATGCCCAAGGCGAGGCGTCTGTCGGGCGGGGCAACGGGAGCCGCCGAGGACAGGCCAGAGCCCCACCCCCCCACCCCGACCCCCGGGGAGCAAAGCATGCCGAAGCCTTTTTTAAACGTTTGTGTTCTCTGACCGGAGATTTTACTTCCAGAAGAATTGATCCAAAGAAATAATGTCTAAACTGTCAAAGATTTATACACAGGGAGGTTTACCACAGCACTGCACTCAACCTAGAAGTTCAAACGTAGAAGGTCGCTCGTGGTACCTTCATGAAACGAAATATGCTACAGACACAGCAAGAAGCGTATAAGTAAACTACGAAACAGTTGTAGGCGCAGGGAAAGGCCAGGGGCCTGAGAGCCAGTGGTGGGGAGGCCTTTCACCGTGTATGTATCTACTCTGTACTTTGCAAATCTGGTACCAAGCACAAAAAATTCCCCCAAATACTAAAGTTAAAAATCTTTTCAGGCCTTCACTGGTGGCGCAGTGGTTGAGAGTCCGCCTGCCGATGCGGGAGACATGGGTTCGTGCCCCGGTCCGGGAGGGTCCCGCGTGCCGCGGAGCGGCTGGGCTCGTGAGCCATGGCCGCTGGGCCTGCGCGTCCGGAGCCTGTGCTCCGCAACGGGAGAGGCCACAGCAGTGAGAGGCCCGCGTACCGCAAAAAATAAATAAATAAATAAATAAATATTTCAATCATTTATTTTTCATTGGGAAATGATAAAACTCAGTTATAAAGCAGATAAAAAGGTAAAATTCTACCTTGATAAAAGCACACGATTTATTTAGATGTACTCATCCACGTCCAAAATAACATGCAAGGATATTCAGCAGAACACAACCAGTGGTTACCTTTGATTGACAGGATTTGGGTGATCTTATTTATTTATTTATTTATTTATTTAGTTTTAATTTTTTTTTTCTTATTTATTTTTGATTCTCTGTGTTGGTACATGTTTCCACTGTAATATCAAATATATATCCAAAAATACTGGGTTGGCCAAAAAGTTCGTTCGGGTTTTCCATAACACCTCACGGAAAAACTCAAACAAACTTTTTGGCCAATCCAGTATAAAGGGGGGAATGAAAGCTGGGTGACGGGAAAGCATACGGCCCGGGAGGCCCCCTGCGCCTGGCACCCTGTATGCCCCACTCACAACACTCACCTTGAGGAGCTTGAAGCGAGAGGCCGGAACAATGAAGTGTCTGTTCTGCTTCTTCTTGCAAATGCTGCAGCTACAGAAAGACAAGAGCAGACTTCGGACTGTGAACGACCACCTGCGCCCTCTGAGTTCCCCCTGGGGCCCAACCTGCCCCGTCCCAGGAGCCAGCTGACCCTTGAGGTGAAGCCCCCTTGCAGCGCCATCCCAGGAAGGGCAGCTGGGGCAGGAGGGCCAGTGGCCTGGGGCCTCTGCTCTGTGTGTGCAGGAGGGCCCACGGGTCCCACAGTCAGCAGTGCAGGCCACGCACTCCTCAGGAAAGCAGGACCCGGAGAACCACGCTCCTGCCGCCCACCCTTGGTTTACTATGGTGAAGGGAACTGCTGGATTCTGGAGACAGTAGAAAACAAGCATCAGGCAGAGCTACGACTTTCTGCCCCTGGGGTATCCTCACCAGAAACGGATAAGGAAGCTTAGGTTTCCCCGTCCTCATCTTCACATCACAGAAAGCCCAGCTCCACGTCAAACAGGTCCTCAGAATCACATCCTCAGAATTAAATATAAGTCGCCCCCCGTTTTCGTCCACCTTTTAAAAAACTCTAATTTCGTATAAAATCCTCTAACAACTTATTCCAGGGGCTGCTTCTTCAATCTGGACCGCACTATTTAGTAGCAGGGTCAGCTCCCCGTGGGAGGAATTCCACGGTATTTATTTATTCTTCACATATAATTCAGGCACCACAGCACCAAGGGGCAAAAGGTTTGGATACTGTTGCATGATCAGTTACACACCAACTACAGGTCAGACAGAAGTCAGAGCCTGGAGACCCTGTTCTATCACAAGGCCCGGGAGGTGCTGACAGCAGGCGCTTCACTGATCCCAGCAGCACTGCCTGCCTCACCTGGAGCAACGGGGCCAGGTGGCCCGGGGCACGGCAAGCTTCCAGGTGCGCACACCCTCACCTCACCTCACCTCACCCAACTCCCAAAGACTCTGCTCAAGGCCTTTCATTCAGTGCCCAGCTGCACGGTCTCTGGGGAAGCACTCCCACCACCAGCCCCCTGCCCTTGCACCGGTGTCTCTGGGGCACTCTGCTGGGCACAAGTCAAGGGCCCTGCTCCACAGCCCCTGGGGCTGTGCTGCAGGACTGAGCTGTGTCACACACAGCAGGCTGTTATTTTTAGCCTTCCCCAGTCTTTAAAACTTTTGTCATTAACGAAAACATCTAACACAACTTCTAACGTCTAAGCAACTTGGGAAGAGAAAACACTCACTTGCAGTCAAAGATGTGCAGGTCTGCCGAGGCCCAGACTTCAAAGCGAACCGCCCCACAGTGGCAGCCTCCTGTGTGTTTCACCAGGCCCTGGTATTCACTGAAGGGAACACAAATCAGGAAGATGAGGGTTTCTGAATAGTCAGGCCATGGTTGAAAGAAAGAAGCAAGATGGGACAGAAGTCTTTACGGGACAACCAGATGCATTCCTGCTTCTGAGAAGGCACTGTCAGTTTTATAAAAGGATTCAGTACCTTCTTTGTGAGCTCTTTTTTCCACTTCTATTTTGTTAAATCGTAAAATAAAGCATTCCAAAGTATGGAAAAAAGAGAATTGGGTGGAGGATCCTAATCCAGCCACCCGAACGTTTTTATTTACATGGCAAATACTTATTAAGATTTTTTACGAGAGAGGCACTGGGGAGAAGGCAGTAAACAAGATACAGCAGATGTGGTCCTGGCCTTAGGGACCTGGAGCAGCCATCAAACAAATTAACTGAATATTTACATGACTTGTCATAAAGGCGTACAGGCTGCCATGAAAAAGAAAGGAGACCTGACCGAGTCTGGAGAAAGTTAACAAAAGGCTCCTGTAATTCTGCTGTATTCTCCTCCGGTATTTTGCACATACGTGGCTTTTTACAGAGCTATCTGTACACATTACGTACGGCTTTAATCTTTTTAAAACTTATAAGTCAGGCCCTTCATTGAACATTAAGATTTGATAAATATCATCCAACTGCTTTCCAAAAGGGCTGAACACTCTTATCAGTAATGACTGAGAAAACATTTCACTGAATCTTCTCAAGCAATAATTACAGGGAAAATAGCTCGCTGCAGTCTTATTTTGCATTTATTTGGTTACCAAGACTGAATGCTTGTTCACGTTTCTGGACAAGTTGACTCCATTAATCTGATGTATTATTTTTCTGCAGACACAAATAATGCTTATGGTAAAAAACGCAAACATTACAACATTTGATAATGTAAAAAATGAATGTCTCTTAAGTCCTAACACCCAGAGGGATCCACAGTTAACTGTTTGCTCTATGTTCCTGAGGCTATTTTCCGTACAATAATGTTTTAACAATAACAGCGATTATTGTTTAATATATTCTTTTTAATTTACTGAGTTTTGGTTTTTTAACAAATGTATGTAACTTGTGCCAATCTGATAGGTTAAAAAAAATCTCACCCTTTCGTATGTCAACATTTTAAAATCTTTTCCTTGGCCATTTATCAGTTTGTTTTAAAGTATAAATTCAAACTTTCGTTCTACGTTTCTGACATCTTTATATTCCCCACACTGAGCAGTAGCTGGCCCACCTTAGCTCAAAAACACTGAATGATGTATACTGAAAAATGTTCAGCGTATATAGTCCAAGATGATGAACCAAAAACTGAAGCACACGGAAAACCCAATATTCCATCTCTGAGAAGACTCGTCCTAATGAAGAGAATTTCTTACGGAACAAGGACAAAGGAACATTTTTGTTCAAAAAAAAGGAGTAATCCTCAGGTTGCTATGCAATTGTTAAGTTGCTTTGTTTTCTCTGGTGTTTTCTAGCATAAGACGGCTGATTCTGAGATATTTAGGGCGCTAAACTACTTCTCGGTCGCACAACTGTGCTACGGGGCAGGGGTCCCGTCTGGAGACGACGAGGCGCCCCCCAGGGCTAACAGCTCACTGCGAGCTCCACGGACCCTCCGAAGTCCTCCTCCGGCCGCCGGGGAGCCGGGGGTCCTCGCCCCGCGGCGGCAAAGCCGAGGGACGCGGAGCCACGGCCCTCGGGCGCCCGCGGCGGTTCCAAACCCGGGCGGCCCGCGCGCTCCTCCCCGCCGCCCGGCTCCGCGCAGGGCGCGCGCAGTAACAGGGGCCACCAGCCTCCCGGGCGGCTCCGAACTGTCCCAGAGCCTCTCACCCCGGCCCTGCCCCCGCCCCCCCGCCGCTCTCCAAACACACGTGCGCAAACACAAAAGCAGCTCGGGGACCGGAGAGCCGGGCCGACCCTCTTCGCGGGAAGGCCGCCGCCTTGGCGCGCGGCGCTGGCCGAGCGAGGAGGCCTTTGTCCGGCCGGTGCGCGGCTCGGACGCCGCGGGGACATTACAGGCGCCGGCCCGGTCGCGCCGCACTCACTAGGTGTCCAGCAGCAGCTTGGCGGCGCCCTCGAAGCTGAGCCTCTGCCGCTTCTGGAACGTCTCCCAGCGCTCCCGCTGCTCGCCCAGGTCCAGCTCGGACGCCGAGGGCGCCGCGGGCGGAGGCGGGGGCAGCGGCGGCGGCTCTCCGGGGCCCGCCTCCTGCGCCCGAGGCGACGACTGCGGCCGCCGCTTGGCCGACGGCTGCCTCACCGCCGCCCGGCTCCCGCCCCCGGCCTGGCCCGCGGGCCTCCGTGCGCGGTCGGCGCCGGGGGCCGAGGCGGCGGCCGCGGGGGCCCTGGAGGCCCCGGACCGCTTCTGCCCGCGTGGCTTGGCCGCTGCTCCGCTCCTCACCCGCCGCATGGCTCCCGCACCCTGGTGCGCAGGCCTCTCCGCCGCGCGTTCCCGCTCCGCCGCGCGCCCGCTGCGCCCCGCGCGCGCCCGCCGCCCGCGCGCCCGCTGCCCCGTCTGCGCAGGGGTCGCTGCGCCCGCCTGTCCCGCCCGGCGCCGGCCCCGGCCCCCTCCCCGATCCGCTCCTGGTCACAGCTCAGCGCACCCACTCCGCCCGCCCGCCCGCCCGCCGCGGGGCCCACACCGCGTCGCTCCAGCCGGCAGGCCCTGCGGGACCGCGCCTCTGGCCTCGGCTCCCGACACGCGGAGCCTGTTTGCACCTGCCGAGGCGCCTCCGGGGCCCTTGGACCCCGAGGGCTTCTTCCTGCCTTCCTGAGGCCTGGGTCACCCTGAATTCACAGCCACATCCCAGCAGAGGCCCCGGAGCAACTTCATCTCCAAGATGAGGACAGCACCTTCCTGGCAGGAGCCATCGCGTGCCTGAATGAGCTAATCAATGTGGGTAAATGGCCAGACACCTGCAACTGCAGGACAGGTAGCAGCTGAAATCAGAGTTCTTAAACTTGGGCTTTCCTGCCAGATTATAAAACAGCGTCTTCAGGATCTCGATGGTCAACAGATTTTTTTCAATTTAATAAATGAACTCCGCACCAAATCCAATTATTATGGTTTTGTTGAACACAGCACCAAAGTTTAAACACAAAATCACGAGAACAACTGATGGAACCCAAGTCTTTTACAAACCTATTTTATTGCTCTACTTTATTCATATCTTAAAAGAAATAACATTTTCATTTACTCATTTTTCTTTTTTTGTGTTCTACTTCCTTAATATCAACTTTCCTCTTTGTTTTATCATTAGTTTGATAGTTTATTGAATTAAATACATAGTTCCTTTATTTTTAGTATTTTTGTTAATAAAATATTAATGACTATAAATTTTCCTGAGTATAGCTTTAGCTGTATGCATTAGGGTTTCATTGGAGGTGTAGTTTACATACAGCAAAAGGCACATAGCTTTTTTTTGTCTTCTACTGTTTTATTGATTACTTTTTAAAATTGAGATGGGAAATTCCCTGGCGGTCCAGTGATTAGAGCTCCCCGCTTTCACTGCGGAGGGTGCGGGTTCAATCCCCGGTCGGGGAATTAAGATGCCGAAAGCCACGTGACCTGGCAAAAACAAAATTCATTTTAAAAAGTGAGATGAAATAGATATAACATAAAATTAAACATTTTAAGGTGTACAGTTCAGCGGTACTTGCTGCATTCACAATGCTATACGGTCACCACCTCTACCTAGTTTCAAACTCTTCTACTGTTTTTAATATTATATTTATGCCTCATTGGTAAATAGAAAATTCAATGAGTTAAACGTATGCCTCAGCAAATAATTGACACTTTACTAAATGATTTTTTTTTTTTTTAACAAGAGTAGCTAAAAGATACTCCATCTGTTTCACCTTTTTCTTCTGCTGCCACCTTTGGGTCAGTTTATGACTCCACTCGGGGTAAATTTCAAATAAATCTGATTTAACTTTTTAGTAAGTTTGTTTAAAAACTTTTTTACAGTAGGTGTTAGATAGAAGAAAGGAAGATTAAGTAATTGACATGGCTAAAGTGCCATTTTGTGAGGTTTTTTTAGTTTTTTACTTCTAGTTTTTTTTTGAAGTATAGTTGATTTATAATGTTAGTTTCTGGTGTACAGCAGAGTGATTCAGTTATACATATATATTTATTCTTTTTCATATTCTTTTCCATTATGGTTATCACAGGGTATTGAATACAGTTCTCTGTGCTCTACAGTAGGACCTTGTTATTTATCCATCCTATATATAGTAGTTTGCATCTGCTAATCCCAAACTCCCAATCCAACACCGCCCGCCCCCCTCCCCCTTGGCAACCACAGGTCTGCTCTCTCTGTCTGTGCATCTGTCTCTGTTTCATAAATAAGTTCATTTATGTCATATTTTAGATTCCACATATAAGTGATATCATATGGTATTTGTCTTTCTCTTTCTGACTTAATTCACTTAGTATGATAATCTCTAGGTCCATCCATGTTGCTGCAAATGGCATTATTTCATTCTTTTATAGCTGAGTAGTATTCCATTGTATATATATGTACCACATCTGTATTCATTCATCCGTTGATGGACATTTTAGGTTGTTTCCATGTCTTGGCTATTGTGAATAGTGCTATGAACAGAGGGGGTGCAAGTAGCTTTTTGAATTATAGTTTTGTCCAGATATATGCCCAGGAGTGGGATTGCTGGATCACATGACATCTCTACTTTTAGTTTTTTGAGGAACCTCCAGACTGTTTTCCATAGTGGCTGCACCAACTTACATTCCCACCAACAGTGCAGGAGGGTTCCCTTTTCCCACACCCTCTCCAGCATTTGTTATTTTTAGACTTTTTAATGATGGCTGTTATTTTTTTTTTTAAAGATAGATTTTATTTATTTATTTTTGGCTGCATTGGGTCTTCGTTGCCGCGTGGGCTTTCTCTAGCTGTGGTGAGCGGGGGCTACTCTTTGTTGCGGTGCATGGGCTTCTCATTGCGGTGGCTTCTCTTCTTGCGGAGCACGGGCTCTAGGCAGGCAGGCTTCAGTAGTTGTGGCGCATGGGCTCAGTAGTTGTGGCATGTGTGCTTAGTTGCTATGCGGCATGTGGGATCTTCCTGGACCAGGGCTCGAACCCATGTCCCCTGCATTGGCAGGCAGATTCTTAACCACTGCGCCACCAGGGAAGTCCCTGTATATCTTCTTTGTAAAATGCCTGTTGACAGAAACTAAATTGGTTTCTTTGATGTATAGGAGTTCTTTATGTCTGGATATGAGTTCTGGGCCAGACATATATTATCTAAAATATATTCTCTGAGTCGTGGCTTTCCTTTTCACTTTAATATCTTTGGATGAGTAGAAATTTTTTATTTTGGGTATTTTCTTCTGAGGAAATTCAACTTGTGAATTACTTATTTTGTGGTTAGAGTTTTTCATGTCAGGTTTAAAAAAAAATCTTTGTCTATCCCAAAGCTCATGATTTTCTCCTATCTTTTCTTCTAGAAGCTTTACAGTTTTAGCTTTTAAAAATATTTATTTATTTATTTGGCTGCACAGGTCTTAGTTGCCGCACGTGCGATTTTCATTGCCATGTACGGGATCTTCTTTTTTTTTTTAGTTGAGGCATGTGGACTCTTAGTTGCAGCATGTGGGATCTAGTTCCCTCACCAGAAATCAAACCTGAGCCCCCTGCATTGGGAGCACACAGTCTTAACCACTGGACCACCAGGGAAGTCCCCACAGTTTTAGCTTTCATACGTAAGTGTATGATCCAACTCAAATTAATTTTGCATATAGTGTGAGGTAGACACCAGGTTGTTGTTGTTTTTTTCCTCCATATTGATATCCTGTGGCCTATGTCTCAGTCCTCTATTCTGTTCTATTGAGCTACTTACCTTTCCTTACACCAAGACCACTCTGCCTTAATTACTTAGTCTTGGAATCAGAGTAAGTCCTTCAGATTTGTTCTTCTTCAAAGCCAATTGTCTTGGCTTTTCTAAGTCCTGCTCATTTCCATATAAAGTATAAAATCAGCTGTTAATTTCTACAAAAAAATCTGCTTGATACTCTACGCTATCAACCATATTCCTGTGAAAATCCCTCAGCTCCTCCAATTTAATATTCCTAACTTCATTCCTTTAATTTTCATTCTTTCACTACTGCTCTTCTCTGAGAGCTAGACCAACTAATATTTTTCATATTATTCTAGTTACTCCTTGATTGAATCAAATCAACTTCATTCATTCCTAGAGTCAGACTGTTCCAAGAACATACCTTTTTAATTGCCCTCTTGGGTTTTGGGCATGCAATAACTTTGTTTTCTCCACCTCAAGCCAACTTAATGGTATAATATCTTTAAAATAAAACTCTGGAGACTTCCCTGGTTGTCCAGTGGTTAAGACTCCACACTCCCAATGCAAGGGGCGCAGGTTTGATCCCTGGTTGGGGAACTAAGATCCCACATGCTGCACGGTGGAGCCAAAATAAAATAAAACCCTGGCACAACGTTGTAAATCAACTATACGTCAAACAAAATTTTTTTAAGCCTAATTCATGTTTTTCATTTTTACTTGTTATATCCATTTGTTTTATTTTTTAGACTCCACATATAAGTGATAATATACAGTATTTGTCTTTCTCTGTCTGACTTATTTCACTAAGCATAATACCCTCCAGGTCCATCCATGTGGTTGCAAATGACAAAATTCATTATTTTTTATGTAAGGAAACAGATTGCTGCTCCCAAAAAGAAGGCTGAAGTGGTAATTTAACTATGGCTGATCTTCAGGGACTTTTATGTAAGGGATACTGACTAGTCATTATACATCTCCACTAAAGAATGAACAAATAAAAACCAATTTTAACTGCAAAAAAAAATTCATTATTTTTTGTGGCTGAGTAGTATTCTATTGTATATATATCCCATCTTATTTACAGAGTTCTTTATAGTGTTCTGCTTATGTTTTCTTCTAGGAGTTTTATGGGTTCCAATCTTACATTTAGGTCTTCAATCTATTTTGAGTTTATTGTTCTATATGCTGTAAGAAAATGTTCTAATTTCATTCTTTTACATGTAGCTGTCCAGTTTCCCCAACATCACTTATTGAAGAGACTGTCTTTTCCCCACTGTATATTCTTGCCTCCTTTGTCATAGATTAATTGACCATATACTTATTTCTGGGCTCTCATGTTTTTCATTTTTAAATTGGGCTAAACCTTGCACACACTGAAGTGTTTTCACATATACGCATACCTTTGTAACCACCACCCAGACCAAAACAGAGAACATTTCCAGCATCTCAGAAGGGTCCTTTGTCCCCCCTCCCAATCAATGCACCCAAGGATAACCACTACTCTTGCTTTATCACCATGATTCTGAACTTCATATAAATGCATTCATACGATATGTACCCTTGTGTATAACTTCTTTTACTCAATGTTATGTCTGTGAGTTTCATCCATGTTGTTGTATGAATCCATGATTTGTTCATTTTCATTGTTGTGCAGTATTCCAATATATGAATTACCACATTTTATTTATTCTTTCTACTGTTGAAGGACACTTAGAGTGTTTCCAGGTTGGGGCTATTATAATAAGGCTGCTATGATTTTTTTTAAACAACCGTTTTATCTTTCTGACGATCTCATGGGACAAGAATTCAGGAAGGACTTGGCTGGACAGTTCTTGCTTGGAGTCTCTTGCACAATTCACTGGGATGTCTGCTAAGGCCACAGTCACCTGAAGGCTCACCAGGCTGGATGTCAAAGATGGCTTCACTCACATGCTGCAACTGATGCTGGCTGATGGCTGGGAGATCAATTGAGCTGTCACCTGGAGCACTTACCCATAGCCTCAACATATGGCTTGGGCTTCCTTACAACATGGTGGCCTCAGAGAATTCAGATATTTTTATATTTGGCAGCTCAGAGTTCCAAAAGTGAGAGACCTAGTGTTCAGGGTGGAAATTTTACCAGGATTTTTTTTTTTGTATTTTTATACCAAAAAAAAAAAAAGCCTGCTGGGATATTGGGCTGTAGTTCCATTGAATCTGTAGACAAACATGGAGAGAAATGACATCTTAAAAATATCATCTTCCACAAAACTGCAAAGCTGAAGTAATCAAAACAGCATGGTATTGGCACAAAAGCAGACATACGGATCAACAGAACAGAATAGAGAGCCCAGAAATAAACCCACACAGTCAATTAATCTTCGATAAAGGAGGCAAGAATATGGAATGGAAAAGAGTCTCTTCAACAAGCACTGTTGGGAAGGTTGGACAGCCTCATGTAAATCAATGATGTTAGAATGCACCCTCACACCACACACAAAAATAAACTCAAAATGGCTTAAAGACTTAAATATAAGACAAAACACCATAAAACTCCTAGAAGAAAGCATAGGCAAAACATTCTCTGACATAAATCATACCAATGTTTTCTCAGGTCAGTCTCCCAAGGTAATAGAAACAAAAGCAAAAATAAACAAACGGGACCTAATCAAACTTACAAGCTTCTGTACAGCAAAGGAAACCATAAACAAAACAAAAAGACAACCTACGGAATGGGAGAAAATATTTGCAAATGATGCGACTGACAAGGGCTTAATTTCCAAAATATACAAATAGCTCATACAACTCAACAACAACAAAAAAAAACAAACAACCTAATCAAAAAATGGGTAGAAGACCTAAATAGTCATTTCTCTAAAGAAGACATACAGATGGCTAAGAGGCACATGACAAGATGCTCAGCATCACTAATTATTTTAGAAATGTAAATCAAAACTACAATGACGGGACTTCCCTGCTGGTGCAGTGGTTAAGAATCCCCCTGCCAATGCAGGGGACATGGGTTCGACCCCTGGTCCGGGAAGATCCCACATGCTGCAGAGCAACTAAGCCCATGCGCCACAACTACTGATCCTGCGCTCTAGAGCCTGCGAGCCACAACTACTGAGCCTGTATGCCACAACTACTGAAGCCCGAGCACCTAGAGCCCGTGCTCCATAACAAGAGAAACCACTGCAATGAGAAGCCCGCGCACTGCAACAAAGAGTAGCCCCCACTCGCTGCAACTAGAGAAAGCCTGCGTGCAGCAATGAAGACCCAACGTGGCCAAAAGATAAATAAATTAATAAATAAATTAATTTAAAAAACCCCACTACAATGAGATATCACCTCACACTGGTCAGAATGGCCATCATTAAAAACTCTACAAGTAACAAATGCTGGAGAGGGTGTGGAGAAAAGGGAACCCTCCTACACTGTTGGTGGGAATGTAAGTTGATGTAGCCACTATGGAAAACAGTATGGAGGTTCTTCAAAAAACTAAAAATAGAGATGCCATGTGATCCAGCAATCACACTCCTAGGCATATATCCAGACAAAACTATAATTCAAAAAGATACATGCACCACTACTTTCATAGCAGCACTATTTACAATAGCCAAGACATGGAAACAACCTAAATGTCCATTGACAGATGAATGGATAAGGAAGATGTGGTACGTATATATAATACTACTCGGCCATAAGAAAGAATGAAATAATGGATGGACCTAGAGATTATCATACTAAGTGAAGTAAGTCAGACAGAGAAGACAAATATCATATGATATTGCTTATATGTGGAATCTAAAATATGACACAAATGAACCTATCTACAAAACAGAAACAGACTCACAGACATAGAGAACAGACTTGTGGTCGCAAGGGGTGGGCGGGGAGAGGGATGGACTGGGAGTTTGGGGTTAGGAGATGCAAACTATTATATACAGGATGGATAAACAACAAGGTCCTACTGTATAGCACAGGGAACTATATTCAATATCTCGTAATAAACCAGAATGGAAAAGAATATAAAAAAGAATGTATACATGTGTATAACTGAATCATTTTGCTATACACCAAAAACTAACACAAGACTGTAAATCAACTATTCGTCAATTAAAAAAAAAAGAAATGTAGCCCTGCTGACACCTTGATTTTTTAAAAAATATTTATGAATTTGGCTGCGCTGGATCTTAGTTGCGGCACGCGGGGTCTTTAGTTGAGGCATGCAAACTCTTAGTTGTTAGGGCATGCGAACTCTTAGCTGCAGCATATGGGATCTAGTTCCCTGACCAGGGATCGAACCTGGGCCTCCTGCATTGGGAGTGCGGAGTCTTAACCACTGGACCACCAGGGAAATCCCTGACACCTTCATTTTATCCAGTGAGATCTGTGTTGAACCTCTGATCTCCAGAACTGGAAGATAATAAATTTGTGCTGTTTTCAGCCATTAAAAAAAAATTATATATATATATACACACACACATATATATATAGTCTTCCAATCCATAAATATGTATCTCCATTTATGAAATTTTTTTTTTTTTTTTTTTTTTTTTTGCGGTACGCAGGCCTCTCACTGTTGTGGCCCCTCCCATCGCGGAGCACAGGCTCCGGACGCGCAGGCCCAGTGGCCATGGCTCACGGGCCCAGCCACTCCGCAGCACGTGGGATCTTCCCGGACTGGGGCACGAACCCGTGTCCCCTACATCGGCAGGCGGACTCTCAACCACTGCGCCACCAGGGAAGCCCTATGAAACCTTATTTAATTTCTCTCAGCAATTATAAACTTAATATGTCTTTTGTTAAATTTATTCCTAAATATTTTGCTGCTATTATAAACGGTATTTTTAAATTTCATTTTCCAACTGTTCGCTGCTAGTATATAGAAACAATTATTTTTTTGTATATTGACCTTGTATCCACTGACCTTGCTAACTTCACTAATTTTCCCAATAATTTTGATTTCCTCTTAGACCTGAGAGACTGTTTCTTTTTTTTTTTTTTTTTTTTGTGGTATGCGGGCCTCTCACTGTTGTGGCCTCTCCCGCTGCGGAGCACAGGCTCCGGACGCGCCCGCTCAGCGGCCATGGCTCACGGGCCCAGCCGCTCCGCGGCATGTGGGATCCTCCCAGACCAGGGCACGAACCCGTGTCCCCTGCATCGGCAGGCAGACTCTCAACCACTGCGCCACCAGGGAAGCCCGAGAGACTGTTTCTTAATTTCCAAATGAAAATTTAAAAAATCTTTTTGTGGTTGATTTCTAACTGTATTGGGCTATAGCTAAAGTTTCTGAATTATAGAATCTCTTGTTATTTTCGAATTTATTATCCTTTTCTTTGTGGCATATAACTGATTCCTATTGACATGAAGGGTATATATATTCTCTGTAGATTCAAAATTTCTCTTTGTGTTATATCAAGCTTATAAACTGTATTATACAATTCCTCTATGATTTGCCTTGTTTTTGCCTAATTAGTTAAATTCTGAAAGTGAATATCATTTATGTATTTGGCCATGTTTAGTACATAAATATCTATGACTCTTAGGTTGTTTTTACAGATGATGTATAATTATGAATTTTAATTATAAGTATGAAAAATGTATATTATTTTACAGTATACATACATGTACAATTTATGTGTTTTTATTAAATAACAGTCATTTTCACTTTTTAATGTATCTGGCCTTGATTTAAACTTTATCTGATGGCAGTATCCCATCCTGCTTTCTTTTTGTTTGTATTATATGACCTATATCTACCCATCTGTTTGTTTTCAACTCTTCTTTAAATTTTCTAAATAATTAATAGATGGATTTTTAACAACTTAATCTGTTATCTTTGCTCTTTTTAAATAGGAGAATTGAGCTCTTTTGCAATTATTACAAATTGGAATCTGTGCTCTATTGCATCCACCAATGTATACTTATTTTATATCTTACCTTGTTGTTGGTTCTTTTTCTTTGCATTGGTTTGGAAAAGTTTCTCTTCATTCCCTTTTTGCCCTCCTGTTAATTTGGCATTTCTTTTCTGTGTGTTTCTATTCACTTTATTGAATTAAAACGAGCTCATCCTCTAGGAAGTAAAAAGTAACTGCCATATGAGTTCACCAGCCAGAAGTTTCATGAAAAATTTGGCATTTCTTTTTTTTTTTTTGGAATTTTATTTTATTTATTTTTTAGACAGCACGTTCTTATTAGTTATCTGTTTTATACACATCAGTGTATACATGTCAATCAAAATCTCCCAATTCATCCCACCACCACCCCCGCCACTTTCCCCCCTTGGTGTCCATACGTTTGTTCTCTACATCTGTGCCTCTATTTCTGCCCTGCAAACTGGTTCATCTGTATCATTTTTCTAGGTTCCACATATATGCATTAATATACAATATTTGTTTTTCTCTTTCTGACTTACTTCACTCTAGATTCTCTAGATCCATCCACATCTCTACAAATGACCCAATTTCATTCCTTTTTATGGCTGAGTAATATTCCATTGTATATATGTACCACATCTTCTTTATCCATTCATCTGTCGATGGGCATTTAGGTTGCTTCCATGGCCTGGCTATTGTAAATAGTGCAGCAATGAATAATGAGGTGCATGTGTCTTTTTGAATTAGGATTTTCTCTGGGTATATGCCCAGTAGTGGGATTGCTGGGTCATATGGTAATTCTATTTTTAGTTTTTTAAGGAACCTCCATACTGTTCTCCATAGTGGCTGTATTAATTTACATTCCCATCAACAGTGCAAGAGGGTTCCCTTTTCTCCACACCCTCTCCAGCATTTGTTGTTTGTAGATTTTCTGAGGATGCCCATTCTAACTGGTGTAATGTGATACCTCACTGTAGTTTTGATTTGCATTTCTCTAATAATTAGTGATGTTGAGCAGCTTTTCATGTGCTTCTTGGCCATCTGTATGTCTTCTTTTGAGAAATGTCTATTTAGGCCTTCTTCCCATTTTTCAATTGGGTGGTTTGTTTTTTTCATATTGAGCTGCATGAGCTGTTTATATATTTTAGAGACTAATCCTTTGTCCATTGATTCGTTTGCAAATATTTTGTCCCATTCTGAGGGTTGTCTTTTTGTCTTGTTTGTAGTTTCCTTTGCTTTGCAAAAAGGTTTTAAGTTTCATTTAGGTCCCATTTGTTTATTTTTGTTTTTATTTCCATTACTCTAGGAGGTGGCTCAGAAAAAAGATCTTGCTGTGATTTATGTCAAAGAGTGTTCTTCCTATGTTTTCCTCTAAGAGTTTTATAGTGTCCAGTCTTACATTTAGGTCTCTAATCCACTTTGAGTTTATTTTTGTGTATGGTGTTAGGGAGTGTTCTAATTTCACTCTTTTACGTATAGCTGTCCAGTTTTCCCAGCACCACTTATTGAAGAGACTGTCTTTTCTCCATTGTATATCCTTGCCTCCTTTGTCATAGAGTAGTTGACCATAGGTGAGTGGGTTTATCTCTGGGCTTTCTATCCTGTTCCATTGATCTATATTTCTGTTTTTGTGCCAGTACCATATTGTCTTGATTACTGTAGCTTTGTAGTATAGTCTGAAGTCAAGGAGTCTGATTCCTCCAGCTCTGTTTTTTTCCTGCAAGACTGCTTTGGCTATTCGGGGTCTTTTGTGTCTCCATACAAATTTTAAGATTTTTTGTTCTAGTTCTGTAAAAAATGCCACTGGTAATTTGATAGGGATTGCATTGAATCTGTGGATTGCTTTGGGTAGTATAGTCATTTTCACAATATTGATTCTTCCAATCCAAGAACATGGTATATCTCTCCATCTGTTTGTGTCATCTTTGATTTCTTTCATCAGTGTCTTATAGTTTTCTGAGTACAGGTCTTTTACCTCCTTAGGTAGGTTTATTCCTAGGTATTTTATTCTTTTTGTTGTTGCAATGGGGAATGTGATTGTTCCCTTAATTTCTCTTTCTGATCTTTTGTTGTTAGTGTATAGGAATGCAGGAGATTTCTGTGCATTAATTTTGTATCCTCTTGCAACTTTACCAAATTAATTGATTAGCTCTAGTAGTTTTCTGGTAGCATCTTTAGGATTATCTATGTATAGTATCATGTCACCTGCAAACAGTGACAGTTTTACTTCTTCTTTTCCAATTTGTATTCCTTTTATTACTTTTTCTTCTCTGATTGAAGAAAAAGAAAGAAAAGGAAATAACATTAACTTCTTCCTGGATTCAAAATCATAAAGACAGAAAGTAGAGGAGAGGTGACTAGGGGCTGGGGGAGGAGAGGGAAGATGGGGACTTATTGTTTAATGGGTACAGTTTCTGTCTGGGATGATGAAAAAGTCCTGGAAATGGATAGTGGTGAAGGTTGCAGAACACTGTGAATGTAATTAATGCCACTGGATTATACACTTAAAAAAGGAAAAAAATGGGAAATTTTATGTATGTTTTACCATAATAAAAAATTCTTCCTAGATTTTAGAGCACAAGTAAAAACAAAAGTGATGGGATGAAATCCCGCATGCCGCAACTAAGACCCAGCGCAGCCAAATAAATAAATATTTTAAAATATATATAAAGGAGTGAACTCCTCATTTTGCGCAGTGTGAATATATAATAAGACAGCAGAGTCATAATATAAAAGCCCACCTGTGAAAATCAAAAATATACATACTTGTACCTAGAGTAGTCAAAATCGCAGAGACAGAAAGTAAATGGTGGTTCTAGGAGATGGAGAGTAATTGTTTAATAAGTACCAAGTTTCAGTTTGGGAAGATGAAAAAAGTTCTGGAGGTGGATGGTGGTGATGGTTGTAGAACAATGTGAATGTACTTAATGCCATGGAACTGTACACTTTAAAATGGCTAAAATGTACATCTTATGTATATTTTACCATAATTTTTTTTCTTTTTTTTGGTCATGCTACACGACTTGAGGGATCTTAGTTCCCTGACCAGGGATTGAACCCAGGCCCCAGCAGTGAAAGTGCGGAGTCCTAACCACTGGACCGCCAGGGAATTCCCTTTACCATAATTTTTTCTTTTTAATTTAAGTGGGCTTTTTTGGTTCTAGTCTAGCCCCTAAAACCAACGTGACAAGGTCTCTGGTGACCCCAGTTGTGGAGAAACGAGTCCAGCACGTAATGTGCTGGCAGAAAGAGGACAGGTAACACTCAACTTTAAAGGGAAAATACAAAAACCCCTGGCAAATCTGTACAGGATTTTAGGAAAAAGGAATCTGAAAATAGTACAGTGCGTTCGATTTGCTTTTTTCTAAAGCATAACTTCCTATGATTTCGGCCAGAAGTGCTAGAAGTATAGTAGCATAAGAGAGTAAATAACATTGCCCTCCAAAGGCAAACGTGCTTTTCAGATATGGTTTGCCTGTGCTTGAGACTGAAGGTGCCTGGCTGTTTGAGCTCGAGGGAGTGTGCAGAATCCGTACTGGCCACCAGGGGGCAGGAGTCCCTGTGTCGTACAGACCAGGTAGGCACAGGCTCGGGGAGTTAGTGCCCACTGTGAAAGGCGTCATTTTGTACCCACAGGCGTGCGGGAGGCTACCTGCAAGCTTTCCAGCTACCTGCAGATGGGGAAAGCACCTGACAGAGGTTCGGGTGGCGTCCTTCTCAAGCACAGGAGGGGTAACCAAATCTCTCAGCTCCTGGGACAGGCCTATTGCTTTCCTTGCTGCCATTGATATCAACACCTACATCCCTCCCTCCTACGAACATGGCAGGGGTAACTTCTGTTTTCTGAGCATATGTGGGGCCACCACTAACTTTTATGCCGATTCAAACAAGAAGACTCTTCCTTCCGGGCACACAAGCTGGCAGGCACAGGGCTTGACAGGCTGACTGATGCTGCTGGGTTAGAGAAAGCTCCCCTCCTTCTGGGCAGCCCCGCGCTGGGAAGTTAATATGCGTTAATATACAATATTTGTTTTTCTCTTTCTGACTTACTTCACTCTAGATTCTCTAGATCCATCCACATCGCTACAAATGACCCAATTTCATTCCTTTTTATGGCTGAGTAATATTCCATTGTATATATGTACCACATCTTCTTTATCCATTCATCTGTCGATGGGCATTTAGGTTGCTTCCATGGCCTGGCTATTGTAAATAGTGCAGCAATGAACACTGAGGTGCATGTGTCTTTTTGAATTAGGATTTTCTCTGGGTATATGCCCTTTATATATACTTTTGGGAAGCCCCAAAAGTCCCAATTTTAATGTAGTTAAATTTATGAAAGATTTACCAAAGCTCTTTACCTTGGTCATAAAGATATTTGCCTAGATTTCCTTCTAAAAAATATAAAGTTTTCCCTTTCACAGTTAAGGCCTAAATTCACCCATAATTTAGTTTTGGATGTGGTGTAGTATAGGAATCTATTTTCATTTTTTCCAATAGTCCCTTCTTTACCCAATGTACGTATATTAGGCTTTTATATATGCACAGCTCTTTCTCTGAGCTCCTAGTCTGTTTCACTGATCCTGAGCCAATCACATTGTATTAATTATTATAACTTTAAAATGTAATAAGGGCTTCCCTAGTGGCGCAGTGGTTGAGCGTCCGCCTGCCGATGCAGGGGACACGGGTTCGTGCCTTGGTCCGGGAGGATCCCACATGCCGCGGAGCGGCTAGGCCCTTGAGCCATGGCCGCTGAGCCTTCGCGTCCGGAGCCTGTGCTCCGCAATGGGAGAGGCCACAACAGTGAGAGGCCCGCGTACTGAAAAAAAAAAAAAAAAAAATGTAATAAAGGCTTGAGGGACTTCCCTGGTGGCACAGCGGATAAGACTCTGTGTTCCCAATGCAGGGGGCTTGGGTTCGATCCCTGGTCAGGGAAATAGATCCCACATGCCACAACTAAGAGTTCGCATGGCGCAACTAAGACCTGGCGCAAACAAATTAAAAAAAAAATGTAATAAAGCCTTGATATCTTAGTTCTTCAGGAATGTCTTGACTCTTCTTGGCCCTTTGCACATCCATATAAATTTTATTTTATTTTATTTATTTATTATTTTTGGCTGTGCTGAGCGGCATGCGGGATCTTAGTTCCCCAGCCAGGGATTGAACCCCCGCCCCCTGTAGTGGGCGCATGGAGTCTTAACCACTGGACCACCTGGGAAGTCCCCATATAAATTTTATTTTATTTTATTTTTATTTATTTATTTTTTTTTTTTGCGGTACGCGGGCCTCTCACTGTTGTGGCCTCTCCCGTTGAGGAGCACAGGTTCCAGACGCGCAGGCTCAGCGGCCATGGCTTACGGGACTAGCAGCTCCGTGGCATGTGGGACCTTCCCGGACCGGGGCACGAACCCGTGTCCCCTGCATCGGCAGGCGGACTCTCAACCACTGCGCCACCAGGGAAGCCCCCCATATAAATATTTTAGATTCGCTTTTCAAGTCCCCATAAAATCCTGTTATAATTTTGATTGGAGATGCATTAAATCTACAGATTGATTTGGGGGAAAAAACCCAAACAAACCTGATACTATGTGTTAGGTACTGCTCATGGCCCTGGGGATGCAACAGTGAACAAGACAGACTGGGGGCTTCACATCAAAACTAGGATAAAATCCAAACTCTTCACCACCGCCAATAAACCAATCCGCACAACCACCCCCAGCTCGTTGCCCACCACTCCCTCTCCCTCTGAGCTCCAGTCACACCTTCCTTCGCACCCCTGGACCTCAACAAGCATTCTCTGGCTGTGTTTTTGCTAGAAACTACCCCCCCCACCACCACTCTCTGCCCCTTATTTGCATGACAGGCTCCTTCACCTTAAGCAGGTGTTTGCTCAAATAACCACCTTTTCCAAGAGGCCATCGTGCTATGTAAAAGAGCTGTTGCATGTCTCTCTAACCTTTGCTTTATCCCTCAGCCCTCATCACTACCTAACACATTAAAGATGGTTTGGTTTTGTTGTCTACCTCCCTACTAGAAACTAAGCTCCTTGACCAGGAACTCCATCTGTCTTGTTTACTGTTATGTCCTCAGGGCCTTGACCTATGCCCGGAACATAGTAAGCACTCAGTAAATTTGCTGAATGAATGAAAGGAGCAAGATCAGACAGATGATCAGGAGGCTTCTGAAAAAACCCAGGCAAGCTCTCTGAGTTGCAACATGTAGCTACAGCTATCCTAAGTTCTAGAAATATTTGGCTAGTGCTTATCAATTAAAAAAAAAAAAAAACTGGCCACAATCCCTCAAGATTTCCCAGGGAGGATAGTATTTCATCAACTAATGATTTTTAGAGTCTTATCTGCAAATATGTTATCCATCATATTTCTACATGTGGGCTTGGGCAGACTGATTTTAATTCCAATTTATCAATGTTTTCTTTTATGGATTACATTTGTGATGTCATAATTAAGAAGTCTTTACCTAACTCAGGGTCACACACAAAATTTTTTTTTCATTTGGAAGATTTCTAGTTTTTCATTACATTTAGTTCTATGTGCCATCTTGAGTTAATTTGTGTGTATGGTGTAAGATTTATTTTGCATATGGATATCCAATTGCTCCAACACCATTTGTTTAAAACTATCCTTTCCCCATTGAATTTCCTTGGTGCCTTTCGAGAAAATCAGTTGTTAACAAATGGGAAGATCTGTTTCTGGACTCTCTGTTATGTTATGTTGGTCCTTATACCAGCACCACACTGTATTTATTATGTCTTTACAGTAAGTGTGAAATTGGCTAAGTACTCCAACTTTGTTCATTATTTTCCCAAAGAATAGCTTTGGCTATTCTAGGTCCTTTCTGTTTCCACATAACTTTTAGGATCAGGTCATCAATGTCTATTTTTAAAAGCCTGCTGGGATTTCAGTAGTGACTGCATTGACTCTATAGGTCTGCTTGGGGAGAACTGCCATCTTAACGAGATTGAGCACTTCAATCCATAAACATGGTCTGGGGGACTTCCCTGGCGGTCCAGTGGTTAAGACTCCATGCTTCCAATGCAAGGGGTGTGTGTGTGAACTAAGATCCCACATGCCATGTGGCGTGGCCAAAAAAGAAAAAAAAAACACGGTATGTTTCTCCGTTTGGGCAAATTAATCAGTTTTTTTTCTCTTATTCCAGCTTGTTTAGAGGCTGGTTTATCGGGCGATAACTGTTTCTGTTTTCAGTAAATGTGTAATAATGAACGTTTGGTTTTGTTATTAAAAAAACAAAACACTCAAAGCAGGTGAGAGCTTTCTTTTCCTCTGGAAACACCTTGTTTCTTAGTGCCTGCGGTTTCTCTGGAGCCATCCTGGGGCCTGAACCCCAACTCTTCCCCTTGGTGGCCGGACCTCTTCACGTTCCTAGAGGCTTCCCTGGGATTCCTGTGGACCCTGCTTCTCTATCCCACATTAATTCAGTCAGTCTCAGGACTGTGGACAGAGTGCTTTAAACCCTTCTTTCCTCCATTACACCCCAAATATCTATCCATCTTACGTGTTCACTTTTCTTTCTGTTCTGGGATGCACTCAGGAGTTGGAAGCAGGGCAGTTCCTCCCAGTGAGCCAGATGAGGGCATGGTTGCTGAAACCAGAAGCAGACGTGTGTCCTTGGAGCAAAGGGACCGACTCTGCACGTCCCTGCTGACGTCCACTGGGGTCTGGGGGACAACATTCGTGCACTGGAGGCCTCATCCAGGCACAGCCCAGGAGCCCCACGGCCTCCTGTGCCACAGCACCCTCCAGTGGGCCCGGACATTGACCCATTTGGTCTGGGAAGGAGCATGACAGCCCGCAGATGCCCACTGAGTGCCTGCTGTGGGCCAGGCATCGCTCTGGGCACCATGATAAGACAGAGTCTCTGACCTCCTGGGGCTTCCAGTGTATGGGGGGTACAAAATGAATGAGCCGAGCAAGTTCAGGCATCGATAAGTGTGCTGAAGGCAACAAAAGAATATTCCACTGTAGTATGACAGCGTGGTCAGAGAAGGCCTCTCTGAGGAGCGGACTCCCAAGTTGACACCTGAATGATGAGAAAAGAAGGAAGAGCAGTCCAAGCAGAAGGACGAGCACCAGCCCGAGACCAGCACGGGCCTGGCGAGTCTGGGAGACGGAAGGCAGGCCGTCACGGTGGGATTGAAGTGACTGAGGGGCGGATCACGGGGGCAGAGTGGCAAGGGAGGCCACGGCAAGGACTCTGGATCTTCTTTGGGAACAACAAGAAGCAGAGGAGTGACACGCAGTGAGTGAGCTGCTAGATTCTCCAGCAGTGGAACGTGCCCGGTCTACACTGCACTGTGCTCAGCTTGGAGCCGGGAGGCCCGAACGCAGAAGAAGCATCAGAAGAGCCATCTTCTACCCAGCTAGGGAATCCAACAATGGTGAGATGAGGAGGCCTCCTGACAAACGGCAAAACCTCCGAGCCTTGGCAGCCCATGTGGGTATAGGGCTGCACGGGAGCGTGTGTCTGAGCAGGAGGTTTGGCATCCTGGTGAATCCAACTCCAGGGTCTGCCCAGGGAGAACTCGCCCACCCTTGCCAGCTGGGGCTGAGCACATCCTTTACGTCACCCGCACTTCTTATAAGCGCCTCTGTACAGTGTTTCTCACACAGCATGAGTTATTTATCGACATGTTTTCTATTCCACTGGATGATGAACACTTCAGGACAGACACGGAGCTGTTCAGCTCTGCCGTGTGCTGGGGGCGCAGATGACTGGCCTGGTGAGATATGTGGGTGGGGTGCAAGTGAGGACAACCCTGAGTACCTAAGGACATTTATTTGGGTTTACTCCAGGACCAGTTCTTTGCTGCCACATCTTTGGCCAAGACTGTTCTTGAGACATAGTAGTGATGGTGGATTGACCAGAGGGCATGTGGCCTCTATCTGTCCAGATATGTTTTCCCTGAAAAACATCTGAGATTTTGGACAACTGGGCTGGACCCTCGCTGAACAGCTGGGCACAAGTCTGTATCAAGGGCCAGCATAGGGTGTAGCCGTAGTGAAATTCTTTTCTTCTTTCCAGTTTATATATAATTGACAAGTAACATTATGTAAGTACAAGATATATAGCGTGATGATTTAGGATGATTAAATTATGATGATTTAGGAGCTAATCTCTTAGCAACTTTCAAGTGTACAATACAGTATTAACTATAGTCACCACGCTCTACATTAGATTCCCAGAAGTTATTCATCTTATTGTACTGAAACTGTTGTGTTTTTTTTTTTTTTTTTGGCTGCACCTTGCGGCATGTGAGATCTTAGTTCCCCAACCAGGTATCAAACCCGCACCCCTTGCATTGGAAGTGTGGAGTTTTAATCACTGGACCACCAGGGAAGTCCCTGTAGTAAAATTCTTGATTCTCTCTCCCGGAGGGATTCAATGGAAGGTTTTATCCATTCATCACAGGGCATACTCTTCGTTAGAACCTATAGAAGACATTTTTCACAGGAAACGTGCTGTTTCTCTTGAATCAATTTGTCTGTGTCTTAGGGACAGTGTGATAAATGCCTAATCATGTTTCCTCTTTGCTTTGGCCACTACTAGGTAGTTTAGCAGTAAATCTGCAGACTATTTCTAATAACCCTAAAGGACCACTGGAGAAAATCAGCCTCAGTTTTAAGACTTTGGAGTCAGGCAACCTGGGTTGAAATCTCACTTCTGCCACCTCTTAGTTGTGTGACTGTGGGCCACTTATCTTTTTTCTTCCCAAGTATTCATAAAATGGGTATAATCACATTATTTACTTTGGGAAGTTATTTTGGTGTAAAGATTAAAGGATACAATGCTAAGCATAGGGCCTGGCACAACAATCAGCATAAATGTAATCATTTCACTTTAACATAAGCAGTTCTGTGTGGTCATATTCTTCTTACCTTTAGTATTTTCTGGTCCCTAAGAAAGACACACACACACACACACACACACACACGACTTCTACTTCAGAATTGCATAAACTGATTACTGTTATTATTATTTATTTTATTTTATGTTTTTATTTTTCGGTACGCGGGCCTCTCACTGTTGTGGCCTCTCCCGTTGCGGAGCACAGGCTCCGGACGCGCAGGCTCAGCGGCCATGGCTCACGGGCCCAGCCGCTCCGCGGCATGTGGGATCTTCCCGGACCGGGGCATGAACCCGTGTCCCCTGCATCGGCAGGTGGACTCTCAACCACTGCGCCACCAGGGAAGCCCAGCACCCACTATTTCTTCATCGCACCATGCCTTCTCACTTTTCATCTGCTCCCCTCTCTCTGGACAATTCTTCCTCCTCCTGTGACTGGGCTTCTAAATAATACCTTAGTCGTAACGTTCAGGTGTTTCTGCTACCCTCTTCCAGGCAGCTGGACTGCTCCTTCCTCCTCGGTGCCCCCAGAGAAGTCCACGGACTTCTCCTTGTTTATACAGTTAACGTTTACTGAGTGCCTCCTATGTGCCAGAAACTGTTCGAAGCACTCTCCCCGTAGAAACTAACCTTGCAAGGCAGGTTCCTTCCACCCGCAAAAAGTCTATGAGCTATGTATTATTACTATCCCCACCATATGGATGAAGAAACTGAGGCCCAGAGAAGTTAAGTAGTTCACCCACAGTCACACAATGAGCAAATGGTAGAGTCAGGATCTCAACCCAGGCCAGTCTGTACTTTAACCACTAAGCCCTTTTTGCCTTTTAAGATTGATAATGGTAGCTAGCATTTATCAAGCACCCCATACATGCTGAGCTTTCTTCTCAGCCCTTTATATGAATTAACTCACTGAATCCTCCAACAACTCTTTAAGGTAACTACTCTCAGCATCACAACGACCCCTTATTGGTGCTGAGACCATGACCCCCTTGGGTGGGGTGCATGTCCTACCCTAGTCAGCAACCCCAAGGCCTCCCATGCCCAGAAGTTGCTGGACCCATGTCTACTGAATGAGTGAATAAACCAATACACCTAGTCTTTCTCTTGGCTCACATTCAAACTTCAAGAGTCCACGGTGTCCAGACACAGTTGCCTGGAGGAGATTACGATAATAGATTAGAAATCTGTTGCTATAAATACACAGCAATGAGAAATGACTGATATGAAGGCTGACTTAATATGTATGTCTGCTGCATTTTGAATGTGAGATAAGGAAATTCCTTTATGTATCAGAGACTGTAGTAAGTATCACAAGATGTACTAGTCAACCCTATGACAGCAAAATAGGGGCAAAGGGCTGCTTTCAAAACAGATCCCATAATAAATCTCATCTATGTTTAAATGTGACACAGCCAACAAAAATAACACATCAACTTAAAAAACCATCTGTGTCTTTTGTCTAGCTATTCCGTTCTTTCACTTGACAGCAAATATTAAACACAATAAATAAAAGTTTAAAATGTCACTTAAATCCTAGAATCAGTCTGGACCCTGAAAAACAAATTGGGAAACAGTCTATGGTAATCAGAAAAAGAAATGAAGAATAACTCCTTGAAGTCTAAGGAAATGGTGTTAAGATTAATTTATTTATCCAAGGATATAATAGCAACTATTGCCTAGTTATTTCTGGATACCTAATACAATTTTCTAACAGATTGAGAAATTGATACACTAAGCCTCAGTTTTTTGGTTCATTGACTAAGTTTGAGAATTCCCTAGAAAGGTATTGGGAAAAAAAGAAAATACCAGTCTTTCCAAGGGCAGCTCCCTTTTTTCCTTGGCAAAGGAAACCAAGCAAAAAGGCAAAGAGAAAGGTGTGGAAATGATATTTTCTCAGCACCAAGTGCCCAGCGATTTGCCTAGATTTAAGACTCACCACAATCTGACAAGCTAGGAAGACACCTAGTCCACAATTTTTCTTTACAGATAGGGAAGTTAAAGGTTAAGAGTGGTGAGGGCCTTCCCTGGTGGTCCAGTGGCTAAGACTCTGTGATCCCAATGCAGGGGGTCCAGGTTCAATCCCTGGTCAGGGAACTAGACCCCACATGCATGCCGCAACTAAGATCCTGAGTGCCTCAACTAAGACCCGGTGCAGCCAAATAAATAAATAAATATTTTTTTCAAAAAGTGGCAAGTAAAACACACATAGTCATAGGACTGGTGTGAAATCAAGCTGGGAATCTGACACAGTCGTATTTGATTCCAAATCTCATGCTCTTATTGCTGCAGCACACTGCCTTAGGTTCCTAAAAGGATTTACTGACAAATCTGACATAATTACCAAATTTTTAAATTAAATCACCAGTTATTTGTAGTGAGGTGGATGGACCTAGAGTCTGTCGTACAGAGTGAAGTATGTCAGAAAGAAAAACAAATACCATATACTAACATATATATATGGAATCTAAAAAAAAAGAAAATGGTTCTGATGAACATAGGGGCAGGACAGGAATAAAGACGCAGACGTAGAGAATGGACTTGAGGACACGGGGAGGGGGAAGGGTAAGCTGGGACGAAGTGAGAGAGTAGCACTGACATATATACACTACCAAATGTAAAATAGATAGCTAGTGGGAAGCAGCCACATAGCACAGGGAGATCAGCTCGGTGCTTTGTGACCACCTAGAGGGGTGGGATAGGGAGGGTGGGAGGGAGGGAGATGCAAGAGGGAGGGGATATGGGGATATATGTATAGGTAGAGCTGATTCACTTTGTTTATACAGCAGAAACTAACACACCATTGTAAAGCAATTATACTCCAATAAAGATGTTAAATAAATAAATAAATAAATCACCAGGGGCTTCTCTGGTGGTGCAGTGGTTAAGAATCTGCCTGCCGATGCAGGGGACACAAGTTCGAGCCCTGGTCCGGGAAGATCCCACATGTCACGGAGCAACTAAGCCCGTGTGCCACAACTACCGAGCCTATGTGCCACAACTACTGAAGCCCTCGCACCTAGAGCCAGTGCTCTGCAACAAGAGAAGCCACTGCAATGAGAAGCCCACACACCCCAACGAAGAGTAGCCCCCGTTCGCCACAACTAGAGAAAGCCCGCACACAGCAACGAAGACCAAACACAGCCAAAAATTTTAAAAATAAATTTAAAAATAAATAAATAAATAAATCACCAAACACTGCAAAGGCAATTTGTTTGTAGGAGCTAACCCAACATTCCTTTGCATCCTCACACCCTCCATCAGCAGCTACAAGTCACCTTTCACTGCCTCATACAGGTTTTCCCAAGAGGTTCCTTCGAGCCTCACACCAACGGACCTCTTGTGGCCAAATCTACCAGATGTCAGACCTGCCTCAGGGGTGTCTCCCTCCCTATAGTCAAAACCCATCTGAAAACAAATAGGTTCATATTTATAAAGTAAACTGAAGGGGACTTTGTAAATCTTGTTTTCTAAAAAAAGTCTTCCCATCAGGTTAGCAAAATTTTAAGTGTCTGCCAATCCTAAGTGCTGCTGAAGATACAGAACTGTGGGAACTGTCCTACACTGCTGGAGGGAGTGCAAGTTAGAACAATCACTTGGAGAGCACTTTGGCAAAGTTTAGTAGAGTTTAAGATACATCCCACAATCCTATTCCTAGGTATATTTCCTAGAGACATTTTCACACATCCATACAAGAATATACATGAATGCTTTCATTGTTGGTGAGAATGTAAAATGATGCAGCTGCTATGGAAAACAGTATGGTAGTTTCTCAAACAATTAAAAACAGAATTACCATGAGATCCAGCAATTGCACTTCTGGGTAAATACCCAAAAGATTTGAAAGCAGGGCCCCTCAAACAGATATTTGTACACCATGTTCATAGCAGCATTATTCACAACAGCCAAAAGATAGAAACAACCCAAGATCCATCAACAGATGAATGGATAAACAAAATGTGGTACAGGGACTTCCCTGGTGGTCCAGTGGGTAAGACTCCATGCTCGAAGGGAGCCCAGGTTCGATCCCTGTCGGGGAACTAGATCCCACATGCATGCCACAACTAAGAGTTTGCACACCACTACTAAAAAAAAAAAAGATCCCATACGCCACAATGCCTGGCACAGCCTAGATAAATAAATAAATAAATAAATAAATAAATAAATAAATATATATATATATATTTTAATGTGGTACATACATAGAATGGAATATTACTCAACTTTTAAAAGGAAGGAAATTCTGACATATGCTACAGCATGATGAACCTCGAGGACATTATGCTAAGTGAAATAATCCCGACACAGAAGAACAAATACTGTATGATTCCAGTTATATGCGGTACCTAGAGTAGGCAAATTCATAGGAACAGAAGGTAGAATGGTGGTTGCTAGGGACCAGGGGCAGGAGGGAATGGGGAGTTATTGGTTACTAGGTACAGTTTCAGTTTTGCAAGATGAAAAGAGTTCTGGAGATGGATGGTGGTGATGGCTGTTCAATAATGTGAATGTACTTAATGAACTGTGTACATAAAATGGTTAAGATGGAAATTTTATGTGTCTTTTACCACAATTCTTAAAAATAAATAAATGTAAAATAAAATTTTAAAATGCTTTTAGCAGCTTTGTTTGTAACTGTGAAAACTAGGAATACCCTAATGTTAAACTGTGATATGTTCACATAGCAGAATACTATATAGCAGCTAAAGCAGTTGAACTAGATTTATCAACACAGCTAAATCACAAAAACAATATTAAAAAAGGGAAGTTGTAGAATGATATGTGGAGTATGACATCATTTACATAAAGTCTAAAAACAGGTGTCATAGTCCATTCAGGCTGCTCTAACAGAATATCACAGACTGGGTGGCTTATAAACAACAGAAATGTATCCGTCACAGTTCTGGAGGCTGGGAAGGCCAACATTAAGGTGCTGGCAGATTCAGTGTCTGGTGAAGGCCCACTTCCTGTGTCCTCACATGGGGCAAAGGGGCTCTCTGGGATCTTTTATAAGGGCACTAACCCTATTTTTGAGGGCTCTGCTCTCATGGCCTAATCACTCCCAAAGGCCCCACTTCCAAATACCATCACATTGGGGATTAGGTTTCAACACATGAATTCTGGGGGGTCACAGTCAATCTATACCAACATGTAATATTTACGGAAGCATAAATTTATATTATTAGTCTTAAAAGGTTCCTGGGGTTGATAAACATCGAATTCAGCAATGTGTTACCTTCAGGAAGAGAAAGAAAAAATTGTTATTGGAAAGGGAATAGTTTAAAAAACAAACAAACAACTAACATGGATCCATACAAGTCCAGCCAACTGAGTTCTGACAAAGGTGCAAAAGTAATTCAATGGAGGAAAGATAGTGTTTCCATGGAGAAACTGGAGGAATTGGACATCCAAAAGTTAAAAAATGAACCTCAACTTAAACCTCAAAATGAATCATAGATTTACATGTAGAAAAAACACAGGAGAATGGGACTTCCCTGGCGGTCCAGTGGTTAGGACTCCACGCATAGGATCCCGCATGCCATGCCTCTCAGCCAAAACAACAACAATAACAACAACAAACAAATCTATGCTAAAATGATAAGGAAAATAATTTAAAAAAAAAACACAGAAGAAAATCTTTGGGATCTAGGGCTGGGTGAAGAGCTCTTAGACATGACACCAAAAGCACAATCCATTAAAGAAAGAAAAGGAACAATAAATTGGACTTCATCAAAATTTTTAAATTTTGCTCTGTGAAAGATGCTGTTAAGAGGAAAAAACAGAGAACTGGGGAACTGCAGGCCTTAGAAGGTTTACAGAGCAGATGCAAACAAGGTAGAAAGACAGCTAGACAGGCAAGAGGTTGGGACCTGAGAGTTGAATACTGGGGTTTAAGAAAGCACAGTTCAGTCAGTTTCCGGTGATGTCAAGGTTCTTTGCTTAGGTAAAATGGAGGTGATTGTGGAAGAGATCAGGTAAGCGTTATAAGATAGGGTGTTGAGACGTCATCAAAATAACAAACTTATATTTCAAAAGACACCATCAAGAAAGTGAAAAGACAGGACTTCCCTAGCGGTCCAGTGGTTAAGAGTCCACGCTTCCAATGCAAGGGGCGCAGGTTCAATCCCTGGTTGAGGAACTAAGATTCCACATGCTGTGTGGCATGGCCAAAAAAAAAAAAAGTTAAAAGACAACTTATAGAATGGAGGAAAATATCTGTATTTTCTTCTAAGAATTTGTGAATTTGTATCTAGAACACATAAAGAACTCTCAAAACTCAATAGTAAAAGGGCAAACAATCCAATTACAAAATGGGCAAAAGACATGAACAGACATTTCAGCAAAAACGATATCCACATGGCAAATAAGCACATGAAAATATGTTTAACATCATCAATCATTAGGGAAATGCAAATTAAATCTATGATGAAATATCACTACACAAGTATTAGGTAGCTAAAATAAAAAATAGTGACTATACCAAATGCTGTGAGGATGCAAAGAAACTGCATCTCCCAGACACTGGCGGTGGGAGAGTAAATAATACAGCCCCTCTGGAAAATAGCTTAGCAGTTTCTTAAAAACTTAACCATATACATACCATACAACCCAGCAATTACAGTACTGAGCATTCATCCCAGGGAAATGAAAACATACGTTCACACAAAAATGTACATGAATGATCATAGAAGCTTGTGTTAAAAAGGAAACAAGGGACTTCCCTAGCGGTCCACTGGTTAAGACTCCACACTTCCACTGCAGCAGGTGTGGGTTCAATCGCTGGTCAGGGAAGTGAGATCCCGCATGCTGCACAGTGTGGCCAAAAATAAAAAACAGAAAAATAAAAAATTTAAAAGGAGACAAAATGCCCCCAATGGAGTCACACGTGTTAGGCCCCAGGGCAGCAAACCAAGACTTAATACCTAACCCAACTGCAGTTCCAAGCTTCCCCGGGAATGTGACCTTTAACCAGACAACGTGGAATGTCCTAGTTAACACTGGGAGGTAATCCGTGGGTACACCCCTTCCCTTCCCCTTAGGAGGGCATCCTCGCCTAAAACAAGGTACTCTTTGTTAATTCTTTCCTTTTTTCTGCTTCCTCTCTGGCTTTAAAAACCTCTCCTTGGGACTTCCCTGGCAGTCCAATGGTTAAGACTCAGCACTTCCACCGCAGGGGGCACGGGTCTGATCCCTGGTCAGGGAACTAAGGTCCCCCATGCCGCGCGGCTACAGAGCTCCTTTCTATTGCTAGGTGGGATGCTGCCTGATTCACAAATTGTTGAATAAAGCCATTACTCAGTTGAATTTTTGTTGCTTAAGCCTTGTAATAGCCAAAAATTGGAAGCATCCCAAAAATCCATCTGTAGGTGAATGATTAAACCAACTGTGGGACACATATACCACAGAATGCTACTCAGCAACAAAAAGGAATGAACTATGAATATATATCCAACAATTTGGATGAATTTTAGACGAAAGCTAATGTCAAAAAGTTACACACCATACGATTCCATTTATGTAACATTCTCAAAATGACAAAATTATCCAGGTGCAGAACAGATTAATGATTGCCTGGGCTTGGGGGAAAGGGGTGGGAGAAGCTTGTGACCAACCATAAAGCGGTATCAAGAGTTTATCCTCGTGGTGATGAAAACAGCTCTGTATCTTGACCGTGGTGGGGGTGACATGAATCTACTACCCATGTGATAAAACTGCACACAACTACGCACACACACAAAAGCGCACGTAAAACTGCTGAAGTCTGAATAAAGGTCTGTGCGTTGTACCGGTGTTAATTTCTTGGTTTTGATATTGTACTACAGTTGTGTAAGATGTTACCACTGGGGGAAAATGGGTGAAGGGTACATTGAGACTTCTCTGCTATTTTTGCGGCTTCCTGTGAATCTGTAATTATTTTAAAGTAAAAAATAAATCATTAAGGAAATGCAAATCGAAGTCACAAGGAGATACCATCTTACACCCGTGAGGACAGCCACCATTTTTTTTTTTTTTTAAGTAACAAATGTTGTTGAGGAAGTGGAACAATCGTGGCTGTGCCTTTTTGGGTGGGCATGTAAAATGGTGCAACCGCTGTGGAAAACAGTATGGAGGCTCCTCGAAAACTTAAAAATTTTGTCACATTAAGATCCAGCAATCCCACCTCCGAGTGTCTGTCCACAAGAACTAAAAAGCAGGGTCTTAAAAAGAGATATCTGCACACATGTATGCATCGCAGCAGTTCATTATTCATAACAGCCAAGAGGTGAAAGCAATCCAATATATCGATAGACAGATGAATGGATAGACAAAATGTGTTCTATACACACAATGGAATACTAGTCAGCCTTAAAAAAGAAGGAAATTTTGTCACACGCACGAATGAACCTTGAAGACATTATGTTAAGTGAAACCAGCCAATCCAAAAATGACTAATACTGGGACTTCCCTGGTGGTGCAGTGGTTAAGAATCCGCCTGCCAGTGCAGGGGACACGGGTTCGAGCCCTAGTCCGGGAAGATCCCACGTGCCGCGGAGCAACTAAGCCCGTGCGCCACAACTACTGAGCCTGTGCTCTAGAGCCCAGGAGCCACAGCTACTGAAGCCCGCGCACCTAGAGCCCATGCTCCGCAACAAGAGAAGCCACTGCAATGAGAAGCCCGCGCACCGCAATGAAGAGTAGCCCTCGCTTGCCGCAACCAGAGAAAGCAACAAAGACCCAACGCAGCCAAAAATAATAAACTAAATAAATTTATATATTAAAAAAAAAAGCTGAAGCAAAATAGCAAAATGTTAAGATTTAATAAAGTTGGGTGGTGGTTATATGGTGTTTATTATATTACCTCCAACTTTCATATATGTATGTAATATTTCACAGTAAAAACATTTTTGAGTACCTATTTTTTTTTTTTTTTTTTTTTTTTTTGCGGTACGCGGGCCTCTCACTGTTGTGGCCACTCCCGTTGCAGAGCACAGGCTCCGGACGCGCAGGCTCAGCGGCCATGGCTCACGGGCCCAGCCGCTCCGCGGCATGTGGGATCTTCCCAGACCGGGGCACGAACCCGTATCCCCTGCATCGGCAGGCGGACTCTCAACCACTGCGCCACCAGGGAAGCCCTGAGTACCTATTTTTAAATGGACAGATTTTTGTAATTTTGAGGCCCAGTGTAAAGACAACTTAGAATTTTGTTCTGTGTTCATTTGGGCATTCAATATCAAAGTTTCTAACTCGGTGGTAAGAAATTAGGAATTAGTCTCATAATTCTGTTGAGATAAATTGCCAAACAAGGAAATGACAAACTGCAGACTAACTCCATACTTTAAATATCAGCTGATAATGTCAAGAAAACAATTGTGAATTTATAATTGGAAACATAGTTTTCTCACAGATTTTTATTAAAAGACATCTAGCTAAGTAAAACATCACTTTGAATCTCAGAATCAAATCCTCTTCGTTTTTTTCAAAGGAACTGCCTAGGCAAAAACTATTTGCCTATGGATGTTAAGTAAGTACTGTCTTTCTGTTTTGTATTTTGTGTCTAAGGCTGTCACAATTGTTTGTTTGGGTTTTTTTTTTCCCAGTTGAACAAAAGGGAAACTGCACCTCACTGAACAAACATTTATTGAGCACAATACCAAGTATTGTGCTAGATTTCCAAATTCCTGATTTGGGGGAATTTGCCCGTCTAGTCTTTAATTTGTTTACCAATTACCTTTTACAATTTATCACTAGAAATGATGCTATTATTAAAAGTTTTATTTATAAACAGGCCATAAAAAATTCATCTTGCTTTTATTATACAAGGAAGGCACAGGCCTCCTTTCTGAAAACAGTTTGCTGTGTTGAGGTTACCAAATGCCCTTCGGTAAAACATTAAACCAGGAAGCTGTATAACTAACTTATTTCTGGCAACTGCTAGAATTCCCAGCCAAGTCATCATATCAAACCATGAGATCTCCATTCTAGATCATTCTACCAATTCACATGTATGACTCAGGAGGAGCTGCGATTTGGTGAAACAAGCTCAGACTACTCACTGTCAGCTTAACGAAAATGAAAATTTATACTTTGCACAATAAACATTTTATCAACTACCTCCCAATCCAAATGATCTTAAAGAAACTTTATTTCCATCTCCTATTACTCCTGTAAGTAGATCTTACCAAGTTTTAATAAATTCAGAGCTGTCTAGGCGTTAACGCATAAACCTGTCACATTGCAGCTCCACCGACACAGTCTTAATGTTAAGCTTAGAGACGTCATTTAATGACTAACGACCTTTTCTAAGTGACAGCTGGCCAGTTGGTACTCATGTGCACATCGTTACACCACCTCTTAACTTAGGGAGGCTGCTATTACGTGACAAACAGCCGGTCGCATGTTTGTTTACGCCTCCACCTGCATGACTTAGACGCGGGGCTGCGGGGCTCCGGATCCAAACACGCCTGCCTTACTCACGTTCCCTGGGTTATCTCCCTGCGGACGAGCGGCCATACCCACCGTGCGCGGAAACCAGTCCGAGCTGGTTAGGCCCACCTTTACTGTCGCGTGCACAACCAACACATTGATGGGACACTAAAAATACTAGTTATTTCTTGTACATGGATTCTCTGTCTCTCCAAGTGGGTTTTCGGCTCCCTAATCCACATTCCCTCTCTTTCCCCACCAGAGTCTGGACAAACTGCTAGGAGGGAAAGCGATGTGCAGTTTTGGTCGGTGCCAGATCTAAGCACGGCCGCCGGGTCACCTGGAGGGTGATGGGACGGGGACCCCCCCCGCGTTGGGGTAGGGGGAGAGCGGGGCCTCCATGATGCGGAAGAGGGAGGGAGCCTTCGCAGTGTGCGTTGGGGTGGGGATCGTGGGGGGCGGGGGGGGTCCTCCGCGGTGGGGGGATGGGGAGTGGGGGAGGCCTCGCCGGGGGAGAGGCTGGGGGGAGGGGTGCTCCGCGATGAGAGAGCTCGGGAGGAACCTCCACGGTATGGGGTGGGAGCGGGGGGGCTCCGCGGTGGAGGAAGGGTCCTCCTTGGTAGGGGGAGAAAGCGGGGCTCAGCAGAGAGTCCACCGACAGAGTCTAGATTTCATCTCCTCAGAGCACGACCAAAGCACCCTAACTGTAAAGCGTGACTAAAGCTCCGCAACGCAGATCCAGACAAGAACAAAAATAAAAACAGGGCAGTGTGAGGGGGGCTTATGCTTCAGAGCAGACACCGGGAAAAACTACTGCGGGCCCCTCCGCTCAGCGCCTGGGCACCTCCAGACCGGGACCGGGCGCCCTTCTCAGGAAAGTCACCGCGGAGCCCGCTGTGTCCCAACCAAAGCCCTGAAAACACAACATGTAAGGAGTCGGGGCCTTGGAGGAAGGAGCGATGGTCCCCTCCTCCACCCCGGCCGGAAGTACGCTTCTCTCTCAAAGGCGCCGCTCTGCCGCGCACGCGCACTCAGTTACTAAGAAACGTCGGTGCCGAACCACTCCAGCCGGAGCCCAGCAACAGCCGACCCGCCGCGCTCTCCACCAATCAGCGCCGGCCTCGCCTCACACGCCCCACCAATCAGCGCCGGCGCCGCAAGGAAGTTTCCAGAGCTTTCGAGGAAGGTCCCCTTAACTCGAATTCATCCGCCCGATAATTTTCCTACATTTTCTTAAAGGAGGAGAAGGGTCACCTGGAAGAGAGGTGAGCTGATTTGTTAGGATCCTTTGCTCGGCTCTAAGCAATTTAGGGCTCAGTCGAAGGGCCTAACTGCGTCGCGGGAGGTGGGGCCGAGCGAACTACTTTCAGCGGCGCACGGACACGGCGCCTACGTAAGAGTGATAATTGACGCAACAGACGTTGCATAAATTTCGGCCCCGCCGAACCGGAGCGGTCAGAGGCGACTGGCACTGTTGGGTCTGGCTGCGTTGTCGTGGAGGTGACTCGGCGTCGTTGAATTCGGAGTATCTTTGGATTCGCTCACAGGTACTGGCCCACGGCCTACGAGCGCTGGGAGAACTGGAGAGGGGGGCGTCCGTGAGGGTGAGCGGGCGGGGGCTCGGAGGCCGCGGGGAGGGGTGGGGGAGGGGAGGCGAGGTGACGCGGCGCCGGCCTTTCCGGAAGAGCGGGCCTTGTTTACGGGTCGGGAGCGGGGCGGTTGGCGCGCGATCCCGTAGAGGCCAACGGATACTTAACCGATGGAGATTCCAACGTGTCTGTTCGTGGCGGGGGGGGAAGGTGGAAGAGAGGTAGTCGGCTGGGGCTTCTGGAAAGGTTTTAATTTGAATCCCGACGTGGAGAAGGTGTCGTACCGTACCTCCGTCTAACCAGGATTTTTATTTTAATGCCGCCATGATTTTGTTTTGTTTTTTTTGTTTTTTGCGGTACGCGGGCTTCTCACTGTTGTGGCCTCTCCCATTGCGGAGCACAGGCTCCGGACGCGCAGGCTCAGCGGCCATGGCTCACGGGCCCAGCCGCTCCGCGGCATGTGGGATCTTCCCAGACCGGGGCACGAACCCGTGTCCCCTGCATCGGCAGGCGGACTCGCATAATGCCGCCATGATACTAGGTTTGGGGGAAATTGGGGCGGGGGCATTTTATCGAAATATCTGCAGCAGTTAAGGGAGAAAGAGCTGGATGTAATCTCAGAAAGCACTTTCGATTCTCCATCCTGTTTGAGTTGCCGTCTTGACTAAGGAATTTTGTGTTCAGTGACTAACTTAACGGTTAGTCTAGTAATTGGGGGGGGGTTTGTGAGAGTCATTAACGCAGTTAAGAATAATAAACTGTTCGTTGTAAAAGTGATTAGCTATGAAAGCAGTAAAAAATCCTGAGGTGAAACACTAACGTTTTACTTTGTAGGTCAAAATGCAGATCTTCGTGAAGACCCTGACTGGCAAGACCATCACCCTGGAGGTGGAGCCCAGTGACACCATCGAGAACGTGAAGGCCAAGATCCAGGATAAGGAAGGCATCCCCCCTGACCAGCAGAGGCTCATCTTTGCAGGCAAACAGCTGGAAGATGGCCGCACTCTTTCTGATTACAACATCCAGAAAGAGTCCACCCTGCACCTGGTCCTCCGTCTGAGGGGTGGCATGCAGATCTTCGTGAAGACCCTGACCGGCAAGACCATCACTCTGGAGGTGGAGCCCAGTGACACCATCGAGAACGTGAAGGCCAAGATCCAGGATAAAGAAGGCATCCCCCCTGACCAGCAGAGGCTCATCTTTGCAGGCAAACAGCTGGAAGATGGCCGCACTCTTTCTGATTACAACATCCAGAAAGAGTCCACCCTGCACCTGGTCCTCCGTCTGAGGGGTGGCATGCAGATCTTCGTGAAGACCCTGACCGGCAAGACCATCACCCTGGAGGTGGAGCCCAGTGACACCATCGAGAATGTGAAGGCCAAGATCCAGGATAAGGAGGGCATCCCCCCTGACCAGCAGAGGCTCATCTTTGCAGGCAAACAGCTGGAAGATGGCCGCACTCTTTCTGATTACAACATCCAGAAAGAGTCCACCCTGCACCTGGTCCTTCGTCTGAGGGGTGGTATGCAGATCTTCGTGAAGACCCTGACCGGCAAGACCATCACCCTGGAGGTGGAGCCCAGTGACACCATCGAGAATGTGAAGGCCAAGATCCAGGATAAGGAGGGCATCCCCCCTGACCAGCAGAGGCTCATCTTTGCAGGCAAACAGCTGGAAGATGGCCGCACTCTTTCTGATTACAACATCCAGAAAGAGTCCACCCTGCACCTGGTCCTCCGTCTGAGGGGTGGCTGTTAATTATTCATTCTTGCATTCATAATGCCCAATAATGGCATCACACTGCATTCTAGCTATTTGCCCCAATTTAAGATAGTTTCAGTAATAGCTGAACTTGTTCAAAATGTTAATAAAGGTTTTGTTGCATGGTAGCATATTTGGTGTGTGTTGTCCTGAAATTATGTGGTGATGGTGGGGATTCTTAACTGGTTAAAGTGGTGTTCAAAGAAAGCATTTAACTTGAGGTCAGTATGACCAAAATTAAGTCACTTGACTTTGATAAACATTGGGTGTGCCAAGGTGTAGGGACTTTGTCCTTTGTTCAAGATCATTTACAAGTTAGAATTTTGGTGTCATTAAAACCATTTCAAAGTGTAAAAATTTAAAACTATTGAATATGGAGGCATATTGAGAGTAAGCAAATTTGCCTGTGTGCCTCCACCTCAGATGGTGGTCCAGGCTGCTCAGTTGTGCTTTCAATCTCGTGATTATTTGTTGACTATCCTTGTGGGTTTTTTCCCTAGTGCATTACATTTAAGTGCTCAGCCTTAGATAATGATACAGAACCCTAATTCTGCTTTATGTGAACTGAGCCAAGAACCAAGTGGAGCCCTAGTCAACAAAGGTGGAGAGAAAAATTGCTTGAAAGAATTCCTGAGTTAAAAGGGTATATATATTAGGGCTTCCCTGGTGGCTCAGTGGTTGAGAATCTGCCTGCTAATGCAGGGGACACGGGTTCGAGCCCTGATCTGGGAAGATCCCACATGCCACGGAGCATCCAGGCCCATGAGCCACAACTACTGAGCCTGCGTGTCTGGAGCCTGTGCTCTGCAACAAGTGAGGCCCGTGCACCGCGATGAAGAGTGGCCCCCGCTTGCCACAACTAGAGAAAGCCCTGACACAGAAGCGAAGACCCAGCACAGCAAAAATAAACAAACTCCTACCCCCAACATCTAAAAAAAAAAAAAAGGTATACTAACCTAAGGCAACTTGCTGACTTGGGCGTGTTAGGCAGCAAATTAAGGTGGTTCCTAACATCATTGGTTCCTCATGACTAACAGCTTTGCCTCACTGTAAGGATAAGATTGCTCCAGTAAAAGAGATTCTCTGATTCAGGTCGTGGTAAGAATCTTGTCTAAGCCCTACACAAGCAGTTTTTGTGCTGCCGTTCCAATAAACACTAGGCAGTATGTTTCCAATACTGATAGAAAACTGAGGGAGTAAGAATCTTTTTGGGCACAAGATACTCTTATCTTTTAATTTATTTTTTTTTACGATACTTTTAAGTTCTCAACCTTTTCCCCCTTCACAGTCGACTCGCTGTAATGTAACTTCAGTGGTCGTTCTCAACTTGGGACAAAACAGTGGTGAGGGGAGGGACGTGCAAGTAAGGGGGAGGAGTTGGAAGCCCTCCCGGTTATCTCAAGTTTGCACTAGTTGATAAAGATTTGTTCATGTATCTCAAGCCAAGAGAGTTCTCAGTCGTACCACCTACTCATCTCAAGGTTCCCTGTCCAGTTAGCTTCTCATCCAACTGTCAGGGAAATAGCTCTTCTGGTACTAAAGCTGGTGTAACCACAAGAGCAATGTTAGGGGTAAGAATCACTCAGAGGTGTGTTATAAAAATGTAGAAAGCCAAGCATCATGTCTAGAAATACACCGTTGATAACTCCAGGTGTACCTGAGAAGTGCTTGGTGCATAATTTTAGGAACTCTGCCCTAGCAGTAGCTTTTCTTAAACTTCTGTCCTAGAAATACTAAATTGGAATACTTACCTGGTTTTCTTGGGTAAGTTAGACACGAGGTAGCTCTTAATTTTAGACTGTTAATGCTTCAACTCCTTGGAGTGGTAAAAACTTGGGCCAGAAAGGGAGGAAACTGCTTATATTAAAGCATTAAAAGTGGTAATGAAACATCAAGCCTTTAAAAAGCCTTCCTTAGACTTAAGGGAACACATATTCACTGTCAGATTGGAAGGTTATATCCTTCCCAGTCCCAGTGTTTTGACTTGCTCAAGGCCTGGTTTTTGTTACAGGCAAACCAAGGACTGGAATCCAAGTGTCAACTCTGACATAGCTCAGAAAATTCATGAAGTTTTATTAGGTTCCTTGCCCCTCAAACTGCTGCTTGCAGGACGGGTGTTTTGCTGAATATTTAATAATTTAGGCCTTTTGCAGTAAAGCTGGGTTTTGAGGATTAAAAGTTCTTTCCTACATGTTACACTTAATAAACCTGAAAAATCATTTCACCTGAGTAAGTGAAGACTAGTGCTGGTTTGGGCGATAGGACTTGCACAATTGTATTGGCCTTTCTCCCAAATCACTGACTTGACAGGCTCGCCGGTCTGCAGTCTTGTGAATCCCTTGAGGAAAAAAGGTTTCAGCTGTTGCTCTAATTCTCTCAGGATCTCTTCCTATCTGTAGGGATCCCTTAAGGTATTCATGGATCTCAGCAAAACTCACTCTACACACCTGAAATCTGAGCAAGGAAAAGTCTCTCTAAATGTGTTGGTCTTCAACAACCTGTGCTATCAGTTGGTTTTGGAAGTCGTTTTTTCACTCTTGGCCTCAAACCTTGCTCTACACTGAATTAAACAGGCCAATTGTGGTTTGTGGTTCCAGCTGACTGCTGTTGACTGAGGGGTCAGCAATGCAGTAGGGAAATGTCATTAGGTGTGGAACTGTGGGATGACCTAGAAAGGGATGGGAGAGTTGATAAAGATTTGTTGATGTATCTCAAGCCAGGAGAGTTCTCAGTTCTATCACCTACTCATCTCAATGTTCCTTGTCCAGTTAGCTTCTCATCCAACTGTCAGGAATATAGTTCTCAAGTCCAGTGTTGGTCCAAATGCTAAAGAGCCCATGGGAAGGAAGATACATGTATATTCCGTTACAGCCCACGGTGCAAATACTTCACCTGCCCTTCCTTTAAGGGAATGTCTCCCTGGACCTCTCCACCCCTTATAAACTCAGAAACAATCACACAGAGGGATGCTTATGGGACCTTTGTGACTTGTTAGGCTGGTGTCCAAAGTATATGTGGGTCAGTCTTGCAAATTATTTTAAACTTAATCTTGGACCTGTGCTATCACAGGAAAGCAGATACCCTGTGTTTACCAGAACTGCTTGTACTGCACATTATGTGCCCTGAGATGCCAGAGTTTGCAGAACAAGCTGCCGCTTAACCACCCCCACTTGTAATCTTCACTGTTTCCCTTTTACTTAGGAATTTGATAAAAGAAGAGTTTCTGTTAATATATTTCTTGTTACCTTTCCTGAAAGAATGCTCACACGTGTGTGCAAAGATGTGTTAAAAGAATACTTGCTTGGTATACTGAAAGCAGTGGTCCCAGGGGCTGGTCTGTAGCCTGCTGCCACTCCAAGATAAGTTTTTGCCAGTTCTCAGTGAAATGAAAAATATGAGAACGGCACAGTGGATTTTACATAAAATTAGGTCTATTCAATTTAAAAGATCATATGCCCTCAGCATAAAAATGTCTAATGTAATGGTTCAGAGTGTTGCTCTGGACACAGGGCTACTTGAGTTCATATGTGGCTGCACCACTTACTGGCTTGTAACCTTGGGCAACTCATTTATCCTGTCATTACATCAGATTCCTTACCTATAAAAATGGGGTAGTTATACCTATCAGAGTAGTTATGAGGATCACATGTGAAGTACTTAAAACAATGGAAGAACTTGCCTAGTGCCGACAATGCTACTGTAATGACAAAACTGGGAACAAGCTAATCGCCCATCAAAGGGGAGTGGTTAAATGATGATAATGCAGTAGTTCAACAGAATGAAGGAGATAGGAACTCATGGAACACCATTCAAGACAGTGAAAAATGCTAGAGAAAAAGGTGTGCGCATGTGCACAAGCACGCAGATGGGTGGGCCCCTGTGTGTGGCTTCAGGAGAGGAAAGGGGGGATTGTGAAGGGAGATGTATTTCAGCTTCTTTATCGCCACCCCCAGGCTTCCAGGAGGACTGAAGTCACTGACAACACAGCACCAGCAGTGTTCACAACAAGCGGGCCCCTGTCCAAGGGCCAGCAGTCATTCCGCCCTGAAGTCAGGCCGCACTCCCAAACTGCACAGAGTAGACTTATTTTGCACAAGTCTCTGTTTCATTTTCCATGGAAACTACATCTCACAAGACTTACTGAGCCTCAACAAGATTACTGAACCTCAACAAGCTTCATTCTATTTTTTTAAATTTTTATTTATTTATTTTTATTTTTGGCTGCGTTGGGTCTTCATTGCTGCGCACGGGCTTTCCCTAGTTGCGTTGAGTGGGGGCTACTCTTCATTGCGGTGCGCGGGCTTCTCACTGTGGTGGCTTCTCTTGTTGTGGAGCACAGGCTCTAGGCGCACGGGCTTCAGTAGTTGTGGTGCATGGGCTTAGTTACTCTGCAGCATATGGGATCGTCCCAGACCAGGGCTCGAACTGGTGTCCCCTGCATTGGCAGGTGGATTCTTAACCACTGCGCCACCAGGGAAGTCCATCACGAGCTTCATTTTAGATACACTCTGCTCATTCCTCAAATAATCCGAAGGGGCAAGTCATGGCTCTCTTTCAATCAGGCCCAGCCAACTCCAAATGGAAGCTTTAGATAAATGTTGATTTCTGGGAAAGGATCTTTCACTTAGTGCAACGATACTAACTGGGAAATAAGTTTTGAGATCTTCCTTTTTTCATACTTTCTTGATCCCATCACCATCCTTATCTCCCCCTCTTTTTCGTGACCATCAGAAGCTGAGTGTCACTCTCCAGCTAGTAGGTCTGTCAACGCCTATAATTTACTCTAGCACCTACTCCTCTGACCATGTTAACACCAGCACTCCTCTTAAGGAACACCTTTACCGTCACAAGTTTCTGATATCAGTGTTTCCCTGATATCAGGGAAACATTCTCTGTTTCTCTGATTCTCTGTCCTCCAAACATTACAACCACTGTGAAAGGATGCTGTGGTCACAGGAGCTCAGGAAGTTGTCTGTTACATCCCCCTTGGAGACCATCTTGAAGACTCCAAGAAGTTCTGCCTTAAAGGAACCGGTTTAATGTGGTTCAACCCAGTGTGTTCCAATTTCACTTTTTTTTTTCCACTTAACTTTTCAATCAGGTAACGTCCCTCACACTTTGAGAAACTTGTTAGAACCATGACCCCTCCCATATCCCTACCCAGCACTGCTGATTTTGCTTGGTTTCCTGGCCTCTGCAGGGCAGAAACATTGCTGGCCTCAGGGAGTGTCACAAACTGGGTCTGGATATTCTACTACTAAAATAGAGCAACACAGGGGCTTCCCTGGTGGCGCAGTGGTTAAGAATCCGCCTGCCAATGCAGGCGACACGGGTTCGAGCCCTGGTCCGGGAAGATCCCACATGCCGCGGAGCTCTCTAAGCCTGTGCGCCACAACTACTGAGCCTGCACTCTGGAGCCCGCGAGTCACAACTACTAGCCCACGCGCCACAACTACTGAAGCCTGCGCTCCTAGAGCCCATGATCTGCAACAAGAGAAGCCACTGCAATGAGAAGCCCTCGCACCACAACGAAGAGTAGCCCCCACTTGCCGCAACTAGAGGAAGCCCACACGCAGCAACAAAGACCCAACACAGCCAAAAACAAATAATAAATAAATAAATAAATAAAAATTTAAAAAATAGAGCAACACAAATACAAAAGAGAACAATATAAAGGAAAACATTTTTCCAACTCACAGGGTAATGGATAAGACTTTTCAGGTTAAATGTTTCTTCTGTAAGTTGTTCTTAGTCAGCTGGTACCTGCTACGGCTTGTCTTCATCAGCTGTTAACAGACAAAACAGTAGTAAATTTTGGACATGTGATTTTTTTAAAAATTACCTGATTTTTTTAAAATACAAAAGTGATACAAGCTCTTGATAAAATACATCCAATGAGGGCTTCCCTGGTGGCGCAGTGGTTGAGAGTCCGCCTGCCGATGCAGGGGACACGGGTTCGTGCCCCGGTTCGGGAAGATCCCACATGCCGTGGAGTGGCTGGGCCCATGAGCCATGGCCGCTGGGCCTGCACGTCCGGAGCCTGTGCTCCTCAACGGCAGAGGCCACAACAGTGAGAGGCCCGCATACCACACACACACACAAAAAAGCATCCAATGATATATAGGAGTATCTAGTAAAAAGTGAAGAATCCCCTCTTACCTCTCTCACGCCCCCCCAAGCAAACCATTGATAGAGACTATTTTTCCATCCATTTATTCATTGAACAAATATTTATCGTCTACTGTGTTTCCAGCATTGGAAATATAGCAATGAACAAAACTGACCAAGTATGCCCTCACAGAACTTACATTAAAGAGGAGAGGAGACAGACAAATAGGTAAATACATCATATTTTAGATAATGGAAAGTGCTATAGTAAAAAATAATAATAAAGCAGAATAAAGGGCATTGGGTGATCAGGGAAAGCCCCACAGATAATATGACATTTGAGCAAAGGTCTGGAGGAAAAGAGGGACTTGCCTCATGATATCTGGGGGAAGGGTGTTCCAGGCAAAGGGAACATCATGTGCAAAGGTCCTACGGCAGAAGAAAGCTTAAATCCAAGATCAATATGATGGCCTGTAGAGCAGGAACTTAGCAAGAAGAAGAGTGGAATTAATTATATCAGGGGTGATGGGAACATTACTTATTGGTTCATAAGGACACTGTAAGGATACACGTTGTAGGTATCCTTCTGGATTTCTATGCCACTACAGACACATTTGTGTATACATGTCCCAGTGTATACATTTACTTCAATCTTGCTAATGTCTGCTAATGTCTGCATAATAATTCATAGTAGGTACACCATGTTTTCCTTAAAATAATTTTATTGCTAAACAAGGACCCGGGAATTCACTGGCAGTCCACTGGTTAGGACTCCACGCTTCCACTGCAGGGGGCAAACGTTCGATCCCTGGTCAGGGAACAAAGACCCCACATGGCGGCGTGGCCAAAAAACCCACAAAAAACAAAAAAACAACAAGGACCTATTGCATAGCACAGGGAACTATATTCTATGTCTTATAATAGCCTATAATGAAAAAGCATCTGAAAAAGAACATATATATTCTGAATAATTTTGCTGTACACCTGAAGTTAACACACTGTAAATTAACTATACTTCAATTTTTAAAATGGTTTAAAAAAGCGCTATTAAAAAATAATTTTATTGCTTTCCTAATTACGAACGTAATACATACTCAATGTAATTAACTTGAGAAATACAGAAAAAGAAAGCACCCATTAAACCTACAATCCAAATATACTCAATTTAGCATATTTCCTATTTTCTCAGTATTTTTTACTTAAATAACAGTGAGTGTGATCCAGTTGTCAAGACTCAATCAATGGATATGCGCGCGCGCGTGTGTGTGTGTGTGTGTGTGTGCGTGTGTGTGTATAGAATAAAACTTGAAAGTCCTTTTTCAGTGTCCCTCCTCGGAATCCCTCACCACACTTATCTTTCTCTGTGTCACTTGGTAAAGGTTTGGTGTATTTACCACCAGGTTGTTCTAATGTGTTTACATATGTATGTATTATATAAAAACATACTTCAAAATTATACATAAAAGGAATTGTACAGAACATACTCATGTAGCTTGAAGCCAGCACATATAGATCTCCCTGCTTCTTTCTGAATTGCTACAATATATTTCACAGTACAGATAGACCATATTTTACCTATCTCTTTACTGATGGATATTTGTGGGGTTTTTTCGCTATTAAAACAACCCTGCAGGGACTTCCCTGGCGGTCCAGTGGTTAGGACTCCGGGCTTCCACTGAAGGGGGCACGGGTTCAATCCCTGGTCAGGAACTAAGATCCCACAAGCTATGCGGTGGGTGGCCAAAAAAATAATAAACAAATAAATAAAACAATGCTCCAGTGAATATCCTTGAGAACGTCTCATCTCAGACGTGCAAATATTTCTTCAGGATATAGCTAGAAGTGGAATGGTATCAAAGAATATGGCACTTAAATCTGTGATTACTACAAAGTTGCCCTTCAAAAAGATGGTACAGGGCTTCCCTGGTGGCGCAATGGTTGAGAATCTGCCTGCTAATGCAGGGGACACGGGTTCGAGCCCTGGTCTGGGAAGATCCCACATGCCACGGAGCAACTAGGCCCGTGAGCCACAACTACTGAGCCTGCACGTCTGGCGTCTGTGCTCCGCAACAAGAGAGGCTGCGACAGTGAGAGGCCCGCGTACCGCGATGAAGAGTGGCCCCCGCTCAACGCAACTAGAGAAAGCCCTCACACAGAAACGAAGACCCAACACAGCCAAAAATAAATAAATAAATAAATAAATAAAATTTAAAAAATAAAATGCTTTATAAAAAAAAAAAGATGGTACTACATGCAACGAAATATTATTCAGCCTTGAAAAGGATGGAAATTCTGACACATGCGATGTGGATGAATCTTGATGAAATAAACCAGACAAAAAGGACAAGTACGCTACGATTCCACCTATATGAGGTCCTTAGAGTAATCAAATTCATAGAGACAGAAAGCAGAATGGCGGCTGTCAGGGACTGAGGAAAGGGGATGGGGAGTTAGTGCTTAATGGGTGTAGAGTTTCAGTTTGGGATGATGAAAAAGCTCTGGAGATGATAATGGTGATGGTCGCATAACAATGTGAATGTACTTAATGCCACTGAATCTTATATTTAAAAAGGGTTAAAATGGTAAATTTTGTTATGTATTTTTTAACACAATAAAAAAGAAAACTATACCATTATGAATTCCCACCAATATTGCATAAGAGTACCTAGTTCTCCAGACCCCCATATATATATATTTTGGGGACTGCACTGCCTGACTTGCAGGATCTTAGTTCCCAGACCAGGGATCAAACCTGCGCCTCCTGCAGTGGAAGCATGGAGTCCTAACCACTGGACCACCAGGGAATCCCATATATATATATATATATATATATATATATATATATATATATATTTTTTTTTAACATCTTTATTGGAGTGTAATTGCTTTACAATGGTGCGTTAGCTTCTGCTGTACAACAAAGTGAATCAGCTATACATATACAGATATCCCCATATCCCCTCCCTCTTGCGTCTCCCTCCCACCCTCCCTATCCCACCTGTCCAGGTGGTCACAAAGCACGGAGCTGATCTCCCTGTGCTATGTGGCTGTTTCCTACTAGCTAGCTATTTTACATTTGGTAATATATATAAGTCCATGCCACTCTCTCACTTCATCCCAGGTTACCCTTTGCCCTTTCCGTGTCCTCAAGTCCATTCTCTACATCTGCGTCTTTATTCCTCTCCTGCCCCTAGGTTCTTCACAATCATTTTTAAACTTTTGTTTCGATTCCACATATACGTGTTAGTATACAGTATTTGTATTTCTTTTTCTGACTTACTTCACTCTGTATGACAGAATCTAGGTCCATCCACCTCACTACAAATAACTCAATTTCGTTTCTTTTTTTTTTTTTTTTTCGGTACGCGGGCCTCTCACTGTTGTGGCCTCTCCCGCTGCAGAGCACAGGCTCCGGACACGCAGGCTCAGCGGCCATGGCTCACGGGCCTAGCCGCTCCGCAGCATGTGGGATCTTCCCGGACCGGGGCACGAACCCGTGTCCCCTGCATCGGCAGGCGGACTCTGAACCACTGCGTCACCAGGGAAGCCCAATTTCGTTTCTTTCTATGGCTAATATTCCATTGTATATTGAAGATGTGCAACACCTTCTTTATCCATTCATCTGTCAGTGGACACTTAGGTTGCTTCCATGTCCTGGCTATTGTAAACAGAGCTGCAATACACATTGTGGAACATGACTCTTTCTGAATTATGGTTTTCTCAAGGTATATGCCCAGTAGTGGGATTGCTGGGTCGTATGGTAGTTCTATTTTTAGTTTTCTAAGGAACCTCCATACTGTTTTCCATAGTGGCTGTATCAATTTACATTCCCACCAACAGTGCAAGAGGGTTCCCTTTTCTCCACACCTCTGCAGCATTTATTGTTTGTAGATTTTTTTGATGATGGTCATTCTCACCTGTGAGGTGATACCTCATTGTAGTTTTTTTTTTTTTTTTTTTTTGTGGTACGCGGGCCTCTCACTGTTGTGGCCTCTCCCGTTGTGGAGCACAGGCTCCGGACGCGCAGGCTCAGCGGCCATGGCTCACGGGCCCAGCCGCTCCGCAGCATGTGGGATCTTCCCGGACCGGGGCACGAACCCGTGTCTCCTGCATTGGCAGGCGGACTCTCAACCACTGCGCCACCAGGGAAGCCCCTCATTGTAGTTTTGATTTGCATTTCTCTAATGATTAGTGACGTTGAGCATTCTTTCATGCCTCTGTTGGCAATCTGTATGTCTTCTTTGGAGAAATGTGTATTTAGGTCTTCTGCCCATTTATGGATTGGGGTTTTTTTTGATATTGAGCTGCATGAGCTGCTTGTAAAGTTTGGAGATTAATCCTCTGTCAGTTGCTTCATTGGCAAATATTTTCTCCTATTCTGAGGGTTGTCTTTTTGTCTTTTTTATGTTTTGCTTTGCTGTGCAAAAGCTTTTAAGTTTCATTTGGTCCCATTTGTTTATTTTTGTTTTTATTTCCATTTCTCTAGGAGGTGGGTCAAAAAGGATCTTGCTGTGAGTGATGTCATAGAGTGTTCTGCCTATGTTTTCCTCTAAGAGTTTTATAGTGTCTGGCCTTACATTTAGGTCTTTAATCCATTTTTTTTTTTTTGCGGTACACGGGCCTCTCACGGTTGTGGCCTCTCCCGTTGTGGAGCACAGGCTCCGGACGCGCAGGCTCAGCGGCCATGGCTCACGGGCCCAGCCGCTCCGCGGCATGTGGGATCTTCCCGGACCGGGGCACGAACCCGTGTCCCCTGCGTCGGCAGGCGGACTCTCAACCACTGCGTCACCAGGGAAGCCCTTTAACCCATTTTGAGTTTATTTTTGTGTATGGTGTTAGGGAATGTTCTAATTTCATTCTTTTACATGTAGCTGTCCAGTTTTCCCAGCACCACTTATTGAAGTGGCTGTCTTTTCTCCATTGTATATTCTTGTCTCCTTTATCAAAGATAAGGTGACCATATCCAATATATATTAATAATCACTTAATTTTGGATAATTTGAAGGGCAAAAATGACACTGTTTTAATTGGCATGTCCCTGATTAAACTTGTGAGATTAAACACTTTTTGCATTTTTTGACATTAATTTGTACTGCAAATTACCTGTTCACATCTTTGCCCGTTCTTATTATTAATTTGTAGGACCGCCTTATACATTCTAAAAAGTAATCATTTTTCTGTTATAACTGTGATTAATAGTGTTATTAATAGGGTTATTTCACTTTTTGTTTATGGTGTCTTTGTAAAAACCGAAGTTTTGGATTTCAAAAGGAATCTGCCAATCTTTTTCTTTATGATTTCTGGGCCAAAGAAGTGAGGGAGCCGTCCTGAAAATTGGGGGCCTTCCCTCCATCCCTCCAGTCCAGTGTTTGAGAGGCATGGACCACACGCTGAAGGAGTGGAGGGGCTGGGCCAGCAGGGCCACCTGGCCCCAGAACTCAGGCTGCTGCGCGAAGCAGCAGCAAGTTCACATCCATCCGCGCAGCAGGCTCTGGAGCGGGAGAAGGCCGGAGGGAGGCCTGGCTCTGCTCAGCCTGCCTTTCTTCAGACTTCTAGTTTTCAGAACTGCTCTGCCCGCCCTGAGTCAGAGCGGAAAACACTGACCATTGCGTCCAGCAAAGGGGATGCTTCAGCATTTGGGAGAGAAAAGGGCCTTTGGGGCTTACCCAAAGAAGACCTTACTCCCCAGGGAGAATGCTCTCCCCTTCCATAATCCTCAGCCTTCCCACCCTGCTACATGTGGGTTAGCTGGCAGCCCCAACACCTCCTGCTTTGCCCTGGCTTCTGAGAATCGGCACCCCAACCCCTCCCACTCCTGTGAAAGCTGTTTTTCTGAGCATCAGGCCTGAGCGTAATCACCTTTAGAAGCTCAAGCGGCGTGCTCTCTTTTTGCAGCCAATACTTCAATTCAGATGCTCTGACGGCCTTTTAGATGATCCTACTCCTCCCCAAGCTTTTCCTGGAGGCTCCTGTTCCCACACCAGCCACACCTCGGGAGGGACCAAGGCCCCGAGCCACCCAAGGGCATGAGCAGGGAGCTGAGACAAACAGAGACCTCCGGAGGCGAGAAGACAGAGGCTGAAGGCATGCAGCGGGGGCTGCAGGCGTCTGCACGTCGCATCCTCTGCTCCTCTGGCACCTGCCCCCCTCCACCTCCCGACGCTGAAACCTCTGCGACCTCCTCTCCTCTTTTCTGTAAAACCACAAGAAGGCAGGTGGAGACCGCTCAGTCCCAGTTAAGTGCCGATGGTTTCCTCTAAGAGGCTGCTCCCCTGCAGACTCACGTCACCCACCTAAAATAATTCACTCATCTCACTTCCAGCTTTGCCGTCCCCACTTGTATTTCAGGCCAGAGCAGCGCAGCACGGCTCCAAGCTCTGGCCACGGGGTTCCGGTGAGTGGGGCATGAAATGGGTCTTCTCACATGGAAATTTATAGTGAAATACGGGGCCCATGCCTAAAGACATACCCCAAAGTAAATACACCATCTGTGCAGGCTCTCTGGGGTGACCCAGGAACACAGAACGTAAGGGTGGAGACACAAACTTTCTGTGGGGCATGGTTTGGTCTCACCCAGAAATCAGCAAATATCACCACTTCCATCTGGACAGATGGGGCCGAACAGCTCTGTGTGAATCCAGGCCTAAACATCTCCTGGGGATACGAGCTCTGAGCCTTACTCCAAAGCCTCACGTGTGTGGAAATAAAATTAGCCCTTCTGGGAGGGGAGGGAGAGGGACGGACTGGGAGTTTGGGGTTAGTAGATGCAAACTATTACATTTAGAATGGATAAACAACAAGGTCCTACTGTATAGCACAGGGAACTCTGTCTAATTTCCTGGGATAAACCAGAATGGAAAAGAATATTTAAAATAATGTCTAGATGTGTATAACTGAGTCACTTCGTTGTACAGCAAACATTAGCACAACATTGTAAATCAACTATACTTCAATTTAAAAAGGAAAAAAAAATTGGTCCTTCCTACCCTGTGCAAAGTGCTGAGGCCACCCAGACAAACATGCTCAGTCATCAAGTGGAACAGGCCTGTAACATCCCCATTTACCAGGGATGATAAATACCAAGCTAGGTCAGGGTCAGGCACCCTGAGGGCTGCTCCTCGAGAGCAGAGGGTGTGAAAGTCTCCTGGGGTGCTGGGTGGGGCAGGACACGCTGTTCTGAACCGGGAGGATGAAATGGAGGAGTGGGTCTGCTCCTGCCTCTCCCCCACCATTGCGCTGGAACACGCAGTACCTGCTGCCACCCCTCCAGTGACTCTCATCTCCGCTCCAGGCCTCTGGAGCCAAATCAGGGCGGCCCAGACCTCCTGCGTTTGGGAGACACTGAGAAAAACAGGCTGGGACTGACTGATTTCGGCAATTGCCTACTCATCCCCCCTGCAAACAACCAGGCCTAACGGATGACATTGTAGGGGTGAGTCCTAATGTTGATTCCCTCTGGAGAGCACAGTGTGGAAACAGGCCTGGAGGGGTTGTTCTGTGGGTCGAGGGGTGGCTGGCTGTGTTTTTCTGGAGCCTCCCTCTGGGGTTTATCTACTCCCCATGCGCAGAGCTCGTTGGGGCCTGTGGATAGAACAGAATATACCCAGAGGATATAGTATGGCAACCTCCTCTGCTCTCAGTACGGCACTTCTGATACTTCTGGTCATCAAATGTGAGGTTGTTTTTTTCCCCCGACACCAACCAATTCAGCAACACCAGCTGGGTGTCCTACAATTTAACTAAATTCTGACACTATCTGCTTGGAGACAGGCCAGATTCCACAGGTTAAGGACATTACCACTTTCAAGAGAAAAGCTACACGCTGCATTATCTTCATAATAAGAATTTTAAATTAGATTAATAAACATGTTAAAAGATATAAGGAAGCTATTGGAACTACAAAACAAGAAAACAAAAACATCAAAAAGAACCAATAAGAGAGACTAGGTTGAATACGTAATAGTTGGACTAAAAAATAATATTTAAACATTCTCTTGAATGGATGAATTAGACAGCTGAAGAATGAATTAGTGAACTGGAAGAACAGAAATTCCCCAAAAGGAAAAAAGAAAGAACAAAGGAACGGAAAATATAAAACAGAAGCTAAGAGATATGGAGGATAAAAGTAGAAGTGGTAACGTTTAGAAAATAGGAGTCCTGGAAGAAGGAGATAAAAATGGAGGGGAGGAAAGGTAAAATAAATAAAAGCACAAATAAACAAATGGGACCTAATCAAACGTATACGCTTTTGCACAGCAAAGAAAACCATCAACAAAATGAAATGACAACCTATGGGAGGGGAGAAAATATCTGCAAATGATGCAACCGACAAGAGTTTAACTTCCAAAATATACAAACAGCTCATATAGCTCAATAAAAATCAGAAAATCGGTAGAAGACCTAAATAGACATTTCTCCACAGAATACATACAGGTGCCCAAGAAGCACATGAAAAGATGTGCTAACTAATAACATCGCTAATTGGGACTTCCCTGGTGGCGCAGTGGTTAAGAATCCACCTGCCAGTGCAGGAAACACGGGTTCAAGTCCTGGTCTGGGAAGATCCCACATGCGGCGGAGCAACTAAGCCCGTGCGCCACAACTACTGAGCCTGCACTCTAGAGCCTGTGAGCCACAACTACTGAGCCCACGTGCCACAACTACTGAGCCTGCGCTCTAGAGCCTGAGAGCCACAACTACTGAGCCCACGAGCCACAACTACTGAAGCCCGTTCGCCTAGAGCCCGTGCTCCGCAACAAAGAGAAGCCACCGCAATGAGAAGCCCGTGCACCGCAACGAAGAGTAGCCCCCGCTCGCCGCAACTAGAGAAAGCCCGCGTGCAGCAACGAAGAGCCAACACAGCCTTAAAAAAAAAATCACTAATTATTAGAGAAATGCAAATCAAAACTACCATGAGGTATCACCTCACACCGGTCAGAAGGGCCATCATCAAAAAGTCTACAAATAAAAATGCTGGAGAGGGTATGGAGAACAGGATGGAGGTTCCTTAAAAAAATGAAAATAGAGTTACCATTTGATTCAGCAATCCCACTCCTGGGCATATATCCAAAAAAGACAAAAACTCTAATTAGAACTGAGATCCTGCGAGCCACACGGCGCAGCCAAAAAAAAAAAAGGAAAATATATATAGGCTAAGAGCAAAGAAAAAGAGGAAATACTTTCTTAAAACCAACCATTGAAGTCAGAATTAAAATAACTTTTGCACACGTGAGTTCAGAGCTGGGTAGAGCCTTGGCACTTCTGCAGGTCTGAGGTACAGAAGTGAATTCAGAGCCCCAGCCCCTGGCATGAGCCCTTTACTGGGCAGGGTCAGCTCTCTGGGTTGGAGGTTAATTAATGCCCCCTACTTCAGCCTCTGGAAAGCCCCTTCCCTCTTTTTCCTTCTCTGACATTCTCCCTGAGTTTCTCAGGCTCGGGCAGATCTCTGCACCAGCTGTCATGTGGTACCTGGCTTATTTACTAGAGAGGCTGGGAACCCCTTTAGCCTTGGGGTACCCAGGGCCCTGGGAGCTGCTGGGGTGGGGGAGGGAGGAGAGAGTCTGATCCCTGCATATACCCTCCCTTGGAAACACACCTCTTCCTCTTCCCTAGTCACCTAGCAAAACCTAAAGCCTGGAAGAGTCCTGCACCTGCCTTCGGGGGAGGGTATAACACACCTCAGCTGACTGGCTTCATTTTAAATTCATGACGACAAAACTCGAAGGGGTTTGAACACTGCCCTGCAGTTCTCCTCCATTTCTCTAAGAGGTGATAAGCTCTATTTCTTCAACCTTCCCACACCCTTACTCCCAGATGGTGACCTTGACCTCACGTTTCTTTGAGAAAACACCGGCCATCAGACTTTCCCACCCTTGGCCTGAAACCTGTCCACATTTGGACCACCTGACTCCTTTTCTCGCTCCATGAACAGAGATGAAAGCCTCCACTTGGGCCATCCTCTCACCTTCTCGAGGTCCCTGTTCTTGCAGGTACCCTCCCCCCTGCACTGACCACTGGACATGCATCAGCATACAAACAGAATCTGTCATTTCATGGACAGTTGATCTTTAAACAAACAATCCCCCCCCACCTTGACCTCACGTCTCCTTAGTTACTGTGCCACCTCCCTGCTTCCCTGTATAATGAAACACCTCCAAAGGGTGGTCTGCACATTGTCCCAACTTCAACTTCTTCACCTTCTGTGGGCAGAGGGGGTGGGGATGACTTCAGATTGTCTTGAAAAAAGAAATAAAACATCACAACCATGGTTTAAAAATGGCTTCCTCCCCAAGCCCCTCTAAAGTGATCATAGAAGATTAAAAAAAAAAAAAAAAAGTAAATCCACAGGGACAAAGAGAGTGGGAGGGGAGACCAGGCAGAGGCACGGCCATCAGTGTTTGCGCCATGGACGGTGGATGGCCACTCGTAACTCAGTAGAGAAGCTGAGACCTAGTGCCCTGGGAAGCCAAGCACAGAGGAGACCCTGCTGACCAGGGGGAATGAAGTGGACACCTGTCTGCTAAACTGTGGGAACTGTGACATCACCCATGGAGGATGCTCAGTGAAGCCCCATCCACACAGCTGGCTTTTTGGTGCCAGGCATTCGAGGAAAACCTCTTCCATGAAAGGCAGAGATCCCCGCAAAACAAACAGAAAAAGTGGAACTGGGACCAAAGGAGACCACGCAGAGAAACAAAGGAGACTCTGATGCATAAGCTTTCCTGTTCTCGCTCCAACTCTCTGGACCAAAGTGCTGCTTTCAGGCTGTGCTGGCCTGGACACTCAGCCTTTCTGGCCAACAATCTTTCTCTTCTGAGATGGGTTTTTAACATTGAGGCAGCCCCCTGGGGCACCCTGGGGCTCTGAGGGAGGGTCTAACATTCAACTCTAACTCACTCTCCACGACCTACATGATAAAGTCTAAATGTGAGTGGCATTTCTGAAACGTCCTAAACCCTTGTTCTGCACTCCTGTCCCTGGTTCTTGAGTCAACTTGTCCTTCCCTCTGCTGTGGTCTGAAAGTCTGTGTGCCCCCAAAACCCACAGGTTGAAATCCTATTGCACAGGATGACAGTATTAGGAGGTAGGGCTTTGGGAAGTGCTTAGTACAGGAGGATGGAGCCCTCATGAATGACATTAGTGCCCTTATAAAGGAGACCCAGAGGGATGCTGCCCTTGCATCCGGTGAGGACACAGGGAGAAGGCCCTGGCTACCACAATGGCCCTCACCGGTAGGTGACCATGCTGGGGCCTTGATTTGAACTCCCAGCTTCCAGAACTAAGAGAAATAAATGTCTGTTTATAAGCTACGTAGTCCAAGGCACCTTCAAAACATCCTTCCTTTCCAGGACTGCACTAGCCCCAGGCAGGGACAACAAACTTTCCTCAAAGTCTAGGGGCCTGGGAGGTGGTCAGACACTGCCAAGGGGAACTGCAGCAAAAGCAAGACATGTGGGACCTTAAAGGAAGCCAGGGATGACACATCCTGTGTGACTGCACTCACATGACATTGTGGAGACCGCAGATGTAGAGGACAGAAATCATCAGTGGTTACCAGAGCATGGCGGTGGGGGAGGAGAGGGCAAAGGGGCACCAGAGCACATTTTGGGGTGACGACAGTGTTCTGTATCTTGACCACTGTGGTGGTCATATGCTTGTGTGTGTGTATATATATATATATATATATATATATATATATTTTTTTTTTTTTTTTTTTTTTTTTTTTTGCGGTAGGCGGGCCTCTCCCTGTTGGGGCCTCTCCCGTTGCGGAGCACAGGCTCCGGACGCGCAGGCTCAGCGGCCATGGCTCACGGGCCCAGCCGCTCCGCGGCATGTGGGATCTTCCCGGACCGGGGCACGAACCCGTGTCCCCTGCGTCGGCAGGCGGACTCTCAACCACTGCGCCACCAGGGAAGCCCATGCTTGTATATTTTTGTCAAAATTCTCTGACCTGTTGGCTTTAAAGGGGTGTAAATTCTTAAAAATTACAAAGCACATTAAAGTTTTAAAGGGTGTAAGTTATACTACAATAAACCTGACTTTAAAAAAAAAAGAGATGGGAACGCAAAGGGAGACGGGACCGCCTGCTTCCAATCCCACCGCCATCACCTGCGAACTGAGCTGTAATCGAGAGCGAGCCAGTTAACTTCACCTGACTTCGACTCCGTTTCCGCTTCTCTGAAATCGAGACGCCCACAGATCTCCCTCCCAGCGTGGAGGTGGGGCGTAAAAAAGAGAAAGCCTGCGAGGCGCCGGCTCGAGCGCGCGCCTCCAGCTTTGCCCGCGCCCAGAGAGCCCGAGGCAGGTGCCTTCCTACCCGCTGGGTGCGCCCCGTGGGCGCGCACCCGCTTCCCTGGTCGGAGGCGGGGGCCCCAGCCCGGACGCCCGCACTCCCGCGCTGTGACAGGGGAGGGGAGGGGGGCGTCAGAGGGGAGGCTCTGCCGCGCTCCTACCGCGTCCTTACCTGGTAGGCCCAGCAGGACCGCGGTCACCGGGCTCCCGCGGCGCGTCGGGGAAAGGGGCGGGGCCTCACCTGGGCGGGCAACTGAGGGGACGCGAAGGGAGGGGCTCCCTCGGGAAACTGGGTGTGCGAGCGACGCTGAGGCGCGGAGGGGAGGAGTCGCGGGTGTGGGCGCGGCTGAGGCGCGGAGGGGAGGGGTCGTGGGTGGAGGCGTGGCTGAGGCGCGGAGGGGAGGAGTCGCGGGTGTGGGCGTGGCTGAGGCGTGGAGGCGGGCCCTTGGCGTCACCCGCTTGGTCTCCTGATTGGCGTTCACCCCTCGGTGCTCGACCGCGGGTTCTTTGGCTCGACCTCGGACGCATCCCGGCTCGTCCTTTGTCTCGGTCAGGCTATCTGATGCTTCCTTGGTCCAGGCTGACTCACCCTGCGTCTGGTCTTTCTCCTGTCGCTGTCGCTGGTTCTCGCCTGCCTATCTGGCCTCAGGCTGTGCCCCTCTTATCGGGCTTGACTCTGTCCCTTGGACCAGAACTTCCTCTCTCTGCCCCGTCTGTATCTCGCCTCCGCCTCCCCACACCCCCTTTCTCTATTCTTGTCTCCCAGACGACAGAATATCCTTCTCTCCCGGTCTTTTCGGTAGTTAAATCAGACATCCATTAGCCAATAGCGGGGGCTGTTGAGAACGGGCCCAGATCCAGCCCGAGGTCGGGGAAATTCCCCAGAGGCTATGCGCTTGGGACTGGGCCCCCGGATTTGGCCCTCGGCCCGGCTGTGGTTATTCTGAGTCCCGGGAGAGAGGCCCCACATCTGGGCCTGGCTGAGCAGTGGCCTCCGGGGCGCTGAGGCCGTGTGGGAAGGGGCATCTCGCTTTCCCTGAGAGCCAGAAGCCTCCCAGGCCAGGAGGGCCCCACCCACAGCAGCAGGACTTTGGTCCCGTTCTCCTGCAGGAGGCACCCTTGGCCTCCGTGGCCCTCTGAGGGTGCCAGGGTGCCACCTCAGCCAGTATTTTCCTCTCCCAGTACTGCTCAACTCCAGTCCCTGTCTCCCTTGTTCCAGGAAGCCTGTCCAGCCTCCTAAACTGGCTTATTGCTATTTCTTCTCTGTCAGTCTCAGACACAAAGCTGCTCAGAGAGGCTGCATCTGGCCAGTAAACAGGCCCAGCCCAGGCTCTGGACCAAGTTTTGGGAGAAGCAAAGGTGCAGGCTCTGGCTTGTGCACCCCGCTTCCCCCCCAAGTCCCACCCTCCCTTCCCTCCGAGGCCAGAGCAATTCCCTCCTTCCCACTCTAGACCCTTCTCTCCCACCTCTCTTTAGAATTTACATTAATTATGCACAGTCTTTAGACATCTCTTGCACAGTTGAGTTGGGTTTTTTTGTTTGCTTGTTTGTTTTAACTCTGCAAGAGATGCCATATTTGTTTTTCTAAAGGCAGTGGTAAAAAATTCAAATAGTCCAAATGATGCATATGGAAAAGGAAGTTGCCTTCCCACCCTCCACCCTTAGTTCCCCTCTCCAAAGGATATCTCAGCTGCACTTTTTTCTTTCTTTCTCTATTTTTTGCTGCGCGGCATGCGGGATCTTAGTTCCAGACCAGGGATGGAACCCATGCCCCCTGCAGTGGAAGCACGGAGTCTTAACCACTGGACCACCAGGGAAGTCCCATGCTGCACCTTTTTTGAACCTCTCACTTGTTTTTGTTAAAATCGACTCTGAAAATCAATTCAAGTGAAAAAACATGCCTTTACAAAAAGTTACTAAGTGTGAAGTGAAACACATGGAAAGATTGAGCCTAAAGACTGCTTGGGGGAGATTTTCCTTGCATGGAGACTGGACTGGTTGAAGCTTTTTGAAACATGAGTCCAGTGGCCTTGGAATTGAGGAAGCTGTGTTTCTCTGCTTGATTCATTTCCGACTAAAAACACAGGCATTCTTCTCTGCTCAGAGGACCTTTCTTTTCTAAGATAAAATTCACATATAGTTCTCTAATTTAAAGCGTACAATTTAATGGTATTTGGCATATTTACAATCATCACAAACTTAGAACATTTTTCATCATCCCCAAAAGAAGCCCTGTAACTTTCAGCTCCCCATTACCCCCTAAGTCCTGTTGCCCTAGGCAACCACTAATCTACTTTCTGTCTCTGTAGAGTCCCCTATTCTGAACATTTCACATAAATGAAATCATGCAATATAAATCCTTTGTGACTGGCATCTTTCACTTAGCCTAATTTTTTCAAGGTTCATCCCTGTTGTAGCATGTATCATTATTCCATTCTTTTTTATGCCTGAATAATATTCTATTGTATGGAGAGAATTTTATTTATCCATTCATCAGCTGATGGACGTTTGGGTTGTTTCCACTTGGCTATTATAAATAATGCTCTTGTGAACATTTGTGTACAGGTGTTCGTGTGGACTTAAGTTTCCATTTCTTTTGAGTACTTACCTAGGAGTGGAATTGCTGGGTCATATGGTAACTCTATGTTTAATTTTTTTGAGGAACAACCAGACTGTTTTCCAAAGTGGCTGCACCATGTAATCAGCCAGCAGTGTATGAGGGTTCCAACTTCTCCATATCCTCACCAACACTTATTATTATCTGTCTTTTTAAAAATTTTATTTTATCCAAGTATAGTTGATTTATAATGTAGTGTATTATCTGTCTTTTAAATTATAGCTATCCTAGTGGGTGTCAAGTGGTATCTCATTGTGGTTTTTGATTTGCATCTTCCTGATGACTGATAATCTGAGAACTTTTTTAAAACTTGATTTGCAATTAGAGTTGTCTGCCAACTGTCATTGTCACCTGATGTGGTGATGCCTCTGAAGGACCCGAAGGTCTCCATTTACTCTTTAATTTTTCCCCAACAGCACAGTAATGCCCTCTGCATTATGATCATAATTCAAAGCCTTCCTGAGCACCGACTGGGGGCTGGACGGTGTGCTGGGTGATGAGATACTGCAAAAAAAAAAAAAGCAAGATCTCACCTCTTGGAGAGCTTGGTGGGTAAAGGTGTGGCTCTGGATTTGAATCCTTGCTTTGTCACCTCGCAGCCACATGGCCTTGGACAGGGTATCTACTCTTTCCCAGCCTCAGTTTCCTCATCTGTGAAATAAGGTTGCTCTAAGAGTTGCACGTAAAGCACTTAGCACAGCGTCTGGCACGTAGTGACTGCTCACAAGGCATCTGTTATTGTTAAAGGTGAAGCCAGGTCTTCCCTGGTGGCGCAGTGGTTAAGAACCCGCCTCCCAATGCAGGGGACATGGGTTTGAGCCCTGGTCCAGGAAGATCCCAAACGCTGTGGAGCAGCTAAGCCTGTGCGCCACAACTACTGAGCCTGTGCTCTAGAGCCCGCGAGCCACAACTACTGACTCCCGTGCACCTAGAACCCCGTGCTCCGCAACAAGAGAAGCCACCACAATGAGAAGTCCACATGCAGCAACGAAGACCCAATGCAGCCAAAAATAAATAAGTAAATAAATTTATAAAAAAAAAAGATGAAGCCAGATGATTAAGTAAATGTTAACAATACTGGACAATGAGTTATGATCAGAGAAATGCGAAGTGTCATGGAACACATAGTGGGGTCTAGGAAAGGCTACCCAGAGGAAGTGATGTTTAAACAGAGAGGTAGGAATTGGCTAGAGCAAGGCAGTGTGTGTTTGTGTGTGTGTGTATGTGTGTGTTCCTGGCAGTTGCAACAGCTTGTGCAAAGTCTTGGAGGCTTGGAGGCAACAGAAGAGAGCATGGCATCTGGAGAGACTGAAAAGTGTTCAGAATGTCCAGAGCAGGACTGTGCAATAGAATTCTCTGCTATGATGGCACAGTTCTATCTCTGTGCTATCCAATGTGGCAGCCACTAACCACATGTGACTATGAGCATTTGAAATGTGGCTAATGTGACTGTAGAACTGAGTGTTTGATTTAATTTTATTGTAACTGACTTAAATTTAAATAGCCACTGTGGCTGGCGACCTTACATTGGACAGCACAGGTGTTTACACTGGAGTGTAGTGTGTACCTTCAATCAGAGATGAAGGTGGAGTGTGGAGAAGGGCATCCAGACTGCACTGGCTTGGTATGGACTTTGCCTTTTACTCCAAGTGTCGAGGGAAGCCACCAGTTGGGGGGAGGGGAGTTAGGTGATCTGGTTTTCATTTTTGAACGACCACTCTCGTTGCTGTAAGTAGAATCGATTATGGGGGTGTTGGGGACAGGAGTGAACCAGGGAGACCAGCTTGAAGGCAGCTGTGGTCTCCCCGGCAGGGATGATAGTTGCTTGGATCAGGCAGAGATAGAGACAAATTGCTAGGTTTGCCGGGTGTGGGGTTCCTGACGGCTTGGATTTTAGGAATGAGGGAGAGGGAGGTGACCTAGGGCTGGATACTTACTTGGATGGTGGCTGCGTCCCCAAGCCCCAGCGCTGAGTCTGGACCAGGGCTGGTCTGGAAAGGAGGTCTAATTTCGAAGCACAGGTCGGGCTCCTGTCCGCCCCTGCTGGCTGGTGCTGGAAGCGCCTTTAGCTCAGAGAAGGAAGGCAGCGGCCGTCAGGGCCACTGGCTGGGGGGCTGGGGGGCTGGGGGGCTGGGGGAAGGCCCCGAAAGGCCGGGTGGGCGGGGTGCATTTCCAGGGCGAGGTGCTGGGCTGAGTCTCTCCTCTCCGGGGGGCGTCCACATCAGCTCTCCCTGCCCTGCGACGGGTCAACCAGTTCCCACGCTGAGACACATGGCCGTTGGGGGGCAAGTGGAGGGGAAGGGGAGGGGTGGATGTCCGTGCAGTGGGGCGAGTCCCCTCCCCGCCCCACGCGACACGCCAGCTTCCCCCGAGGCAGGGCCCCGCACCCAAGGGTTGCCTCTGACTGCCCCCCCCGCATCTGGGGGCCTCAGCGGCAGGCAGTGGGGTGGGGGCGGGTGGGAGGAGGGGCGTGTCTCCCCAGAGAGGGTGTGGCCCATGGTCCGGAGGGTCAGTCTCCCGGCCAGCGGGTCCTGCCGGGGGAGAGCTGACCCCGCGGCGGCCAGGCGGGAGGGCCGATGGGCTGAGCGTGCGGAACGCCGACGGACCCAGCCGGCTCGCGGGGCTCCCAGCCAGCCCGCGCCCCTCCGGGCCGCACTTCCTCGGCAGCTCCGCCGCCCGCCCGGACGCGCCGCGCGCAGCCTCCGCCGAGCCGGTGAGTCAGGGATGATGCGGGCTTCCCAGGGGCCCGGGCCCCGAATCCTGACGGTGAAGGGTGGCGGCCGGGAAGCCCGGGTGGGCTCCCCCGGCCCTGAGCCAGGGTCTTCGAGGGGCTCCGGCTCTCTTCTCCACCTGGCCTACCAGATCCTTCCTCCCCGGCCGGGAGGATGGAGGGTCCGGGGGTCCAGCGGCTGGGCAGACAGCTGTTGCTGCGGAGACTTGGGAGCAGTGGGCTGGGAGGCAGAATGGTGAGGGGCTGGGGACATCAGCCAGGCTAAATGGCGTGTGGCCCGGGAAGGACGCCCCAGGTGGGCAGAAAGACGCAGGGTCGAAACTGCATGGTGAGGCAGTCGACAGGCCCTGGCCTCTCCTGCTGCTGTGGGAAGATGCCCCCCGCCGGCCCCACCCCACCCCGGGGCTGAAGCTGCGCAGAAGATGGTCCAGGCCCTGACCCTCCCACCCTCCGCTTCCCGTCCCCAAGCTCTGCTCTGCTCCCTGCCCCCTTCTCCTCCGCGCCAGCCCAGCTGTCTCCCCCTCCCCAGCTCTGGACTCAGTTTCCTTCTTTCTGCCCACCCACTGGGGGGGCCCCCCGGGGCTTCCCCCTCCCCGCCCTGGGGCCCCGCCCTGGCGAGCGCTGGCGGCTGTGGTTTCAGCTCTCCTGGGAGGGTGAGCTGAGCTCCCCCGCCTGGCCTCGGGCCTGCCGGGGAGCTGCTGGGTGAGAGGGGGCTTGGGCACCAGCGAGGCGTCTCCCTCCTGCTGTGAAGCCCCTAGAGACCCTAAGGCACACAGAGGTGGCACTCCTCAGAGACTGCAAGTACAGACGGGCCCTGAAAGGTTTTGAGAACTGAAGAGGAACGTCACGGTAGGCCGCGGTGGTTTCAGACTAGGCTCTGCCAGCAGCTTGGGACCTTGGGAAAGTCACTTCCCCTTTCTGAGCCCTAGTCCTCCTGGCAGCAAAATGAGGGGTTTGATAGGCCAGGGGTTTTCTAACGATTTCCCCAGAGCACCCCACACCCCCTGTGTGGGAGGTTGAGTGACCTGCCCCACCCAAAACTGCATTTTGTTTTTGATGTAAATATTGGCCACTGGGCAAGATGTTGTGTAGAGAAAGGGGTGTGCTGTTAACACAGATGTTTTCGGACCAGGGGCTGTGGCCTCTCAGGGATCAGGAAGTCCCAGAGGGAAGGTCAGGGACAGCTGTGGCCCCTGTTCCTCCAGCAGATCCTGGTCCTCCCTCCTTGCTTCCCTCCCCGCTCCTGCTGGGCTGAGCTCCCGGCTGGCGGCTGGTCTGCTTGTTACCCAGCTTCTAAACCTCTCTGGGCCCGGGCTTCAGCCAGCCCTCCTGCCCCCACTCCTACTGGGAGAAGCAGATGCCTCTGACATCTCTGTTCCCACAGAGGTTCCAGCCAGAAGGAGCAGCCTCCTCCCCTTAGGATGGCCTCGCCCTCCAGCCCGCCCGCTTTCAGGCTCGAGACGACAGATGGAGGCCAGGAAGATGGTGCCCAGGTGGACAAAGGAAAACTGGGCGGTGGTGCCGGGCCGCCCCCCATGGAGTCACCATTCCAGGGCGAGGACCGGAACTTCTCGCCTCAGATCAAAGTGAACCTCGGCTTCCGAAAGGGGGCAGGTGCCAGGTGAGGCAGCAAGCGGCGCCGGGGGAGCCCGGGGGCCTCACCGCCAGCAGAGTCAGACTGGGTGGCCTAGCCCAGCCCCAGTGCCCCTGTGCCACAGCCTTGGGGGTCCTGGGTCTGGCTCTGATGGCTCCTGGGCCCGACAGGCTGAACCCTGCTCTGCTCTCTGGGATTGCTCCTTCCAGAACCTTCCCCATTCTTCGCCTTCTGTCTCCTGGGGTTGTGTTCTTCTTGTAGGGACATACTCTTTCACCTCCTGGCATGTCCCTTGTTGGTGCCGTCCCCTTCCCAGCCACAGTCCCTGCGAGGGGTGCTAGCAAGATCCACGCTCCCGTCCAAGAGAATCAAGGACATCCGGAAATGTCCCGGGTGTTCCCAGGCTCTGCTCCAAGGCTGGACCTGTTGCCCTGGGGTCCTGGACTCTTGGGATCGAGGACGGTGGCCTTCTGCTCGGAGCCACCTTCACTGTGACTTTCCCGTGATGTCTTCTAATTCAGACTGTGGGAGCCACTGTGGGAGCGCCACCTCCAGTCCTGTGGGTGTGGGGGAAGGGTGCACCTGGGTCCCCACAGTGTGAGGTCTGACATACGAGGCTGGAGAACCTGCATGGGCCAGGCAGCTCTCTGCCAGGGAAGCCCCTCCCTCCCTGCTCATGCCTGGGACTCAGCCCCCAGCCTCGGCCTCCCAGCCCAGAGCCGCCTGTCCTGTTTGTGCTGCAGGACCGAGGTCAGGTTCAGACCAGGGCAGGAGAGGATGCTTGCAAGGCTTCTGGGAGTGGGGTCACCTGCCCGAGGCAGAACCGGCCCCTCGATGCCCTTTGGTGCTTCAATCTGTGCTCCCGTGGGGCCTCCCTATACCAGGACCGTGATGCCTCCCTGTGACAGGAAGTGCTTTGTCCAAATAGCCACTTCCCCCGGCTGGACTGCCCCCCGGACTCCCCAGTCAGCCGCAGTGACCTCTTGGTCACGTCATGGCCGCATGGTCTGCTGGACGGATGATGCTGCGTCTGGCCAGGCAGCTTCCTGCCCTATCAATCACGCGATCATGGTTTAAAACATGACTGATCCCAATAATCCCCCCACTCATTAGAGCCCCCAACCCTTTCTTGGTTGATCCATTCCATGGCAGACCAGAGGGTCCCCAAAGCATCAAATAGTCCCCCCTTTCTTTTCCTGGTCTTGGTACCAGGAGCCCCAGGGGTGAGCCCCGGCGGGGATGCCCACACACGCTGGATTCAGAAGGGCTACCAGCCCCTCCCGGGGCCTTTCCCAGAGGTGTGGCTTCTCAGGAAAATTCTGTGAGTGTCTGGTGTCCGCTCTGGACCCCACGTCTCTGAGAATCCTCCGTCTGTCCAGCCTGGAGTCTCTCTGGGGTTGGGAGTCGGGGTCTAGAGTTAGTTGAACAGCCAGCACCCCACACCCCGTGAGCTCTGCACCATGTGACTTTGGGAAAGTTACTCTACCTCCTTGTTTGTCTGATGGAGAAAATAGAGATTACTCACGCAGGGCAGAAGTGAGGGCCAAAGGGGCAGGTACTCCATTGTTCGTCCATAGATGGTTTTGGAGAGGACGTGGGGCTTTTCTTGATTTTCTTGGTGAGGCCAGAGGCACGTACGGCCCCCAACAGTCTGTGGGCACCTCCGGTAGCCCCGCCCCGACCCAGAGCCCAGCTCAAGAGCCATGACGAGCTCCTGTGCTGAAATGGACAATGAGGCTGTTGCAAGCAGTGGGGCACCTAGCGAATGACAGGAGATGCCTGCAGTCAGGACACGTGGTCCGGTGCCCCAGACAGGCCCCTCCTCCGGGGGTCTGAGCACTTGCGGTCTCCTTGGTCTGCCTGGGTGCATAGAGGCTCTCAAAAGGGGCTCCTGGGCCCCAGAAAAGGCTCCCTGGGAAGCGGGACTTTCTGGGGGCCCAGGGCTCTCCTGCAGCGTCAGTCACAAACCACACCCCCACAGCCAGCCAGACCCGAACCGCTTCGACCGTGACCGGCTCTTCAGCGTGGTGGCCCGGGGGGTCCCCGAGGATCTGGTGGGGCTACCAGAGTACCTGCGCCGGACCAGCAAGTACCTCACGGACTCGGAGTACACAGGTAGGCCTGCTGCTCGGGCCAGAGCCGCCGTGTGCTGTGCTGAGACCAGGCTGCCGGCTGGGTGTTGGCCACAGGAGCTGAGGGGCGAGGAGGGGCGGAGTTCTAGCAGCCCTCCTGCCAGGACGACTGCAGGCGCCCTGCTGACAGAGCGGAGGACGGCCGTTCCCTCTTGCACTCACCCCACCGGCTCCCAGCCTGCCTCTGCCGCCCTCAGCCGTTTCAGTGGCCGAATGGAGGGATATTCACAGCCTTCCTCAATGCAGCCTTTCCCTGTCTCTCTCTCTTTTTCAGTAACAGCATCGCTGAGATCTAATACACGTACCTTACACTTTATCCATCTCAGAGCATTCTTTGCCCCAAATCTAAATATCTGTATTGTTTGGGGATATCTGATTAGGAAAAGAACATGTGTGCCTTCTAGAAGGTTCAAATAGTAATGAAATGTATAAAGCTGAGGGTAAAAACAGTCTGTCATCCTGGACCCCTGATAATGATTTGGGGTACATATTTTCAAACTGTTTAAATACATTAGGCATATATTTACATAAATGGGGTCATGCCATTGATGTAAATACATAATGATGTGCTTGTAATGGGCTTTCCCCCAACTTAGTCCATTTCAGTACACAGGCCTCTAACTCAGTCACTGTAACAACCTGCAGAGTTTCCCATCCTGTACATTTACCACAATTTACTTAACTAACCCCTTACTGGTGGCCATTTAGGTTGTGTGTAGTTTTCGGCCTCAATACACTGTGTGCCAGGCCCTCTGTGGGCTAAGAATTTTGTATATGATTCCACGTGATCCTTACAATAACCCTGGAATGGTCCCATTTTACAGTGAGGAAAACTGAGGTTAAGAGAGGCCAAGGGGCTTTCCTGGTGGCGCAGTGGTTAAGAATCCGCCTGCCAATGCAGGGGACACGGGTTCAATTCCTGGTACAGTGGGCCACAACTACTGAGCCTGTGCTCTAGAGCCCATGAGCCACAGCTGAGCCTGCACGCCACAACTACTGAAGCCCGCATGCCTAGAGCCCATGCTCCGCAACGAGAGACGCCACCGCAATAAGAAGCGCACACACCACAACGAAGAGTAGCCCCCGCTCACCACAACTAGAGAAAGCCCACGCGCAGCAGTGAAGCCCCAGTGCAGCCAAAGTTATAAACAAATAAACAGGAGGCCAAGTGACTTGCCCAGAGGAGACACAGTCATTAAGTGGTAGAGCCACTTAAGAAATACTGCTCCAGGGCTTCCCTGGTGGCGCAGTGGTTAAGAATCCACCTGCCAATGCAGGGACACGGGTTCGAGCCCTGGTCCGGGAAGATCCCACATGCCGCGGAGCAACTAAGCCCGTGCGCCACCACTACTGAGCCTGCGCTCTAGAGCCCACGAGCCACAACTACTGAAGCCCGTGCTCCTAGAGCCCATGCTCTGCAACAAGAGAAGCCACCGCGACGAGAAGCCCGTGCACCACAACGAAGAGTAGCCCTTGCTCACCGCAACTAGAGAAAGCCTGCGCACAGCAACTAAGACCCAACGCAGCCATAAATAAATAAATTTAAAAAAAAAGAAATACTGCTCCAAATGTTCTCATGTAGACACTGTTGCACACATGACGAACTCTGTCTTAGAAACTTAATTTCTAGGGCAGAAACTGTAGTCATACCTGTTGGTATTCTAACACCTGTTGGCTGGAGTCTTAACTCCCTGCAGCATGGCTGGGCTCCCTCCAGCCGGCCGGGGTACTTTGGGGCATGGGCTCACTGTACAGGCGGGTGGGTGGCCTGAGCACTGCGGTGCCCTCTCCCTCCTCCCACAGAGGGCTCCACGGGGAAGACATGCCTGATGAAGGCCGTGCTGAACCTTCGGGACGGGACCAACGCCTGCATTGAGCCACTGCTGCAGATTGACCGGGACTCGGGCAATCCTCGGCCTCTGGTCAACGCCCAGTGCACAGATGAGTACTACAAAGGCCACAGCGCCCTGCACATTGCCATCGAGAAGAGGAGCCTGCCGTGTGTGAAGCTCCTGGTGGAGAATGGGGCCGACGTGCATGCCCGGGCCTGTGGCCAGTTCTTCCAGAAGAAGAGCCAAGAGACCTGCTTTTACTTCGGTGAGGAGGCTTCTTGGATAAATTGAGCTGCAGAGGGGGTAAGGCCTCGCCCAAGGTCACAGGGTTAATGTGACCCTTAAACCCAGATCTGTCTGACCCTGAGGCTCATGCTTCTAATAGCTAGGCCGCCTGCAAAAGCAGTTTGTCTTAAGAGCTGTTGTATCCTTGTCTGGCCACGGAAGCTCACCACACATGAGCTCAGACCAGGGCAGGGGAACAGGGGTGTAGAACTGGTGTGTGAGGAGACTAGACCAGACGGGGCCTGGTGGAAGGGGTGTCTGGGCCCCGGCAAAGCAAAGAGAAAGAGGCGGGGAGCGGGAACACTGGTTGGCAGGCTACCGCTCTGCTCCCTTAGATGGTGAAAAGCTTTGGGCCCCTCTCCCTTGGGTCACAGCTGGACAGAGTCACCTTGACTGGGGCTCCTAGGAGGATGCAGGGCCCGGGGACTTCTCCGCTCACTGCACTGGCCTGGGTGGGCCCGGGACCCCAAGGCAGTGCGCATCCTCTCCTGTGGGCGCCTGACCCGCCTCAAGGAGGTCCAGGGAGCGTGAGAAGCAGGCGGGTGGACGCTGGGAGGCCCGAGGCTCAAGCTGTCCCCTCGGCCCCCAGGCGAGATGCCCCTCTCTCTGGCCGCCTGCACCAAGCAGTGGGATGTGGTGACCTATCTCCTGGAAAACCCGCACCAGCCCGCCAGCCTGCAGGCCGCCGACTCGCTGGGCAACACGGCCCTGCATGCCTTGGTGATGATCGCAGACAACTCGGCCGAGAACACGGAGCTGGTGACCCGCATGTACGATGGGCTGCTCCAGGCGGGGGCCCGCCTCTGCCCCACGGTGCGGCTCGAGGACATCCCCAACCTGCAGGGCCTCACGCCCCTGAAGCTGGCTGCCAAGGAGGGCAAAATTGAGGTGAGTGGCCAGCCCCCCTTTCCAGGAAGCAGCAGGACTCAACCAGGATTTCTGCAGAAAGAGCCTGGGGTGGTGTCTAGCTCAGGACAGTTTCAGCATGCACCTCTCTTGTGTGTGTGTTTGTTGATAAATTATATATGAGCTACAGAATGAATATATTACATTTTACAACAGGGATTTTATTTACTTATTTTCTTTTGGCTGCGCAGCTTACAGGATCTTAGCTCCCCGATCAGGGATTCAACCCAGGCCACGGCAGTGAAAGCACCAAATCCTAAACACTGGACCACCAGGGAACTCTCACGGATTGTTTTTTTAAGTCACTTGGGTTTCTTGATTAGGAGACAGTCTTCTCATGTTCTTTGTTCTCAGGTTTTCTTCGTATTGATGGCTAAGTGTTCTTGATAACGAACATATCATCATATTGTTTACTATAACAGTTGCAAATTTTTCTCCCAGTTCAATATTAAAAAAAATGTTATGGCATTTTTTGCGACACAGAATTTTTACATTTTTATGTATCCAAGGGTTATTATCGTTTCCTTGGTTTTGCTATTGCTTAATTCCTTCTACAAGGTTTTAAAACTTTGTGTGTGCGTGTGCATATGTGTGCACGTGAGTGTGTATACTCCATATCCATATTTGCTTCCAGACTTTTCTTTTGCAGTTTGATTTTTTTTTTTTTTTTTTTTTTTTTTTTTGCTGTACGCGGGCCTCTCACTGCTGTGGCCTCTCCCGTTGCGGAGCACAGGCTCCGGACACACAGGCTCCGCGGCCATGGCTCGCGGGCCCAGCCGCTCCGCGGCATGTGGGATCTTCCGGGATCGGGGCACGAACCCGTGTCCCCTGCATCGGCAGGCGGACTCTCAACCACTGCGCCACCAGGGAAGCCCCTGCAGTTTGATTTTTAATGCCTATAACTTTGATTTATCTGAAAGTTATAGGTTACTCTTTTAAAGAGTAAGCACGAGGGACTTCCCTAGTGGTCCAATGGTTAGGACTCTTTGCTTTCATTGCCGAGGGCCCAGGTTCAATCCCTGGTTGGGGAACTAAGAGCCGCTCGGCAAAAAAAAAAAAAAAAAAAAAAAAAGCATGATCCAGCTTTACTTTTTTCCCAAATGACTTTCCTGTTGTCTGGTCCTTATTATTAGGGGAGCTTACAACCCACACAGCTGACACAGGGCCCAATGCTTAGAACACAGGTATTTTTAAAGGTTAAGATAAAAATAAACATAAGCGGAAGTTTTATGTTTTTTTCCTGCCCTCCAAGGTCCCTGGGGTGTGGGTACCTCTCTTTGCTGTCTAGAGGCATGGCTGTGTGGCTTATGGAAGCCGCCCCCCAATCTGGGAAGCCTCCCCACCATTCCTCATTTGTAAGACCAAATTGCTTCTGGACCTGTCCGGGTTAGGGGTGGCTTCTAGTCTGTTGAAAGCTCTAGACTCTGGCCACAAACGTGCACACACGTGTGTAGCTGGTAGCCTCTGGTCTCATGGGGCCTTAAGGACCCTTGGATTGGGGGTCCCTCGGCCACATGAGTGTCCAGGAAAGAGGCATTGGGGCAGGAGTGCGGAAGGAAGAGGCAGGCTGGCATAGGCGGGTGGGTGGGAGTGTCTACACGGTGGCTGAGTGTGGTGGACCTGTGTAAGAGTTCATATGCGCAAGGACCCGTGGGTGCAGGGCGTGTTCGCGTGTCTGGGCGGTGGGCAGCTCTGTGCACGCCAAGCTCACGTGCCTGCCCTGTAGATTCTCAGACACATCCTGCAGCGGGAGTTCCTGGGGCCGTGCCAGTTCCTTTCCCGCAAGTTCACGGAGTGGTCCTACGGGCCTGTGCGGGTGTCGCTGTATGACCTGGCCTCTGTGGACAGCTGGGAGGAGAACTCAGTGCTGGAGATCATCGCCTTTCATTGCCAAAGCCCGGTGAGCCTGCTTCACCCCGAGGGCGGGGGCGTGCGTAGGGGGCCTGGCAGAGCTCCCTGCAAGGTCCACAGTTCGGGGCTGCCTGCAGCACCACCCCTGCCCTTTAACTGAGCAGTCGGGGTGTGGCTGCACGTGTGAACCCGGCCGCCGGGCACACACTCGCTCCACACGGGCCGGTCCCACCTGACACGGGGGTCACACGGGGGTCCCGGTGGCTACCACTGGGGGCCTCTCTGTTGACCAGCACCTGCTCTGGACTGGTCACTCCACAGCCATGAGGGTGGGGTGGCGGCCGGCGGGGAGGGGTCGTTCGGGGCTCCGCACCCTCTCCGCTCTCCCCTGCTGCCTCCACATGTACTTGCTGAATGCGCCTCTGGCTCTCGCCTTCCCATCCCAGCACCGGCACCGGATGGTGGTTTTGGAGCCGCTGAACAAACTGCTGCAGGCGAAGTGGAATCTGCTCATCCCCAGGTTCCTCTTCAACTTCCTGTGTTACTTGACCTACGTGTCCATCTTCACCGCTGTCACCTACCACCAGCCTGCCCTGGACAAGGCAAGGCAGGGAGGGGCACATCCTGGGGAGGCCTCCTGGAAACAGTCCTGGCAGAAGATGGGGCAGGGATTACAACCCCGCCCTGCAAATGCTGACTGGAGGCCTGACTGCTTGGTGGTCTGCCCACGGCGCTTACATAGCTGGTCATGATATGGAAGTAACAACACAGTAGTAACAACAACAATAATAGTACTTACTCAGTGTGCAGCACACGTGAGAAAGTATTCAAGTGATTGACGACGTGTGTTAATGTATTTAATTAATTTCACAACAACCCTCTGAGATGATGAACTCTTATCATCGCCAGTTTACAGTTGAGGGAAGGAAGGCACAGAGAGTTTAAGGAACCTACCCAGGGTCACATAGGCTGTGAGTGGTGGAGTTGGGTTCTGAACCCAGGGAGTCTGGCTCCAGAGCCCATGTTCTCTCTGCTGCTCGGGGGGCCTCCCCATAGCTCTCACGAGGAATGGGCCCTCAGCCTCGCTCTCAGCGGGAAGCTGCTGTGTGGGGGGTGCCCAGGCCCGACCCGAGTGTGTCTTCGTGCAGGACTTACTCCCGCTGGAAGTGACTGCTGGGAACTCCATGCTGCTGCTGGGCCACATCCTGATGCTGGTCGTGGGGGCCAACATCGTCATGGGCCAGGTGAGGGTTCCTCCCATCCCCCACCCCAAACCTGGAATTCTGCTACAAGAAGCCTGAGAGTGAGCTCACGACAGGGCCTTCATTTATGGGAAGCTGAATCCCACGCCTGGTCCCATCCTGGCCAGCCTCAGGGCAGCTGAGGGCCGAGGGTTCTGGCCTTGCCTTCTGGGCTCGGTACCCTCCCTGCTGTGCTTTCTGGGGTGCCCACGGGGCAGCAGATATCTCCTGTGATTCCTTGGCGGTGCCAGCTCTGCTCACCTGGGAATGGAGCTGGAAGCCCCCGCCCCCAGGTCCCTGGCTCATTCCTCACTTGGGGAGCACAGAAGGGTGGCGTGCCTCCAGCACGGCCTCTTCAGGGCAAGATGCTGCCAGCTTGCAGGAGACAGGCTGGGCCGTGGCACTGAGACTCTTGAGTGAGTCTTTGAGAGTGGGCAGGACTTAGGCACCAAGGCCAGGTTGGCTGGAGCACCCGGTGGTCCCTGTGAGGCCAGTGAGGGGGAGGGAAAGGAGCCTCTTTCACCATGTGGAGTGTGAGTCCTCCACCTGGATCCACAGGGAGACAGGAGGCCCCTGGCATTGTCTGGGTGTCTGCACTTTTTGGAAACAGGGTCCAAACTTTCTCAGCTACCAGCAGGACTCATGAGCACCCCCAAAATTCAAAGCTGCCGCCCGAGCCCCTGAGGTGGTCCTGGCGAGACTTTTACAAGCAGGCCGGCCGGCGGCCCTGAGGGCAGCGGGGCTGCTTGTGGCCTGGAGAGCAGGTGTCACGGCCTGTCCTCCTCCTTCCCCCGCAGCTGTGGTACTTCTGGAGGCGCCGTCTGTTCATCTGGATCTCGTTCATGGACAGCTACTTTGAAATCCTCTTGTACGTGTGACCTCACTCCTCCTCCCGTCTCCTGCCTGGGAGAGGGCACCAGGCGGGCTTTGGGGGTGAGGACCCTGGGCCAGGGAGCTCCGGGAGGCTGGGAGCAGCTCACAGGCCAGACTCCAGAGTCGGGCTGCTGTCTGTTCCGGGTCCTGAGCATGACAGTCACATCGACCGAGCCCTCGCTCCGCACCAGTGGAGCCTGAAGTCTTTACACACGTGTCTCCCTGAATCCTCACCGACACTCTCCGAGCCGGGCGTTATTACTGTTACCCCCATTGTACGGGGGAGGGGACTGAGGTCCACGGGGGTTGAATGCCTTGCCCGAGGTGGAGGTCAGGATGCTTGGATCCAGTCCCACACAGAGGCGGAGCTTCTCATCTCTGAGCCCGCGGAGGGAGAGGCAGCGGGGGTCAGCGCTGGCCACAGGAGGCCTGCAAGCTGACGCCGCCCTGCCTCCACGCAGCCTGGTCCAGGCGCTGCTCACCGTGCTGTCCCAGGTGCTGCGCTTCCTGGCCATCGAGTGGTACCTGCCCCTGCTCGTGTGCTCACTGGCGCTGGGCTGGCTGAACTTGCTGTACTACACGCGCGGCCTGCAGCACACGGGCATCTACAGTGTCATGATCCAGAAGGTGAGAGGCAGGAGTGGCCCCGTGCAGCCAGACGGGGCAGGGCTGGACACCACACCCCGGGGGGCTCCTTGTGGGCCCAGCGGGCAGGTGCCTCCCCCAAGCTGAACCCCCCACGGCTCATGCCTTCTAGGTCATCCTGCGGGACCTGCTCCGCTTCCTCCTGGTCTACTTGGTCTTCCTTTTCGGCTTCGCTGTAGGTAAGGGCCCCCCGTCCCCCACCCACTCCTCGCCCCCCCTCGAGGCTGCCCGCTGGTCTCCCCAGGCTGAGGACCCCCTGCCTATCTCCTCAGCACTGGTGAGCCTGAGCCGGGAGGCCGAGGCCCCCGGGGCCCCTGCGGGCTCCAACACCACGGAGGTGGCGGGAAAGGGGGACAAGGAGGGCAGCAGGGCCCCGTACGAGGGCGTCCTGGACGCCTCCCTGGAGCTGTTCAAGTTCACCATCGGCATGGGTGAGCTGGCCCTGCAGGCCCAGCTGCGCTTCCGCGGGGCGGTGCTGCTGCTGCTCCTGGCCTACGTGCTGCTCACCTACGTCCTGCTGCTCAACATGCTCATCGCGCTCATGAGCGAGACTGTCAACAGCGTCGCCAGCGACAGCTGGAGCATCTGGAAGCTGCAGGTGCCCAGCGACGTGCCCCGTCCCCTCCAGTGTCCTGGGCCCGGCAGGAGTGGGTCCGCCCCTCACAGGGACCCCCCGTTGTCCACGCCTTCCCGCGCAGGGCTGACGTGAGGCTGCAGTAAGGCCTGAGGGCGGTGCCTGGCGCACAGTAGGTGCTCAGCGTGTTAGTCACCATCATCATTAGTATTAAGTGCTTCCTGAGAGCCTAGTGCAGGGCTAGGCACAGTTCTAGGCTCTAAAGACCCGGCAGAGAACAAGACGGAGAGCCCGCCCTCATACAGCCCCCTTCTGTGTTCGTCGCTTGTTCCGTGGGGCTGGCTTGGTGGACGAGGCAGGCGGGATGCGCAATCCTGCAGCTGGCCCAGGCTGCAGGAGCTTTGGGAGCAGGGGCTCGGGTAGCTGGGAGCTCATGTGACACCTGCCTGCCGTGGAAGCAAGAGCCGCTTCTTGACTGGGGAGGGTCGGGGGTGGGCCTAGGCAGTTGGTGCAGGGAGAACCTCGCCCCGGGGGGCTGGACTGTGTGACCAATTCACCGTTGACCTTGGGCAAGCCCCTTATCTTCTCTGAGCCTCACCTGCAAAGTTCTGTGCCCGCCCCCCGCCCCCAGCTCGCTTGCGTGGTAGCAGCAGGCACATGTGACGTTCCGTACCTGGTGGAATTCTAGAACCTGTAACGATGCAATTGCAAGGAACTGTAGGGCGCTCGTCACATGCTGACTTCCCAGCAGCCACCCAAGGCATATTGGCCTCAGTCTGCAAGTGGGAAAGAGACTCAGAGGGATGCAGGGCCTGACACCACATAGGTACTCAAACCTTGGGGCTGGATTCAAATCCACGCACTTAGCAGATGCTGACTTCTACTGTAAAGTGCTGGCCACTCTGTCTGATGCATCCTTTGTCCCCAGAAAGCCATCTCTGTCCTGGAGATGGAGAACGGCTACTGGTGGTGCAGGAGGAAGAAGCAGCGGGCAGGTGTGAGGCTGACAGTTGGCATCAGGCCAGATGGTCGCCCCGACGAGCGCTGGTGCTTCAGGTGAGTGGAGAGGCTGGGGCGCGGCCTGGGGACCTTGCTGAAAACCAGGCGTCAGCGGCTAGGAGTCAGGTCTGGTGGGAAAGGCAGGGCCTCGGAGCACCAGGGGACTCCGCCCTGGACAGGCGAGGTCAGTGATGCTGGATCTCATAGGCCCGGGCTCCACTGCCTGCTCTTCCTGTCTGGTCACCTTCCTGTCCCACTGACTGAAACTGGAGGTCCCTCCCCAGTGGTCCCTGACCGACTCCTTCTGGCCTGAAATGGGGCACATTTAGGAGGCCAAGAAGCCAGAGGCATCCTCGGGTTAGAGCATGCTAAGCTTGCCCCGCCTGGTCGGCTCTGCCCTCCCAACGCCCCCGTCCTGACCACAGAGACTACAACCCTTCCACGGAGAGCAGACGCTCCCATGGGGGCGGGAACCTGGTGACAAGTGCACGGCCAGCAACACACTTTCCTGAGGTAGCAGCCAAGCAAGGGCGGTGGGTCTTAGCCACGTGGAGTAGCTGTGAAAGGGCCCCAGAACTTGGGAACACACAGATCCAGCTGATCTAAACTCCTCTCTGGATGCTGGGGGCAACCCAGGTCGCCGTGAACAGCCAGAGGGGACAGACGCCTGTTCCCCTTGGTGGGCGCCTGGCCGGGTCGGCAGTCAGTCTGAGAGCCGAGAGGATGGGGCTCGCGGGGGCTGCTGGGTGGCCCAGCGTCCTGCGGAGAGAAGCCCCGTCCTCCTCACAGCCCTGGTGTGCACCCCTCGGGGGCCCCTCTCCTGGGGCAGAGCACGCTGCCGCCTCGGCCTCCCGGAGCCTCACAGCTGCCCTGTGGCCCGCAGGGTAGAGGAGGTGAACTGGGCTGCGTGGGAGCAGACGCTGCCCACGGTGCGCGAGGAGCCCTCGGGGCCAGGCGGCCCTGGTGAGTAGCTGTGGAGTGTGTGTGTGTGTGTGCGCGTGTGTAAAGGATTTGCCCCTTAAAGCGGCGCTTCCCCCCACTCCCGCCCCCCCACCCCGTCGCCTGGGAAACCGGCTCTTGGGCACCCTCCCCTCCGGGCAGAGCGGCCAGCAGGGGGACAAGTTAGGGAGACCCCCCAGCCCTGTGGCTCCGCCCCGACAGGCCAGCCTCGCTGCCGCCACACCGCTGAGAGGCCACTTCCTCCGCCTTTGTCCCCGTCTCAGGCCCGTGTCCCCTCCATTCTAGGGTGGCGCTGGCCCCCTCCACGGCCGGCAGGCGCCCACCTCCAGTCTTCGGTCCCCCTCCTCTCCTTTCTCGTGCTCTTTCCCACCCCTTCACTTGCCGTGGCCACCCGACACCCTGTACGTGGTCTCCTCCGGCCGCCCAGGCTCCTGGGTCCCTGACCGCGGCCCTCACGAAGCGACAGCTTTCCTGCGCGTCTCTGTGTCGCCCTTCCTCCGAGTCCTGCCGTCCCATCCCTGCAAGACTCAGAAAGCGCCCTTGTCCCTCATCTTGCCCCAAGCCACCCCGACCCACCCACCTGCCGCCGCCTCCAGCTGGACACCCCCAACAGGAACAGCCTTGGGCTGCCCTGTACGTCGGCCGCCCCTCCTGGCCCAGGCAGGAGGCCTTGCGGGTCCCTCCCCCTCCCCCTTCCCCTGGCGCTGAGTGTCCTGGGGACCTCCGGTGGCCCCTCTGCCCTGCGCCTCACCTCTCCCACGTCTGCACCACGGGGGGGCTGCTCAGCTGGCACCCGGACCCCAGACAAGGCTTTACGTCCAGGCTCGTCCTACTCCAATCCCTCCTACGTAGATGAAAACTACACACAGCCGCACCACACACCGCCTCCCACTCCCTGGCGGGCCGCACCCCTCCCCCCGGGGTCAAGGCCCAGAGCCGTTGTCCAGCCCCCTCCCCGCACCTCCCTCCATGTGCCGGCCGGTCCCTCCACAGTGCTCATCGTCCCTTCCTTTCCTGGGCTCTTGTCTCTGTAAGTGCCCGTCCATCCTCCGGGGGGCCGTCCCTTCTCCACCTTCCCCACCGGTGGCGGTGGCGGGGGGTCTCCTCTCTCCTCTGAGCACCTGACGCTCCCCTCCCTCTGGCTCCTCAGCACATCATCTCGGCTGTTTTGGTTTCGAACACAAAGGCCAGTCACCTGCAGGGACTTTCAGCTCCTGGGAGGAGGTCCCTGACTGGCACCTGGCAGGGGTTCAAGAGATGCTTGCAGAAGCAGGGAGGCAGGAGAGAGACTGCTAGGGACCCCGAGGCTGCTGTCCCCTGGCATGATGTGGTTTCATGGCTGTGGCTCCCTCCTGTTTCCCTGGTGCCTGCGTCCTGGGGACACTCCCTTCATCCCATTCACAGGCACCCTGAAGAAACCAGCCCTGGCCTCCCAATCCAGCCAGGACAGTGCCGTGGAGGAAGACCATGTGCCCCTCCAGCTCCTTGAGTCCCACTGATGCAGCAGGGGGCCGGGAGGACAGAGCACGGAATGTTTCCAGCCCCACCTACTGGCTCTGGGACCTCAAGGGACTTTGGTGGCAAACATAAATAAGTAATTTCTTGTGGCTAACTCTCCTGGAAACATTAGTTGAGTAAAGGTACTGGGCCCCAGGACTTCCCTGGTGGCGCAGTGGTTAAGAATCCGCCTGCCAATGCAGGGGACACGGGTTCGAGCCCTGGTCTGGGAAGACCCCACATGCCACGGAGCAACTAAGACCGTGCGCCACAACGGTCTCTAGAGCCCACGTGCCGCAACTATTGAATCCCACGTGCCTAGAGCCCGTGCTCCGCAACAAGAGAAGCCACCGCAATGAGAAGTCCACGCACCGCAACGAAGAGTAGGCCCCGCTCAATGCAACTAGAGAAAAGCCCGCGCACTGCAGCAAAGACCAACGCAGCCAAAAATAAAAAAAAAAAGAATTAAAAAAAAAATGTACTGGGCCCCTGAGCTGGTCGGCGTCTGCATGTCTCTGTGAGCTCACGTCGGTGTCTGGGGCCAGGCTGCTCCCGCCCTCTCCTGGGCACAGGGACCCTCACCTACCGCCCCCCAGTTTGCCCTCTTCGGGGTGCAGGCAGCTAGCCGAGGCGCTGTGCCTGCTGTCACCACAGACGCGAGGTGGTGGACACCAGCAAGCACAGCCGCCTGTCCTTCCTCTCCCACAGCCTCCAGACACCCCTTAAAGCCACCCCAGGACGTCTCTCAAAGCCTTTGCACTCCTGGGCTTACTTAGTTCAGGCTGTGGATTATTGCCTCCTCTCCCCGCTGGCTTCCTGCGCAGTTCCCACCCTTCCAAGCCAGAGGGACCTTCCTGAGACACAAGGGCAACAAGTTACCCCCGTCTCTGAAGGCTTGAGAGGCTCCCGGCGCCGACGGGGGCCCTAGCTGGCACCCCCAGCCCTCCGCGGTGTTGCAGACGCCTCCTGCTCTCCTTGGCACCTGCAGTATATCCTTCACGCAGGATGGTGGACCTCGTGTGTGTCTGCCTCGTGTGTGGCTTGGCTCTCCCTAGAAGCCTCCTCTCTCTCCATTAAAATGCTACGCTTATTTCTAAAACCAGCTCAAAAACCTAGGTCTCACTACCGCCTTTCCAGTTTTCACCCTTAGGGTAATGTGTGTTCGTAAGACGCGCGTGCACGGGTTGAATGTTTTTTAAGTGGCAAGAGCCGAGCCTGTTCCCACGCTGGGACGGAGGGAGGTTTCGCCGCTGGTGAGACGGGGCACAGCTGGAGGAGTCCCGAGGGAGAGGGGACGGAGGAAAGAGACTGAGGAGGGGGGTCGGAGCGCAGGGGGCTGGAGAGGCTCGTGCAGGGAGAGCAGACGGCACCGCCCCCAGGGCCAGAAGCAGCTACGGTGTGTGCACACTTGCTGCGCGCCCAGGCTCTGCAGGGTTTCAAGGGCGTGATCGCACGTGATGCGCAGAACCGCCGTCTGTGGCCTCGGTCGCTCCACCTTCCAGAAGAGCAACCGGAAGCTCCCGACGGCGGACTCTTCGCTCGGGACCACCCGGCTGCGGGTCGGCGGGTCGGCGGGTCGGCGGGAAAGCCTCCAAACGGCTGGCGCGCACTGGACCTGCGCACGCGCGCTGGGGCTCGCTGTGCCCCTGTGACCCAGAATTCCACGGCCTCGGAAGAGACCATGGGCTCTGCAGGAGGGGGGAGTCCGGGGGCGGGGCCTGCACCATTAAATGGGCTGGAAGTTCCGTGAGTTTTTTGCCATAATCCCCCTCCCTTCTGTGAGGGGTGGAATGTTCCGACTGCTTAAGAGGCTGGGACGGCTGTTGTGAGGCCTTTCCACTCTAGGTGTCGGGCGGCTGGTGGTGAGTTTGTCTAGGCCGGTCCGCGGGCCGCAAGGGCGAGGGAGCCAGAGCTTTTCTTTTTGATTTTTATTTTTTTTGCGGTACGCGGGCCTCTCACCGCTGTGGCCTCTCCCGTTGCGGAGCACACGCTCCGGACGCACAGGCTCAGCGGCCATGTCTCACGGGCCCAGCCGCTCCGCGGCATGTGGGATCCTCCCAGACTGGGGCACGAACCCGTGTCCCCTGCATCAGCAGGCGGACTCTAAACCACTGCGCCACCAGGGAAGCCCCAGAGCTTTTCTAATTTCTCGAACGATGTCCTCGGGGAGCCTGATTGGAGGGCGGCGGGCGGCTGCATCCACGCGGGTCTTAGGGCGGGCGCCGTGGCCTTGTGTCCGAGTTTGGGGGCCGAGGCCCGAGGACCGCGTGCGTCTTAATCCGGCCGGGCAGCCGCCGTCTCGGGACCCCTGACCCCGGGCTCGCCGCTGGGAGTGAGCACCCCCGAGAGAACTAGGTAAGAGGGGCTGCCTGCACCCTAGGGCGCGGAACGACGTTCGTAGTGGGGCCACAAGGGAGGCTTGCTCGGCTATCCTGATGATTCCGTAGCAAGTGCCGTCAGACACGAGGACTGATGATTTCTCCGCCCATCCGATCTCAGTCGCTGACACCTGATGCTTTACGTTACTGTAGCTGCCAGAGTCTGCCCTAAATGCACGCTCTAATCTTTGTTTCAGAGGGCAGACACTCGATTTTGGAGACGGGAGCAACATCCCTACCCGAGGTTAAGAGCCAGTCTGGGTAAGGATTAATACGTATTGTAACTTAGCCGTGTCGGTCTTGCAACCTTAAATGGACTGATAACTGCCTGGTGTCTTATCCCTGTTGTCGCTTTCATGCATTTGACGTAATTATGCGCTGCCTCGTTGCATAACTGCAACGGTTAGGAGGTTGCGGCCCCAAGTTACGTCTAAACCGCATCTGTATTCAGAAACGGATGCCTTAAGGCGGTTTTAGCCGAAGCCCAGGTCCCTGGGGCGGTACTGTGGTGAGGTGCTTGGCTGCTCTGATGAAATCACTAATAGGAAGTGCCGTCAGAAGCGATAACTGACGATACCAGTTCCTGGCTGACTGCAGTCACGCGTCCTCACCAGTAGCTGGTGCTCAGGAGTAAGCTGTTCTGGACTGTGACCCATAATCTCTCTTCACCCAGGTTGCAAATTAGTGAAGGGTGGCCAGCGCGTGACCACCAACAGCTGGGTATGGGATCCCGAGCATTGGCCTGCTCCGAGGTAAGCTAGCTTTGGGCTCTGGAGAAGTTTGTGGTTGAGGAGGCCTAGCTCTTGAGTTGATTCATGTGAAGTTGCTACTGGACCAGATATTGGCAGTGTCCTCCGGCTGACCTAATACCTCGTGTCGGTGCAGCCCTTGAGCATTATTGAGAAAATATCGGAGAATGAGTTTGGTTCGTGATGTCTGGACCAGACTGCAGAGTGAGCCCAGGAGTTCCTTTGAGGTCATGGCTGTACAGTCCTGAGCAAACTGCTTATCTGCTCTGAAAATGGACAGCCTTAGGTCTGTTTGCAGAAACAACGTGACTGAATGGAGGTTAAGACAATGGGAACTGCCTCCAGTTGCTTTTGGCATCTGCTGTCTGTCCATGGGTGCCTCATTCATCCCGCCAGGTTTTGAGCACTGAAGAGTGGGATCGGCGCAGCAGAGCTCTAAAGTGGGCGGCAGTGGCAGCAGCACCCCAGCCCAAGAAGAGGTAAGATTAGGTCTGCACAGTGACCACCCCCACAGTAGGATGGATAAGCAGCTAGTTTTGTTGAAATGGATTTGCGGAAAAGGATATCAAATGATGAAATCACCTAAAAAAGCTGGAATTACCGGCAGATTGTGTGGTGGTGAACCTACGGTTTTCTGAAGATACCTTTTAGGCTGTGAATGACTGTTCTTGGAGTATAAAGTAAGATTAACTGATACTTGGTTTCCTTGCAGGCTGTGCTGCGGCAGGGCAGAATTTGAAGTCCTAAGGACCAGGGGCGGCCATCAACGTGGGCCCTGAAAACCTAGGCCTCCCACATTTGGTGTAGAAACACTCACCCTGTGCTGAGTGGCAAGAGGGACATTCTTACCGATGAGGGAGCCAAGAAATGGATTTTCTGGGACCGCGTGGACTGGCACTTCTGGTGTCACTAAATTCATGAGTTTTCTTGTATCGTCCCTTAACCAAAAGGAACTTTTGTACTTTTAAATATTGTATAAATGTGTTCTTGGGTGAGAGCCTGAGATTTTTTGTTTGTTTTTGCGGTACATGGGCCTCTCACTCCTGTGGCCTCTCCCGTTGCGGAGCACAGGCTCCAGACACGCAGGCTCAGCGGCCATGGCTCACGGGCCCGCCCGGACCGGGGCACGAACCCGTGTCCCCTGCATCGGCAGGCGGACTCTCAATCACTGCGCCACCAGGGAAGCCCAGCCTGAGGTTTTTGAACTGGAAGCTTCCTGAAATTTGTATCTCCATGCAGTTAACCATAAACAATGTAATAAAAGTATGGTCTTTGGTATTGGTTCTTACAAATGTGTATTTGAAGAAAAAGTCCAGTTTGATCACTGCTGACAAATATTAGCAGTCCAGGTATTAGTACTTGTCATCTTCCCTTAAGGTAGGTCTAAGCTGTTCTCCCTTCTTGAGACTTGGGGCAAAAACCCCAAAGCATTTTAAGGCATCTGTAACTGAGTCCAGTCCCCATCCCTCTGGGCTCTGTCTGCCCTTTTGCATAGCCTCCCTCTAGCTCCTGAAGCCCTACCCCACACCTGCCCAGACAGCAGCAGGCAAGGACCCTCTTCAGCCATCCCCATCTTGCCACCTTTCACCGGTGTGAAGGTCTTGGCTACCCTACTGGGCTTGAGGCTGGAGGCATGTCAGGCTGTGCTTCCCTAGTCCTCTGCTGTTTGCCTGAGGGGCTCTGTCTGGTTCACCAACACTGGGCACCCAGAATGATTTTCTCTAGCTCAAGAATGATTGGTTCCCAATGTCCCTGGACTTGCTAATTGTGCCTGAAAGGGATGACTTTTTAACCCGTAGGCCTTGGGTAAGGGGAAGGTAGGGTGAAAACCTTGGCTTTCTCCCCTTGGGGACCTCCGGTTTTTTTCCCCTTCTCCCAGTTGTCTTGCTTGGAGGCACCTCATCTTTGTGGTCCTGCGTTTTCGGGAATGTGCTCAGAGTAGCAAGGTTTACTTTGGGGACTCCATGCGGAGGGATTTTATGGGAAAAGGGTCCTTTCGAAAGGAAGCAAGGCTTACTCTGGCCTGTACCCTAGGAACACTGACGCATGTGGAATTCCACTAGTCTGGGGTTTCTGAGTGGCATGTGCTGTCTGCCCCAGACTTCTAGGCTGTCCTAAATATTGAAGGGTATAGGGGGGTGGCTGGTCCCGTGGCTAGACCTCTGGGGTCACAGGCTGAAGGGTGAGCCTTGTAAATGGAGGCTGAGACTGGGAAGTTGGTCCCAAGGAGCCAGGGCGCCACAAGGAGGAGGCAGACACCCCTCAGTTCAGATGGGGATGAGGCTCCTGGGGTCTCCTGCAGCCAGTCCCCTACCCCAACCTTCAGCCAGGAGCTAGGGATTCCGACCTACCTCCATCAGGGGCACATCCGGCATCTGGATATTTGTAATTCAGGACTGGAAAATCCCGGGTTAGATGCAGAGCCCCCACTACACTTCCTTTTCTGGGGGGAAAGCTCTGACCGATCACGTTAACTCAAGCCTCCAGCATCCCCAGCCCCTACATGGCACCCACAAGTTGGGAAGCTGAGGGTTGGTTCCTCTTGAGCCAGGGATGACTGCTCAGGAGCCAAAAGGCAGATGTGGATTGACAAGGGGGTGATGGAGAGGACCAGAGAGGAATTACAGTCCTCCTTTCCTAGATGCTACCATCTGGCTTCCTGGGTCGGGGGGAGGTGCTGCCAGGCCCGTTCTGGATGGTGGCCTGCCACCCGGCTGGGAACGCCCGCCCTGCCTCAGCCATCCTACCCCAGCAGGACTCCCTGGAGAGGCCCCCACCTCCCTGTCACGTCTGAGGTGCACCTGTAGTCTCCCTGCCTTCCTGGTCCCCTCCAGGGTCCTCCTGGCCCACAGTCTCGTCCCGGGCCTCGTCCCCACTGCCCGGGCCTTCGCCCAGCTCCAGGATGGTGGGCAGGTGGCCCTGCTTGGGGGAGCGCTTGCGCAGGCTGAGCAGGAAGGGCTGGGGCAGTGAGAAGATGTCCACGTTGTTGCCCAGGTCGATCCACGTGACGCTGGGGAACTTCCTGGGGTCCTTCAGGGCGTCAGTGAGGTCGCGCAGCAGGGCCCGCGTCAGCCGGTTGCCGTTGAGGGCCAGCGTGGTCAGCCGGGGCAGCGTGCTGAGTGCCGGCAGCAGCTGCAGGACCATGTCGTCCGTGAGGCCCGTGAAGCCCAGCTCCACGCTGTCCACCTGCTCCCCGCAGCGCTGCAGGTAGCCGGTCACCCGCTCCAGGTCACGGGGGGTCAGCGGGATGCCAGACAGGTCCACTGTGTTGTCCAGAGGGTTCCCGGCCAGGACTGCCTTGAGGCTGAAGGGGAGATGAGACAGCAGCGTTCAAGCGGGTGGGGCAGGCTTTTCTCCCGAGGCAACCTCCACTCAGCCCTCTGCCCACGGGGCAGAGACCAGGGGCCCCGGTCCCCTTGCACTGCCCACATCTCAGCCCGGCTGCCCGGCAGGCAGAGCCTGGGGATCACAGGGCAAGGCCCAGGTGTTTCTGCAGTGACTAAGGAGACATTCTGGGGCCAACGCCAGGGTCTGCACTGGACTCCTTCCTTCCTTTTTTTTTTTTTAAATTATTTTTTTTTTATTTTGGCTGCACCGGGTGTTAGTTGCGGCACGCAGGATCTTTAGTTGTGGCAGGCAGGCTTCGTCCCTCATGCGACCTTTAGTTAGTTTCTTAACCTCTGCGCCTCTGTTATTTGCCTCAGAAATGAAGCCGACTGGGTACCGTAGGGTCGTCATGTGAAATAATAAACGCAGTGAGAATGGCGCCCTGTGCAGGAGGGCGGCGAACGGCCGAGCTCCCTGCTACCCCACGAGTGCCACAGACCTTGGAAGCCCCTCCTTCAAGACCATCTTCCCTGCCAGACAGAGGGTCCTTGGGGGGGCCCTCGGGACAGCAGGCGGGGGAGGGCACAGGGGCCCCGAGCCTGGCATGGGCTGCTGTCAACCCCCTTCCATTCCCTACCGCCCGCCACCCCTTGCTCTTCTTTTTCACCCGCTCCCTTGCTCGGCGGCCCAGATCTCCCAGCTTCCAGATACCCCAGGCAAGCCCCGAGGCTCCAACCCTGGGAAGGACAGGGAGTTGGAGGGGGCTCAGCACCTGTTACCATCAGCAGCCCTGGGATCACAGCTTGGGCTTCCTTGTCGGCCTCTTAGGAGAAAAAACAGGCCAAGGGAAGAGCTCGGTAAGAGTCTCAGTGGAGGGAAGACAAGTGCAAAGGCCCTGAGGCTGGTAGAGCTCAGCATGTCTGTGAACCAGCAGGAAGGCCAGTGTGTGGGCGGGGGCGGGTGGGGACCGTCACTTGGGCCTGAGTGGGTTTCAGTCAGCGGGACAGGGAGGCGTCCGAGCAGAGTGAGGCTTCTGAACGAAGAATGGACTGAGCGCCCTGTGTGCTGGGGAGACAGGAGGCCCCTGGGTCTCAGCAGAGTATACCCTCCCGCATTTCCCTCCTCCAGAGCTAGCGCACAAGCAGACAAAACTGCTCTGTCCCCGCATTTGGTCCCTGCCCTCAGCCCACTTGGCACCCCCTTTGGCGACTTCCTCCACCAGGGAAGGGCCCTTGAGGATCCATCTCCTCTCCTGCCTTGGGGGGCGGGGGGTGGTGTCCAGAAGAAGGGAAGGGGGCCCAGAGCTCTTCTGCTCAGCGAGGGGGCTGGCCTTCCCCTCCCATCTGTGGGACCCGGAGGAGGAGCCTGCGCGCCAGCAGGGCCCGGCCAGAGCCTTCAGGACACCGGCCACTCCGCTCCGTGATTCGCAAGCAGTTCCCCTCTGCTTCTTTCTGCGGTGCTGTTCTGGCCCCCAGGTCCTGTGTCCCAGTGTCCCCTCTGCCCCCAGGGTGCAGGGGGCCACACGAGCCCTGAGGGTCCTCACTGCTGTACGCCAGGGACAAGGCTGGGGTCTGGGTCCCCCTGGGAGACGACAGGAGGGCTGGGGCGAGTGCCCGCATTCAGCGCACCAGGATCAGAAACCCCTCTTGTCCCCCTCCCCCAGCATCAGGACGGGCACGCACCCCCAGATCCCACCACACAGAGCGGGGCCCAGCCGCCAGCATCTCCCAGGGCTCCTGCCCACCTGGAATGCCCACCCTGCCTGCCACTTTCCCCCCGGCCCCCAGCCCTTCACTTCACCTTCTCCAAGCAGCTCTTGCCCCCCCATCCACGGCCCCGGGATGGGGTGCTGTCCCGCCAACGCCCGGCCCAGCACAGCTGGCTTTGAGTTGCCCTTGTAGGAGGCGGCTGGGCGGCGGCGGGGGAGACCTGCCTCGGGTGACCGTGACTCACCAGGCCTGTGGCTTCCTCTTCACCAGCCCGCGATGGCGCCTCCACTGGGAATGGGGGCTGAGGTGGTAGGTCAGCTGCCGGCACAGCTTCTCCATGGCGCCCAGTGCGTCACCCTCCTGCAGAGGAAGCCACGGGTCCCTGACTCGAGGGAGCAGGCAGGGAGCCCAGGCCCCCACCTCCGGCTTCCTGCCTCTGCGGGAGCAGCACGGACCCCAGGCCGAGCTGGGGAGGCCTGCTGTGCGGGCCCAAGGTGGCCGCCCTGAGCAGGGAGCAGGGGTTGCAAACTCATCTGCATGATGGTTTTAGTTTCTGTGAATTCGCTGCTATCGCTGAAAAACCTGAGATTTCTATAGAAGTTTGGATTCCAGGTGATCTGACAGTTCACCCCTTAGCCAGGGTTGCCACGGTCCCTGCCGCTCCCCGATGCCCAGGGCCATCTTGCTCACTCGTTCGCCAGACAAATACCCGCTGGGTACCTCCTAGGTGCCGGGCACTTGCTCTAGAAGCTGGGGATTCAACCACAAGCAAACGTCCTTGCTCGCGTATTCCACACAGCAAAGGGGACAGTGAAATACTTTACCGCGTCTCTTCTGCCCACGTCAACGGTGGGAAAATAAAAGAATGAGGTGCCAAGTGGTTTCCGGCCCAGTTCATTCACTTCGTTACCTGTCTGGCCCATCAGCATTTGACCTTGAGACCCTGGGTGTTATGGCCTGAATTGTGTCCCTCTGCCAAGTTCTTAAATTGAAGTTCTAATCCCCAATACCTCAGAATGCGGCTGTATTTGGAAACTGGGCCTCTGAAGAGTAATTAAGGTAAAATGAGATCACTGCGGTGGGCCCTAATCCTATACGACTGGTGTCCTCATGAGACGAGATCAGGACACAGACACGTACAGAGGGGAGACCGCATGAGCACACAGGGAGAAGACGGCCATGTACACACCAAGGAGAGACACCTCAGAAGAAACCAACCCTGCTGACGCCTTGATCTCGGACTTCCAGCCTCCACAACTGTGAGGAAATACATTTCTGTTGTTTAAGTGGTATTTTTGTCACGGCAGCCCCAGCAAACAAATACTCTGGGTTAAAGGATGCAGCAGAGAGATTTTAGAGGCTCCAACTCTGTCCCAAGGGGAGTCAATTCAACAAAGAGTCCCCGAGGCCTGGGAGACCGAGTGGCCCAGAGCGTGCGCTCCCACCAGATGGTCCGGTGCCAAGGGCCTAGGCCAGGAAGTGCCAGGCACGGATGCAAACCCACTTGCAGACGGCAACGCGATGTGGTGAGGTCAGCCACGAGCCAGGGGCCAGTGCCCAGCAGGGCGCCTGGCACAGAGAGGCTGCTCAGTAAAGGCTGGCTTGATTATCACCATTACCATCATCACTCTGTTAGTGCTGTCCCCCCACCCCCATCTGCTGTTTGGCCCTCCAAGGTTTCAGGTTACCTGTGGTCAACCTCGGTCCAAAAATATTAAGTGGAAACTTCCAGAAATAAACTCAGAAGTCTACAATTGTGCGCCATTCTGAGTAGCGTGATGAAGTTGCGTGCTGTCCCACTCCTTCCCACCTGGGACATAAATCATCCCTTTGTACAGTGCATTATCACTGCATATGTTACCTGCCCTTTAGTGTAGGAAAAACAGGGATTTTCGGGCTTGGTGCTATCTGCGGTTTCAGGCATCCCATGAAGGTCTTGGAACATATCCCAAGGGTCACGGTGCTGGCCGGGGTGAAGGCCAACTTTGGAGGCCAAAGGGAGAAGGGGAGGGGCTGGCACATCTCGAGCTGAGGGTCTGCACCCAGGACCCCTGCATGCTGGAATCACCCAGAGCTTTAGACAACACTGCTGCCTGGGCCACCCCGCAGCGATGGGTGGGCAGCCCGGGCACGGGGACTTTTCAAAGCTCCCCCGGTGATGCCCCTGTGCTGCCAGGTGGACACACCTTACAGACAAGAAGGGCCAGCGGGTGGGGTGGGGTGGTCTGCCCGGCATCACCCCTGCGACCACCGGGGACAGAACGTGGCCAGTCTCCCACAGCACCCGTTCCAAAGCCGAGGAATGAGCTCCTGGCCCTAAACCTAACCTCCCGCAGGGCTTCCAAAATCAGGGGCCACGAACTCTCCCTCCGCCCTCCGGGCCCGGAAGGAAGGAACAGGAAAAGGGGCGGCAAAGCAGCCGCCGCAGTGCGCCGACACTGCCACCAGGGGGCAGCCGCGCGCAGGGCGAGGCCCCCAACCTGAGCCTGTTTCCTCATTTACTAAACAGGGACGGAAGATGTGGTCACTTAACAGCGGACCTGACACCAAACGTGAGCTAATGTTCTCGGAAGTGAAAGCCCCTCCGCTTGTCTGGACTAACGAAACACAGCTAACCTTTACCGAGTTATATCACCTACTATACGCTGGGCACTAACTCATAGCCATCCCATGAAACAGGGGCCCCTCTAATCCCGCTTGACACATGTGGGAACGGAGGCACCAAGAAGTGGAGGGGATGGCAGGCCACTCGACGTGTAGGACGGCATCAGGATCCAAACCCCGCAGTCGCCTTGAGGCTGGGCTCTGCTCTGCCCTTGAGGGATGAATCTTTTGCGAAGGTTGGTTCAAGTAGCTTCTATCGTTTGCAAACCAGAAAAGCCTCAAGCAAGCCCACCTACGTTTTCCCAACTCCATCACTTTTGGAAGCCCCCTCCAGGCCTCCTCCTGCAGGAAGAGTTAGACTAAGCAGGAGTCGCCCAGCGTGGAGGACGAGGAAGGAAGGGGAGGGAGGCGAAGAAGGAGGATGCTGGCCCCTCTCCTCTCATTCAGAAAGCCGCGGGGCCCAGCAGCGCTTTTGTGGGACCACACCCCACTCCCAAGCCACAGCTGACCGGTCCAGAGGCGGACCCTGGGGGATTCCCGACTTGGGACAAGACTCCTCGGGGGCTGAACACTGACAAGTCAACTCAGGAGCCCCGGGCAGCCATGAGGTGTGGGTAGAGGGGTGGGGAGTGAGGCCGGGTGGAGCAGAGGGAGGGGGGCAGGTGTGTGTGCTGTTCGGGGTTCTAGTGCCTCTTTCAAGCTTGGCTGCCACCGGGAAGGATAAGTCCTCTTCCTGGCTGGAGGCAGGCCGCGGGGGCTTCTGTTGCTTGCAACAGAGGAGGCTGCAAGGCAGGCTGCGGAATCTGCAGCTTTCCCTCCCACCCGTGGAGAAGGAAGGAGGGGGAGGGGCTGTGGCACAAGTCGGGTACACTGGGCACCGGCCCAGCGCCGCTGACCGCGGGCCTTGGAGAAGACCCTGCCTGAGGGACTCACTGACCAGGCAGGAGAGAGGCCCACGGCAGACCTGCAGGCCCCTCCGGACCGGGTCACCGTGTCCCTCTGACGCCCCCTGCCGTCTTCAACCCCCCACCCCAAGAACTGTAGCAAGCACAGCCCTGACCGCTCTGCACTCAAGGCTTCCTCACTCAGTCATCAGACACGACTGCCCTGTCTACTGCACCCTGGACGCTGCTCCAGATCCGGAGACTGTGCTGGGCTTTTTGGTCCACTCCCCACCCCGTTCTCTGTGCTGGGAAGGCTGAGCTCTTACAGACGGCACCACCCGGCCCTCTTGCTCCTGGCTGTCAGTGGGACTCAGCTAACGGGACGGAGGTCAGAGGGCAGGAGAGAAAGGCCCAGGATTAACTCTTCTCACTCTCTCCTTGCTTTAGCCAGCCTCCAAGTCGGCCCCCACGGATGCTGGCCTCCTGGCAGGGTACAGCCTCCTTCCACACTGCATTAGGGCTGACTGGGTGATCAATATGCTACGGCAGCAGGGACAGTATATGATGTCTGAGGCTGGCTCATAGAAGACCCTGTGCTTCTCCCTTGCTCTCGGGGATCACCCCCTCTGGGGTAAGCCAGCTGCCCTGATGTGAGGAAGCTCAAGCAGTCCTGTGGACCAGCCACGGGGCTCGGAGCTGAGGCTTGCCACCAGCAGCCATGGGGTATGCTACCCTGCCAGTCCCCGTCGAGCCACCAGGACTCGCAGCCTGGGCCAATGTCCTGAGCCCCTAACTAGAACCCCCCGCCTGTGCTGCTCCTGAATTCCCGACCTGCAGAGGTGGATCAATGATGAATGTCTGTTGTTTTGAGCCACAATGCTTTGGGGTGACTTGCTATGCAGCAATAGAAAATACAATAAAATATAAAAGAAGAACAAAAACACAAGGTGGCTCTGGGAGAGCTCCTCAACAAATCACTGAGCATACACCCTCATTTTAGTGTCTGCTGGTGGGAAGCCTGATGGTGGACATGATGGAACAGACGTGCTGGGTGGGAAGGAAGGAGTCCCTAAAACTTCCCGCTACATGATCCACGCTGATAGGGGGATTTGTTCTGGGTGATTTAGGGACACCCAGGCGGAAATGTCCAGGAGTGGGAAGACTTTTGAGTCTAAAGACAGGCTGCAGATACAGACTTGGGATTCATCAATACCATCATCATACCAATGCCTCTTCCCCCTTCTGCGGGCAGGCACAGACCCAGCCCTTTCTAGGGTCTCGGCCCACACCCTGCTAGGGTACAGGAGGGGGTTTCTGGTAGGCTGAGAAAATAGACAGGACTCATTCGAGGTGGTCATCTTAGCGGCGGGAAGGATTATTTGTCTTGTGGATGCTTCACCAGGAGTTGGACCAGAAAGGGCTACTTTCTTCATCCCATCTCACAGCTAAGGGAGACCCCGCCCCCCCCCACCTTTTGTCTACAACCTCTCGGCACACACTTGGGCTGATCTGAAATCCTCAGATGAAAGAGGTTCGAGCAGCAAGGCCTGGCTAGCCCTGAGCCAGCTCACATGGGTGTGTGTGTGTGTGTGTGTGCAGAGGCCACCCCCATCATCACCTTGGGGACCCCAGAGCCAGGATCTCCCACCCATGCCTCAACCTCAGCTGGGAGAGTCCTTCCAGAGGGCCTCTCCTGCCACGTGGCCTTGGGTACGGGTAGGGGACTGGCCAGGGCCTGGGCCTCCAGCAGGGTGGACCCCACTCTGGCTGCCTCTAGAAATCTGGGTTGGAGATAAGCCTGTTGATTTCCAAGACTCTGAGTCCATGGGGGCTGGGCCTGAGGCCGTGACTTTCTTGCTTCTGTGTCCCCCACTGACCTGCTAAGTCTGAGCACCCCGCCTGGCATGTGGTCAGTGCCCACAGACTGGTGACACCTCGGCTTCTGGGTGTGAGGCTCTCGGCCGTGCCAGGCACACACCCACGCTTCCTGTAAATCATCTCACTGAGCTCTCAAGCCAGCTTTACAGGGGAGGCTATGGCTACGTCCACATCCGAGTTGAGGAAAACAAGTTCAGCTAATTAAGTGACCTGAGAAGGTTACACCTGTGCCACGGAAGCAGTGTTTGTCCCCCCTCCGCCCCCAGTTCATATGTTGAACCCCAATCCCAACGTGATGGTGTCTGGAGGGAGGGCCTTTGGGAGGTGATTAGGATCGGACGAGGCCACGAGGGTTATCGGAAGAGACCAGAGCGCTAGCTCACCTCCCTTCTGCCACGTGAGGCCACAAGGAGAATGTGGCCGTCTGCAAACCACAAAGAATGTCCTCACCAGAACCTGACCGGCCCGGCACCCTGACCTCAGCCCTCCAGCCTCCAGAACTGTGAGAGATAAGTGTCTGTTGTTTATTAGCCACCCAGTCAATGGTAATTTGATGTAGGAGCCTGAGCAAAACCACCTGTGAATGGCCCTCTAGCCCTCCCCAGTGGGGGGGGACAGATGGCAGTGCAGGACCCCTTGGCCTCAGCCCGCAGCCCCTTAGTCCTGTCCTGTTTCCTGGGGTCGACATGGGCAGTTGACCACCTGCAGACCCGCCTACGTGGAGGGAGGGGGGCACTGGAACTGCCCCCAAACAGGCCCCTCCTCCCCAGCCCAGCCCAGGTCTTGCGAGCCCCACGGAGCACTGATGGCCCAGAGATCCAGCACCTGAGCGCTGGCCTGCCCTGCCCAGCACTGGGGCCCGAACGCTGGGGTTCTCACCTGGGCCGTAACCTTTCTCAGGTCGCTTCATCACCTGTATTTCGTCTTCCTCAACTCTAAGATGGGCATAAAAAACAGTCCTCTCCTATTGAGCTGCTCTGAGTGCCCTGTCATCTGTCACTCCTCTCACCTGTGGGCAACTAAATCCATGCTCTGGAAAGGGCAGGGGTCTGGCACCCACAAGGCCTCCTACGGCCTGGTCTCAGCTCCCCAGGAGAGCCAGGTATACCCTGAATGAGAAGTGGGCGGTTCCAGCTGCAGCCGGTCCCCTGTGGCCCCTGCACCAGCTCCTCGTCCCCAGGCCTTGGGGCTCCCAGTCCGCCGACGCTCATTACTGTCACACGTCTGAGCCCAGCACCCCTGCCTCTTGGTGTATCCCTCCACCCACCCACCCCACACCTGCCCCGACGGGCTCCCAGCCCTCCATGGCCAGCACCCCACCTTGAAGTCTTGACACCAGGCATTCCAGAGAGAAGCCAGAGAGAAGGCCCTAAACAAAGCCCCAGATGGAGGTGCCACCCCAGAGCAAGGTTTCAGCCCCTGGGCGCCCGGGCCAGGTGCAGGGTGGGCTTGGAAACCGCCTCTCGCCCTGATCCTAGGTTCTGCTCTGAAGTGGAGGCCGCCCCAGGCACTCCTCCATCCTGCCCTGGATTTCTGCCCCTTCCTTCCTGCTGCAAGGAAGTGCATCTCTTGGAAGCTGCTGGAAACTGAGGGATGGGAGCGAAGAAACCAAAACAGAGAGAAAAGCCCAAGTGTGGAGCTGCCCTTGCCCTGGCCCTCCTGTCCCTGCCTGGGTCCCAGCCTGGACTGTGGAGCCAGCGGGAAGAGGGGCAGATCCCCCAGACCCAGAGGGGCTGGGCAGCGCCCGCGGAGTCTGGAGAGCCTCGGAGCCAGGCAGGAAGTGGACAGGAGTGAAGTGGGTGGGTGTAAAATGACACTTGGCCTCAGAGAGGAGGACAAGTGGGCATAGTGGGGACTGCAGCAAACAGAGCGGCATGTAGGGCCACAGCTACATTTGCTTACACAGCGCCTTTGTGCAAAAAAGACAAAGCCCATCTCTAGGTGGACACAGTCTTGCACCCGTGCCCCTGGCTGGTGGGCAGAGAGAGGGCTGGACCAAGCTGTCTCCTGTCTCCCCGACCCCTGCCACCTCTGTGTACACATCTTTGTGCAGGGTACAGCCTACACAACCATACCTGGTGGCTCTGGCCCCATGTAACAGGGGTGGCTACTCAACTCCAGGCCTGTAGAAACGAGGAGCTTCCCATTTTTCAAGGGCAGCTAATATGGGGATTGTATGAAATACCCTGAGGTTTACATGTTGGTAGTGAATCCAGATTTACTGCAGCCCGTGGGCCAAACAAGGCCGGTGCTGATGGTGCTGGTATGCAGCCTCCGCCGTGGATGCTGGGCCTCAGGGCAGGGTGGGCACCTCAGGTGCTGCACGAGGGGCCCAGGCAGCGCTGGCCAGCCCCCCTTGGGCACCGGGCTGCTCCGCCCAGGAAGCTCCCCCCTTACACCCCGGAGCTCGCTGGCTCAGACCACGGACACCCTACCGGCTTAGGACAGTGGATGTGGCGTGCCAGGCTGATGATGAGGTCGTGTGTGATGGGGTCCACCAGGTTCCTGAAGCTGGCGTAGCGGTACAGGACGTCGTCCAGCGAGGTCGACTCCATGCCTAGGTCCTGCAAGAGGGAGGGATGCCCAGAGCTCAGCGAGGCTCCACCTCACCCTGGAGCCCCGCCCAACGTGCCCAGACTGCCCCCTGACCAGGGAGGAGACCCCTCCAAAGTGGCTTCCCATCCCACACGGAAGCATTTACAGAAAGTCCCCCGGGGGCCAGACAAGCCCCTGCAGAGACGGCCCTCCCTAGATAGCCCCCCAGCCTTTGCCTCTCCAGTTCCCCCAAGGAGGAAGCCAAGGGTGGTGGGCCACAGCGCTGGTGGCTGCTTCTCCACCTGGGACAAAATTTGGACACGGCGTGATGGTAAAACTCTTGTGCTTTGTGACAGGACCACGTATTGGTATTTATTTGCTTTCTTTTTGCTTCTGAGGTCATTCTTACGGCTCCTTCTGTGAAGGACCCCGCCTTGGTGTTCCTCTGCCTTGGGGGGTTGGGTCTCTGAGTTGTGGGGTTGAAAGGAGAAGCTGCCAGGCACCCAGAAGAAAACCCCACCAGCCCTCCCCCTAAGAAAGGGTGTCAAGTGAGGTCCTCGTAACAGGAGGGGCGGGAGCACAGAGGCAAGGGGCACGGAGCGGGCGGGGGCCATGGCAGAAACCTCTGGGGCAGAGGTTCCCCAAGCCTGGGGAGGGACAAGGGCTGGGAGCATCTGCAGAGGCCCCTGTCCACCAGCAAGAGACCCCACGGGCTTGGCCAAGAGCAGTGACCAGTCTGGGTCCTAATTCCCGGGGCCTCGCTCCAAATGTTCTGGACTGTACAAGACCTGAAGACTCTTGTCCAACCCCAGGGAAGGGGTAGGCCCCCCAGCCACGGCTAAGCTTGAATTTCCCACCAGCCAAGCTGGCGGGGGCTTGAAACAGTTAATTGCTTTAGAGAAGTAAAGAAAGATGGTTTTCTACCCCAGGGTGCTGGACTAAACGTGTGCCCTCTGTCTGTGGAAGAGCTTGGGTACGGCTTCTGACTCTTCTCAAACCCCCTCTCCAGTTTCTGTTGTCCTTGGCCGGAGCTGTGGTTCCCTCCTAGCTTGGGGCCTTGCACAGAGCAGAAAGGAACAAGGGCATTCCCATCTGAGGACTGCCCCACCCTAGGCCCCCTGGGCCCCCAAGCCGTATGTGGAGCTGCCCCATCACCGCCCAGAGAAGGCAGGCTCCCAGCCTGGGTTGCCATGGTCCAGCCACCTGCGGACAGGAATGTGTGGTGACAGGTGAGTCCCAGCTGGGGTTTGCTCCCTTGTCATTTCGGTGAGTTAGCCTGAACTTTTCTAAATACCTTCCCCATGTGATTCTTAGAAATCCCTGAAAGCAAGTAGGCTGGGTATCCTTATTCCCAATTTACAGAGGAAGAAGCTAAGGCTCAGAGCAGCTGACTTTTTTTTTAACTCACCGTCAGAATTTCAGGAATGGAATGTAGGACTGGTGGCTACAGTTAGCACAGCTGTGTGGGACACTTGAGAGTTGTGAGGACAGTAGATTCTAAAAATCCTCATCACAAGGAAGAAAACATGTTTTCAAACTATATGAGGTGATGAATGTTAACTAAACTTACTGTGGTAATTATTTTGCAATATTTGTAAGTCAAGTAATTATGCTATACACCTTAAACTTAGTGCCAAGTCAATTATACCTCAGTAACACAGAAAGAAAAATAAATTGCATGTAATAAAGATGTTAAAAAAAAAAGAATTTCAGAAATGGTAGGGGTGGGCTTCCACGTGGGCCTGGGGCCTGTCTTGGGAGGATCTGCCTTGTCTACCCCTGGGGTGAGCTGGGCAGCAAGCAGGCTGGAGGGCGGGGATGCTGCCCTGTGGTTTGGCCGCTGACATTTCTAAGAGCAAAGAGAGAAAGGGCTTTGCTGGGGTATCTGGAGGGGCCGTGCGCTCTGTCCCATGGGAAGCCTCGCGAGTCCAGGTCCTAGCGGGGTCCCCCCCACCGCAATGGTTCCGGGAGCTCTGCCTCCACCTCCCTGTTGGAAGAAATGGGTCTCGAGTGCCATCGAGGACACAACGGGCCAGCCTTGGGCTGTTTCTGTTTGGCAGGAATGAGCCTCAGAGGCAGCGGCCGTGCCCAGCGCCAGGTCCTCTGGCTGCGGAGATAACTGACACGGTCTGGCGTGGACGCGGTGAGGGAGGCGCCGGCTCAGGGTGCGGACAGGTCCAATCGTGCCGTGGACCTGTCCCCACCTGGCTTGTCCAGCCCCTCAGCCTCCCGGGAGGCATCCGGGGCAAGCTACCCGTGTCACTGCGTCTCAGCCTCCTCGTATGTAAAATGGGGACGGTGACCCCGCGTCACAGGTGGGCGAGGGACATAAACCTAGTAACACAAGGTAACGACTCCGCAGGGAAGAGAATCACCAGCTGAGCTCCCCTCCCCCTTCGGTGCCCCACCCCCCGCCACGTGCACAGGTTCTTAGTCTCTTTTTGGATACCAGGCCCATTTGAGAACGTGACAAAAGCCATGACCTCTCTCTCTAGAAAAGCCCGGGAGTCGGGGCAGGACAGGGAGCCTGGCGCACAGTCCACACCGACCTCATGGTCAGCAGGGCATGCCAGGGCCGCGGGGAAGCTAACTGTCACCAAGCAAAGTGCAGACCCTGGCGCCGCCCTCTGTGTGGTAGGAGAGGCTGGGAATATAGGAAGCGGAATTCAGGCTGTCAATACGTGGACGAGAGACCTCTTCCCCCTTGGGGTCCGTTTCCCCATCTGTGAAAGGGGCAAACGGACCACACTCGTAGTTACTGAGCCGTGTCCCAAGACCTTGGGGCTGAGGATGACAGGAGAGAGGCCAGAAGAGTCAGCGAGGCTTTGGGCCCAGCTCTCCACGCAACAGCTCTCTGGCTGTCCTTCAGGGTTTTTGTTTGTTTTTTTTTTTTTTGCGGTACGCGGGCCTCTCACTGCTGTGGCCACTCCCGTTGCGGAGCACAGGCTCCGGACGCGCAGGCTCAGCGGCCATGGCTCACGGGCCCAGCCGCTCCGCGGCATGTGGGATCTTCCTGGACCGGGGCACGAACCCATGTCCCCTGCATCAGCAGGCGGACTCTCAACCACTGCGCCACCAGGGAAGCCCTTGTTTTTGTTTTTGTTTTTGTTTTTTAAAGTAGTTCTGTTGTCAGAGAAGTTTGAAACCCCGGGACTGGATGGCTGCTTGCGTTTCTTGGGTTCCTACCAGCCCTGCCCCGTCTTCCCACTCCCCTCCCCCTCCTTTCCAGGCCAGTAGAGGCCATCCCATCCTGGCAGGACCAAGGAAACCCTAGCTGCCAAGCCAGGACGCTGGGGCAGGTGTGGGAAGATGTAAACTGTCCTTCCCCAGCCCCCCGCCCCCTGCCACGCACATCCCGCCCTGCATGTCCCCACCCTCCCTGTCAGTCTGGGTGCCCAGCCTGCTGACAGTGGGTCCCTCTCTCCACGCTGCTGCTGTTGTCTGGGGTCATGGAATTGTGGCTGGGGAGGGCGCAGAGGGTGGGAGAAGGGAGAAGGGAGGGGGGAGGGGGAGGGGGGAGGGGGAGGGGGGAGGGGGGAGGGGGGAGGGGAGGGGGGAGGGAGGGGGTCTCCCCAGGAAGGCAGATGTGCTCTGGGTAAGTTACCTGTGAGTCATGGCCACCGCCCGCCCTGTGAATTCCAGCTGGGGTGGGGCTCCCGGAGGTCCCAGGGCTCTGGGTTACAAGAAGCTGCAACAGGGAGACCCAGATGGGGGCCTGACAGACGCTGCTGCAGTTTCATCGCTTTATTCCTTTACTTCGACCCCACCTAGGCCCCTGGAATGCTTGTGCGGCTTTCAGACACCTCACATGTCCTGAGGGCCTCGGGCCACGTCTGGCGTCCTTGGTGTCCTCTCCGTGTCACCCACCAAGCCACCCACATTGTCACCCATACTGGGGACAAATGTGTCATGACTGCACTGACAGTGCTACATACCCTGCCCACCAGGGACCTCACAGTTCCGCTCTGCCCTGGCTGCCTGTCGGGGTGGGGGAATGAGGCGGGTGGAAGAACCAAGTCGATGTGCGGCTCCTCCAGGCTGCCCCGGGCGACTGCTTTGGCCTTGGAGGGGCTGGCCTGCCTTGCAAATACCAGGCGCTGCGGAGACTCCTAGCTTCCTCATTGTGTATCTAAATGGTACTATCTCTAGGACCTGTGCGTGTGGACGGTTCCCGATCAGAAAACCTGGGAACATCAGCCCGAGTCACTGCTTTGGGCAGCTTGGCACGGAGAGTGTCGCTGGCCTGCGACCAAGGGGGTGAACGGCAAGCACGTGTCACCTCAAAGAAGTGGGGCTCCCATGTTACTGAAGCTTGAAGAACCAGGTTTGGGGACTCACTCCAGTGGGAAGAGTGAGGGGTACGGCTTTCCAAAAAGCAAGCAGAGATTCACAGTATTTCTCAAAGTGTGAAGGGGGTCCTCAAGACCCTTTCAGGGCCTCTGTGAGGGCCTCTTTTCCAATGACACAGCAGCATGATGCTACATTTTCTTTGTAGACTTCAACCAGAACAACCTACTACAAGACATCGAATGCAGAAGCAGTGCGTGTGAGAATCCAGCTGTCTTCTACTAAGCCAGCCACACATGAAAGGGAGTCACAAAACTATGAAACAATGCCGCTCTTCTCACTATATTCTTTCTTTTGGAAAATATAGTTATTTTCACAAAAATTTCTTTCACATTGCAAGCTTATTAACTTTAAATGAATGAATAAATAAATCTTTAAAATATTTTTGTTTTTATTTCTTATACAGCAGATAGCATTTATAAGATATGACCCACATAGAGAAAACCTCTTTGAGGTCCTCAATAATTTAGAGTATAAAGGTTCCTCAAAAAATTAAAAACAGAACTACCATACAATCCAGCAATCCCACTTCTGGGTATATATCCAAAGGAAATGAAAACGTACTATCAAAGAGACAACTCCACTCCCATGTTCACTGCAGCATTATTCACAATAGCCAAGACACGGCGACAACCTAAGTGCCCATCAACCTATGACTGGATATAGCAGCTGTGGTCTATATACACAATGGAATACTATTCAGCCGCGAGAAAGAAGGAAATCCTGCAACAACGTGGATAGACCTTGAGGACATTATGCTCAGTGAGATAAGTCAGAGAAAGACAAATACTGTATGATTTCACTTATGTGTGGAACCTAAGAAGAACTGAAAACTCTGAAAAACAGAGTGGATTGGGGCTGGGGGGTAGGGGAATGGGAGACGGTGTTTAAAGGTACATACTTGCAACTAGAAGAAAAATAAGTCCTGGAGACTAATACACAGTACAACTATGAAAGACAACAAAACTATTGTTACCAACACTAGAAGAAGTGATATTTATGGGACAAGACAGGGGTGTTGGCTAACGCTACAATGGCAACCACATTGCAATATAAATGTATCAAGTCAATACATTGTGGGCCTTAAACAATGTTATACGTCAATTATATCTCAATTTAAAAGAGTTAAAAAAGTATAAAGAGGGCTCTTGGACTTCCCTGGTGGTCCAGTGGTTAAGACTCTGCGCTTCCGCTCAAGGGGGTGTGGGTTTGATCCCTGGTCTGGGAAGTTCCGCACGCCACGCAGCACGGCCAGAAACAAAAACAAAAACAATTAAATTAGAAAAAATAAAGAGGGTTCTTGATACCGAAAACAGCTGGAGAACCGCAGGGCTAGAAGCATGGGATACCCTGGGAGAAAGGGGCTAAGCTGAGCCAGGCTAGGAGCCAGGGAGCCCCTGGGGAGGGTGTAGCTTCCCTGCTATGCTCTCTCCCATCACTCCGACCCTCGGCGAGGCTCCCTGTTGATGCGGGTGTGGTTTTGGTGGTGGGGCGGGGTGGGGGGTCTGGGAGAGGAAGCTCAGCCCATGCCCACAGCTCGTGTCTGGTGTCTGGGAGCAGAAGCGCTATCAATCTCGGGGGCTGGCCCCCAACTAGTGAGCTGGCACCGTGGGGACCCCGGGCAGCTTCAGAGGGGGCACCCAGGACGTCGGCAGCGCTTGGGGTGGAGGGTCAGCGGGGAATTTTGACACTTGCCTGACGGCCAGCCTCTCCTCTTCTTGGCCTTTCTGAGTATAATCAGAGATTTTAGATCCAGGTCACTGCTCTTATTGTTTTAGTTTGTGGGTTTTTTTTTTTTAATTGTTAAAGGCACTCCATCGATGATAAAATTTGGCCATGTGCATTCAGTTTGAACACAGATTTGCACGTCTTTGGGACTGAGCTAACGTTCAGGGCCGCCACTCAGCCCTTCCCTGGAGCTGCTCCCATACCTGCACCTCATGCCGTCACTGCCCGAGAACGTCATCCAGAATGAATACATGGGTGGTTATTTTCTGAGCTCTAGCCTACCTGAAAAACCTTTATGTTAACGTCGTACCTGAAGGCAACCTGGCTAGAGAGAAACTAACCTTCAAAACGCGGTAGCCCCCTGGTACTCAGCATGGCAGGCGACTCTGAGGCAGTCTGGTTTTTGTGTCTTTAGCTGCTTTTTCTGCCCAGACGTCCATGGGATTGTCTTTGACAATAACCTCTAGCTGCCTCTCCTGGATGGTCTCAGCACACGGTACCCCCCTTCCCAGGAACATCAGTTCAACATACGGCGTAGCCCAAAAAGCAGCCGATGTCTTTACAGCAATCTCACAAGGTCACCAAAAGGGCACCCTCGTGACAGCCCACCCAAACTCCTAACATCCCTTCCTTGTGTCTCCCCCAAGACCCCACCTGTCCCTCAGTGGCTCATCTCGACCCTGCAACCTCTCTCCGCACCCAGCCCTTCCCTTCCTAACACAAATCAAATCAACTCCTCTGGCTCATCCAGTTCTTAGCTCAAGCCACCGCCAGCCCCACTCCAACCAGAAGAAGCCAGTGTTGAGGATGGACACACAGCTGGAGCTCCTGTGCATTGCCGGTAGGAACGTGAAGTGGTGCAGCCACCGTGGGGAACACTACGGCGATCCCTCAAAAAATTAAAAACAGAGTTACCATATGACCCAGCGACTCCACTTCTGGGTACATATGCCAAAGAACTGAAAGCAGGGACTCAGACAGATCCTTCTACGCCTATGTTCATAGCAGCATTATTCACAATGGTCAAAAGGCGGAAATGACCCAAGTGTCCATCAGCTTCTACAGACGCACGGATAAACAAAGTGTGGTATATGTCTACAACGGAATAAGAAGGAATGAGATCTGACATATGCTACACTGTGGATGATCCCTGAGGACATTACGCTGAGAGAAATCAGTCATAAAAGGATGATTCCACGCATATGAGGTACCCAGAGAAGTCAACTTCATAGACACAGAGTAGAACGGCGGGTGCCAGGGGCTGTGGGGGAGAGAGGCTGGGGAGTTGTTGTTTCATGGGGACAGAGTTTCAGTTTTGCAAGATGAAGAGTTCTGAGGATGATGGTGGTGAAGGTTGCAAAACAATGTGAATGTGCTTAACGATACTGAAGTGTAGAAATGGTTAATTTAAGATGGTAAATTTTATGTGATGTGCATTTTGCAACAATTTAAATTTTAAAAAAGGTCCTGCGACCCAGGAAGGCAAAAAACAGACACCTTCCTGAGATAACGAGGGAGCACATGTTTCTGGCCATTGTTTTTCTGCCTGCCACACCTGGTTATTACAATTTTTTACCACTGTGTGTCTAGTTGTGGGTGTTTTCTTTGAATTTACCTTCAGTGTTGGGGTCATTCCATCTACAAACATGGACCTTGTTATAGCCTGTCTCCTTATCAGGAGAGCGGATGCTGGCTCTGAGCGCCTTCTGAGCTGACCTCTTCTCGTGTTCATCCCGTAACACACGCCCGTGGACGGGCCGGGTTTGCTTCTGCCACTGACTTCATGTCCGGCACCGTCAACCCCACTCCCACTGCTTCCAGTCAGGACTGTGTGTTGGCCAGTGTTTCGAATCCTTGCAGTTCTTATTTTGCTCATTAATCTCCCTTTTCATCTCACCCTCCGTTTTTTTTTCCTTTTTTGCCTCTTTTCGTGACATTTTGTTCTTTTCCCACAAAGTTCATTTCCCCCGGATCCTGCCGTAGATCATTCCAGAGTCAGGGTCCAGCCTCCACAGTATTTACCCGACGCACAGGGTTATTTTCTCCACTTGCTCACCCCTGAAGGAGGGGTGATCTAGTGAGGCCCCATCCACCATCTGTCTAGTGTGATGTTATGATTTAAAATAAGAAATAGATATTTGGTCTTTGTCCTCTTTCTGGCACAGAGCTCCTAAAACCTGCGGAATTTCCTAACTGATGAGAGAGACAAAGGTGTCTTTTGTTATGAGATGACTTTTTTAATGACTTTATTTTGGTTAATGAGGTGACTTTTGGAAGGCCCCTTGGTCACCTGAGGATGAGGCCAGGGGAACCAACCATGCCATTAGAGGTTGGAGCTTTCAGTCCCGTCCCTATCTCAGAGCGCGGAGAGGGGATGAAGAGAATCAGTCACCAATGGCCAACGAGGTACTCAGTCGAGCCTACGTGATGAAATCTCCAGAAACTCTCCAAAGTGCGGGGTTCAGAGAGCTTCTGGGTCAGTGAACACGGGGAGGTGTGGAGAGTGGACACCTGGAGGGCTGGAAGCTCCGTGTCCTTCCCCACACCTGGCCCTGTGCCTCTCTCCCATCTGGCTGTTCCTGAGTTACATCTTTTTTTTTTTAATTTATTAATTTTTGGCTGTGTTGGGTCTTGGTTGCTATGCGCAGCCTTTTCTCTAGTTGCGGCGAGCAGGGGCTACTCTTCGTTGTGGTGCACAGGCTTCTCATTGCGGTGGCTTCTCTTGTTGCAGAGCACAGGCTCTAGGCTCACACGGGCTTCAGCAGTTGTGGCATGTGGGCTCAGTAGTTGTGGCGCACGGGCTCAGCTGCTCTGTGGCCTGTGGGATCTTCCTGGACCAGGGCCCGAACCCGTGTCCCTTGCATTGGCAGGTGGATTCTTAACCACTGCGCCACGAGGGCAGTCCTGAGTTACATCCTTTTATAATAAACTAGTGAGTAAAATGTTTTCCTGAGTTCTGTGAGCCACTCTAACAAATTAATCCAACCCAAGGAGAGGGTCATGAGAACCTCCAAACTATAGCTGATTGGTCAGAAGCACAGGTAACAACCTGGACTTGTGATTAGAGTCTGAAGTGGGAGGCTGCCTTGTGGGATCCCCTTAACCTGTGGGATCGGACACCATCTCTGGATAGAGAGCATCAGAATTGAGTTGAATTGTAGGACACCCAGCTCGTGTCAAGGAACTAACTGTTTGTTGGTGTGAAAACCACACCCGTACGTTGGAATTTTAACCAGAATCTTGACCTTGTCCCACGGCTGCCTCCCTGGATAAGAGCTGAGTCCACCTCTCAGGTTCTGGTTTGTAAGGAGTCCAGCCTGGGGAACACACCCTGGACACTGAGCTAATGTGACTCTGACCTTGGGAAGGGACATCTTTGCCCGCCTCCACAGCCTGGGCCGCCAAAACTCCAAAGGTGGAGTCTGTGGAAACCCACAGTGGTATCCATATCCCAGGACTTCCCCATCCCTGGCTGAGCCCACGGGCCACGCTGGACTGCCAGCGGCCACCGCTCGCGGGTTTCCCTCTCTCCCGCCTGCCTGGTGGAGGTAGCGTCTGAGGGTGGCTTTCTCCAAATACACGCAGAGATGCCTGGGGAGGGTGCAGTGAGGGCAGCATTTCTGCCCCCAAATCACTGCTCGCGTGGGAAAGGGGCAGCTGCCTGACTTCCTCCGACTGGGGAGAAGGGGGCGTCCCCTTCCTCTGGGAGGTCTCAGCTTCCGGGGGGAGCCGGGGCAGCTCCATCTGTCTCAGAGCTGGAAGGGGTTCCTCCCAGACCGCCCACCTTTCTAGGCTTTCAGGAATTTTCATCTGTTTTTGGTGTGTCTCCGCAGGTATTTTAGGCCGAAGCCACTCAGGAGGCTGCCACGCACTCGCTATTTTAAACCACGAGCACCCTCCTGCCTTTTAAGTTCCAGGTTTTGGGCCTGTTCCCAGAAGGAAGGCCCTGCGGGAAATGAGCTTGTGTCTGTCTCTCTCCTCCAGGCATGAAGCTAGGGCTCCTGCAACCGAGCCCGGGGAAGGAGCAGGCAGCAGGCTCCGCATATTAAGCAGAAAAGGTAGCCAGCTGCATTGAAGCCACCGGAGTCCACGTGCGCGGGGCGATAATGAGGCAGTGATCCTCTTCCGGAGCATCAGAGGCCACTATTCCGGGGGAGGGACACAGTCTGCGGTACTGGCCTGCCTGGGCGACCGGTCTCCGTGTCCCCTCCCCCCTGACATTCTGGCTGCCTCATGGATTCCCAGGGGAGGGACGGGAACTGCCAGGTGCTGTCAGGGAAATGCAGCCCCAGGAAGCCGCCAGGGGGAGAAGCCAGAAGAGCTCGATGTGAATGAAGACCATGGCCTCTAAGGAAGGTGGGCAGAGTCTTAAAAGTGCCACTGGGGATGGACGGGACACCCGGGGCAAGGTACACACCACGTGTGAGAAACAGAAACGGATGCGCCGGGCTAAATGGCAGCGCCCAAAAGACAACTCCACATCCCTAGTCCCCAGAATGTGTGCATTTATCTCATTTGGAAAAAGAGTCTTTGCAGATTAAGTTAAGGATCTCAAGATGAGATCATCTTGGGTTACCCAGTTGGGCCCTAAATCCAACGACAGGTGTCCTTACAAGAGACGGACACAGAGAAGAAGGGGATGGGAAGATGGATGCAGCCAGAGTGAAGAGTGAAATCTCCCGACAGCCTCTCAAGGGAGTGTGGCCTGCCGACACCTTGATTTGAGGCTTCTGGTCTCCAGAGCAGTGAGAGAAGTTTCTGTTGTTCTAAGCCACCAAAACAGTGGTTGTCTGTGATGGCAGCCCTAGGAAACTAATACACCGGATGGAAACAGTGGTGGCATTTTCCCCAGGGGACGCACCAAGGCGAAAGGTTAGGGCAGGTGGGCGGGGACCCCTTTCCTCCTCTGGCCTGTGCTGACCTCAACCAGGAGCACAGCTGTGGGCAACTGGGACCGTTATCGGCAGAAACCTCCTTGCTGCTTCCACCAGCCCTGGGTCCTCTCTGGGTGCGTGCACCCCCGACACACTCCCCTTTGCTGTCTGCTCCCAGAGGTGGGACTGGGCTAGTCAGAGATGCTCCCTGTAGGGACTTCCCTGGCGCTCCAGTGGTTAGGACTCCGTGCATTCACTCCCGAGGGCCTGGGGTTCAATCCCTGGACAGGGTTAACCAAGATCCCACAAGCCGGGTGGCACAGCCAGAAAAACAAAAGAAATGCTCCCTACAGGACCACATCCCCTAAGACGGTTTCCAGCCCAATGCGAGAAAGAACATTTAAAAACAAGTGGTGGGCTTCCCTGGTGGCGCAGTGGTTGAGAGTCCACCTGCCGATGCAGGGGACACGGGTTCGTGCCCCGGTCTGGGAGGATCCCACGTGCCGCAGAGCGGCTGGGCCTGTGAGCCATGGCCGCTGAGCCTGTGCGTCTGGAGCCTGTGCTCCGCAATGGGAGAGGCCACGGCAGTGAGAGGCCCGCGTACCGCAAAAAAATAAATAAATAAAAATAAAAACAAGTGGTAAAGGGAATCCTGACACGCACTCCAACAGGATGAACTGGGAGGACAGGATGCTAAATGAAATAAGCCAGTCACAGAAGGACACATACTGTACGATTCCACTCGTATGAGTTCCCTAGAGGAGTCCAATCCATAGAGGCAGAAGGTAGGATGGAGGTTGCCAGGGGCTGGGGAGAAGGGGATGGGGAATTAGTGTTTAATGGGGACAGAGTTTCAGTTTGGGAAAATGAAGAGTTCTGTAGATGGATGGTTGCACAACACTGTAGATGTGCTTAATGCCACTGAACTGTACACATAAAAGTGGTTAAAATGATAAGTTTTATGTTATCTACACTTTACCACAATTTAAAAAAATCAAGTAGTGAGTTCACAGACACTGGAACTATGTCAGTGGGGAGAGATCCCTTAGTGCTGCTGTAGCAGGAGTTCTGTACCAGGAGGGAAGGTCGCTGCTAAGGACTCTTCCTTCTGGCCCCCTGGGATGAGTCATTAGCGTGGCCTTGGATGCACGATCCCGGAGCCAAGGGCATGGGGTGTGCACCATCCAAGAGGACACCGCTAAACAGCTGAAGAGGTGGGGCCCTGAGGGCAGGAAGAACAAGCAAGGACGGATGAAAGGAACAGCAGCAGACAGCATCTAGCCCAGCGGTGAAGCCGCCAGGACAGGGGAGTTGGAGGGGGGCAGTTCGGGGTACTGAGGACAGAAGGTCGCTCTTGGGCTGCTCCGTTGCCTCTTAACCCTGAAGGCGTTGAATTACACCGGCAGACACTAGAGGAATGCAGCTCAGATACACCTAGAAATTCATAAATCTGGCACTTCACACACTTGTAACACTTCAGAGAATCACGTAAGTCAGAGTACCTAACAGATGAGGCCTGCAATTCCGATTTGAAAGGGGTAAGTGAGTAACTGACTTTAGGCTTATGATTTTAAGCGGGACGCTGAAGGAGGATCTGGCTGAGTTTGTGACAGTTTTGAAATGTTTAACAGAATTTAATACACCTTATTTATAAGCTTATTACATTTTAAGAACTGTTCAGGAGCTTGGGAAAGTCCTGCTTTTTAGGATGGCTATTTATAAACTTCAGAAAACTGGATGTAGTAAATTTGTAAAATCACTAAGATATTGAAAGAAACTTAACCAAGTTATAAGCACTCTACCCTTAAATGTGATCATTTAAATCTACTAGATTCATAAACAGAATAATGGCATTTGTAGCTTAGACTTAAAATCTTAGGGAAACAGTAGGCTTTAACATTTTTCGTTCAGTATGTTGAATCGTAATTGAGAAAATCTAGCACCCATGAGTACTGCGTGTGTCTGTATATATGTGCGTGTATGTGTGTGTGTGGTGTGTGTGCACAAACACGTCCCAAGGACACCATAAACCTCCCAGGGACACGACGATGAGGCCGAGGTCCGGGCGGGCAGCTGTCGTGTGTGTAGCCCGGGGAGGGAGGCCAGAGGCGCGCGCGCACGCACGCACGCACGCGCACGCACACACACACACACACACACACACACACTCTCAGACTTCAGAAACACCAAACAGCAAAGCAAACTTGAAGAAGTCATAAAAACAACCGCCGCATTGGCCTCTCCCTGAAAGAAACCCGCTGGCATTGGCCTGCTTGCTGGCAAGGCTGCTCCCGCCGGCTCCAGGGCGGGTGCTGCCCCTCGGGCCCCCGGCCGCCGCTGCCCTGCCCACTTGCCTGTCCGGCTGAGGGGCGAAGCCGGTTCTCTCGTCCCATCGCAGGGCCGCCATCCCCCAGGGGTGGCTGGGGGCTCCTCCACGACCACCGGCCCTTCAGGGTTTGAAGGCGGGCACCCTGGCAGGCGACCCTCCTTAACTGTGACAAGGGCCTGGTGGGTCTGCTCTCCCCGCCAGGACACAGCGTGCTGGCTTCACGGCTGCACGTTATTTGTGTTTTAACTTTGAGGTCTTTAAAAATGACACTCTCTGCACAAAGCAGGCCTCTGGAAACAGATGTTTGACCATTGCCAAGTGTAATGCAATTAAAATCCAAGAAACAGCAGTAGCAACAAATAAATAAAAGGCCGCTGTCTCTTCAGAAAAACATAAAATCAGCCGGGAAGCACAGCAGGCCTGAAGAGGGTTTGCTCTGCCCGCTGTGGTCACAGGTCCACCCAGGCTCTGCTCAGGCAGGGCAGGAGCCCCCCAGGCTCCAGGCCTGAGGTAGCCCCTAGGTCACTGTGTGGCCCCGGGCACGTGCCCCCCGCCCCTGTGCCTTCCTCCCATCTGATGTTTTAGCCACCGCTTTAAGACTGAAAGGCTGGGAGCATTCGCACTACTTCCCAAACTTATTTTCCAGCCGCCCGCTCCCCAGAGCACCTTGTGGGCTTATGACTCTGCAGAAAGGCTGGGGCCAGCAGGTCCCTGAGGTCCACCCGCTCCTACATTCCACAGATTCTCAGCACTCTGTCATCCATCCCGCGCCCTCCTGATCTGTGCTTGGGAAATAATCCGTTGTTGATGGCTTCCGGTGAATGCATTTAAGCCCATTTGTCTTTCCATGTGGTTACTGTTGCCCATTTTAAATAAAAGGTTTGGTCCATTGTGGAAGGAAATGCAGAAGAAGAAGCGGTGGAGGAGTGACTTCAAGGCTCCTTCTGGCTCCCTGACAACCTGCTTTCAAAGCAGGACAGGCTTCATGGGACAGCCCACTTCTCAGAGTGAGACGTCAAGGACCAGAGGGTTGTGATCCAGAGGCAGCGCAAGGGGACCCCGGGGGCCTCCGGAAGTTTCTTACCCGCCTCCCCCAGACATCAGCCCTGGAGGACAAGTGTAACAGTCAGGGTTCTCCAGAGGAACAGAGCTGATAAGAGGGGTGTGTGTGAGAGAGAGGGATGTGTGGGGAATAGTGACTGTGGGAACTGGCAGGTCTGAAGGCAGGCAGCCTGGGGCAGAATTCCTCCGCCTTTTCTCTCAAGGGACTTCAACTGATTGCAAGAGGCCGATCCACACTACAGAAGATCACCCGCTTTACACAAGGTTGACTGATTTAACGTTAATCTCATCTAAAAAGTATCTTTGCGGCAACATCTAGACTCACATTTGACCAAAAACTGGGTAACATGGCCTTGCCGAGATGGCACATAAAATCACCCCCACCCCCCACAAACTAGGGGTCTTTACCACTTTAAATCTCTAAGTCAGGGCTTCCCTGGTGGCGCAGTGGTTGAGAATCTGCCTGCTAATGCAGGGGACACAGGTTCGAGCCCTGGTCTGGGAGGATCCCACATGCCGCGGAGCAACTAGGCCCGTGAGCCACAACTACTGAGCCTGCGTGTCAGGAGCCTGTGCTCCGCAACAAGAGAGGCCGCGATAGTGAGAGGCCTGTGCACCGCGATGAAGAGCGGCCCCCGCTTGCCACAACTAGAGAAAGCCCTCGCACAGAAACCAAGACCCAAGACAGCAAAAAATAAATTAATTAATTAATAAACTCCTACCCCCAACATCTTCTTTAAAAAAAAAAAAACCTCTAGGTCAGAGGCAAGGCCAGGGCACAGCCTCCAAGAATCCGGGTGAGCAGAGATGAGTCACACAGGACAGGGAGTCCAGCTCGAACGCAGCTCACACCCAAGTGCAGGGGTAAGAGGTCCCCCAGGTCCACGGCCGCGGGCGAGGCCCTGCCTGCGCTCCAGCTCAGCTGATTTCCCCAAGACCTTTTCTCTGGGCAGCGGGGGTTGGGGGGGCAGCAGTGGACCCAGGGAAGGAGCCCCGGCCAGGTGGACTCGTCCCCATCTTTAAGGCCCTGCTCCACCTCGGGGCCTCACTGCCCCACAAGTGGAAGAACCAGGAGCCACAACCAGCAGCAACAAGAAAGAATCAGTGAGCCTCAAAGGCTGCAAAGGGCAGTGTCCTTGGGGAGGGAGGGCTTTTGCCTGGTCTCTGGGAGGTCACCGAGTTTGTCCACAGCTTCCAGGGACCCTGGGAGGGCCGGGGTGGAGGTGGAAGTGGGTGAAGTGAAAGGGCCAAAGTGACAGGCCCAAGTGGAGGCCCAGAGCCTCCTGCCCGGGACCCAGGTCTCTCTCCCCATCCCAGGGTCCCTGGGTTCTGCCCACAGGACTTCCTTGGTGGCGTCTCCCCCGCAAAGCACGGCCCAGGCGCAACACACTGGCTCTCACGTCCCCAGCCAGCTGCCTCTGCTCCTTTGGGTTTCCTGGCCAGCTCCTTCCAGCTTTCCAAAACTGTTTCTCCAGTTCCATCCTGCTCCCCCAACTTCCTGAGCCTCTGGCCCCCTCACAGTGCCCTCTTCTGGGCCCTCGCATGTGGACCAGCCTCCCACTGAGATGTGTCACACCGAAAACATCTCTATTATTCTCCCCCTGCTTGACTGGGCCGGTTCTCAACCAGCAGGTGATTTCTGGAGAGATGGGAATTCTCAGAACAGGTGACTTGGAAACTTGTGTCTGAGTTTGCATCTCCGAGAACCTCCCCACTTCCGATGGTCCCTGGGCTGGCAGCTGTTTGGAAACCCCATGGGAATTTTTACCCCAAAACTCCACAACTGCAGAAGAAAACAGAAAACGTAGATTGGCCGATGATAATGTTAAGATGCTCAGAAGACTGGCTCGTACTAGGAAAAACTAAACTGAAGGGAGTTATTTCATCTGGACATGTGGAGGTTATTTACAGGGGGTGGAAGCATCCAGCCCTAATTTCCCGCAGAATCAGTGGAGGCGGGGATGCAAACAGTCTGGGAAGCTGGAGGGGAATTCCTGGTCCCCAGGACATGGGGGAGGGGCTGGAGTCCGTGGGAGCCCAGCAAGGAAGGACTCTCTGATCTACCTGTGTCCCCCGTGATGCTCCCCACTGAGCCTGACTCCAGACCCACTGATGTCTTTGCATCTGTCCAACACCCTTGGAGAGGCAGGAGTGTTGACCTGGAACCTTCTAGAAGAAGATGCCCGATCGTTTCAGCTCCCTGATTCAGGAGGGAGAGGGTAAGCGTTCAGCTCAGAGGCAGAAATCATGTTCTGGCTGACACTGCACTGTTCCCTGCCGTAGGTGATGTGGGAAGGCCATGCCCGAGGGGGCAAATGGGAGAAGGGGTGAGCCTCCTGACTGGCTTCAGCTGATAAAGACTGAACTTCTGTGCACCTTCACCGAGGATGCTAAGTACAGCTGTGCAGGATGCACACTGCACAAGGGTGTCTGGGTGGGCCTGAACTCACCAAGCCTTGACTTTGTCTCTGCCAACCAGAGAGGTGTCTTCTTCTACTTCTCACAAAGGCACTGTATGGGCCAGGAGCTGCCTTACATCTCACTGAAGGACTGAGCTGATGAGGCACCACTGGGCCACCTGGACTCACTCACTGAATGGCCTTCACGCCCCCAGAGTCCTTGGTTGCCAGGAGCAGGGGTGTGGCCACGCTCCACTGTGCGGGTAGTGAGCTCATGAAACACACTCCTTACTGGGACCACCCTCTCTTTGGGCTGTGCTCCGCTCTCCACCTCCTCCAATTTCATCTTGGCCTCCACTGCCTCATCATCCCACTTTAACAAACAAACCACTGAAAAAGTACCACTTGGAGGATGTGCTGGGGGACAGGGGGCCAAGGGCCTGGGAAGGGAGTGTGAACAGGAGAGGCACAGGTCTGAGCACCAGGACCGCTGGGAGGGGCCAGGTAGGGCAGGTGAGACAAAGCCCCAACTAGGAAGTGGGGGGCTGGTGCCCTGCAGCTCCCAGCCCAGCTCCTGGTCCATTTGGGAGCCTGGAGGGAGGAAGGGTTTGTGCTGGTGTGCAGAGGTCAGCCCCAAGGGTCTGCTTCCCTCCAGAAGCCCCTCCCCGTGTCCCAGCTCTTGCACAAGCTGGGGACAAGGGAGTGACATCAGTGCACGACTGTGAATCCGGCTCAGGTGGGAATGAACGGGTCCATCCCTGAATCCACGGGAGTCTGGTGGAACCTGCGTGGTGGCAGGGAACCTCAGTGGTCATCTCAGCCACACAGCCCTTCACTTTGTTGGTGGGGAAACTGAGGCCAGAGAAGGGAAGGGGCTGGCAAATTAGAGCCTGAGCTGGGACCAGAGCCAAGGTCCCCCCAGTTCCCAGTGAAGGCGGCCACCAGAGCGGAGCCCTTTCTCTGAGCCCCGCTAAGCACCTGCACCAGCACTGGCCTCCTGGATCCTCACAACCCCTCCATGAGGTGGGGGGACAATTACTACTGTCTCTTCTGCCTCCCGGGGCCTAGACCACTGCCTGGAAGAACGGGCACTAGACTGTGGGACACGTGAATCACTCTCAGGTCTTAGTTTTGCTCATCTGTATTTTCTTGTTTTCGTACAATGATGATGCACTGCTTTTATAATATTAAAAAAGAAACCCCCCCATTTTTTGCTTTAAGCAATATCCTGCTGACCTCACAAGACTATTTAAGGAGCAAAATAAACAGGAGAAAATGCTTTATGGGCTGGGAAGCAGCACGCAGGCGGGAGGGGTGTCTCCAGCGCCTGACCTCCCGCCCAAGGCACCGGGCACCGACCAGACCAGACAACGAACCCCCCAGCCGCTGACTCCTTCCAGTTCTCACGGTCCCCATGGCTGCCTTCCTGCCATGGAGGCTGGGGCGTGGCGGCTGCAGAGGGAAGCTGAACAAGATCGGGCCAAATAACAGAGACGAAAAGTCTGCTTCTCGCCCAGGGAGAGGGAGAGACCCAGAGAAGGCCCAGGAGGCGGGCGGGAGAGAGGCAGACAGAGGCCGGGAGGCGGAGGCCAGAGCAGGCAGGGGCAGCCATGGAGGTGGGCACAGACCTCAGGTCCAACGTGAGGCCACCCTGCAGGCAAACACTGACATCCTCCACTCTCGCCCGACTCTGCGTCTATCCTGGTTAAGATGAAGTTAGAAACATCAAAATGCCACATCCCTTGAGCAGCAGCCTTCGGCAGAACTCCATATGGCTGGAGCAGCCAGGAGTTTGAGCTAATAAAAGTTAAAAAAAAAAAAAAAAAAAAAGGCTGGGAAATGTTCCCAGAGAGCCACGTGGGCTCTGCTCGGGCCAGAGGGTGGGGTGGGGAGGAAGGCAGGCACGGTAAGGCCCGGCCCCGCCCGCCCGGCTTGGCCTGTCAAGGTCACTGCTCTCATTAGAACAGCAGACTCTCCCAGTGACAGTGATGGAGCCCGCCGGTTTACACAACTGCTCCCACCCCCAGTTTCTCCTAAGGAGGGTGGATGTGACACACCCAGTGGGCCAGGGGATGCAGCATAGGGGTGTGTGTGTGTCATCCTTCTTACAGGTCGCCCACGGTGCTGCTCCTGGTGGGAAAGTGACGGAGGGCAGATGGCTGGCTGAGACCTCCACTTGGGGTGGGGATCTCCCCGGATGTTGACCCCACCCCTTGGGCGCCCCGATGGGGAAGCCAGAGAAACCCTAATCACCTCGATAACCCTTTTGCAGGTGGCTCCCGCCTGCAGGCATGTGTGGGCTGTGTGGGCGGACCAGCGGAGCCGCTGGAACCCTGAGGATGGGGGAGGCTGACAGTACCAATGCCTCTGGTACTGGCAGGATGACTCGAGAGGTCTGAGCCAGACCCTGCTGGCTCCTGAGCGAGGACACTGGGCGGGGGGTGGGACGGCGGGGAGGGGTAGCGTCCCTGAGGAGAAGCTTAAAATCCTCTCGACAAGGACTTCCTGTGCCCGGTATACGATCTGTGGCCTCTGCCAGCAAAGTGCACTTGGCAATGAAATGACTCTGGGGAAGGGGAGGGTGCACCGATGCACCAAGGCGCTGTTAGGGCAAAGGCGGGGGTCCGCGGTGGGGCCCAGGCTGTCTGTGGGCATCTCTGAGGGGGCGGGCATCAGCTCTAGCAGAGGGCCCCCTCTGCACCAGACCTGAAGCCAGGATAGCTGGCCCAGACCCGGCCCTGCCGTCTCCCCCCAGCCATACTGAGGTGGCCGTGTCCCTGGCCTTGGAAACCAGTAGAGCAGGCCCTGGCGTGGGATTCCTCCTGCTTCTGCAGCCCTGGAAATGCCCAGCCCGGTCAGAGAGCAGCAGCGTTTGAAAAGGCAGGTTTCTCTTTGCGGATGGAACGAACATGATTCAGCACAAGCAGCGAGCGAGGAAGGTGGAGGCCAGCCCCCGTCAGGCTCCTCTCTCTCCCGCCACCTCAGCAAAGGGCCTACACTGCACCTGCCGAGCGGGATCCCCACGGAGCCCGCGGAGGCCGGGCACCATGCCACTCCCCTCTCCAAGAACACCACTGCCTGGCCGGCTGCCAGGCACAGCCGATCCCTGCGGACACGGCTCCCAGGAATCCAACCAGATGAGAGCAAACTCGCCAGATCTCACGACCATACCAGCAGGCCGGGCAAATAAGCCCCTGGATGCATCAGCCCAGATCCAAGGGCTTGCTGAGGACATGCCGTGACAGTGCGTCCCCAGCACACGACTCCCTAAAGATTGCAGCAGCTGGTGTTCAACACAAAAGCGGTGCTGGGGTCTCCACCCTCAGGAAGCATGTGACATAGTCTGACAAACAAAATGGACAGCGGGGAAAACTATGTCTGTATGGACGATTAAATCCACACAGCCTAACCGGCAAGCAGATCTCAGAGTCGTGGGCTGACGTGGCTCAGGAGGGTGGCCTTGGAAAGGTAAGGAGCATTTCATGGAAAGGAGGAAGTGCATCCCAGGTGGAGAAGAACAAGATCGAGGCTGACAGTGGGGAACTCCCTGCTCTTTGTCTGCTGGCCTTCAACCTGCTCACCTAAGCGATCTTCTTGGGGGGTTGTCGGAGGAAAACAGCAACTCCTGCTCGTCTTTCCGCCTCCAGGAAGGAAAGAGCACCCAGCCTCCAGGTTCCCAAGGGCCCTGCACGTGCTCGTCCTTTAGCCAGCCTCCTGGGGCAGCCAGTCACCCTCGGTTCCTGAGGGATCCTTTCTGCACTGCTGGCGAGGCTCATGTTCCCAGGAGCCACACCGTCGGGCCAAGCCTGGCACAGCTCTGCTCAGTGGGGCTGCGCCATACTGAGCAGCAGTAAGCCAACCAGATCAGACCCTCTTTATGGGAAGGCAGGGAGGAGGCGGCCACCTCAGCCTGGGGTATTCTGGGGAAACTGAGCCCTTACTCTGGTGCTCCATGAAGCTGGCTGATGGCCCAGTCTGGGATTTGGGGACTCAGAGAAACCACTGCTCTGAAAAGATGACACCCCACCTCTCACATAGCCTGGCACTTGCCCTCTCTCCATGACTAAAGGTTACTTCTTCCCCAGGGCTCCTTGAAGATGGCAAGTGTAAGCCTAAGACTCAGGAAGCAACATCTGGGGAAGGGTGAGGCCTGCAGGGCCGGGGCCGGGGGAGGGGAGAGGAGCGGCCTCTTCTATCCACAGCTGACTTCTTTCATCCCCACGCTGCCCCACACTGCTTCGGAACTTGCAGTGAGCTTCTGACCCGGACTGAGTCCTGGTCAGGTAGAAAGAATCTAAAACATCCTGGGCCCGGCCTGAGAAAGGGTATGAGACCCTGCCCGCAGCCCACCCAGACCCCAAGCAGATTCTCCTATTTCTTATCATCGTTGCCTTGAGAAAGAGTCTTGATTTGCAGAACCAAGGCAATTTCACACACTTTGTAGCATTTTCTCTGCTCAGTACCTCAGATACCCTCTGGGAAACAAGGAAACGCCACACAGAGGTTATCAGCTGGGTCCAAGGTCAAAGCAGACTGAGGACCGGAAGGCAAGCTGCCCGAGCTGACCCTTGGCCCCAGGCTCTTACTGAGATGACACGGCTCCTAAAGGGAAGGGGGCGGCTCTCTGCCCCTTCCAGGCAGCTGGCAGCTTCCTGGCATCCTGCCTGCACCCCCAGCACAGCTCGGCATCCTTAACATAAGGAGGCCTCCTGATTCCTCTCTGGCCAGGGACAGGCACGGACAGGCTGGAGAGTCTCCCATCAGGGAAACCGCCCCCCAAATCTTAGGTTGGAAAAAATCCTAGATTCAGAAGCAGCAGTAGCGGCAGCCACTATCCTTCCGCCCACTGTGAATTGCCACATGTGGTCCTGGGGTCTCTAGTTCCACATCCTGAGCCTGTAGCAAGTCACATGGTCGGGGGAGGGGAGGTCACAGATGGGGGCATATCCTGAACTTGGGGTCTGCGAACCCCCCGAAATACCTGCAAGATTGTGAATGTTGCTGCACTGGTCTGGTAAGAGTGTCTAGAACTCTTGCAGGGCCACAAAAAGCTCACGGACTCAAGGGGGTGAAGAACCACAGGGACTGAGGACCTCCAGCCTCCTCTCCGCCTTGGGCTCTGGGCAGCCACACACGTTGTCAAACACAGAAGAAAGTGAGGACGGCCGTGACTGTCGGGCTGCCATCATCTCTGCCTGTTCCTCTTCATCAACGCCACCCTGCACCTTGTGGGGCTGGGACAGCATCCCAGCAGGACCAGCCCCCGAGCTCTGCACACCCTGCCTCCGCCCACTGTTACTGATGGGGCCTCGCTGGTCCGACCCCGCCGAGGCCCCGGGTGTTTGCACCTCTCTCAGCGACTGCTATTCCCTTCCTGAACATCACCACCTCCAGCCTAGAGGAGAAAACTGGAAAATACGATTTAGGAGAAAGAGCCACTTCAGTGCACAACACAGATGCAGCTCTACATTCCTCCAAACAGCCTCAGGGTCCTAAAAAACCACCTCTTCGTTTCTCACAGACATTTGGACACTCGGGGCTCCCCTCCCACGCTGCCCAGGGCCCACCGCCACTTCCTGGAGGGGCCCCGATCTGCAAGTTCCAGGCAACACAGCTCTCCAGGCGCCCTGGGCAGGCCCGTCACTGGCTCCAGAGAGGCCCACAGCCCTTCCCCAGAGGTCAGGAAAGCCCAGCACATGGCTGGAACTGGAGGGCAAGTTATGCGGCTGCTTTCACAGAAAAGGGTGAGCCTGGCTAACCTCTGCCCTCCATCAGCCCTCGCAGTCCTGCCACCGAGAAGGATGTCAGGACACCGACAAGACACCATCTCTCCGGAAATGCTCTCTGTCTCAAGGACCCTGTGGGGGTCACAGGGATGCATTACTCTCCGAAACGAGCTTCCCCAGGATGTGGAATCACACTCAGCCTCGAGGGTCTGCCTCACCCCGCAGGCCCCAGCGGACTGACTGGCGGCCCTGTGCTCTTTCACCCTCCCAGAAGGGCTTGTCTGGACCTCCACCGTCAGCCCCTCCACGGTCCTGAATCCTCCGAAGCACCCACCCCAGTGCGAGGGTACAGCACATGATCAGAAAAACCTTCTCACTGTCTGGTGTGCAAATGGCTATGATGGTTTGGAAAATCCATTATGCTGTTTGAAAGCAAAACAGTTTCCACAGAGGCCATACACTAGTTTCCAGTTTTTGAAAGACAAAGAAATACACACCAGGAAAGTTATGTGGTGCGGAATGTCATCTTTCTTTGATGACTGGGCTCAGAGAAGGCACCTGGGGATCCAGTGGCATCTCAGGCAGCCTTCCGGATGCTGTTTGGGAAAGTGGAGGCCAGAGCAGAGGCCTCTGCTTCCCTCTCCCTGTACAGCACACACCTTGGGAACACACACTCCAGGGTAACCCACACCACATATAAAGGGGGTTGGGGGTCTGCTGCAGACTCCAGGAGGGATGTGGGTCTGATTCGATTTTGGAAGCTCCTCCCAGGAAGGCTCTCCTACAGCCTCTCTCATCAGTGATGGAAGAACTTCAGAAAGGCCACCCGAGAGGCCCCATCCCCCATCCCCTCCGGACTCCACCACTAACGGGGTCAATCTAGCAAGAATACGGGCTTGGACTCAGCTACCCTCACAAAGCCCCGCCAAGACAACCTCTGGGGATGCAGGAGGTGCACCCTCCTGCCTCTCTGCCACTCCACGAAATCCACGGCGCAGGCCGCCCCCTCCCTCAAAAGAAAGTGAGGAAGGAAAAAAGCCAAAGAGAGGTGGGGGACAGCGTCAGCCCCAGGGCAGCCCCAAAGCAGAGGGGACCAGCCAGATGTGCAAAGACGGTCCCTAACCAGCGGGGCAGGGACGGGAACAGGCTGAGGGCAGAGTGCAGGCAGCCTCCTGAAGTCCCTGCAGATAGACAGTCACGTAGGAACCCAGTCCAGCCCCACCCCCGCCCCCCTCCACTGCTCCGCGGGGCTCCCGGCTGGGCGCCTGCCAAAGTTAGTCACGGGAGAGAAAACCTTGTCGCCCACCCGAACCGCCAACCGGGACGCCTCTCCTCCAGGAGGCCTCCGGGTGGGCAAAGCGCCTGGGGACTGGCATCTCACCAGCCCCAGGGCTGCGCCCTTGGACGCCCCCTGGGGGAGCTGACGACTGCGCATTCCTTGAGGACCCTTGACAGGGGTGACTGCCGGCGGGTAGAGGGGAAGAAAAGCGCCTCAGCCCAGGGAGGCATCCCTTCCCACGAACCGTCCCCGGGACCAGCCTCCTCCTCTGCCTGCGGAGGACTGAAGCGGGGACATTATTCCAACAGGTCCCCCTCAGCCGGGCCTCACCGGGCCAGCCTTCCTCCGCCCTGTCCTGAGGCCTCGAATTCAGGGGCAGCGCCGAGGCACCTGCGGCCAGACCGGGCTCCATCCCCGAGAGCAGGGACCCGGGCGGTGCCCCACGGCGCTCCGGGGCCTCTGCGGGAAGGGGCGGGGCGCCCCCGCGCCCCCTCCCGGCGCTCACCTGGCGCAGGTGCTGCAGCAGCGTCCCCGCCTCCTCCCGCCGGCCCTGGCGCACCATCCGCAGCAGCTCCTGGACCATGCCGACGCGCCGGTGGTAGGGGGGCAGCCCCGCGCCGGCGCCCGCGCGCCCCGCCTTGTCCCCGGCGCGCAGCAGCAGCGACGCCCAGAAGTCGGGCCGCTCGCGGCGGGGGCCGGGCGCCGCGCCGGGGCTGGCTCTCTCCGCCAGGCTGCCCTTGGTCTGCCGGGTGCCCATGCCGCCGCCGCCGCCCGCGCTCTCCGCGCCGGGCCGCGACGCCGCGTCCCCGCCGCCGCCGCCCGCCCCTCTGCCGCCCGACGCGCGCGCCTCCCGGGCGGCAACTTTCGGGGAACTGTTGCGCGCGGGCGGGCGGGGGCGGCGGCGGCGTCCGCGCTCCTCCTCCGCGCTCCCCGGGCGCGCTCCCCCGGCGCTCGCCGCCCGCCCGCCGGCCCCGCCCCGGCCTGGCCGCCCCGCCCCCGGCTCCGCCGCCGCGCGCCTCCCGGGCCTCGCGTGCCCCCCTCTTCCCCTCCCCGCTCCTCCGCTCCGGCTGGGCCGCCTGGCGCCCCCTCCTTGTGGTCCCCGCGCCGCGCCCCCTGCCGGCTGCCGCGCTGCGCCTCACGGGCGGTGGCGCGGGGCGAAGGGGGCGGCCGGGGCTTCACTCCCGGCCGGCACCACTCTCCCCAGATGCTTCCACGACCGCGCGCGGATGAGGCCCATAGGAGGCGGGGGGAGGGGAGGGGGCCCGTGCGCTCGGCGACGTGGGGAAGGTTTGGAGCTTGGAAGCTGTGGGGTGGGCGGGCGGGTCTCAGCCCCGGAGTCGGGTTTCTCAAAGTGGGCGCCGCTGAGCGTCAGAGCCCAAGTCGTCCGAGGGCTGGTTGAGAACGCAGACTCCCGGGCCTCGCCCCAGACCCGCCCGATGAGAGTTTCCGCGGCGGGGCCTGGCGAGCTGCATTTTTAGCCAGCCTCTCGGCTGATTCTGACGGACACTCCTTTGAGACGGCCAGTGGCGGCAGGCGGTGGTGCATGAACCAGAATCCAGGTGCAAGGCTGCGTGTTGTGTGCGTGTTCTTTTAGGGAGAGCCCATTGCTTGCATCTGTCAGTGTCAAAGGGTTTGGACCATCCAGGTGCAAAGAACAGCTGTCTTCTCTTGCTCTCGCTCTCACACCTGAAGGGGCCTGGGGGTAACCCCCGTGTGAAAAAGCAGAAGCATGCCTGCAAGCAGCCCCACGGCACGTTCCTACCGTCCCCTCCCTTCCTGGCTCCACGCCAGACCAGCCCTCACCCCCTTGGTGCGGCAGATCCCCCAGGGTCAGACGGTGCTAGGAAAGCTGGCCACAGCCCTGGCAGAGAGAAGGCTCAGGCACCCGGGGACCTCCTCTGTCGCGACCCGGACCACCTTGGTCTCAGGGTCACGGCTGCGGGAGGAGCAGTTGTGTCGCTTGTCTCTGACCCAGGCCCTGAGTGCTGCTCTGGGGGAAAGGACAGCGTGGGCTGTAGGGCAGGAGAGTCGGATCCTGAATCAGAGAGAGCTGAAGTCCACTGTGTCCTGAGCCCGGAGCGTCAGGCAAGTCCTCAGCTCCCTCCTGGGCCGCGTGGGAGGAGAACACTGTGCCCTGGGCTGGGAGGGTGAGAGGGGTACAGAAACTCCAAGCAGGGTGCACGTGCCCCACAGAGGCCTCACCTCCTCCCGCTCTGTGAGTGAACGCTGGGTCAGCCCCTAGTACCTGGAGGGCGGCCTTGTGTCCCCCAGCTGGCTTCCTCTGCCCTCTGGACGCCCCACTCGCAAGGGCCCACCTCTGCCGGCACAGAACACTCAGTCTTCCTGAAGGCTGCCTTCGCAGGGCTGGGCGACACCTTCCAAATTCACCTGCACCCTTTGTGTGTAGAACACACCTGTTGGCATCTCCAGAGAACCCCGGCCAGGAAACACTTTGGTGCCTCTCTAACCTGCAGGACCACGAGGCAAAGTGGCCTCCAGGAAACGTGCTGATCAGGCCCCTCCCTAGGGACGCTGGGCTCCACTCCCCTGGCAGGTTGGCCGGCGGGAGGGCGTGTGGCTGGAGCAATGCCATCTCAGTGGAAGAGGGCCCAGGCCATCCACCGCTGGGATCTGAGTGCCATCCCTTTCCTCTTCTCCAGAGACCTGGTTCCGTCCTTCTCCTTGCTCTTAATTTCATCCCCAATTTTCCCTCTTTTCTGGCTTGTTCTCCTCAGTATGTAATCTGCTCAAATCTCTTCCATCTATTTAGAAAGGAAACTTGTATTTGCTCCCATCCCTCCGGTTACCAAGGCCCCATCTCTCTCTTTCCTTCTCAGCCAAGTTCCTTGGAAATACCTTGTATGTACATCCATTCATTCCTCACCCACTCCAGCTTGGCTTCTGGCTGCACCATGTCACTGAAATGTCGCTTGCCAGTGACCTAGTTGCTAAGCTCAGTGACTACTTTCAGTCTTCATCTTCCTTGACTTTTAAGCATCATCTGATCCTGTTGCCTACTCTGTTTTGATGGAAACTGCACTCCCTTGGCCTGTAAGGAACTGCTCTCCTCCAGGCTTCTTTCTTGACGTCCTCTGGGAGCTCCCTTTCTTAGCTGTATCCTTTACTCATTGCTGCTACCCTGGGTGCGGCCCCAGACCTCTTCCTAGGCAATTTTTTTTCTTTAATTAATTTTGGGTTGCGTTGGGTCTTCGTTGCTGCATGCAGGCTTTTCTTTAGTTGTGGCGAGCGGGGGCTGCTCTTCATTGCAGTGCACGGGCTTCTCATTGTGGTGGCTTCTCTTGTTGCGGAGCACGGGCTCTAGGCGCGCGGGCTTCAGTAGTTGTGGCACACAGGCTTCAGTAGCTGTGGCTCGAGGGCTCTAGAGTGCAGGCTCAGTAGTTGTGGTGCATGGGCTTCGTTCCTCCGCGGCATGTGGCATCTTCCCGGACCAGGGCTCAGACCTGTGTCCCCTGCATTAGCGGGCGGATTCTTAACCACTGCGCCACCAGGGAAGCCCTAGGCAATGTTATTTATACTCATGGCTTCATCTGACATGCACACACTGATGACTCTAAGTCTCTCTCTCCAACTCACAAGCTGGGAAGTTAACCTGTCACTGAATCTTGGATGCTGGCAGAAGACATGACGCTGGGTCAGAGACGTAGGACTTTCTATTCAGGCACCCAAAGCACCTAGCGTGAGCATCAGCATATTTGCATCAGTTCCCCTGGCCTCTGAGTCCTGCAGGAGCAGTGTGCTGGGCCCAGAGGGATGCTGCACACGCAGCGGGTTTGCATCATCAAGGGTGGAGGACACCCAGCTTGGGAATCTACTGCTTATATAGGAAGCCAGTAAGCAAGCCTGGAGGAAACAAACACAGTGCTGAGAAGTGGTCCAGGTGCCAAGTGGCCAGGTCCTACCTTCTTGGCACACATGGCGAGATGTGAAGGAGTGAGAGAGGCCTGTGGAGGATTCTCTCTTCCACTGGTGGGCACTTCAGACTCCACAAACGAGCACATCTCCTTCCCAACCTGCCCACTCTGGGCTCTGTTTCCTGTGAGTAGCGGCAGCCAGAAACCCTGGAGCCACTGTGCACTCAGGTCTCTGAGCATCTGTGTCTGGTCCCCGAGTCCAGGTGATGGTGCCCAGGGTGGTAGCTCTCATGTGTGTGTGTTCACTGCGTGCTCCGTCTCGGGCTTTGTGCTCTCCAGCACAGTGCTCTTTCATCCTTTCAACAGCCGTGAGGTCGCTCTTACTATTGTCCTGACTTCACAGCTGAGGAAATGGACTCTTTGAGAGGTTAGTAATGGGTGGGGAGGGGATTCACACTCAGGTCTGCCTACCCTGAGAGCCTAGCTGTGAATATGACTTGATATCATGGATCCTACTGGATACACATTACACGGTACAGCCCCGGCCTTGTGGACGACCTGTCGTTTTCACCCCAATCATTGCGTCACAATAGCCTTCTTTCTAACCTGTCTCCCCACCGCCAGTCTTGCCCCTTCTAGTGCATCTTCCATGGAGCAGCAGGCGCCATCATTCTAAAAGGGGAAACACGGTCACAGTCACACAGGCACACAGACACACACAACCTCTCCCCCTTCAGTGACGTCTATCCCTTTCGGTCCAAACTTCTCAACATGCATTGCTGTTCTCCAGGTGCTACACTGTCATCATCCTGTGTTACTTACACCTGTCCCAAGATGCCATATTCCTTTTTTTTTTTTTTTTTTGGCCATGCCGCACGGCTTGCAGGATCTCAGTTCCCTGACCAGGGACTGAACCCAGGCCATGGCAGTGAAAGCTCAGAATCCTAACCACTAGGCCACCAGGGAACTCCCAAGATGCCATCTCCTGTGCCTTTGCACACACTGCATGTGTTCCTGGGATGTTGTCCTTCACCTCCTTAACAGATGCCTACTCCTTCCTCAGGTCTCGGTTTAGGTATCACCTCCCTCAGGAAGCCTTCCCTGAATGCCTCCCATGCCTGCCTCCATGTGACTACAATACCCCGTGAATACGACTGCGTATCTTGTTTCTACAGTTCGTTAGCACATGCTGCTGTTCTTCTGCCTGGAGCATCCTTCTTCATCCCTTCATTGGCCAATCCCTCTTCTTCCCTTGCCTCCCACCAGCCGGTTAGGTGTCCATCTCGTGTTTCTCCAAGTCTGACCACCTGTGCCGATACTGCTGTTGTGGCCGGTGATCTCATCAGGGAGGAGCTCAGCAAACATTTGCTGAATGAAAATCCCGTGGGCCCCCAGGCGCTCAGGAACCAGAGCACTGATATGCCGGTGGGGTGTGTTGACATAGACGACCTTCAGGAAATCCATTTGCAGGCAACTGAGAAGCAAACGGGAAGCAGGCAAGAAAGTTGAGAGCGCTAATGTAGCTTGTTCTTTCAAGAAACTTGCTTGTGAATGGGCTGGTGACCAGAGGGACATGGGGCAGAGAGGCTGCTGCTGTTCCTTATTGGTGGTTTGTTACAAGACAGATGGATCATTTATTTAGAGGGAATTTATCCCTTCGGTCATTCTCTTTTAAGCAGGTAATTTTTGTAACATGAGAAGCACTGGCCTTCTCCATCAAACCTGGAATTATGGAATTCTCATCATGATTTTTCTTTGAACACTCACTTCAGTTTCTTCTCCTGTTGTAAGAATTTGAAGTATAAGATGCCTAGTGGGGCTTCCCTGGTGGCGCAGTGGTTGCGAGTCCGCCTGCCGATGCGGGGGACACGGGTTCGTGCCCCGGTCTGGGAAGATCCCACATGCCGCGGAGCGGCTGGGCCCGTGAGCCATGGCCGCTGAGCCTGCGCATCCGGAGCCCGTGCTCCGAAACGGGAGAGGCCACAACAGTGAGAGGCCCGCATAATGCAAAAAAAAAAAAAAAAAAAAAAAAAAAAGATGCCTAGTGAAAATTAAAGCTCTTTCAGATTATATAAATGCTGAAGTAAAAACATCTAATGTGGGCTTCCCTGGTGGCGCAGTGGTTGGGGGTCCGCCTGCCGATGCACGGGACGCGGGTTCGTGCCCCGGTCCGGGGGGATCCCACATGCCGCGGGGCGGCTGGGCCCGTGAGCCGTGGCCGATGCGCCTGCGCGTCCGGAGCCTGTGCTCCGCAGCGGGAGAGGCCGCAACAGTGAGAGGCCCACGTACCGCAAACAAACAAACAAAATCTAATGTATGGATCAAACACTAAATATTTTTATCCACGATTCAAGCTCTTATTGCTGCAATACATTTTATTTTATTATTTTTTTAATTTTATTTTTTAACATCTTTATTGGAGTATAACTGCTTTACAATGGTGTGTTAGTTTCTGCTGTATAACAAAGTGAATCAGCTATACATATACATATATCCCCATATCTCTTCCCTCTTGCGTCTCCCTCCCTCCCACCCTCCCTATCCCACCCCTCTAGGTGGTCACAAAGCACCGAGCTGATCTCCCTGTGCTATGCGACTGCTTCCCATTAGTTATCTTTTTACATTTGGTCATGTATATTGGTCCATGCCACTCTCTCACTTCATCCCAGTTTACCCTTCCCCCTCCCTGTGTCCTCAATTCCATTCTCTACATCTGCGTCTTTATTCCTATCCTGCCCCTAGGTTCTTCAGAACCATTTTCTTTTTTTTTTAGATTCCATATATATGTGTTAGTATATGGTATTTGTTTTTCTTTCTGACATACTTCACTCTGTATGACAGACTCTAGGTCCATCCACCTCACTACAAATAACTCAATTTCGTTTCTTTTCATGGCTGAGTAATAGTCCATTGTATATATGTGCCACATCTTCTTTATCCATTCATCTGTTGATGGACACTTACGTTGCTTCCATGTCCTGGCTATTGTAAATAGAGCTGCCATGAACACTGTGGTACATGACTCTTTTTGAATTATGGTTTTCTTAGGGTATATGCCCAGTAGTGGCATTGCTGGGTCGTATGGTAATTCTATTTTTAGTTTTTTAAGGAACCTCCATACTGTTCTCCATAGTGGCTGCACCAATTCACATTCCCACTGACAGTGCAAAAGGGTTCCCTTTTCTCCACACCCTCTGCAGCATTTATTGTTTGTAGATTTTTTGATGATGGCCATTCTGACCGGTGTGAGGTGATACCTCATTGTAGTTTTGATTTGCTGCAATACATTTTACACTGATAATATTGAACCCTTTTCTTAATAATCATGCAAAAATGTTTTGATAGCCCTTTTTACAGCAGAAGAAACCAATGTTTAGAAAAAAGTAAAGAGTTTGGCCAGTGCTTCCTTGAGAGCTGGAATTCAAAACCAGGTCTGCACTGCTTTAGAGAATATAAATGTTCAACATAATTAAAATTTTTTTGTTTGAAAATGTCATGTTGGTGCTGCTCATCTTTGAATGTGGGGAGAGGGCTTAGCCAGGAGGAGCTCAGGAGAGGAAGGCTCCTGCCCAGGTGCTGGGAGGTGGTCCAGAACATCACTGAAGGGATGAGCTTCAGACAAGCCTCAGGGAGACTCCAGCACAGATGTGGGAAAGGAGGAAGAAAGACACAAATAAGTTTGCAGATGGAAGAGAAACTAGGGGCGTAACTACCTGCTAAAATGCCAGGAAGGCAGGGCAGGGGCTTGTGAAGAGAGGTGCAATGGGACCTCCACTGAGGGGAGAGGGAGCTGCCAGGCAGCTGGAGGGGAGGTCAGGCAGGAAGGGCACATCCAGAACCTTCTGTAGGCGGGAGACAGGAGACAGCGTTAGGGTTAGGGTTAGGGTTAGGGGACCACACTTTGAGAAGAGCCGGAAGAGCTGGGTGTGTGGAAGAAGTGAGGGAGAGTTTTTGCTCATTAAGGTTGCCAAGGGGCCAGGCCAGATCTGGGCTCAGAGGAATTCAAGGCGTCCCTGAAGAACTGGCCCCGAGCGAACACTAGAGACACACGTGCACACAAGCACAGGCACACGCGATGCAGGGGCCCTGTCTCTTAGTCCATTTTCTTCTCAAAGGAAGACCCCTTCCCCCTTGTAGGGTGCTCCCCCCTCCCCCCCGCCTACTTCTCTCCCAGCAGCTACTCCCACACGTGGTCCCTTCTTCAGGGCCCCTGAAGGCTGCCCTGTGCTGGGGATGAATGTGAACCCCTGAGTTTGTCCCAAAGTGCAAGCAGATCACCTGTGACGTCCCAAACATGGGGCCAGCTCTCATCAGGAAGCTCGAAGCCCCAGGACAGCTGGCCCAGGCCTTTGCTGGAGAGGATTTAGAGAAGTGGCCTGGGCGGGGAGAAGGGCTGGCAAGGGCAGGAGAACGAGCGAGCAGCCAGGGCTCAAGTTCCAAGGCTCCCCTTGCAGATGGAGCTCCAGAAGGACCGTCCTGGGATCGATCCACCCAGTGCCACTGAGAAGTGCACACAAGGCTGACTGCACGATTCCCCTCTACTTCCCAAATTGTTTCTTTGTTGCTCCATGCGTGACTTGCTTTAATTTGGTTATTTAGTTAGTTATGTAACAAGTGCCCATGAACTCACCGTCCAAAACAAAACGAGCCAAGCCAAACCTATGACAACAACCGACATTTCATCGTAGGGTTCCCTGTATCCCATCACCCTGACCCCCTGCCTTTCTCTTCATATTATTTTAACATTTCTCTCTATAATGGAAACATCAAACACATCCAAAGCTAGAGAGACTAGTGAATCCACATGTCCTTCTTGTCCAGATTTTAACTTTTCAAATCATGCCCAACTCTTGTTTTACCCATTTTCTCTGTTTCCACATTCTTTAGGTAGCTGTATTGTATTTATGTGATCCTAAAGGGTATCTATTTTTAGTTTGGTTGTTTTGCATCAAATAAATAAATATATATATATAATTTATATATATATATCTATATATTATAATGATATATCAAAGAATATCTTGCTCTGTGTAATTTTTTTCAGAGCTACTATTTTCACTTAGTGTTGTGTTGGGAAGAATCATGCCTGTTGCCACCTGTCACTGTAGTTTGTCCGTTTGGTTGGTGTATCATGGTACACTGTATGAATGTACCTTGGTTTATCTCTCCACCCTCCCGCTGATGGCCATTCAAGTTGTTTCCAGCCTTTTGCTACTGGGAAGAGTGCTCTTATGATTATTCTTTGACGTTCTTGTCGTACTCCTGGTAGAGCTCTAGAAGTGGAAAGGTTTGGCTTTAGGATTAACAGGGGGTTGTTTCCCACCAAAGTACTGCCCCCCCCAAGACTGTATGAGAGACCCCTCCCCCATCCACGTCCTCTTCTCCTCCCTAATGCTGGTTATTGACAGGCTTATTAATTTTTTTCCGATTACTCTGCCAATTAAAGTATTTGGCTGGCCAAAAAGTTCGTTCGGGGTTTTCTGTAACATCTTATGGAAAAACCCGGATGAACTTTTTGGCTAACCCAGTGGAATGTCATTGGGGCCTTAATTTGCATTTCCTCGATAACTGGTGTCTTAGCTCAGGCTGCCAAACAAAATACCATAGATTAGGGTTTGGACTTGCTAGGGACTTGTCACCCCCCTCCTTCTTTCCTGTTTCCCCCTTTGGGAATGGGAATGTCCATTCTAAGCCCCCCAGTCTATGGCACTTTGTTACGGCAGCCGACTAGGACAGCCGGTGATGCTGGCTAGCTCTTCTTCACCTGCTTACTGGCCCGTGCATCTCCTTTTCTGTTAAATGCCTGTTCACCTCTTTTGTCCATTTTCAATTGGGTTGTTCAATTTGTTTTCTACTGCCGCTATAACACATCCCCACAAACTTGTGGTTCAAAAGAACATAACTTTATCAAGTTACAGTTCTGGAGTCCAAAGTCTGCCATGGGTGTTGCTGGGTAAAATCAAGGTGCTGGTAGAGCTGCGCTCCTCCTGCAGGCTCTAGGGGAGAATCTGTTCCTGCCCCTTTCCAGCGTCTAGCGGCACCTGTGTGACTTGCTCATGCTCCCCTTCAGCAATCACATCACTCTGACCTCTGGTTCTGTTGTCACATCTCTGCTCTCTCTGACCCTCCTGCCTCCCTCGTATAAGGACCTGGAGATGACATTGTCCCCCGCCCTAAGTTCCAGCATCATCTCCCATCTCAAGATCCCTCGCTTAGTCACATCTGCAAAGTCCCCTTTGCCATGGAAGCCAACATATTCAGTGGTTCTGGGGATCAGGGCGTGGACATCGCTGAGGACCACTGTTCTGCCTGTCACACTTGCGCTCTCGCCTTCTTCATGGTCGCTGTGAGCAGAGCCCTGAACAGGATGGAGCAGCAGAGGCCAGTCCCACATGGAGGCCAGCGCTGGCTGCACCTGTTCCCCACCCTCTCCACCGGGCCCCTGTAGGTGTTTGGGGAGAGAGCAAAGCCCTGCCACCGCAGACCCTCTGAGCCACGGGCCACCGGGATGGTCCATGTTCCCAGGTGCCAGGAGACATACCTGCCTCACGTGTCCTGACACTGCTTCACTTCTTCCCGACATGTTATATTTTTCAAAGTGCTTTCCCATCCACACTCTCCCTTGGCTCTGACGCTGTCACAGGCTGAGTGCAATGGGGGGACTGTGCTGGAAGCTTCCCGTCTCAGCGCTGAGACTAGCATATCCCATGCTCCTAATCCCCAACCTGGGGGTCTTCCTAGGATGCTGGGCTTCAGGGGAGAGACCCAGGTGACTTGTGAGGGGGCCTGGTTCTAGCCTCCCCTATCAACTGCCACATGGTGAGAGCTGCAGGGTCATGGGGCAGGGCTTAGAATCACACAGGATTGGTCTAAGTCCCTGCTCAACCACTTACAGCTGTGTGACCTTGGGCAGGTGGTTTAACCTCTCTGGGCCTTGGTGCCTCTTCTATAAAAGGCGAATATTGATTGTACCTGCATTTCAAGGTTATTATGAGGATAAAATGAGATCGTGTGTATTACTGGCTTACATAATCCATGACATATACTACACTTCATGAATGGCAGATAGCAAGTTTAATAGATGACTACAAAAACAAACAACCTGATTTAAAAACGGGCAAAGGACTTGAATAGACATGTCTCCAAAGAAGATGCATGAATGGGCAATGAAAAGATGCTCGACATCACCGGTCATTAGGGAAATGGAGATCAAAGCTACTATGAGATACCACCTTATGCCCATTAGGATAGCTACTATCAAAAACAAAAACAGGGGCTTCCCTGGTGGCGCAGTGGTTGGGAGTCCACCTGCCGATGCAGGGGACATGGGTTCGTGCCCCGGTCAGGGAAGATCCCACATGCCGCAGAGCGGCTAGGCCCGTGAGCCATGGCCGCTGGGCCTGCGCGTCCGGAGCCTGTGCTCCGCAACGGGAGAGGCCACAGCAGTGAGAGGCCCGCGTAATGCAAAAAACAAAAAACAAAAAATAGGAAGTTTCAGGGAGGATGTGGAGAAACTGCAACCTCTGTGCACTGTTGGTGGGAATGTAAAATGGCACAGCCAACATAATGGGAAAAAGCATGGTGGTTCCTCAAACAATTGAACACAGAACTACCATATGACCCAGCATTCCACATCCAGGTATATACCCAAAAGAATTAAAAGCAGGGACTTGAACAGATATTTATACACCCATGTCCATAGCAGCATTATTCATAATAGTTGAAAGGTGGAAGCAACCCAGGTGTCCACTGATGGATGAACGGCTAAACAAACTGTGGTCTATACATACAATGCAATATTATTCAGCCTTAAACAAGAAGGAGATTTTAACAAAACAGAAGCAGAGTCAAAGAAACAGAGAACAAACAAGTGGTTGCCAGAGGGGAGGGGGTGGAGGGAGGAGAAATATAGGTGAGGGAGATTAAGAGGTACAAAGTCTCAGTTGCAAAATAAATGAGTCAAGGGTATGAAATGTACAGCGTGGGGAACAGAGTCAATAATTATGCAATGTCTGTGTTGTGACAGACGGTAAGGAGACTTACTGTGGTGATCATTTTTAAATGTATAGAAATATCTGAGCACTGTGTCGTGGAACAGGAACTAACATAGTGTTGCAGGTCAATTATACCTCAAAACAAGCAACTAGACTCATAGAAAAAGAGATCAGAGTCGTGGTTACCAGAGGCAGGGGGAGGGGGGAAAGGGGAATTGGATGAAAGCTGTCAAAAGGCACAAACTTCCAGTTACAAGATAAATAAATGCTAGGGATGTCATGCACAGCATGATCAAGATAACCAACCTTGGGGCTTCCCTGGTGGTGCTGTGGTTGAGAGTCCGCCTGCCGATGCAGGGGACACAGGTTCATGCCCCGGTCCAGGAAGATCCCACATGCTGCGGAGCAGCTGGGCCCGTGAGTCATGGCCGCTGGGCCTGTGCGTCCAGAGCCTGTGCTCCTGAACGGGAGAGGCCACAACAGTGAGAGGCCCGCGTACCACACACACACACACAAAAAGATAACTAACCCTGTTGTGTGTTAGACAGGAAAGTTATTCAGAGAGTAAACCGCTCTCATCACAGGAAAACTTGTTTCTAGTTCTTTAATTTTGTATCTCTATGAGATGACGGATGTTCACTAAACTTGCTGTGACAATCATTTCATGATGTGTGCGAGTCAAATCGTTATGCTGTCCACCTTAAACTTACACAGTGCTGTATGTCAATTATATCTCAATAAAGCTGGAAGAAAACAAAGAAGGAAATTCTGATACATGCTAAAACATGGATGGACCTTGAGGACATTAGGCTGAGTGAAATAAGCCAGACACGAAAAGACTATATGACTCCACACACCTTAGGTCCCTAGAGTCGGCCACTTCATAGAGACAGAAAGCATAAGGGTAGTTTCCAGGGGCCGGGAAGGAGAGGGATGGGAGAATTAGCAAGTAATGGATACAGAGTTTCAGTTCTGCAAGAAGAAAAAGTTCTATAGATGGATGCACCATAACCTACTTAAAATGCCACTGAACTTTATACTTAAAACTGGCCAAGACGGTAAATTTTAAGTTCTGTGAATTTTATCACAATTTAAACAAAACTAGACAGACACAGGAGTTTTGTCACATTCAGGACAGTGCGTGCCTTAAGATTGTTCTGGAACCCAGGGGTTTACACAGTCCAGAACATGGTGTAAGCACCACAGCACCTCAGCAGCTGGTGTGGCCTGCGTGGCCCCTCTGGATACGGGAGGGCACCGACGAGTCTCCACCCCTCACCCTCCATCAAGCTTGCGTGCTAGGGCTGTGTCCAGGGCCCTCGGTGTAGAGCGCTCCATGTAAGGGCACCGATGGGTCTCCACCTCTTGCAGAGCTTCCTTCCAAAACAGAGCTGTCAGGGCTCCCCTGGTGGCGCAGCAGTTGAGAATCCACCCGCGAATGCAGGGGACACGGGTTCGAGCCACGGTCTGGGAAGATTCCCACATGCCGTGGAGCAACTAAGCCTGTGCGCCACAACTACTGAGCCCATGAGCCACAACCACTGAAGCCCGTGCACCTAGAGCCCGGGCTCTGCAACAAGAGAAGCCACCGCAATGAGAAGCCCGTGCACCGCAACCAAGAGCAGCCCCCACTCACCGCAACTAGAGAAAGCCCACACGCAGCAAAGAAGACCCAAGGCAGCCAAGATAAATAAATAAATTTCTAAAAACAAAGCAAAACAAAAAAGAGCTGTCCCTTCCAAGGACTTGAATAGACATTTCTCCAAAGAAGACATTCAAATGACCAGCAGGTGTGTGTAAAGATGCTCAACATCACTAATCATCAGAGAAATACAAATCAAAGCCATGGAATATCACCTGAACCTGTTAGAATGGTTAGAATGGCCAAAAAAAAAAAAAAACAGAAAATGGCAAGTGTTGTCAAGGGTGTGGAGACTTTGGAGCCCTCGTGCACTGTTGGTGGGGATGTGAGATGGTGCAGCCACTATGGAGAACAAACAGTATGGAGGTCCCTCAAAAAAGTAAAAATAGGGGCCTCCCTGGTGGCGCAGTGCTTGAGAGTCCACCTGCCGATGCAGGGGACACGGGTTCGTGCCCCGGTCTGGGGAGATCCCACATGCCGCGGAGCGGCTGGGCCGGTGAGCCATGGCCGCTGAGCCTGCGCGTCTGGAGCCTGTGCTCCGCAATGGGAGAGGCCACAACAGTGAGGGGCCAGCGTACAGCGCAAAAGAAAAACAAAAAACAAAAAACAAACCTAAAAATAGAGCTACCATATGACCCAGCAATTGCCCTTCAGGGTATTTACCCAAAAGAATCGAAAACAGGCTCTCAAAGAAGAGAGATTTGCACTCTCATGTTCAGACCATCATTATTCACAATAGCCAGGAGGTGGAAACCACCTAAATGTCTGTTAATGGCTGGATGGATAAAGTAAATGAAACCTATCCATGCAGTAGAATATTATTCAGCCTTAAAAAAGGAAGAAATCCTGCCATGGGCTTCAACATGAATGAATCTTGAGGACATTCTGCCGAGTGAAATAAGCCAGTCACACAAAGCCAAATACTATGCGATTCTACATATATGAGGTGCCTAGAGGGGTCAAACTCATAGAAACAGGAGGTAGAGCAGTGGTTGCCGGGGGAGGGGAGAGGGGGAAGTGAGCAGTTGTTGTTTAACGAATATTGGTTTCAGCCCTGCAAGATAAAATGTGCAAGAGATTTGCTGTACAACAATGTAGAGTAACAGCACTGTACTATACACTTAAATATTTGTTAAGCAGGCACATTTTATGGTATCTTTTTTTAACCACAAATATTAATAATAAGATTAAGCGCTGTCCCTTCCCAGTCTTAGGGCAGCCACGTCCTCCCCTGGGTCCCACTGCTCCACTCATCCCATCTAGAACCACCTTCCCTCCCCGCCCCCATCTGTGGAAACTGAAGCTTAACTCATTGACTTGCTTCTCCTTGGGAACCAAGTCCTGCGTGGAAGCTTCCATCAGGTGCCCCCGATATTCAAAGAAACTGAAAACTGCTCTCCCTGCCCCCCTCCCCAAAGGAGAGCCTAGACTGGCCCTTCTCACAGAAGGAAACTGCCTTTTCCTTCTTCCGAGTTGCCTCTAGCTTGTGGTTTACTTATGCAATCAATGTTTGAGTGTGTGCCGTGTGCTAAGCGCTGTGGTGGGCTGTGGAGACACGACAGTAAACAAGAAGGACAGCACCTTGCCTCAGGGAGTTTACTTCCCAGCAAACACACAAGGTAAACTTCAGAAGGTGTCAAATGCTGTGATGAACATAAACAGAAGGATATGACAGAGTCATGGAGGTGCCCTGAGGAGGTCCTTCTGAGGAGAGAACGTTTGCCTTGAGACTCAATGGGAGGAGAATGGAGCCAGGAGGGATGACATTCCAGGCAGAGTAAACAGTTTGTGCGAAGGTCCTGGGGCAGAAAAGACCTTGGCAGGTCCGAGGAACACAGGAGGCTGGTGGGGGCTGGGAGAGAGTGAACTGGAGGGAGGCTGAGACGTAGCTGGAACGGGTGTGTGCAGGGCTTCCTGGAGCAAGAAGGCTCAACAAACTATTAGCTACTAACATGCAAGTAGCTCCACAAAGGACAGCACCTAAGGACATCCTTGGGTTCTCCCAGGTCTGTAAACTGCCACCTGCATGACTCTAGGTCAGGGCTTCCCAAACTTGGGCATGCATTTGAGCCACCTGGAGGGGGTGGGCCTCATGCCAGAGCGTCTGATTCAGGAGATCTGAGTGGGGCCCAGAACTTGCATGTTTATGAAGTTCCCAGGTGATGCCGATGCTGCCAGTCCTGGGACCACTTTGAGAATCATGCTCTAAGCAAGTTACTGATTCTCTGCGTCTTTTCTTCACCTGTGAAATTGCCCTTCTTTCCTGGTTGATGTTACCATCAAATGAGATAAAGCCCTTTGTAAAGAATAAAAAAGACACACAGGGGGAACGATCAACTTAATGTTTAATAATCACTCCACCCGTGTGTGTTTCCTTCACAACCTACAAGGAATGTTCGCACGTAACGCTGCAGCGGGTGCCTTAGGAGCAGCGGCTGTTTTACTGCAGCGACCGTAAGTCTGGCTGACTCCTGCACTATGTGCATGCTTGAGCCCACTGGTGCCGCAGGGGACGGAAGCCTGCCTGGCCCCGCCCGGGGAGAGGCTGGGATTCGCTCCTGCTGTTCACTCCACAGACACAGGCTGGATGACCCCCAGCGTCTGTGGTTATTTTTGTTACCCCTCATCTCCCCCCACGCCTCCCCAAGAAAACGTTGTCCCGTGAGTCACCCGGAGGCCCAGGAGGAGGCCACGGCTGCTTGGCTGGTAGCTGGCCACTGAGGGACAAGAGGAGTGGTGATGCCTCCTTGGGCTTTGAAGAGAAATTCCATAGATTCATAGACTCCTGGAACCTCAGCCTCTGGAATATGTGCATATGATATACATTTGGTGTGTATATTTTTTACTTGTATTCACTCACAGAGTCAGCAAATATTTGTTGAATATCTGCTACGAAGCAGGCTCTGAGGATACAGCCGTGACAAAATAAAGTGCCCCTTTCATGGAGGTTATGTGTGTGTGATATTCACTCAGGAACCATACTGAAAGCCTACGATGTGTCGCCAAGTTTATAGTCTGGCAGGGAAGACAGACTTGTAATCACATAAATGAAGTAAAGTGTAATAGGGCTTGTGATGGAGATAAACACAGGGTTGGGGACAGTGAGTCATGAAGGAGGGAGAGGGCCCTGAGGAGGTGTCCTGATAAACTGGTTATTAAAGGCGGTGGCATTTTCGAGGTTGTCTAAGGGGAGGCCTTCTGCAAAGAGGAAGCAGCGTGCTGTAGCTAGGCACATGGGGCACCTGCAAGAGGTTCCACAGAGTTGGAGTATCGGGTGCCAGGGCTGGAGGGAGGCTGGAAAGGGCGGCAGGGGTCTGGCCATGGAGGGCCTTAGGTCCCCGTGGGGCTTAATCCTGCCTTCAGGGTATCAAAGTGCTGAAGAGCTCGGGTCAGAGAGTGAACTGCGACAGGGCTGTGCTGTGTTTATTCTGGAGGACATGTGTGGAGAGAGCCAGTAGGAGGGCAGGACTGGAGGTGAGCAGAGGAGGCTGCACTAGCAGATGGGAACAGGGATGCAGGCTGGAACAGAGGCAGGAGAGGCGGGGTCAGAGAGGGACGCTGAGCATGCAGGATGGACAGGCTTTGCTTACAAGTTGGATGAGGGACAGGAAAATGCCGAGGGAAAGAGAAGCATCTAGAGGAGTGAGAGTGTGGGGAGAAAATGACTTCTGTCCCACACACGTGGAGTCTGGGATGCATACTGGGAGAGCGCAGGACCTAACGAGACGTGTGAGGTCGAGAAGCACCACACTTAGAAGTAACTGAACCCAAGTGAGTAATGAGGTCGGGATGAGGACGCGGACAGACAGATGGGAGGGCACTGCGTCATGCTGGAGGGGACGGGGGTGAGCCTCTGAAAAGAACTTGGAGGTGAGGTCAGAGGAAGACAGCAAAGGAGGAAGAAACAGGGTTTTGGACCACTGCTGTGGAAGCCAAGGGTGGAGAAAGTTCCAGAAAGAGCAGTCAGTAGTGGCAAATGCTGCAGACAGGTCCCCGCAAGGACTTGGCAATTTGGGTTCAAGAGAGTGAACTGAGCCCCCGCCAAGAAATAAATATTTATGGAACGAATGGGAAAGACTTGGGAGGTGAGACTCTGAACACCATCTCCAAAGGGCGATCACTGTCTCACGGGTTCATGCCTTTCTCATTTTGACTCTTCTGTTTGTACCAGAAATCCCCTTCTTCCCAGTGATCAGTGAAAGAAATAAAAGGGGATTACAAAGGAGTGGGAAATTACACTCGAAATTAGGAGAAAACACATGTTCAGTTCTCAGAGACTTGAAGGAACTTCTACAAGGGGTGATGCAAACAAGAGCAGATTCCAAGAAGAGCCTGCAGACATTTAGGTCATCACACACAGAGGACAGGTGGAATGGCCCTCAGGCCCTCAGCAAAGCCCCGCACGCCCGAGCTTCGGCAGAAGCAATGCTCTCTTGCACATGTCACGCCAGGGCCATGCTAGGCACCAGGCTCAGTGAGGACACTGCAGGGACCAAGACAGACAAGATCCCAGCCCTCAGGGGTCTTGCATTCTAGTAGGAGGGGTGGACAATAAACAAGTAAACAGATAAACCAAGTAATCACAGAGTGCGATAAGTGCTATGGATGAAATAAACTAGGATGAGCCAGTAGAAACAGGAGAGCATTACTTGAGATAGATGGTAGTCAGTTTATCCTGTTGAAAAATTTCCAACTTTCAGTCACATAGCAGACTTCACATGCCATCGTATTTTATGACTGATCACAGTTAGATCTTGCACAGTTAGAATTTTCTCCTGTCACATTTCAGACAGCACTCACTGGCAGTGGTAGGCGCTGGGGTAGAGGCCGTGGGGAAAACAGTTCTGTGACGTGCTCCCCAAGGCTACAGCCCGACCCCCTGGCTCAGGGCAGCAGGACTGGGGAAAAGATGGGTCACTGGGCAGGTGAGCACATCTCCACTGAGTAGAATGTGTGCACGCTCACTGTTTATGTGGGGACAGGCCTGTTCCTTACTGTTCCCAGAGCACACCCCTCTCCAGCCACAGCGGGAGTGTTCAACCCAAGTCCTTCCTTGAGTTTTTCAAAATGAGGATATGAGCTCAAGGATGAAGATGCCTTTTCCCTCCTGTGTGAAGAAGCTCGACCACAGAAATCCAGAACGAAGCCAACACCCCCAGAACAGTGGAGGCGAGAGGTGGAGGAGGGCAGTCCCGCTGCTCCAGCTGTCTCTGGGGCAGGTCCACCCTGCTGTTTTCACTGTGGTTTGGTTTCCTCAGCCTCTTCCTTTTGTTGCCTAAGCTGGTCCCCGTTGAAATTCTGTCATGGGCAACTCAAGTGCCCCAATCCTTATGATGCAGCCGAGGTCACAGAGCTGGGATCACATCACAACGTATTCTGGAGTCGAGGTTATGCTGAGCAAAGCAGGGCCCCTGGCAGTGGGCTTTGACAGTTAGGGGAGGGGGCCCCATGCTAACCCCAGGGCAAAGATTCCCGCCATGGTTACCTCACTCACAGATCTCAGCTTCCTAAGGCTCTGAGGGCCAAAATGGGCTTTTGGGGGAAATGTCTGTTTTTAGCTGGGATGAGCTAAGCTGCTGTGACAAACAGACCCAAAGATGCTTATTGGCTCAAACACAGCAGAAGTTTATTTCTCATTCACGTGCCAGACTGCAGCATGTGCTTTTAGCTGATGGTGGCTCTGTCCCATGGGATGATTCAGGGATCCAGGATCCAACATGTGGCGCTACCACAGCCTAGCTGTCATCTACATCTTGCCAGCAGTAGGGGGACAGACATCACTTCAGGTCACAGTCTATTGGTGAGAACCGGTCACATGACCACACTGAACTGCAAAGGAGGCTGGGAAATGTAGTCCAGCCTCGCACCTTGCTATAACCCCCATTGCTACAAAGGGAGAAGATTTTTTTGGGCAGAAAAGTTTGACTTTGAGAGGACTAAATGGAGGCACTCAGGTGTTCTTAATCTTGACACTCTTGATGTTTTAACTGGACAGTTCTTTGAGGGTGGGAGGGAGGCTGCTCTGTGCATTGTAGGACGTTTAGCAGCATCCCTGGCCTCTACTCACCTGATGGCTGTAGCATCCCTCCCCCCACTCCCGGCAGTCCCAGTCATGACATCAAAAACGCCTCCAGGCATTGCCAAAGCCCCTGGAGCACAAAGTCACCACTGATTGAGAATCACTGCTCCAGACACTGAAAGCAATGTCAGAATCTTTGTCAACCAGGGAGGAAATGCAGTGAAATTACCTGCTCTCACTTTGTCACTCGGGAATCTCACGGCGTGCCTGCTGGTCTGTGCTCACGAGGCTGACAGACAGATTAGCTGAGGTGCCGTGCCTGCTGGTCTGTGCTCACGAGGCTGACAGACAGATTAGCTGAGGTGCCGTGCCTGCTGGTCTGTGCTCACGAGGCTGACAGACAGATTAGCTGAGGTGCCGACTTGAAGTTTCACAGAGGAGTGAACGATTCGAACCCCAGCCCCGAGCCTCCTGAGTGCGCGATGAGAACGATGTTAGGAGATTCTGCAGATGCCCGTCACAGCCAGGGCAGCATGCAAATAAATGCTCTAAGTCTTTTCACTCAATACAAAACCCAAAATGGCACTGGCTTGTTTGCAAAAAACAGGCTTTCTGAATTATTTGGTGCTGATTCCCTGAAATTTCTGTGAGAAATAAGATTTTTTTGATACCTTCTCTAACAGGAGGCCATATTTGTAAGCCCCTGGTGAGTTCTTGCTCTGGATGGACATGCTGAACTAGGGCTGACCCCTAAGAACATATTTGTTTGCAGGAAATGGGCTGCCCTGGAATAACAGTGAGAATTCCTTGCAGCCTGGTGGAAACCAAAAGTACTGCCATCCAGCAAAGCATTAGGATGTCAACAGTATGCTTTATCTCCTAGAAACCCAACAGTGCTGTTCTGACTTCACAGGAAACAGTTTTCTGGCTATAGCTGATGGGGATTCCTTCACATTCCATGGAGAACTTTGGGACACGCTTCAGGCTTTGGGTTGTAGTCCCCAACAATGAGCCCAGGTTTGTGTGTAGCTGCCAGTACAAACGTATTAGTTTCCTGATTCACTGGGAATATGCAAGGCTCCTGAATATTAAATAAAACTAGTTACATAAGTCTTTTATTTGAAATGACTACAAGGTCATAATCAATAAAGCTCAGTTTGAAACACTGCTGAGAAAAACGAATAGAGACATTTTCTCTGCTGCTGCAGTTGCACAAAGGAGCAGGTTTATGTCAGACTGAGGTTTGTGTGCAAACAGCTAAGCACTCCTTCGGGTGATGAGCAATTTGGGTCTGAATAAGCATTTGATGCCTCACAGATCCATGTGGATCATTCTCTCTGAGCAGGCTTGAAAACACTAGGCTTTTCTGGCTTTTTACCAGTTGCTATTTAGTCTGGAAATAACAATGAAAAGCAGACTAACCAATCTGGTGTTGCTGAGGGATGGTTCTCACGAGCCCAGAGCCCCCTGGGGTCTGGCCCTTGCCTCCTTCTCAAGCCCTGGCTGCTGCTGGCCCCGGCCTCCTCATGGCTACCAATGAAGCAGGACATGCCTGGCCCTGCACTGCCCAGATTTCTCTCCCCAGCAAACTCCAGAGCCCGATGACCACTTTGCCGGGTTTCGGAATTCAGGTCACGTGTTACGCTTCCCAGAAAGGCTTCCTGACTTCCATTGGTCGCTCAAGAAGAGCTGGCCAGTCACTGCCCAGTGCCCCTCATGATGTCGACAGGCCTTTATCACCCAGGGCACTTTATAGCACTTTACTCCCCACACTGTGTGGATGCCTCGCCCCGTTCGACCACAAGCTCCGAGGGCAGAGCCTGTGTCTCATTCCTCTTGGGAGCAGCAGTCCTAACACAGGATCTGGAGAAGGTTTGTTCAATAAGAATGATCGAACAAAGCAATGAACAGTAATTACGCAGCAAGTGCAGAGGCTGTCACGTGGCTCTTCTTGTTTTAAAAATTGTGGTAAGAGCCGCATGTGCAGAGGCCCAAGGCCCGGTGTTTTCCCGGCACTGGGGCAGCTGCGGCCGGAGAGACGAGGGAGGGGCAGGAAACGAGCCCATCTCAATAATTAGCGCAACACAGAAAACCTGATGCCACCTCTCCGGATTGTCCCAAGCCAATTACTTGCCCAGCTGTATTGTAGATTGACCTCTCCAGCCTCTGCACAAACCAAGATCTGCCTAACAATGGCTTGTCCAAGTTCAAATACGGCCGGGCTTCTGGAAGTTTTTTGCAAAAGCCAAGCACACAGTCATCATTTCAGGGGCTGGCGTCAGTGCTGAGAGTGGGGTGCATTCTGTATATTCCTGAACATGGCTTGGTTCTGCAGGGTGCAGTTATCTGCATTCACCTCATGTTTTTCATGAGTGAAATCACATATTATCAAACTCAAAATCTGCATTAGGCTCAAACTGTTTCCTGATACAGCAGTTGCAATGCAACAAATCTGTTTTCAAAACCAGCATTACAGAAGAACTGACTGTATTTTAATTATTGAAATGTTAATTCCAGAATTTTTCATTAATCTCTTATTTCACATTTTGATTCAATGCACCCCCAAAAGATAATTTCATGAACAAATCATGTGATATTAACTAGGAGCTTAAGATATTACAATTAAAAAATGATTATAGAACTTAAAAGGCCACCAAAAGAGGAAGTTCTGAATGGTGATTTAGGAATCCTCATAAATTTCCAGATTTTGTGCCCATATTAAAAAAGAATCATAAGCACCTTGATGTTGGAGAACAAAGAGAATTAGATAAGAACTTAGACTGCAATATTTTAGGGCCAAATAAAACTTTAAAATTTACCATGAGATTAAAGGCTATTTATCTATTCATTGGAATAAATAGATTTAGTAATTAGATTGGGAAGATAATGTAATGTTAGAAACATGGTTACAGGTTAATGTGTGAATACTTTTTTTTTTTTTTTTTTTTGCGGTAGGCGGGCCTCTCACTGTTGTGGCCTCTCCCCTTGCGGAGCACAGGCTCCGGAGCACAGGCTCAGTAGCCATGGCTCACGGGCCTAGCCGCTCTGCGGCATGTGGGATCTTCCCAGACCGGGGCACGAACCCGTGTTCCCTGCATCGGCAGGCGGACTCTCAACCACTGCGCCACCAGGGAAGCCCGTGAATACTTTTTTGAACTAAAAGGTTATTTTTAAGTTTGTTAAACTAAATATTATAATTTTAGTTTTAGCAAATGCATTTCTGTTTTTAGAGAAAGTTTGGATTTTTGTGACCATACACTAAAAAATAGCTCCCTTTTCCTATGACTTATTCAGCTTCACCAGGATCTGGGAACAGACCACAGGGGAGGGAAATCTTAGAAGAATTTCTCACACTCAACACCATTTAAAAATTTCCTTCCATCATATATTATATGATGATATCCAGGCAATGAAGGATATGCAGTGAGGTATGAACCTTGTCTGAAATCTTTTGCACATACTTTATTAGATTTCTCCCCAGTAAAAACCTTCTGAGGCCAAAGTGGGCTGAATGATCATGTCAGTGTTTGTACATTAATTAAGAATCATAAGATTCAATCCCTGGTCAGGGAACTAAGATCCCACAAGCTGCACGGCCAAAAACAAAAACAAAAAACAAACAAAAAACCCGAAAAAAAACCCCATAAGATTTTTATTTACTATGAATTTCCTATTATTTAGGAAGGTGTGTACTTTGGTGAAATGATTTCCTCACAGTTTCTACAGTGGTAAGATCTTTTTCTAGTGAGATTTTCAGATCTGATCTTTAATAAGATATCTACTCTGTCTGACAACTGTGTCACATTCAGGACATCTAGAGGGTTCTTTTTCTCCCGTAATAGGACTCCTCAGCTCGCAAGAAGGGAGAGCTATGATTTTTATTATTATTTATAGGGTCACAGTTATTACATTTATAGGGTCTCTCTCTAGTGTGAGGACATGGAGAATAAGTTCTATGCTCTAAGTGAAGATTTTCTCACACATAATGCATTCATAAGGCTCTCTTTTTTTTTTTTTTTTTTTTTTTTTTGCGGTACGCGGGACTCTCACTGTTGTGACCTCTCCCGTTGCGGAGCACAGGCTCCGGACGTGCAGGCTCAGCGGCCAAGGCCCACGGGCCCAGCCGCTCCGCGGCATGTGGGATCCTCCCGGACCGGGACACGAACCCGCGTCCCCTGCATCGGCAGGCAGATTCTTAACCACTGTGCCACCAGGGAAACCACTCCTTGATGATTTTTTGTTGTTGTTGTTGGTACGCGGGCCTCTCACTGTTGTGGCCTCTCCCATTGCGGAGCACAGGCTCTGGAAGCGCAGGCTCAACGGCCATGGCTCATGGGCCCAGCCGCTCCGCGGCACGTGGGATCTTCCCGGACCGGGGCACGAACCCATGTCCCCTGCATCGGCAGGCGGACTCTCAACCACTGCGCCACCAGGGAAGCCCCCGGGCCATTTTTTAAATTTTTATTTATTTATTATTTTTGGCTGCGTTGGGTCTTTGTTGCTGCGCGTGGGCTCTAGTTGCTGCGCAGCGAGCGGGGCTACTCTTCGTTGTGGTGTGAGAGCTTCTCATTGCGGCGGCTTCTCTTGTTGCGGAGCACGGACTCTAGGCGCGTGGGCTTCAGTAGTTGTGGCTTGCGGGCTCTTGAGCGCAGGCTCAGTAGTTGTGGCGCACGGGCTTAGCGGCTCCGCGACATGTGGGATCTTCCCAGACCGGGACTTGAACCCGTATCCCTGCATTGACAGGTGGATTCTTAACCGCTGCGCCACCAGGGAATCCCTAGGCCATTTTATATAAGGAATTGAGCATCCGAGGGTTTTGGTATTCTGGAACAAATCCCCAGCAGATACTGAGGGACACTTCTCTGAGTTCTCTGAGCCATCCTAGCAAATCAATCAAACCCAAGGAGGGAGTTGTTGGAACCTGCCATCTATAGCCGTTGGTCAGGGCACAGATGGTAACCTGGACTTGTGATTGGCATCTTAAGTGTGTGTGTGCTTGTGGGGGCAGTCTTACCGGACTGAGCCCTTAATCTGTGGGATCTGACACTACCTCCAGGAATACAGTGTTGGAACTGAGTTAAACTGCAGGACACCCAGCTGGTGTTGTGGAGAACTGCTTGATGTTGGGAAAAAACTCCACCAGATAACGTGTGTCTGCAGTGAATATGCTTTTTTTCACACCAAACATTGTCCTATTTCATCAAGCCCTAGTGTTACTGTTATTTTCACTCACTGCATAGTGTGGATCTATCAATTTATTCAACAGTATCCCTATTGTTGGATTTTTAAGTTATTTTAAGTTTCGAACTATTAAAGAATCCTGTGCTATAAACATTAAAAAAAAAAAAAAAAAACAAACTCCACCAGAAAACATTTGGTGACCAGCAGTGAAGTGTTTTGTGTGACTCACAGAAAAGAGAGACGAAGTAGTGAAGAACTGGGGTTTTCCTTGACAATTACATAGGCACGATTGATTGAATCATTGGGCATTTGTGATTAAGTCAATCTCCAGTCCTCTCCCCTCCCCAGAGGTCCCCTCGAGTTGAAATTCCAACCCTTGACTCACATGGTTGGTTCCCCTGGCAACCAGCCCCCCATCCTTAGGGGGCTTTCCAAAATTCACCCCATTCATATAAACTTAGGTGCTGCTATGAATAACAAAAGATACTCTTTTCACGCTTATGACTCACAGAAACCAAATAATGATGCTATTTCTTTTATTACTTAGGAAATTACGACGGTGTTAGGAGCTCTAACCAGGAGCTTAGGATGAAGCCCCAAATACGTATTTCTTATTATAGTCCAATATCACAGTAAAAATAGTTAAACTTGTATGGTTGTATCTGGTCAACAGCCCAGCCAGAGCAACATCATTGCCGCTGACACAGGGCCCCTGTGTACGGACCCATCCTTGCAGCACTGTAAGCTGCTCTGTTTGGGGCAGAACTTTCCCACTGGAGGTGATATTGAAACCGAGCAGGACACTTTGGGGCCCTAAAGGGTACAAAAGCCCTCTGTGTCCCCCATTTCTTGTTTGTAGGGAAAGACTTTAGTCTCCTAGGCCTTCCCTGAGTTTCAAAGAGCACAAGCAGTTACCAATTAGGGAAGTGAGGGAACGCAGAAACAAAGGAAAAGCAGTTAAGCAAGAAAAGTACAGTAAGTCCCCTATGCACAAACCTTCAAGTTGCAAACTTCCAAAGATGTGAATATGCCCCTGTATGCCAGCTGTTGTACTGTACTACTGTACTTTTCAAGGTACTGTACTGCAAGATTAAAAGTGTTTATTTTTGTGTTTGTTATGTATTATTTGTGTGAAAAGTATTATAAACCTATTACAGTACAGTATGATATAGCTGATTGTGTTAGCTGGGTACCTAGGCTAAATTTGTTGGACTTATGAACAAATTGGCTTATGAACAAATTGGACTTATGAATGTGCTCTCAGAATGGAACTTGTTCGTATGTAGGGGACTTTCTGTAATGACAATAGGTCAGTGGTAAAACAGAGTCCTGGTTCCTCCCAAGGGATATACATAACAATCTGATGCATACCTTAGAGTATTCTGCAGGAACTAAGATCACCCCCCCACCCCCAGGTCGATGCTGACTACCAGCTCGTAGACCCCAGACTGGTTGGAATCAGAAGGTTGATGATTAAGATTCCTGAAACACCACCCTGTTATCTCACCTCCAACAAACTAGAAGAAAGCCACCCAGCAGCCTTCCCCCAAATGTTGCCTTTAAAAACCCTTCCCTGATAGCCGCCTGGGAGTTTGGGTCTTTTGAGCACAAGCCACCCAGACTCCTTGCTTGGTGTCCTGCAACTGAACACTGGACCTTCCTTCACCAAAACCCAGTGAAGCAAATTGGCTTCACTGTGCGGTAGGCGAGCGGACCCAAGTCCATTCAGTAACAATACTCTCAAACCCTGGAAATGAGGCAAAATTAATTTCTAAATCAGTGATAAAATGAACTATATTCCCTACTGTCTTTTACAATTTAGCAGCAGCATTAGAGCTGTGGGATTTTTACCCACTCAGTGTAAAAGACTTGAGCAAAGCCGCTCCTTTGAACACCACTGATTTTCATTTGCTTAAGTTGTCGGAGACATTTTCCCAGAATGCCCTGTGCTTAACTTGCTAAAAATATTTCTACAGACTTAAAGGTACACGTTTCTCTTAGATGAGGAGTGATTGGTGAAATGGCGATTCCACTCTAATTCTCCATGATATAACCATTTTCACAATACAAAAAAGTACATTTTAAACATTCTCTTCACTTTCTTACAAGCTTAAGATCTCTCATATGTGAAAGACGGCCAATATCTACCTTCACTGCACGTAAATATGTCCTAGACTCTCCATTTCTCTTATCCTCATGAGAAAAATACATAGAGGACAGGACAGCATGATTAGAAGGCTTAACCAGATTTCAATTATTTGCTTTTCAATTATTTTCCTTTAAATCTCACGGCACCCAGGAGACAGCTTCATGCTCACTGTGTTTTCATTTCCTGCAAACCTGCTGGCCACCCACCTCCGGGCTCTTTACTGAAGACTTCTGCCCACAAACTCCCTCTCCACCCCAAGTCTTAGCTTCCTGCTCAGCGCGGTCAGTGTCCACAGGATGACTGACCCCCACCCAGACACGCTACTGTTGGAGTATCTCCTCGCCACCCACATTAAGCTCTCACACTGAGGCTTCACCCCACAGACCCCGCCACCACCAGTAACCTGCTCCCTCTGGAATATCCATTTCAAAGCCCCATTCTCTCCCCCACGGTAGTCAGCTCGCAAGAACCTGCGATGCTCAGACCCTTGTACCTCTGGGAGCGCTCCATCCACAACACCGCCTGGCAAGTTGGTCGCGACAGTTACTTCCTTGCAATGCCCCCAACTTCCTCACAAAACCCTTATTTAACCATAAAACCCACATTTCAGATGAGCTCAGGTGGCCTCCTTCTCCAGGCCTACATTCAAATGACTGCTTGTTTCAAAGAAAGATTACACAGTTGTGTGAAGTTTGCCTCACTTTAAATGCACGATTGAAAGACTCAAACCAGCGCACCTGGAAATGCTGCCATTTCCCTGTAGTTGGCATCCTGCCCACTCTCAAGTTCTCTGCTTCCAAGATTCACCTTTTCAGATAATAATGGCTCTTGCACGGCTCTTGCACGGTCTGTTGCAACCTGATGTACAAGGTTGCAACAGACCAGCGTGCCCACGACAGCACACAGAAAGGTGGAATAAACTTTAAGAATGACATTTTTAAGGACACACAGGTGAGACAGGGATGCAAAGAAGTCCAGAGGAATTAGATTTCGAAGAGCCAGGAGCCCTTCCCAGCTGGGCAGTGACTGGCCCTCCTCCCCGGGGACATCCTCAAAGGATAGGGCTTGCTGGGGTGGGTAAAGGGTCTCTGCTCGCTTGAGGAGATGTCCGTGGAGGGTTGTTTCTTTAAAAGTATTTGTAAAGTATCTGGTTGGGCTGAAATCTGTAGGAAGTACAACTGCAGAGCTAATTCTACCTTTGCTGAGTGTGGGCCGCGGTGCTGGTGGTGTGGGGGCTGGAGCCTGGCATGACATGGGTGGACAAGGAAGATGAGGGAGCTGGGGTCAGCCAGGTCACACTGCGGGGAACATCTGTCACCTGTGGACACCTGCCTTCAGTCCTGCTGCCAACAGCGTGCTGCCGGGAAGCTGCTGCCCAGCAGTAAAGACTGACTTCACACTTCTGACCGGACTCTCCTTTGAGTCACAGGCTGCGTCTCCTGCAGCCCCTAGAAGGAGGTTCTCTGGATGGTTCTTTTCAACATTTTGAGTCAGCAGGGAGCAGCAATGGTCTAAGACCCCAGGTCACTCCTTTCCTCTTTTTTTTTTTTTTTTTTACTCCCTTCCTCTTAATTGCAGCCAATATCCTGCTTAGAAGTTCGTCACCATCTTTAACGGAAAAACTCCTTTTCCTGATCCCACTCTTCTTTGGTGAGAAGGTGAGGGAAGAAGTTTTCGCATACTCAAGTGTGGGGAAGTTATTCCGGTTATACATGAGTTAACTCGAATTTCATGTTAACTAGAACAGCCTGCGTGTGGCCTATGACATGCATCGGACGTCTGCTTTAACCATTAAAGAAAAGGGCACACTGACCAGAAGTAAAGAACGTTCCTGTTAACAATAAAGATGAGATGCCTCCCTCCCTGGGACCCCTTCGATGAAAACACTGCCCTCCCAGGCGCCAAGCCCATACTGTCCCGATGTGTCCGTGCTGGTCTTTTTGGAAACACTGAAGGAATATATCCCTGACTCGTTTGACCTTTGTTCTGACAAGATTTAAAACCGCGCTGAAAACCCTGCCTCTCCAGAGCAGACCGCAGAGCTACTGAGGGGCCGTCTCCTGGGCCACAGTCCTCATTTTGCCTCAGATAAAACTCTTTCCCATTCCTATCATAGATTGTTCATTGTCGACAAGGGGATGCTTCTACCACCCTCCAGGCTTCGTGCCACCCGCAAAGCCCATGAACAATTCCGGGAGATAAACACAGAATCTGGGTAATAAAACAAAATCTAACCTTTCTTCTCCTCTGTGCTGAGTCCAGTCTCTCTCGCTCACAGCGGGCCGCGGGCACAGGGCTGGCACCCGGCCCTTCAGCCTGGAGTTGCCGGTGGGAAACGGGTGCACCTGCACCTCAGCTCGGGGCCGCGTGCAGAAGCGCCACGCACGACACTCAGTCCAAGATGGCGGCGGCGGGCCGTGTGCAGAGACGCTGCGCCCGACACTGAGCTCTCGGGCCGCCCCCTCAGAACCCCGCCCCCACCATGAGACCCTATAAAGCAGACCCACCATGACCTGTCTGGGTTGCTGGGAGAGCTTGTCGTCTCCACCTTCCGGTCGGAGAATAAAGCCTTCCTTTGCTTCTCACCCCAGCCTGGTCTCCTATTGGCTCGAATGACACCGGGCAGGAGGACCCTTGTTGGGACCCGACTTGGGAGGGTCGGTGACAACTGGACAATCCTGCAGCCTTAAGTTCTCTTATCTTGGGCCTCACTAGTCCCCACCCCCCCCAATTTTAAGAGGAGTCAAATTGGCTGCCAGCCTGGAATCAGTGGGAAGAGAGAGCCTACTTCAGATGTTTTATTTCTTAACAAAATAAGAAATCAGACAAATCGGGCAGGTTAAGAATGGACAAGACAGAGTGAACATTGGTGTTGGTTATGTACTTCAGTACTTCACTTTACTTTTTAATAGGATTGAGATTTCTAATTAAAATAATGCAAAGGGAATATAACTTTAAAAGATTTTGTGTGCGGGGGGGTGCGGGGGGTGCGGGGGGCTTCCCTGGTGGCGCAGTGGTTAGGAATCCGCCTGCCAACGCAGGGGACACGAGTTCAAGCCCTGGTCCAGGAAGATGCCACATGCCACGAAACAACTAAGCCCGTGCACCACAGCTACTGAGCCTGCGCTCTAGAGCCCACGAGCTGCAACTACTGAGCCCACAAGCCACACCTACTGAAGCCTGCACGCCTAGAGACCCTGCTCTGCAACAAGAGAAGCCACCGCAATGAGAAGCCTACCCGCTCGCCGAGAAAGCCTGCGGGCAGCAACGAAGACCCAACGCAGCCAAAAATACATAAATAAATTAATTAATTTTTAAAAAACCTGCTTAAAAAAAGTACACTGAAATGTTCACAGGTAAAATAATAAGATGCTGAGATCTGGTTCCAGATAAGGGGCGGTGAGTGTTGGTGGTGGACTGTAGACCGGAAGCGAGACTGGCTGACTGTCCAAGCAGGTGGACAGGTACGTGAGGTTTACCTCTGGAGACCAGAGCGGCTGCTGCACTCTTGGAGGGAGGCGATGGGAACGGCTAGAAGGGGCTGTTTGAATATCCGCACCAACAATCTCCTCCGCCCCTGAGGGCAGAACTCAGGGGGCACCTGGGAGGAGGTGTCGGGGTGCGCGGCCAGGCCGCCCCAAGGACGCCCCCGCTCCCTCCAGCCCTCCCTGCCTGGCCGCAGCGCGCCAGCAGGTGCTCTCTCGCGCGGCGTCGGGGAATGTGGCGGGGGCGGAGCCACGACGACAGGCGGTGCGCCTGCGCAGGGAGGTGTCGCCCGCATTTCCCAGGAACGCCCGCGCGCCTGGCCCCGCCCAGCATCCGAGAATCGTCTGCAAGCCGGAAGCTGGGCGTTTGCCGGGGGTGTCGGGGTTGGCGGGCTGTGCGTCTCGAGAGTTCCGCGGCCGTGGTCCCGGGAGGGCGGCTCTGGTCCGAACCCCTCCCTGTAGAGGGTGAGCGCGGTCTCTGGCCGTTCTCTCCCCTCAGCCTGACGGCGGGCCGTCCGGAGCGGGCGAGGGTCCCCCGTCTCTGGGTGGACTTACCCGCTCGGGGCGTGCGGAAGGTGGGCATCGGGGGGAGGGGCTTACTGAGAATTTCTCAGAGTGGAAGGAGGGCGCAGTGCCGAGGGGCCACCTCCCCGCTTGTGTACTGAGTGAACGGCTGAATAACTAGAGGAGAGGTTGCCGAGTTCACCCACGTCTCCTTCCGCAAGACTGGAAAGCGAGACCGTGACCCCGGCCGCTCCGGGAAGCGAGGACCTCTGACGACCCGCGGGCCTCCGCTCGGATGGGGACGGGGCTCGTGGGCGCCAGGCAGGGAGTGGTCGGCAGGGGCGGCATGGCTTGGGCGCGGGTCTCGGCAGCCCTGGCCTCTCGCTTCGTGGGCAGCTGGCCGCCCCTCCCGTGTTAGCCCGGACTGCCGGCTGTGCGCGTCTGTACTCCTTCGCTTCAGTGCTCCAGGGCTCTCCCGGTTGACTTTTCCGTCCTAGCGCTCTCGCCCTCCTCTGCACACCCCGAGTGTTCCTCCTTTTGCTAATTCGTCTGGTGTTCGCTTAGCCGGTAGACCTCAGCCCGCACCCTGTTGTGCAGACGCAAGAGTCGGCTGATTTGTTCTGTGAAGAGTCAGATGGTAAATAGTTCAGGTCTCTTGATGGTCCACGACTTTGTCTTTGCAACAGGAAAGCAGCCATAGACAATATTTAGAGGAATAAGTGTGGCTGTGTTCCAATAAAACTATTTATTGACGCTGAAATTTGAATTTCATGTGTCGAGATATTCTTTTTTCAACCATTTAAGTTTCATGTAATGTATTACACTCTAGTGTAAAGCATGATGCTCAAAAATGAGATCAAGTACTCCAGGTGTAGTTTTAAATCAGTGTACAGTGCAGTGAGATCATTACTTTTCAACTTCCGGGTGTGATTTCGTGTGACCTAAAGATTTTTCTTCAGGAAAAGGCCTCTACTCCTTAGGCTTGGAACAGGCAACTTCATTTTGCAACTTCATTTTGCTTCCTCTCTTCTTACCTGTAGGCAAGAACGACCCCCCTTCTCAGTGGAAGGGCATTCTTGGGAGAGGCAGTAAGGCCACGGCCCTGAATATCCCTACATGTTTGTGCTGGTATCTTTACCTGGGCCACTTCTCAGGCTGTGCTTACAGCGAGCCGCGTGTCCCAGGACAGGGCATGCTTGATTGCTGTTCACTATAAAAGGAGTGATTTCCCCAAATGTTGCTTTCCTGTGATGCAGTCCCTCCATCTAGGCCCACCGGTCACCCTCCTGTGATTGGGGTGGGGATGAAGGAAAGCAAGGGTAATGGCTCGGATGTGAAGTCTGGCTACTGCTCTTGCCATGAGTAATAAAGTTCTTTGTCTTTGACCCAGGAGTCGCATGTCTTGTGCCAGCACCCATGAAAATAACAGGCTAGTTTATTATCTTGGAAGTCAAGTAAAATCCCAGACCCTTTGCAGTTCTGGACGGACATGTAAAATGATTCTTTTTTCTGAGGAAACAATCTTGATTATTGTGCAGAGGTTCCTGCAGAGATGCATTCATCAAACATTTATTGAGGGCCTACTTCCTGCCATGTGCCTGGCGCCGTGCTTGGTGCAGGAGATACAGAAGTGAATACGCCAGTCTCTCCTCCTGGGAGCAACGACAGCCGTCCATGGCTCCTCTCTGCCTCACACCCCACTCCAAGTCACCAGCAAGTCCTGTATTCTACCTGCAAAACACCTCGCGCTGGGTCGCTTCTCAGTACCTCTACCGTGACCACTTCTCCTCTGAATCACCTGTAAACACACCTTCCTAATTGGCTTCGCTGCTTCTGCCCTTGCTCCACTTTGGAACATCAGGATCACCTGGGCAGTGAAACACTGAGGTCCAGGCCCATCCCAAATGAAGTAAATCAGCTGCTCAGGTCATTCTAACGTTCAGCTAAGAGTGAGAGCCACTGCCGTGCACGGTGAGATGCTGAGGGCTTTTCAGCAAATGGTGACACAGTCACATGCACTCCTCAACCTGCACAGCTGCATGTGGTGGTCCTGGTTACATGTCTTCACTTTGGCAAATGTGGCAGATAAAGTGAGAGGTGCAAGATCTGGGGTAGGGTGAACACTTACCTGGCTACAAAATAAACAAGAGCTGATGAAAGGCCTGAAATGAGGTAGTGGCTGTTGGGATAGAGAAGAATGAACCGGAACATGGAGGGGTAAAGCCCAAACCCGATGGTCCAGGTGTTCATTGACCACATGGTTGCCGAACGGGGAAAAGATCTGGGTGGGAGACCAGAATGGGAAGGGGGAGGGGAGTGCATCGTTTTTTTGGGCCCTTCTCATATAAAGATTTGAATTTAAAAAACATGTGAAGGGAGACAAAAAACTTTCAATGCTGTAATCTCATCAAAATATGTAATTAGGTACGTACTTTCTCTGTTCTGAGTTTTCACTTAACAGTATTTTACAGGAAGAAGTCAACTAAGTGCTGGAGCCATGGGTTCCAACCCTTGTTCTGTCACTGTGTACGTGACCTCAGGTCAGCATCCTGGGCTTCACTTTCCCCATCTACACAGCAGACTCGATGCTGCTGACAAGCTTACACACACATGCATACGTATCACTGCAGTGCCCATGCTTGCCATGTTCAATGGTTATAGTGTTCTGAGGTGGGATAATTATAGTGAAATAGAGCACCACGAGGAGAGTAACGGAAATAGAGGGCTGGAAGTCCATTTACAGGCACATGCAAGTGAATTCATACCGGAAGATAGAGCGTCGCGTGAACACTAATGGCTTTAAGTTTTAAAGACCAAATAAAAGTTTAGCAAGAAAAACTAGTACTTTGCATGAAATAGACCCTCAGAATTCAAATTTAGATCAGAAACCTGCCTTAAGGAAATGTGATGGGAAAGGAGTGTGATTAGCTTATCAACACACTAAATCATCAAGACACTTCATAGTTAAAACACAACATAGTTGGTGTCCTTCACTTCGTTGCTCTTAACTGCCCTCTAAACCCACTTGCCAGGTTGACTGACAAGCTCCCGTCCTCTGGAAATGCGCTGCTGACAGCCTTGGCAAAAGACCTCTTGTGGTTAAGTTTGCTGCTTTCCTAGTAAGCGTAACACTTGTGATCTCTCCAGTTTAGTTTGATCAACAAGACTTGTTTGCTCCCGGAGTCCTTTGTCTGGGAGGTAATTATGTCTCCCATTACATAGATATTATGTAACTGATGAAACTGAAGGCAGAGTTGCCTTAATGCAGACTCAATGGTTGGAAGGGCTCAGCCCACTTGCTAAGCACGCCCAGTAGCAGTGAGCCTGCCCACTGCCCAGATCTGGTTTCTAAATTGCTACCTATTAAAAAGAGCCAGGGGGCTTCCCTGGTGGCGCAGTGGTTGAGAGTCCGCCTGCCGATGCAGGGGATACGGGTTCGTGCCCCGGTCTGGGAGGATCCCACATGCCGCGGAGCGGCTGGGCCCGTGAGCCATGGCCGCTGGGCCTGCGCGTCCGGAGCCTGTGCTCCGCAACGGGAGAGGCCAGAGCAGTGAGGCGCCCGCATACCGCAAAAAAAAAAGCGCCAGGGATTCCTGGAGAAATGGATCATGTCAAACCTGGGGTATTTAAAGTGCAAGGTGAACCTGAGATAGCTTTGTCAAAAGGCCATTAAGTGCCCAGGGCTTCCCTGGTGGCACAGTGGTTAAGAATCCGCCTGCCAACGCAGGGGACACGGTTTCAAGCCCTGGTCCAGAAAGATCCCACAGGCCGCGGAGCAACTAAGCCCGTGTGCCACAACTACTGAGCCTGTGCTCTAGAGCCCGCAAGCCACAACTACTGAGCCCGCGCACCTAGAGCCTGAGCTCCGCAACAAGAGAAGCCACCACAATAAGCCCGTGCACCACAACGAAGAGTAGCCCCCTCGTCGCAACTAGAGAAAGCCCGCGCAAAGCAGCGAAGACCCAATGCAGCCAAAAATAAATAAATAAAATAAATACATTTATATTAAAAAAAAAGGCCATTAAGTGCCCAGAGATTGGAGGGGTAATGTCAAAGGACACAAGGGCTATTTGAAGGGTTCTAACTGGCCAAATCTGGGATAATTAGAGCAGCAGAAACAATGATCATAATTGTTTGTGACACACTGAATCACTTGTCATCACTGCCAGTGACTCCTCTCTGAAAACTGGTAATTTTTTTTTTTAAAGATTTTATTTATTTTTTAATATGCCGTCTTATTTATTTATTTAGGCTATGTTGGGTCTTCGTTTCTGTGCAAGGGCTTTCTCTAGTTGTGGCAAGCGGGGGCCACTCTTCATCGCGGTGCGTGGGCCTCTCACTATCGCAACCTCTCTTGTTGCGGAGCACAGGCTCCAGACGCGCAGGCTCAGTAGTTGTGGCTCACGGGCCTAGTTGCTCCGCGGCATGTGGGATCTTCCCTGACCAGGGCTCGAACCCGTGTCCCCTGCATTGGCAGGCAGATTCTCAACCACTGTGCCACCAGGGAAGCCCTGAAAACTGGTAATTTAAGGAAAGACTTGAGCATGACCCTGCGTGCATTCCCAGCTGATGAAGGAAAGCTCTTCCTTAAAGAATGCCAGTCAGTAAATGTAAAAAGAATGTTAGAAAATTGCCATTTTGCAGGGGGAATTCCCTGATGGTTCAGTGGTTAAGACTCCTCGCTTCCACTGCAGGGGGCGCGGGTTCGATCCCTGGTCGGGAACTAAGAGTCCGCACGCCACATGGCGCAACCAAAAAAAAAAATAAAGAAAATCGCCATTTTGCAAATCTTGCCGAAATGATTGATTCCGGCAAGGATCATCACCGTTGGATCCCCAAACCACCAGATACAAGGCTGTTGGTAAATGGGCTATCCATGCACTGCTGGTGTCAGTGCACAGGTTATCTATTAACTGCAACAGCAAAAACATACCTTACATTGGGAAGATGTGGTGATCAAATTCTGCATCACAGATATTGAGTCAACCAGATATTAATGAGACTTTTGTTGTGATGCAATATGAAATACATCTGTGAGGTGTTCATGTCAAAAATCTGTAACCTGAATACAGCAAGCCTTTGGCCCTAACTGCAAATTTACAGAAACTACAGAACAAGAAAAACAAACCACATGTAAACAATCAGGTACATCCTGAAAGTCAGACATTCTACAACTGATCTGCTCTATTTAAATTAAAAAAAAAAAAAGTCCTGGAAAAAAACCAAAGGTGGGAAGCTGTTCCAGGTAGATGGAACAGACAATCACTTGTAAGGCTTGCAATGAGACTGGATCAATAGGGAAAATGGAAACATGGGCTGAGCACTAGATATTAGAGAATTACTGTTCATTTTTTGATGTACATAATGTTATTGTGGTTGTTTTTATGAGATGCGTGCTTAGTGTTTAGAGGTGAAATGTCTGTAAGTTACTTTCCAATTGTTCAGTAAAAAATATGGCAAAATGTTAATTTTTAAATCTAGGTGGATATACAGTTTGTTTTATTATTATTTAACTTTTCTGTATATTTGCACATTTTCATAATAAAAAGTTGGAAATAAGACTACCTGTTAAAAAAAAAACTTCAAAGCGTGGATCAGACAACTGTAAAAGTGGGAAAAACACAAAGATCTCGGATTCTCCACTATTATTATTATTGTTATTTTATAAGAGCATCAGTTGCCTCAGTGTTTCAGTGGAAGACCTTATAAATGCATTATTTACATAAAACACACAAAGGCAGGAAATACAAATAAATGCAAAGAAAGGTGCTATGGACTGTAACATTCCACACGTTCATTCCAGGAGAAAACGTTGTGTAAGGTATGAAGTGCTATTATAAAAATTGCATCTTAAACACAATGGTTATTTTTTAACATGATAACTATGGCAATAAGCATAATTTGAGTATTATGCAACCTGGAGAAAATCTGCACTTTGTAAAGGATGATTCCGTGACATCAAGGTTAACTATTAGGAGGACAAGGGGAAAGCAACTTCTTGAAGAAAACACTCAACAAGAAAGACTTGAAGATGCTGGTACCCCAGGTCCTTCGCCACTGCCCCCATCCCCCACCCCCGCCTCCGGCCAACCAGGTTTTTCCAACGTCCAAATGAAGCTGCATGGTCAACACATGCTTAAATTGGTATTTATGACACCAGAATTTATATCAGGTTTTCCTCACCTAGCTCAGGAAAACTTCCTGTGCAAAGATGTCCCATGATTTTTCAGGAATATCCCAATTGTTAAGATTTGGGGATTCTCATTCATTTTTAAGTAGTTCCTGTCACTAACAAATGACCAATATATCTTTGCATGTATGCACCAAAAAGTATTTAAAATTTTGCCAATTTCACTCTGTATCAGTTACTTCTACCTTATTACTCAAGTCTAACTTGACTATTTATTCATTAATTCAACCAACATAACTTGACCACCTACCATATGCAAGGCACTGAAGAAACAAACAAGAGCAAGAGGAAAGGTCAGCTCTCAGGACATGGTCTTAAATTCTGAGTGCAATGCTGTGGATAGTAAATACAATAGTATTTTCACCCGTTTCTATTTGCATTTCTACCAGTTTTCCTTTTATGCTGTTTGGGACCCCACAAACTCAGTTATTATTGTTGAATGATTACTGTATCAATGATAGTTTCTGCATCAATGCTTTTTCCAATGAAACTTTTTTTCCCTGTTATTTTAAGAGTAATCCCTATTGTACTTACACATTCAAGGAATACCGATTTCAATTATCCTTTTGAAATCAGTCATTTCAGTTTCAGTTTCTTCTTATAAACATGAATTTTTTTTTTATTCAAGTAGTCACTCATTTTCTTAGGTAAACCAAGTCCAGCAACACTTCAGTTGTAACAGTTGCCTCTGTATTCTCTTTCCTCACCCTTACGTCTTCAATTTTTTCCCCCAACCCACTTTCTGCACTGAACTCAAACCTATTTTCCACTACTTATTTTTTCCTCATACTATTTAAATAGCTGCTTTCATTACTTCCTTAAGATAATGGGGCTGCATCTGGCAACCCATTTTAGCAGGTTTCTTAGGTTCATTCCATGACGTACTGGTTAACATCATGTCCTTGACTTTATCTTTCATTACTTTAGAAAGCTTTCTATTGCCTAAATCAGCTGTGGTTTTCGGCATTTAAGCCCTGAAAGAATCCAGTTAGAAAGTTTGGGCCCTGAGCACAGCAGGCACTCAAGAAACGTGTTTCAAAGGAAGAAACAGACTTTCTACAGTAAGTCACAGGGGAACTTTAAGGTATGAATTTTGGAGTCAGGTGGAAAAAAAAAGAATTGTATTCTTATTTTTTTCCTTCTGGATGACAGGTGTCAAAAGCTAGTGAAACTAAGGCTAGTATGTCTTAAATATTAAGCCTGGGGGTTTAATATTTGCCTGTAAATTTGTACACGTCTAAGGATTATAGACACATTAGTTTCTCCTAACAGATCATCTTTCATTAAGCTTCTCTTTCTTTAATGTTTCAGTATTTAAAGGAAAGCGTAATTAAACTGTGGTCACACAGAAATCGTTAAGATACTTTCAACTTTTTTTTTTTTTTTGCAAACCTACTGGCTCCACATGGCAGTTATGGCATAATAGGAAAAGGGAAGTAAAAAGGGGGAAGGGGGGCTTCCCTGGTGGTGCAGTGGTTTAGAGTCCGCCTGACAATGCAGGGGACACGGGTTCGTGCCCCGGTCCAGGAGGATCCCACATGCCGCGGAGCGGCTGGTCCCGTGGGCCATGGCCGCTGAGCCTGTGCGTCTGGAGCCTGTGCTCCGCAACGGGAGAGGCCACAGCAGTGAGAGGCCCGCGTACTGCAAAAAAAAAAGGGAGGGGGGAGGGACCTTTACATATTTAAGGCTTCAAAGCTGAGAAGAACTAAAGGCCTGAAAGCAGCTTTTTTTCTGTTACCCCAGGATTACTCTCTGGTGTGAAAGCTGTACTGGATGGAAGCTTTCCCAAGTTACATACGTAAGGCCTCCTTAAGAAGTACTTGAAACATGGTAAGAGTTGATGAGTTACAGGATTTTGAGTACTCTTACTTTCCTAGGGTTTCTTTCTGGAATGAATTAAACTGGTATCAAATAAAGGTTTAGAAGTGAATGTTTTCTTCTTAAATTTCACAGTACATTTAAATAGGTTATATCCACATCACTAATTCTGATACTTCTGCTGAGTGACAATCTAACCCATATTGCACTTCTCTTGAATAATGTTTCTAACACAGAATACAAAATAGAATTTTAAATGGTTAAGTTTTAAAACCTAAATGAAGTCTCCCATATGCATTAATTACGATGTTTGGCACCTGTATGAACACGCTGATGCTGAATGAGGTTTGTACTCTGGGTGAAGGTTTTACCACATATACGGCATGCATAGGGTTTCTCTCCTGTGTGAATTCTCTGGTGCTGAATAAGGCATGTTCTCTGGCTAAAATCTTTGTCACATTCGTTACACTTATAGGGTCTTTCTCCAGTATGAGTTCTCTGATGCTGATTAAGTGATGATGAATAAATAAACGCTTTCCCACATTCATTGCATTTGTAGGGTTTCTCTCCGGTATGGATCCTTTGATGCTGAGTAAGATTTGCACCCTGTCTATATGCTTTCCCACATATATTGCATTTAAAGGGTTTTTCTCCGTTGTGAATCCTCTGGTGCTGAGTAAGGTGTACACTCTGGCTGAAGGCTTTCCCACACACACTGCACTTATAGGGTTTCTCTCCAGTATGTGTTCTGTGATGTTGGGTAAGGTTTGCACTCTGGCTGAAGGCTTTCCCACATATATTGCATATATAGGATTTCTCTCCAGTGTGAGTGGTCTGATGCTGAATAAGAGTGGAGGAGTGAGCGAAGGCTTTTCCACATTCGTTGCATTTATAACACTTCTCTCCAGAATGAATCCTCTGATGTCGGATAAGGTAAGTGCTTTGACTGAACACTTTCCAACACTCATTGCATTTATATGGTTTCTTTCCTGTGTGTATCTTTTGATGCTGAAGGAGGTGTGTGCTCTGGCTGAACGTTTTCCCACACTCGTTGCATATGTAAGGTTTTTCTCCGGTATGAACTCTCTGGTGATTAATCAGCGATGAACTGTGGCTGAAGGTTTTGCCACACTCCAAGCACTTGTAGGGTTTCTCTCCCGTGTGTGTCCTCTGGTGGATGGTGAGGTGTGCACGCTGGCTGAAGTCTTTCCCGCAGTCGTCGCACTTGTAGGGTTTCTCTCCCGTGTGGATCCGCTGGTGGATGGTGAGGTGTGCGCGTTGGCTGAAGGCTTTCCCGCACTGGTGGCATTCGTAGGGCTTCTCTCCAGTGTGCATCCTCTGATGTGCAATGAGGGATGAGACGTGTCTAAACTCTTTCCCACATTCTTCACATTCATAAGACTTCTCTTTGGCGTGGCTACTTTGGTGTTTGATGAGGGATGGGTACTTTCTGAACTTCTTCCCACACACATTACACTTATAAGGCTTCTCTCCAGGATATATTTTCCTGTGTACGATACCATAAGAGACGTGACTGAAGGTGGCCTTGCCTTCATCGTACACAGAAGTTTTATCGTCTGATTGTGTATCAAACTGTATCATTAGGTTTGAGTGCTTTTCAAAACTACTTCTATATATATCATATTTATAGTCTTCTGCACAATCATCTTCTTCTGAAAGGACTGACTTCAAACTGAAATCTCTCTCGTTGGTGGGAATTCTCCTGAAGGTCTCTGTTGCTTGCCCCTCCAATCTGTCATCATAGTCATAGGGTTCTTCCAGCTTGATGGTACTGGTTCCATCCTTTGTGAGTTTAGAAACATTTTCCACCGGAGTACACTCTTGGGCTTCTGTTTCCCATTCTGAAATTTAAAAAGTACATAAAAAGCTTCCTTTATTTGGAGAAAGGAAACTGCCAAAGCAGAAACAAAGTAATGAACATAAATAAAATGACTAAAAAGACTATGGCTCTGACAACCTCATAACATGGTCCTTAATGCTCGGGAAAGGAGAATAAAAGGGCAGAAAACAGGAGTAAATTGTTGAAGAAGGAGAGGCTCCTCCCTATTCAACATGGGCGTGGAGTTAATAGGTTAGGTCAGGCGACAGAACTAAGAACTGAAAATAGACGATAAGCTGTGGGACAACCTGGGATGACTTTTATTACACACACATTTATAATCATATAAGCTGTAATTTACATAATGGGTCATAAAGCAGGCTGTCACCACCCCTCCTTCCAATCTACCCTGCACACAGTACATAAGTTTCTGGAGGCAGTTTCACGGTGTGTGTTCCGTGTTTTAATATGTCTAGTAACTCTTACAGCCTGAAGCCATGGTTCTCAGGGGTACAATCCCCAGACCAGTGGCGTGAGCATCACTGTCACCTGAAATATGTCAAGTGAATGGGCCCCTCCCAGACATACTGAGTCAGAAAACAGGGGTGGGGCTGAGCCCTCTAGGAGGTTTGAATCACACTGAAGTTTCAGGATCAGCGGCTTAAAGGATAAAAGTTAAAGAAAGAAAAGTTAAAATACCTCCACTCAGTTTTGAGACCCCCAAATAATCTAGCCTTTTCTACTGTACTCCCTCCTGTCACAACTCATATTCAGCTTAAAGTTCAAAGTTATCCACATAACTTAGAACTATGTCCTTATAATCTTCTAAAGGTGCCACTAATTCCAGACTCCAGGCTTCTCTTATGACACCTTCTCCACCTACTGAAAAAGATGCTTATGGCCCAGCTCATGTTTCTCTCCTCCTTCTTAGAATCCTAAAGTACAGATTAGGTTGAATCATATGAAACTGCCTTTTTTTTGTAGGTCAATCTGGCTGAATATCAGCAGTTTCATATGGTCCAACCTAATAAAATATTGGGCCCATGGCAGAACTTGGCTTTATATTATTATTTCACAGTTTTGTGTGTTTCTTGTATTTCCAACTCAGATGCAAACTCTGGAAATGGCTTATGCTTCTTTTACATTTCCTTCAGAAAATGGCCCAAGACTCTGGATATGAAGGCCACTGAATGGAACTGGTAAAATAAATGACAATACCTTGTTGTAAAAAGGTGAACTCAAATGAAAGCGTACACACACACACACAAACACACAAACACACACACCTGGACCCCCAAATCTGACTGCAAAGCCATCAAATACACATTTGTTGATGCCTATTATGTTTCTATTATGATGGTTTAAAGCAAATTTAAGTTGCAATACCTTTCTCCTTTGAAATCAGATAACATATAACTTGCAAATATTAAGAATTATATATATGAAATATAATGAAATATGGAGTTTATAATATATCAAAAATGGTGCTGGATAGTCCAGAAACTTTCTAAAATGCAGATCAAAGTATAATAACTTTACAAATATATACATTCAATAGACTCATCCATCAGTAAAGGACTAGTTAGAATAGGAGGTAATGGAATATTGATAACTGATAAAAATAGGTACATCGATATGAAAAGGTGTGCAGGAAATATTAAGTGAAAAAAAGAGAGAGAGGGATAAAATGGTACACACAGAAAGATCCCATCTGTGTAAAAATGTGTGTTTCCAACCCCTCACCCAAAACCAGGGCCTTCTCCCCTGAGATCAGCACTCCCTGCAGGTCTGTGTACATAGCTAAGTGAGGGGAGGGAGACACATACTTCATTATGCTTCCTTGTGCTGCCTGAATTTACAAACTACTTTTATTATCTTGATTCAAATGCAAAAATTAGACACTAGAAAATGCTTAGGAGTAGTGTTAAATGAAAAAAAGAGTACCATAACTAGCATGAAAACTCATTAGAACTAGATATATGTTACCAAAATGCTAACAAAGAGAGTTTAAGTTTCAAAAAATGTTTTCTGATTTTCGAGAAATTGGTTATATTTCTTTTATTGTTATTGGGTACTAGAAGTGTTGCTATATTACTTTTTCTAGAGGAAAAAAAATCTAAAAACTACTTTCTCAAACCAGGATTTATTACTCCCCCCTTAGAAAAAGGAAATGAGAATGTTAACGGACTGCATGGGTAGGTGTGTATATACACAAAAACAATGAGATAGTCCAGAAGCTGAGTTTAGTGCCTATGTAATCAAAATCAGTCTGTGACAGACTGTTCCATACACCTGAGAAGGAAGTACTAAAGTTATAATTAACAGGCTTAAAGTAACAAGTCTGAATGATGAGCATGAAGAAATCACTATTATAAGCACACATTTTTAAGCCAGTCAGTTTACTGGTAATTCAGAAATTAAGATCATTAAGCAGGTTTTAAATATGTGTATATAACTAACTGGAAAGGACCAATTAGAAGTGTTAAATATCAAACAGTGGTGTAATATTTCTAGCAGAAGAGATCAGTGTTGCCCAGGTAATGAAGGAACACTTTTAGGGGAGATCTGGTTTGGGCTGAACCTGAAAGAATGGCTGGGTCCTGTATGATGTAAAGACCATAAAGTTCTGAGACAGGAATGGCCATCGAAAGCCAACACTACTGCTCAATTTGTGAATCATCAAAGTTTCCATTCCTTTAGGTATGACTGATGAGATGCCCTAACCAAAGGTTCAACTTATACGTCTCTGATCTGATAAGAAAGTGAAATCCTCAAAGCCAAAAATCAAGTGAGAGGAGGAAGACCAGAAGTCAGCGAAAGTTGAAGCTGGCTTCCTGAGACACTCCTCCATCCTGCTGACGACCTTCAGCTTCCCCTTGAGGGTGCAAGGGGCTTGGGGGCCAGAAGACAAAGCCTGAAGCCAACCTGGGGCAGCTGGCAGGAGTATGCACATTCTGTGCTACACCCTGTATAAGGACAGGCTAGAAAAACAAACAAAACCCAAACACCTCACCTCTACAGAAGGAAAAGAGGACCTTGCCTTTCTCAGTTTTGTGCTCTTTGGTGGGAGCCAAAATCTCTCCCCAAAATACATAATCATAAACTGCCCCTCTTGTGGGTTTACAGCCTTAATTCAACCTGAATCATCTAAAAACCTCAAGTGGCCCCAGATGGGCAGCACCTCCCAGAAGATGGTCGACTCCAGCAAAGGCCTAGCGCCATCTTGCCACGGGTTTTCTCAGTGTTGAGAGTGTGCTGAACTCACTCCCTAAAGAATTCACTGTATATTTTGGGTCATTCTGCCAACTAAAGCGAATAGGCCATAAATTATGAGAAGAACTAGCTTGTCAAGTAGTAGGACCCTCAAAATACCAGATGACCAGATAAAGTTAACTTTTTAAAAAAGTTAAGCAATTCACTCTAAAGTAGTGTATTATATTGTCATTATTGTTTAATTTGCTGTTAATGCTAGATTCCAGCATCAATACTAGTAGACATACTAGAAGGCAGTGGCTTAAATTAAAAAAAAAAAAAAAAAGGGAGTAGGAAAGCAAAATGCAAAAGAGTGCAGTGTACTTCTTTTGTATACAAAAGGAGAGATAAGGCTATATTTATGATTTATCTCTTCAAAGAGAAACACAGGAAGGATAAACGAGAGAAAAGTGAGCCCTGTAACCTACAGGAAGTGGGCGGGAACAGGGCAGAAGGGATGGGAGTGTACACCTTTCTATAGTTTTGACTTCTGAACTGCGTTAATGTTTTTACATACTCAAAAATGTAAAATTAAATAAAAAAGAATCAAGAAAGAAGAAAATACTAAACTTGAACACAAGTGTAATCAAACAAGTTTAACTGTGTATCAAACTGTTAAGATAACCAGAAAGGAAGAATTCAAGTAACTTTGAACCCAGTATCCTCTATATCTTTAGTGGAATATATTCTAAGGACATGAAGGAATTTTGAACATCACCTGAGCAGTCTGTTATCTGAGAGATAATGATATACTTCTGAAACCATTTTTGTGTGATTATATGACAGAGCAAATGAGCAGATATACTGATATTGGGAACCAGATGACTCATTCTGTGGGAAAGGAAGTAGAAAACAGGTATGGGGAGGTACAAGATAGACTGCACTGGTGGTGCTAGATTTGAATTCAAGTCACCAGTATGAACTCAGGATTCAAAAAACCCACACACACACACACACACACTCTTCACAGCTCTATCTACTGAACAGATCTAGAAGCAATGGTACCCAGAGTAGTGAGTGCACTCACTGCCCAGATCCTGCCCTCTCATCACTAACCCCCACTAAGATGAATCACTGTTCCTTAGAGAAATTCCAGGTCTAAGGTAGGCATGAAGTGAGCCCACAGACCATTCTCTGCCAGAAAGCAAGGAAATGCTCAAAGACTAATGGGGACGTCTCAAAAGGACTTGATCTGAAAGGCTCCCATCGCCGAAATTTGGGACAACTGAGCATCAAAAACAAATACCCCCCCCAACTGGAATTAATGGACTAACAATACATTGAATTTAAAAAAATTCCACTAGTTCATAGTGACATATACACATAAAAACGGGGTGGGAGGGATAGGTATTCTTTACAGATTAATCATTTAGAAGAGATGGTGGAATTAGAAAATCACCATTGGGCTTCCCTGGTGGCACAGTGGTTGAGAGTCCGCCTGACGATGCAGGGGACACGGGGTCGTGCCCCAGTCCGGGAGGATCCCACATGCCGTGGAGCGGCTGGGCCCGTGAGCCATGGCCGCTGAGCCTGTGCATCCGGAGCCTGTGCTCCGCAACGGGAGAGGCCACAACAGTGAGAGGCCCACGTACCGCAAAAAAAAAAAAAAAAAAAAAAAAGAAAATCACCATTTTGCAACCAGCAATGTAATAAAGCAAGGATCCACAGCGGATCCAGAACCTTAACTGGAAGGTCATCAGGGAATAGAACAGTCATGTGACCTCTAGGTGTCGAGCCACAGGTGACGACAAAGATGCAGGAACTGGGTGAACGCGTCAAACAGGTGGGGACTTCTGTCTGCATAGATCTGGCTTTATATATTTTTACAATTTTTGATCTTGCAAACATGTTATCTTTTTCAATAATCAGAACATAAAAAAGAAAGGAATGAGGAGAGTGGAGGCAGGGGGCTACAGGGTTTTGTCAATAAACAGAATAAAAGAAACTCAAAGAGAAGTTGAGAAGGTTTGAAATTTAAGATTTTAGGGGACATTCATGCATGCTTTAAAATAGAGGGAGGGAACACACAGAAAGCCCCAGACAAAACTCTAAGGGAGGGAACCCAGGGGTCATGGAGAAGCACAAAATAAGAGGGGGGTTGGGGGTTGGTTGGCAGCATGTAAAAATGACACCTGGAAAATCTCTTCCGAAGACAGCCTCTGTAAGGAAGCAAAGCCAAGCAGCCCAGTGTTCTCAACAGGCTGGGATGTCTTTGTGCAAAATGACTTGGCCACATGTGAAAACACATCTCACCATACTTAGGACAGTACAGGCTCTTAAGCACAAAGAATCTCATCGGCTGGTGGTTCTCTCACCTGGACTAGGGCCTTCTAAAATTTCTTTTATCACCATCCATGGTTCTTCCAATATGGGAATCACGGTTGGTCTGTACACTGTAAGTCCTGTTTAGGAGGAACAGAGTGAGTTTTACCTTGGAGATAAACAGTTGTTCAAGTTTTACTACCTGACTTCTTACCCATGAGGACAGATCTCTACAGGAAAAGAATGGTTCATGGACATGACCTCATGAATGAGGTCACTGTCCTTTTTGGAGCTGGGACAAAAATTTCCTGCATGCTGGAGGATGCAGGCCTAGAGATCACGGGGAAGGAGGCATTGGGCAGGGCACGGCATGGGGTGGTGGCCCTGGGAGGCTGTGCGTCGTACCTTCTGATGACCTTTCACTTAGAAACCTTTCATTTGGGAAAAGGGAGTAGAACTTTGCCATTTCTGTGCCTGAACGGACAAGCACGCTCACCTCTAGGCCCAACCATTTTTAACAGCTGAGGGGAGAAAGACTCGGGTGTGTATGCAGAGAGGAGGGCCGGGCGCAGACAACACTCACCAAGAGAAACCATGTTCCAGTAGTTCTGCAGTGTCACCGTCTTGTATAGTTCCTTCTGCACAGGACGCATGAGCTCCCAGTCCTCCCGGGTGATGTCCACGGCCACATCTGTGAATGTCATGGATTCCTGAAACATCAAACGTGACTTAACTTGGTTCAGGAACTAGTAGGAAGGGGACAGCGACAGCACAGGTGTGTGTGTGGTGGGGGAAACCAGAGTCTTGAGCGCTGGTAGGACCCTAAAAATTACCTAGTCAATACCTTTACCCAGTGTACGGATAAGCAGACCTGAATGGCCTGAGGGGAAGTCTGAAAACAAAGTAGAATACATCAGTTTCAGTGCATGCGTTGGTGGCTCCATCTTAAAGAATAAAAGGATTTAAACATAGATGACACAGAGAGAATGGTTTGACTTTCAAGCATTGCCTTACAAATAAATTAAATGTGTTAGTTTGACATTTTAAGATATTTTCTGTGCTCTATGATGGAATGCAGAGCCCCTCCTTCTTCCCTCCTATCTCTCTCTCTCTCTCTCTCTCTCTCTCTATCTATCTCTCTATCTATTTTTGGCTGCACTGGGTCTTAGTTGTGGCACGCAGATCTTTCGTTGCAGTGCGTGGGCTCTTCGTTGTGGCGTGCGGGCTTCTCTCTAGTTGTGGCACACAGACTCAGTAGTTGCGACATGTGGACTCTCTAGTTGTGGTGTTCGGGCTCCAGAGCGCGTGGGCTCTGTAGTTGCAGTATGTGGGCTTAGCTGCCCCACGGCATGTGGGATCTTAGTTCCCCAACCAGGGATGGAAACCGCGTCCCCTGCATTGGAAGGCAGATTCTTATCCACTGGACCACCAGGGAAGTCCCCCTTCTTCCTTTCTAAAATAAAACTGGTACCAATAACCACACTGAACTACTGCACCTGTAGATACATTTCACAGTCTGGTAAAGTTAGCATCCCTCTGCTCTTCCTTTGTTTAAAAAAAAAAAATTCTTGCTTACTCTCACATGTTTTTCAAATGAACTCTGTAAGTTTCTTTAAAAAATTGTATTGGAATTTTTCAAATCACATGTAAGTGTATAATTTAGGGAGAGCTAGCAGTTTTACAGTATTCAAGGCTTCTTTCATGTCTACAGAATAACACAGAACTGCAAAGCTTATACTATGCTTAGTCGTAGTTATTTTAAATGTGGGGGTAATACTGTGAATGGAACCTTTTATTTCATTTTAGCATCTGATTTTTATGTATATTTAAGAAAGTGATTAATTTTTGTATGCCATTTTCTGTCGTGGTCACTTTACTCAAATTCTCTATTATTGTTTCTAACAGTTTTTCCCTTGATTTTCTTAGGTTTTTTGGGTAAACATTCATATTATCTACAAATAATAATTTACTCTGGTTACCAATTTCAGACCATGTATATTTTACAGTGTATTTTACAGTAAACCTTTCTCTTAAGATGGCCTGAGCTGCTCTTCCTTAAAATAACAGACTCGTAATAAACAGTAACATCATACAATACATGGCCTTTAATTACTTGTTAACAAAGTAAAATAATAACTATTGTCTAATCTTCCTGTGGCCTTCTTGATCACTTACTGTAATACAGGCTAACAGGTCTCATAATATTTAATTGTCACAATCTAAGAGGAATATTCATTAGAGCTTAGTAACTCAGGCTATGAGTGGTTAAGTGTCTTGCCCCAAATCACAGGTTCAGTGGCAGAACCAGGAAGCAAATCTAGATCCATGTGGCTGTGGAGGTGAATCCCTTAACCTCTATGCACTACCACTGCTTTAAAGTAAAAAAGTGAAGAAAGGGATATCACAGGAAGCAATGGATCCCATTTCCTATACAAGGCATTCACCTACCTTAACAGGCCACGGTGACTTAAGGAGAAAACCTGAGGCTTAGGTCCTTCATAGGACTTCTGGGGTCACAGAAGGTAGAGGGCCAGGTTAGAAAATGTCCTCACACACTAGGAAGGCATTTTAAAATCCCAGAAGAAACTGACACTCACTTTGGTCACGAAGTCATTAAGCCACCCTGCCTGGAAAGCTTGTCTTCCTTTGGGGTCTTCCTCTGGGGTCTCCTGGGAAAGGGTGGAGCTCTGAGGAGCAGCTAGTGAAGAGAAAGAGACCGTGGTGGAGATCAGCCCTCTTTGAATAGCCTAGGAAACTCTTCACCAATAGAAGCCTACATTTTATTAAAGCGAGGAATCAGAAGGAAACCAAAAACAGCGCCCCTGCTTCACAGAACCAAAGGGAAGGGGCAATGACTTATCCTGAAACTTATCCTGTTTTTGAGCAGGCTTCAAAAACAAAGTCTGCTCTGGGATGCTTCAGAATATGTACCAAATTCACAGTTTTCTACTAAACCCTTGAGTGATAGAAATTTTGTGAGCTGTCTTTTTACTTAGTAAAGAAATATTCTCTGGACACTTTTCTACATATTTGGAAGTATGTTACCATAAAACCCAATTCACAAAGCAAATGATTTATTGGCAGAATGGTTCAAACCTCTTCAGGGAAACTTCCTGAGGGCGCACATGGGGGTAATTTGGTTGTGTCTGGCCACTGTTTATGATACGTCCTCTGGGTTTACAGAACGTGTGTTGGCTTCCGAGCAGTTGGAAGAGGAATGCCAGGTAGGACGGGGGTCAGTGAAGCCTGTTCTCACTCACTCCCTGACCTCCGTTTTCCTAATCACCTCAAAGGGCTGCTCTCTGACGTGACGGCTGTCTTCTCAGACCACTCAGGACTCCTCCTCTCTCTGCCCTTACAAGTCTTACCTTCTTCCTCTAGAATCTGAGTCAAATCCTCCACCAGAGTCACCACTTCCTCGCTGCTCTTCGGGTACTGGGACTTCACCCAAGTCCTAACCTCCCCAGGCAGGATGCTCAGGAATTGCTCCAGGACCAGCAGCTCCAGGATTTGTTCCTTTGAGTGAATCTCGGGTCTCAGCCACTTAAGGCAGAGCTCTCGGAGCTGATTCAATGCCTTTCGAGGACCAGCCAGGTCTGGGTATGGAAAATTCCTAAAATTCTGCCGACAGGTCTCAGTGTCACGCAGGAGCCTTGAGGCGAGGGTTTCCTTCTCAGCACTGCGGGGTCCACTCTGAGCCTTGTCCGGCTTCCACATTAGAAGGACTTGGGCACGTGACGAACTGGTCGTCCTCTTGCTCGGGGAGAACATGGCTACACACAGGAGAGTCAACCTGGCAACAGCCTTTATTTCTCCAGGAGTGAGCCGAATGCTTGAAGTCGCATGCTAGAACTACAAAGGCATTTACCAAGGGCTGCTGCGGCCAGGGGCAGGACAGAGGCAAGGTAGAGTTAGCAGTCTTCCTTACAAACTCTGAGCCCAGAACTCGTAGGGATGGCTAAGAGACCCTGAAACACAAGAACAGACACAAGGTCAAGAATTCCTGGTGGTCTCTGCCATACGCACAAACAGTAATAGGCAGGCGACCCACAGTGTACAAATAAACACAGAGAGTCTACCGTGCTCTACCTCCCTGATGTCCTTAGACTTGTAAAATAGATGCAACCTGCCCTGGGCACGGGTTGGGACTGCCATAAAAGGGTGGTGATAGAAGCAAAGCAAAAAGACAGATCAAACTTCTAACTTGTTGAAACAAACATTTTTTACAGAAAAAAAAAAAAGCTTCAGTATTATAGTCACTGATGTTACAGAAGCTGTAATGAGTGAAGTGCCTCTAAAAAACAGGAAATCTGTTATTTAGAAAAAAATGGGAGGAGAACTTCTTAAAGAACTCAAGGTTCCCAAGGGAACGGTCAGGGGAAAAGGGCGAGCCGTTTACCCGCTCTGCACATCAATGCCAGACTGTTCCAGCCCTTCACTACCAGAGGGCTGGGCACAGGAAAGAAGCAGACTGGTGTAACCTGAAGCCCGTGAAGAGCTTCTACAGGACACAATTCCTAAGGAATACATTTGAAACCAGGATTCCCGCAGAAAACCTCACTGCAGGCCTGACCTGGAGGAGAACCGACACCACCTGTCCACGGGCTCCAGCTCTGAGCCCCCCTCAACCCGTCGTGTCCCCCAAAGCCGGCTGCGCACCAGGCCTACAGGGCAGAGGCACTCCTCGCCTCCCCACCCCGCGAGGTCACCCTAACTCCGCAGTCTGAGGCTCGCGGGCCGCTGCGCGGGGGCTGCCCCGCAGCCCCTGCCCCGCAGCCCCGACCCCGCAGGCCGCCCGCATCCTGACCTGTGGCCGGACCGGGGACGCGCAGCCGAGCGGCCCGAAAAGCCCCGGGCAACAATGGCGCCGGGCGCGGCGCCTGCGTGGCGGGCTCGGTCCCGCGCTGCGGAGGGGCCTCGGCCCCGCCGCGTCCGTCCCGTAGAGAACGGCGCCTCTGCTGGAGCCGCCCCTGCAGCCGGTCCTGGGAAGCCCGGCCCGGAACCCACCGCGCCCCGGCTCCGCCGTGACCTCGCCTCGGCGCCACCGCGCATGTGCGCAGGAAGGACGCCGCGCACCCTCGGAGCCAATCGGAAGCCGCGCCCGGCCCTCCCCGCCCGAGCTGCGGACCATGGACCCGTCTCCATGGCAACCTCCTCCGCCCATTGCTGGGACTTGCTTGTTAGCCGCAGAGGTTCTGAGTGAACTTTAAAGCTTCCCTGGGCAGAGTCAGGTCTGGTAGACGACTGGGAGGGAGGTCGGGGAGCTACAGCACCTGGGGGAAGGGAATGTGGATTGGGCGGGGGGCGGTTGGAGCCCCGCGCTAATCAACCAGAGAAAACCTGGTGGCAGAGTTCACGGAGGAAGGATGGACAGGGAAGATGTGGGTCTTAAGGCAGAAAGACCCGAAGTGCTTGGTTTGGGCTTTACTGCTCATAGCCATTCACTCTTAAAGGCTCCGAGTCCCTCCGCAGGAATCTGATTCTGAGACTCTCAGATCGGAAAAAAGAACAACATCCAGCGTCATGTTGTTTATGAAAGACTCACAGCCTACATAAAATGCTTGAAAATAAAAGGATAGAAAAACATTCAGGGGGTCCCATTATCTAATGCTGTGTTGGCAAACCAACATTAGATAATGTTGGCAAAACTCTTTAATGGGGTTAAAGAAAAAGCATTTTATTATGCTCCTGGATTCTGTGGGTCAGGAATCTGGAAGGGGAACAGTGGGTGTGGCTTTTCTCTGCTCCACTGTGTCTGGAACCTCAGTTGAGATGATTTGATGGCAGGGAGGGTCCACTTCCAAGATGTCTTCTTTACTCACATGCCTCCTCTTCTGGCTGAGATGGCTCAAAGATAAGCTCAGCTTGGATATGACCAGAGTGCCTATGTGTGGCCTTTTCGGCATGCAGGCCTCAGCCGGCAGCTGAGATGGCGGCTCTGGGCTTCAAGAGCAGGTGTTCTAGTGAACAAGAGAGAAGTTCCAAAGCTGACTATGACATAACCTCAGAAGTCACAAAGCATCACTTCCATTGTACTCTTGGTCAAAGCAGTCACAAGTCTGTGCAGAATCAAGTGGAATCTGATGTAGACCCCATCTCATGATGGGTGGAGTGTCAGAGAGTCTTAATATTACCACACCAGGCAAATTTGAACAACAAGAAAGTTGGGTAGTTTGGTGATCTTTGATGTGTCAACTTGGCAAGGCTAAGTCTCCCACTGTTTAATCAAACCCTAACCTAGGTGGTGTTGTAAAGGTATTTTGTAGGTGTGGCTAAAGCCCATAAACTCAGATGAATTAAGTAAAGGAGATTATCTGAAATAAGTTGGGTGGGTCTGAATGAATCAGTTGAAAGGCCTTCAAAGCAGAATTGAGGCTTCCTAGATGAAGAAGAAACTCTGGACAAAGCTTCTAGCCTGCCCTTCCTGACAGACTGCCCTACAGATTTTGAACTTGCCTAGTCAACCTCCACAATCAAGTAAGCCAATTCCTTGCAAAAAAAAAAAAAAAAAAAACCCTCCTAGTATGTATGACCTACTGGTTCTGCTTCTCTGGCTGAGCCCTGACTGATGCAAGTCATAAGCCTAATGTCTGACAAAATAGAATCTTAAAAAATCATTAGGAAAAGATAAGCATGACATCTACTTATAAAAGTTATAAAACTTGACAGAAGATATATCCATCATAAATATATGTCTCTAAAAATAATGCCTCAAAAGATACCAAGCAATAACTGATATAACTGCAGAGAGAAATCAACAACTGAACCTGGAAACTTTAGTACACTCGACAGGGCACATTGTGATGGGCTGCCAGAGTCCCCCTTCAGGACTGGGGCACCCATTCCTCCAGCTGCCAGTGTGGGAATACCTCCCTGGGAATTGTCCTGGCTGAAGGGAGCTGCCTCTCTCAGGTCCCACGTCCTCCCCAGGGGCAGTCCACTTCCAGTGGTGCTCGCTGCAGGGGTTCAAAGACCTTGCCCCCTTGCCTCAACTTGCAATCTCTCTAAAGGGCCATCCTAGTTTGAGTTCCCTGTAGAATCAAATGAGGCCTCTGTTGCAATTGTACAGCAGTTCAACTTTTTCCTCCGCCCACTCTTCCCTCCAGGTATCACTTTTTAATAGGTATTTTTCTAGAGAACACTATCCAATAACACCTCTGCATGCAATTTCCATCTCAGAATCTGCTTCCATGGAATCTTACACTATGACAAGTGGTACCAGCTGTGGTCCTAGGAAGGCAGACTCTAAGATGCGATTTGGGTGAGAGATCACTTGTCAGCTTGCTGGCAATGAGGACCCTATCACTTGTGATTGATGGACTACTGATAGCACATGTCAGGCTGTAGTGGCACAATCATTAAAACTGTCCCTGGTGTTGAACCAGGATGGGATATTGATGGAGGGAACCGCTGGTGGGTGCTGCACCTTAGATCTTTAGGAGTTTGGGGGAGGTAGCAATTTTCCAGACTGTGGAATTGAGTGGCCATTACTGGGAGCCATCGACAAGGACAGGCGGAGGGTGGTTAATCACCAAGTAAAGGGAAAGTGTGAAAATCAGAGGGCTTCTTGAAGCCTGATGGCAAAAATGTAAGAGTAGCATAACTTCAGATAAGTTCAATTCTCAATCCCAGAAAGTTTGCTATGTCAAGGTCAGGATCTTGTTTGGAAAGGAGGAAACCCTGAGACTTGGGATGGGGACATTCAGGTTGATGTGGGCAAACACCTTTAAACACCAGTCCCTCTGGGCCTGCAAATGTGACCCACGCCTCCCAGTCCTGTTTGAAGATGATGCAGACAAGGCCTCTACTTTGTGATAAAACCGGTGCCCCTTTCACAGTCTACTCTTGCCTTCCCTCCAGATAACTAGACCAATAACTAGGGTCAAGTCACTACAAAACCCGACCAGGGAAACGCTGGGTTTGATAAGGGAGGAAGATTCAGTTGCTGTGGGCCTGGCCAATCTGTGTCTGCAGGAACCAGGAGAGTACGGGTCTGGATCCCAAGGATGCTGGACCACGGAGTGTAGAACATATAGCTGAGTGCTGGAGAGTTTATTGGAAAGGAGCACACTTCTGTGATAAGTGTTTACATGCTCTGCTGAGGATGCCAGGAGGTGGTGCTAACACACTGCAAGAAGGGCTTTCGGCGGCTTGGAGAAATAGATGGCTCTTTGCTGAGCAGAGATGCCATAATTGCTAGGCTCAGAGAAGTGGGCAATCCAGAGCAGGCAGAGGATGTAGGGCTGGAAAATGTACAAGCTTGCTTCTTTGGAAGGCCGGGAAGACACTCTGTTGAGATACAGAATGTGCTGGTGGGAGGGGTCACCAGCATCACTGAGAAGCTCTGTGGGGGTCAACGGTAGGGGTTCTTTGCAGAACTCGGCTCACTGAACCTTAGAGACAAGTCGTCTTCAATGAGAAGTAAGGCCAGAGTGGAAGGGGGGTGGGAGAGTGGAGGGAGTGCTTTACCTTCTGAGAGCGATGAGGACAATTAATAGAATAAGCCGTCTCGACAGGGTGGTGGCTCAGTGTATACAATCCAGTGGGATAAAGGCTTGGATGATCCGGAGGTTGAGGTTAACCTTTACCTTTACTGACCGAGACAGAGGAAAAGCACAATATAATCAAACTAGAATGGAAAGTGGAGACATTGCTGAGGACCTTACATAAATGAAAAGTATTATAAGAGAGTGCTATGAACAATGTATGCCCACAAATTTAGGTAATTTAGATGAAACTGCAAATTCAATTCCAGTGATTCGGCAGGCGGCAGGCCTCTGTGCGCTGCCCACCTCTGGCCACAAGAGGGCGCGCGAACCCGCCCTTTCCGACCCTCCTGGAGCGCATGCGTGTTCCGGCCGCGGATGGGGCGTCTGGTCCACCAAGAGGAAAAAGCTTATAATGCGCTTCCGGGCTTCTTATGCAGAAGCTTTCGTTTTCTAGAAATACCCTGTGTATCTCGTTCTTTACTTTCTCATGGTACCAGGACCTATTTTACAACAATAGCGCTCACTGAGGCCTTTGAATGTCGTACTCCTAACGTGAGGGAGTATTTTATAAAATTCAGAGAAAGAAACGCAGACGGGGGTGAAGGAACGGACAGAATCTTGGTCCCTTCGAGCCCAATATGAGCTGGAAGTGGGAGGGGAAACAAGCGCTCCCCTGGACTTGCTTTTATAAATTTTTTAATGTTTCGCTTTTCCTGTAACGTTAAACTACTTGAAAACATTGAAAAATTGGAAAGTAGGGGTGTTAAAACATCATGTTTAGTTTATTACCAAAGGAAAACTTATTATATGTCTACTCTTCTGGCTTTACTGGAAGCAAGCTCATCAATAACATTTTAAAAATATGCTTCTTACCTTATCTCGTTTCACTTGAGATAATTGACATGTTTGGCAATTTCTCACGACCTAGTGACAATCTTAAATAATTGTTCATTAATTTCAGTTTTCTCTCTTGAAGGACCCCATCGTTACTGCAGTGGGCTGTTTATCCCCAAAGACTAATTAAGAAACTTTTCTTCATTATTCTGGGTAGACAGCCCACTTCGTAAAATATCTGTGTTAGATTTTTCAAATTAAGGAAAAAGAACCTTTCAAACAGTTTACTGCAAGCCGGGAGGCACACTTACTCAAGTCCCTTCATAAAGAGTAACCCTGAGCTGTGCGCTCGGCAGTCCCCACAGATCTGTCTCTTGCCTCAACAGTGTTTGGATGGAACAGACACAGGGACGCCCCTTGCTCCAGCTTCCGACCACCCCCCAACATTTTTTCCAGTCGCAATCTTCAGAATCAGCCACTCAAGCTATCCTTGGCCACTGGGACCAGCCAACACCATTTTTTGAGCTTAACTCCTTATTACCGAATCAACCATGAGCTCCCAGATTTGTCAGAGTTATTCCATCGAGATAGAAGCCACTGTCAACCGCCTGGTCAACCTGCATCTGCAGGCCTCCTACACCTACCTCTCTCTGGGCTTCTATTTCAACCGCAATGAGGTGCCTCTGGAGGGCATAGGCCACTTTTTCCGCGAATTGGCCAAGGAGAAGTGCGAGGGCACAGAGCGTGTCTTGAAAATGCAAAACCAGTGCAGCTGCCTTGCCCTCTTCCAGGACGTGCAGAAGCCATCTCGAGATGAGTGGGGTAAAACCCAGGATGCTATGGAAGCCACCATTCTCACAGAGAACCCAAACCAGGCCCTTTTGGATCTACATGCCCTGGGTCCCACCCGCGCAGATCTCCACCTCTGTGACTTCCTGGAGAGCCACTTCCTAGATAAGCAGGTGAAACTCATCAAGAAGGTGGGCGACCACCTGACTAACCTCCACAGGCTGGCTGGTCCCCAGGCTGGGCTAAGCCAGTATCTCTTCCAAAGGCTCAGCCTCAAGCAGCACTAGGAATCTCTGGAGCCCAGCGGCCTTTGAGGAGCTCCTCTCTCTACAGCCACTGGGCAGCTTGTTAACCACCCTGGAGCCCTCTCCCAAGCCTTGGACCAAAGGGAAACAGTAAAGCTTTTTGCAGCAAAAAAAAAAAAAGAGTAACCCTGAGCCCAGCAGGTCGTGTGTGGGGCTGTTTTCACTGTTAGGACAGGGGGCACACTCCACAGCTCCCAGGGGACAGGCCCAAAGAGCCAGTCTGGTCACCACTGTGAGACAATTTTCTCTGTAGTAAATCCTTGGGCTTGTTTCCAGCATAACAATGATGCTCATTGGACCAGAGAGCAATTTTTGTGGATTTTTCCCAGAAAAGAAAGTGGTGCTTTTCACGAAGCCTCCCAGCCTCTTGAAGGGTGGGGAGGTGTCTTTCCGGATGTAGTTTGTTAATCCAGCATTTCTATTGTAGCCTTGTCATCTAAAAAATTATTTCAGTTCTCCTGAATATAGACAGAATGACTTTAATAAAAATTACAAAACAAAGCCCTTTACTAGATACTAAACAAGTTAGCCTTAAAAATATCAAACACCCTGAAAAAAAAATGTCAAAATTCCATATCTGTGTTTCAGGTGGGCAGTCTCCCTGTTAGTCTCAACTATCTCTTCCTGCAACATGGTTCTGAGCTGTGGAAGAAAAATATATCTGTCCTGGTTGACTCCGCATAAAAAGAAAGACAAAATCTTATCCAGCTGCCACGATGTTTCTTCTCAAGTGTAGTGATCACAAGAAGACAACACATCAAAGAATATATGATCAGAGATTCCGAGGACCATTGTCTGCATTTGGGAGTGAAGAATTCTGCAAAGCAGATTGAATGTTACCTGGTGTCAGAATGAGCATTTCTTGTCTGTCTTCGCCTATGAGCTCCTACTGCTTTCATCAGCTAAATCACAATATTGAATACAATTCTAGATATTCTGCCCATGTTCCCATTACCCTAACAACTAAACCCTAAGAGTAAGACTCTCATAAACCAAGGAAAATGAAACAAAATGGGGACGGAGTTACTACTGTATGTTAATTTTATTTAAATTTTACGATTATTCAGAGCTATCATATTGCTGAGTAATGATGGCCAAGCATGTAACTAAAATTGCTGTTTAAAAATTTGCTAAATGATTTGTCAATTATACCTCAGTGAAGCTACGGGGAAAAACAACAAAAAAATTAAATTTAAAAACGTTGTTAAATGTACCATCAATGTGTTCTATGTTAGGGTGTAAAAAATCATATATTTCAAATAACCATCTGGAAATGGATGAAGATCAAGGTGTTTTTCCACAAAGGACTTGCCCCCTTGTATAACCCTATGCGTCCTGAACATGGTCCCCATGGATGAGGTGAAGACTTGAATTAGCTTTCAGCCCGTTTAAGGCTAGTGTCAGCCTCCCTTACTTAGGACTCCTGAAGTGCCTCTTCCCATCCCAGCTGGTCTGCTGGATAAAGAAGGCTGCAGGCTGCATGGGTCTGGCTACACCCATCAGCGGTCAGCAGATACTCTATCTTACCAAACATCTTGGGATGCTTCCACAGTCCTGAGGTCTGCGAAGCACCGCTGTCTACACCAGGCGGAGCCTCCGACTGGAGAGCCACTAGCAGTGGTTGGAGCTGGGCAAGGCCCCCCGCGAAACTCCAGGGCTGCCAGGACAGGACCCTTGCCCAGGTTCCTGAGGGCCAGGTGGAGGCTCCCTGGGATGCCCTCTCAAACCCCTTTCCCTTGAACATGACCTGGTCTACCTCTCTTACCTGGTTCCACACTGATCCCTTACACTGCCTAAGGAGGTGGGAGGTCCTGGGCTGTGGAGCTGGTGAGTCCAGTGGAGCCTGGGTAGTGGCCCCAGAGCCCACCTGACTGCTCCTTCTGGGTTCCCATCGGCCCTTCTTTTCTGAACTGGCCGCTGCCCCTCCTTAGTGCTCCCCAACGTCACTGCCATCAGATTCTGACAAGCTTCCAGGGCAACCTTGCCATCTACTCCCTCAAGGATGCCCTTCATTAGGGATGCCTGCGTGCGTCTCCCTGCCTGGGCTTGGGGACAAGGGGTGTGAATGTCCACTCAGCTGGATGTCACCCAGACTAGATGTGGAGGTGTCTTTACTGCATGAATGTGCATGCGAGGAATTTAGGGATTTTCTTGAGGCCTGTGGAAAGGGTTGTGTCCCTAGAAAGTGGGAGGAGCTTCCGTGGGGCCAGCTCCCCATTCACAACTCACAGGAAAGGCCTGAGACGGTGGTGAAGACGTCCAAGGTGCGTGCCTTCCTACCTGTTCTGGGGAATTGGACTGGGATTTCCTCCCGTTCTCACCTGCGAGTCTCTGCCAAGCCACCGGCCCTCTCCAGGCCTCCTTAGGGAAGACTGGACCTCCTGCGGAGATGCTGATGGTTCAAAGGCCTGGTGGTCCATGGTCGGAAGCTCTGAGGCAGTGGATTATTGAGCCCGGGTGGCCGGGTCTGGAGGGCGGGTCGCGGGGACAAGGAGGCTGCTGCAGGCTGAGGCTCTGAGGCACGAGACAGATGGGCTCCAGGCTAGATATTTACAACTGGCCTCCTGTTCACACCTCCTGGGGTGAGAAGAAGATGGGCTGCAGCAGGACATTCATTACCAGCCCCCTGTTTACATTTCCTGAAGCAAGAGACAAACGGACTCCAGAACTACATATTTATGACCAGACTCCTGTCTATATTTCGAGATCTGCACCTCGATATAAAAACCAGCAACAGAAATAGGGTAAATAACCAGACAATGGACATTGTTATGGCAGGGACAGAGTGGGACTAAACCCTGTTAAAAGATCAAGAGGTCATACATTTGCCATCCTTGGGGCAAGGGAGACACTGCACATGGGCAGAAAGGCTCCTTGGGGGTCAAAAAGGAAGGGGCACCACTCCATAATAGGTGATGCTAAGGCCATCCCATATGTCTCTGGGCTGTAATCCATCTTGGAAAAAAGTTGCACACGCATGTTGGGGAGGGTCCTAGGGCAGGGCAGGTGTGGAAAAAGAAACCAGATAATTGGCCAGAGGTAAAGAGACCTGGAAGATCTGCCCTTTACTGCGCTCCTCCTCATTGGGGGGACGCCCACACTCTTTCTCTCCGGGTGTGCATCTCTGCCTTGCTTCTGTCTTAACTAAACAAACTGTTTCTCTGTGTGCTCTCCCACTTGTTGTTGTGCTATGTCTCTAATAATAAACTTTGTACCTGTTTTTACAGTTTTGCCTCCGTGAGAAATGCGTTTTTCACTGGGGGCAAGAGCCAGGAGGTGTGGTGGCTAGGATTCCTGGTTTTCATCCAGGCTCCCCAGGTTCAGTTCCTGGGCAGGGAATTAAGATCTCCCTTCACGCCACCACTCACTGTTGCGTCTCCGATATCATCTCCACTTCGTTCAAGGGCGGAGAGAACCGAGGTGCTTCAGCACCGAGGTCTGGACAGCGCCCTCTGTCCTGGCAGGAGACGCCCTAAGAGAACGTGTCCACATCCCCTTGACCAGAGCTTGAGCCTGGAGGCAAGGGGAGGGAGCCGGCCCTGGCGTGCTGACCGCACAGGGACAGATGGGAGACAGTTGGAGGCGGTGGACAAGTTAGGACCCTGGGAGAGCCGTCCCAGAGCAGTGTGGCTGGCCAGACCCCTGGGCAACCCCAATCCTGTGCAGATGAGAGGGCTGTCCCCACGCCCACCCCCATCCTTCCCTTCCATTGCTTAAGTGCAACAAATGTTAAAATGGGGGTTTCTGCTAAGAATCTAAGACAGCAGATATCAGACACCTGAAGTGAGCTGTGAGGCAGGCCACGAGGCAGAACTGGAAAAAAAAAAAAAGAAGTAGTGGCTGAGAAACTGTTAGGGGATTGTTAAGCCCCTCACCTATACTGAAGTATCAAAGGGCTCCTAGAAGGGGTTGAAGAGGATTTCTAAACTTTTGGAAACAGCTTCACGGAGGAAAGATGGTGGGGAGGTTGCTTGTCCCATAGTTCAAACCCAGTGAGAGGTTTTAACAGGCCACCTGGACAGCTTGATATGTGTCCCCCTGGGGTTTGGGGACTCAGTGGCCTGATGTATATCTTTGCTTAAGAAACCTAAGGGGCAAGAGCTGGCCAGACTAGATGTTCATGGTGAGTTGGAAGAGGTGTCTGCACACTTTTTAAAGCACAAATTTGGGGACAAAAGATGCATGAATTCTTCCCATGGTCTAGACATGATTCATGTGCATGGAGTGGGGGGCTGAGGGGAGTTCCTCTTAGCTGCTATCCACAGGGCTGCCTGGAGGGCTGACCACATCTCCTAGAAGAGAGTCCTAATTGTTGCCCCAATAGAGAGCAACCAGCTGAAATAGTATTTTCACCAGGGCCAAGTGAAATTCAGAAGGATCCTCAGCACTGAGGAAGTCTCTCAAAATTCCACCAAAGTCCCAGAGAGTAGGATGCCTGCTGACGACACTACTGACCTACTGACGTGGAGACGTTCCCTGCACCCTTGTTTATCCTTCCTCCCCTGCTCTGACTCAGAAGGAGTCAGAGACACCCGTTAGCAAGCCATGGATGGGAACCAGAAGTGCAGGACCAGGAGGGAAGGGACCCCAATTTTAATTCATGTTCAGAGACTTGACTATTACATAGGATGCTTGTCATATTCACAGCCTGGGGGAGTGTTTCTTATCACAAAGTGACCAGAAAAGTCATGGAATTGCCCCTCACTCTCTTCACCCCCTTTTGCTCCCTCATCCATGAGGAGAACTAGAAACTGAATATCTTTGCTAAACTGGCATCTACTGCCCTTGTGCCTTCAAGGCAGTCCAGTGGGGTAGAGTGTGCTACCATCTGAGTATCAGGGATCATGGCATCATGGGAAGTGGGTGATGTTCATGTGACTGGCTAGAGCTTCGGGGTGGGGAGTTAACTACTATTTTTTTTCTTTTTTCTTTGTTAAATAAAATCTCCCCCCCTCCTCTCCCTCTGTTCCCTGTTTTTTTGCCACACCATGAGGCATTCTGGATCTTAGTTCTGCGACCAGGGATCAAAACTGTGTCCCCTGCAGTGGAGGCGTGGAGTCTTATCCACTGGATCACAAGGGGAGTCCCTAACTACTATTTTTTTTTCTTGGCCATGATCTGTTTCCCTTTCCTTTTTTTCCTTTTTTATTAAATGGATCAAAATTAAATAATTCAAGCCCTGCCTTCAAAATGAAAAATTTTTAGTATTGTTTAGCAAAAACAATAAAACCCAAATTGTTTTAACCATCAAAACAAAAACAAAAACAAAACAAAAGAGAGAAACTGAATATCTTTTTAAGGGATGATAGGAAACAAAGTCATTGTATGATCTCAGCTCACCGTGTACATGTTCAGAACACCCTCTGAAACAAACAGCAGGTCCCATTTGCTTCCAATCCAAATTCCTTGGAGACCATGCAGTTGGCTCAGCCTCTGCAGGAGAGCATCTCTCGGGCCAGGGGCAGTGTCCCAGGGCCTATCTGGCTTGAGGTAAGGAAGCATCCTCAATGGGAGAGACGATGGGACAAAAGAATTTATCAAATACTGTATCCGTGGCAAGACTGTGCCGTCTTTAAGTTTTACCTTTTAAAATAAAGCAATACAGCCAGCTTGGTGTGAAGCAGGAATGTACAACCAGATTAACAGAACAGAATAATCTCTAGAAAATTTAAAAATTTAAAAATATCTGATGCATTGGTGCAGGTGGAATAAACCTTTGAAATTAAGTCTAAGGCAATTTTTCCTTTTTCTTCCTCTTCATCCCTACTTTTTCTGTCTAAGAAGTGATACTTTACTCACAAAAAATACCATTGCCCGGTTTTTCTAAAAATGTATGCTGCCTTTGTTTTCTCAATGTTGAGGGGGCAAGTGCTTATTCATCTGAAATAAATGAGCTGAGGGTTAAAACTGATGACTGAAAATCTGCTCTTTATAATAAAGATGAGATTGTATGGTAAAATATTATCTGACAATTTTACAACCTTTTACAATTTGACTTATGAATATATGAAAAGAGAATTTTATCAATTCACATAAGAAACTTTAAGGACACCATTAAAACTTTAAAATTAATAAGGTTTGCTTAGAACAAATTCTTAGGCTAGAATATCTACAAAATATATTGAATGTAAAATTCTTGAAAGAAGAAGAATCTCAGGGAATTCAGAGTACTTGTTTCGCATTAAATTAAAATGTTACTTTTAGGAGATTTAAGTGAATAGAAAGGTGTTGTTTTCTGCCTTAGCTAAGGAGGCAAGATCCACTTAAGACATATAAGTTGAAACTCACACTGAAATGTGTGATCTCTAGGGTTAAGTACTGCTTTCACTGGCTCACAGTAGCAAGGGAACCTCACAGGAGAGGAGAAAATGTCACTGCAACAAAGCCCTAGGGGACACCTTCCTGAGCATTGGGAACGGTGTGGGCGCTGTGCCCCAGCCTGTCCTCTGGCCAGTGGATCCGAGAAGGCATCTGACCCACACCAGTGAACAGAGAGCAGGGCCAAGCGTTAGCACAGCCCCATCTGTTGCTTCACACTGAGCCTGAACAGATTTTAAAGGATCAGCAAGAGTAATTTCACAGTATGAGTAAGAGAGAAAAGCAAGTTGTTGTTGTTGTTTGTTTGTTTTTGTTTTTGTCTTTTTAGTTCTGCAGAACTAGAAAAAGAGAGTAGTCCCTGACAGAAGAAAAGCATACCACTGAAAATGATGGAAAGTTTCAGGATTTTTTATTTTATTTTCTTCAGAGAAACAGTAAGAGGCTTCCTCCAAGATGTGGCTTCTTTGAAATGAAGTGTGAAAAGCCGTATGGGGCAACTGACTGAGTTTAAAAGAGAGGAGAATAAGACAGGGGACACCCTGGAAACTGAAATGACAGTATGGTAGGATCACAGGGCTCTCTTAAGTTGCAGAATATGGAATCCCAGATGGTGGACACGTCTGAGAAGACCGCCCAAAGGGCAGAGAAAATATGAAAACAGGAAACGTTCTGAGAGAAGTTTATAGATGCAGAGGATAGAGAAGCATGATTATCCATCCATTTGGTGGTAATTATCCACCATATGGAAGGGTGAATGCATTCCTGGAAAAAGTCTAGAGCAAAAGGAACAGAAGCAATATTGAAAAATATACTTGAAAACTTTTCTAAACTGGCTGAAAAGTATTCTTTTATAATTATTTTAATTTCCTCTGGTCCTGTTCTTTGTAGCTTTAAGGATGTGAGCAATGCGATTTAATGTAAGCTTTTTGATCATAAGTTAGACAATCTCACAGGTTAAAAATAATTCATTGAATTTTAATTTGCGTTTCTCTTATTATGAAAGAAGTTACTTTCATATGTTTAAAAATAATTTACATTTCATTTTCTAATAACTGTTTCATCCTGTCTTCTACTGTGCTGTTGGTCTCTCTTTTGAAGTGGCTTTTTGGGTGACAAGGAGAAGTGGCATTGGCCGGTTGGCTTCGCGCCTCCAGGAGTTTCCCAAATCACCCCCGTCAGATACGAAAATGACGAAACAGAAATTCTAAGGCTCGTCCTCTGAACCTCGGTGCGGAGAAATAGGGAGCACCGAGGCTCGAATAGAGCCGTAGGATGAAATCCTAAGCGGCCCAAAGTCCCCAGTTAGTTTGGTGGGAAAAGGGGTAACTGTGACCCCGACGTGATTTGAACACGCAGCCTTCTGATCTGGAGTCAGATGCGCTACCATTGCGCCACGAGGTCACGGAAGCCACCTCCCTTTTGATCCTTTAAGGCTCTTTCTTCCCGCGCATCCAGGTCACTTCACCGCGTAAACCTTTCGCTTTTCGAGTGAACTTCAGGTCAAATTGAAAAGGAGCGAGAGGTGGGCGGAGGGCGCGGCTGTGCGAGCCCCGGAACCCCGGCCCCAACCCGGCTACGTCGGGTCCGGGCGGGGAAGCGGCTGCAAAACCCGAACCCGGGCCGGCGAAGGGGGGTGAGGGGGCGTGCAGGACCGAGTTCCCGGCCCCGCCATGGTTAAAGGGGGAAACCAAACCAGGACTCTGCGGGCACACCTGGGAGGTGACTTCGGAACTTAGCAGAAAAATAGATGCTCATGTGTCCACCCCTCGCCGCCCCCCACCCCCGGCTCTCCCGCCCCCTTATAAAACTCAGTTTTGAACATTCGAACATTATAGAAGAGTGTAAGAAAAATTAAAATCAATAATCCCACCACCCGCTGTAAAGCATTTTGATGTATTTCTTTCCAGATTTCCTTCCTCCCAGGTATACACAAGTGTCCATCCGCGTTTGTTAAAGCTTCTTTGCTGTAAAGTACAGCAGCTGCAGAAAAAGGCACAAAACTAAGATATTTAATAGAAGGATCACAAACCCTTGCCACCACCAGACCTGCCACCCCCGCAGAGCCTAACATCTGCCTTCCGCCTCCACCTGCAGCCAACCCCGACGTCTACGCAAAGAACTTCTTTGCTTTTGTTTATAGTTTTATCACCCAAATATGCATCAGTAAACACTGTAGTGGCGTTCCGACGTATATGTCACTTTTAGTCCATCCCTTTCCCCTCACATCCTCCCCCGGCCCCAACGAAACGACGTTCTCAGCACCGGTTTCAGGTAGTTCGCGTTGTCAGTGAGTCTTGTTACTGAGGATGCTAACTTAAATCATTTAGTTAACACGCTTTCTGCCGTGGTCCTCCACTGTATGCTACTATTTCCCCCTTGGTAATTAATAAATATTTGGGGATAAACGCTTTCAGGCTATGCAAATATCCTGTTTCTCTTCAACTTTGCACCCACTAATTTTAGCATCCATCTTGACTGCAACAACTCTGACTGCAGTGTTCGCCTCAGGGTCATTTTCTTTTTCGCCTTTTCCATCTACATTTGTCAACATAATCCTTCTATGAGAAAGAACTGGTTCTTCTCTTCCATTTACTTATGTATTATATATTCAATTATTTCTTTGCATCAATACAGATTCATGTATATTTTTTAATTTTATAGGTTTAACCCATAGAACATCATTTAAAAAATATTGTTTCTGAAAATTTCCAAGCTTTGGCTGTTACAAACTCCTTCAGGTTGGCTCATGTGTCCTTTTGATATCTGCCATCCTGTTTTTAGCACTTCCTTAGTTTCTGGCACAAGATGTTCCAGGCTTATCTTGTAGTTTCCCTGCAGCAGCTCTGGAATCAACTATTTCTCCAAGGAGCTCTGTTTCCTGTTTTTGGAGAATGGTGTTTAGAAATTAAGATCTAGTTGTTAGATGTGATCATTACAATGGGCCGTCATTCCCCTTTTCATTATTTGTAGCTTCTCTGACACTGAGAAACGTAGCTCTCATTAGCTATAATATATGCACTTATATATGTATACATACATGTACGTGCACATATGTGTGTTTCAGAATTACTAACCCGTACACCTGTAAGAAAAGATTTACTAAGAGGATTACCTTATATGTGTACAGGGTTTTTTGGGGTTTTTTTGTTTTTCTGTAGCTTTACAGGCAAAATACTGTTTTGCAAAGTTATTTAGGTTAGTTCTTCTCTTCCCCAAGCCTTCACTTTTGGTTATTTATTTGTAGTACTGTTAGGTTGTTACTTTTATTCATTTATTTTTTATTTTTGGCTATATTGGGTCTTCCGTTGCACGGGCTTTCTCTAGTTGTGGTGAGTGGGGGCTACTCTTTGCTGTGGTGCGCGGGCTTCCGTTGTGGCTTCTCTCGTTGCAGAGCGCGGGCTCTAGGCTTGAGGGCTCAGTAGTTGTGTCTCGCGGGCTCTAAAGCTCAGTCTCAGTAGTTGTGGCGCACTGGCTTAGTTGCTTCACAGCATGTGGGATCTTCCTGGGCCAGGGCTTGAACCCATGTCCCCTGCATTAGCAGGCGGATTCTTTTTTTTTTTTTTCTCTCTTTTTTTTTTTTATTAGTTTCTGCTTTATAACAAAGTGAATCAGTCATACATATACATCTGTTCCCACATCCCCTCCCTCATGCATCTCCCTCCCTCCCACCCTCCCCATCCCACCCCTCCAGGCGGTCACAAAGCACCGAGCTGATCTCCCTGTGCTCTGCGGCTGCTTCCCACTATCTATCTACCTTACGTTTGGTAGTGTATATATGTCCATGCCTCTCTTTCCCTTTGTCACAGCTTACCCTTCCCCTTCCCCATATCCTCAAGTCCATTCTCAAGTAGGTCTGTGTCTTTATTCCCGTTTTACCCCTAGGTTCTTCATGACATTTTTTTTTCTTTAAATTCCATATATATGTGTTAGCATACGGTATTTGTCTTTCTCTTTCTGACTTACTTCACTCTGTATGACAGACTCTAGGTCTATCCACCTCATTACAAATAGCTCAGTTTCGTTTCTTTTTATGGCTGAGTAATATTCCATTGTATATATGTGCCACATCTTCTTTATCCATTCATCCGATGATGGACACTTAGGTTGTTTCCAGCTCCGGGCTATTGTGAATAGAGCTGCAATGAACATTTTGGTACATGTCTCTTTTTGAATTATGGTTTTCTCAGGGTATATGCCTAGTAGTGGGATTGCTGGGTCATATGGTAGTTCTATTTTTAGTTTTTTAAGGAACCTCCATACTGTTCTCCATAGTGGCTGTACCAATTCACATTCCCACCAGCAGTGCAAGAGTGTTCCCTTTTCTCCACACCCTCTCCAGCATTTATTGTTTCTAGATTTCTTGATGATGGCCATTCTGACTGGTGTGAGATGATATCTCATTGTAGTTTTGATTTGCATTTCTCTAATGATTAATGATGTTGAGCATTCTTTCATGTGTTTGTTGGCAGTCTGTATATCTTCTTTGGAGAAATGCCTATTTAAGTCTTCTGCCCATTTTTGGATTGGGTTGTTTGTTTTTTTGCTATTGAGCTGCATGAGCTGTTTATAAATTTTGGAGATTAATCCTTTGTCAGTTGCTTCATTTGCAAATATTTTCTCCCATTCTGAGGGTTGTCTTTTGGTCTTGTTTATGGTTTCCTTTGCTGTGCAAAAGCTTTGAAGTTTCATTAGGTCCCATTTGTTTATCTTTGTTTTTATTTCCATTTCTCTAGGAGGTGGGTCCAAAAGGATCTTGCTGTGATTTATGTCATAGAGTGTTCTACCTATGTTTTCCTCTAAGAGTTTGATAGTTTCTGGCCTTACATTTAGGTCTTTAATCCATTTTGAGCTTATTTTTGTGTATGGTGTTAGGGAATGATCTAATCTCATACTTTTACATGTCCCTGTCCAGTTTTCCCAGCACCACTTATTGAAGAGGCTGTCCTTTCTCCACTGTACATTCCTGCCTCCTTTATCAAAGATAAGTTGGCCATATGTGCGTGGGTTTATCTCTGGGCTTTCTATCCTGATCCATTGATCTATCTTTCTGTTTTTATGCCAGTACCACACTGTCTTAATTACTGTAGCTTTGTAGTATAGTCTGAAGTCAGGCAGCCTGATTCCTCCAGCTCCGTTTTTCGTTCTCAAGATTGCTTTGGCTATTCGGGGTCTTTTGTTTTTCCAAACAAATTTTGAAATTTTTTGTTCTACTTCTGTGAAAAATGGGCAGGCGGATTCTTAACGACTGCGCTGCTAGGGAAGCCCCTGTTGTTACTTTTATATTCCATTTCAGGTTCATGATTAGTTTTCATTATTTTCTTTAAACTTATGCATTTGTAAAATATTACCATAGTTCTAAGTACCAGCGCTGTATAAAAGGGTATACTAAAAACTGTGTCACTCCCTTGTCATCTCTATTACTCAGACTCATTGCCCCCTTCTTTCCACCGCTTCCCAACTACCCCTGTTGGTAACTAATCTTTTCAGTTTCTGGTTGATCCTTCCTGCCTTCTTTTGCACAGATGAGCAGGTATATGTTTATTTTATTACATCCTCTTCTTTCTTAGATAAAGGATAGCACACTATAATTACTATTTTGCACTTTGCCGTTTTACCTCAGCAGTTTATCCTGGAAATCACTCCATGTCAGCTCATTGAGATCTTTATATTTATTTATTTATTTATTTTTTACAGCTACACAGTATTTCCTGGTGTGGATGTAAGCATAGCTTATTCAGACGCTTTCCTGTAGTTTTTGCCTAATATTTCCAAGGTTCATCCATGTTGCAGCATGTATCAATACTTCATTCTTTTTATTGCCCAATAATATTCCATCGTATGGATATATCAGATTTTATCAGTTTGGTAGGATGAAAATCTACCAAAAAACCAAGTGGAGGTTTTTCCACATCAAGTAGGAATCAGATTCTCCTTCACAGGTTTTGCTGTTTTTCTTGATTGTTGAAGGCTGTAGTAGTCCATCTGTTTAGTGACTTTCCCAAATTATTTTTGCAAAGGCTGTATTCCTTGTTGTTTGTGGTTACTGAAGTGTCTCTCTTCCTTGGTTTGTTTCTAGCTAGTTTTTTGACAGAGATGTCCTTGAATTCCAGGTACTTTATTAAAAACAACAACAATAACATAACAACACCCACCCCCCCCTTTTTTTTCAGATTGGCTGTGTGCTGGCCCTCCTTTAACATTTAGCCAGGCTTGCACTAAGCCTAGGGACAGCCTGAGGTGAAATCTCAGTGTCTTCTCAGATCTGTTCTGAGTGTGCGTCTTTCTCTCAGCATGCGTGAGGCTTTCTAAACCCCCCCATATAGATAGTACTTTGGAATGCCCTAATTTCCCAAAGAAACTCCCCAGCTTTTGCTCCTGGGACTTCGGTGGTCCAGGGATGGTGTGGGGCAATGGCAAGTAGAAATACCACAAAGTTTTCCTACTGCTTTGAATTCATCCCTTTCTTGACTCAATGTTCGCTTGGTTGCTGCAAACCTTTCACTGTTCTCCAGAGTCTCTGACAAATTTGGTTCTGGCAGTTCTGCTTGTGTTTTTGGTGTTTCTGTGAGGGGATGAGAACTTGGAGCTTCCCACTCTGCTATTTTGCTGATGTCACCCATCTTTAAATAATTTTTTCTCTGCCTATAGAATGCTGGCTTGACAATTTTTTTATTCTTTTACGTTTTAAAGATACTATTTCTTTGTTATTTCTTCTACCTTCCTTAGTTTTTAGTTGATAATATGATGTGTCTTTTTTTTATTTTCAGCAAATCACTATGTGCCAAGTATACTGACCTTTCTATTAATGTTTTGGGGGATGGCTGAAGTTGTTGACTTTGTGAGTTGACATCTTTCAATAAATTTGGAAAGTTCTCAATGTTACTTTTGCAAATATTGCATCTGCCCATCCTCTCTCTCCTGTCTTTCTTGGACAGCAATTACATGTAAGTAAGCTCCTTTCTTATACTTTTTTGCTCCTTCTATTCTTATTTCTCTCTGTTATTCAGTTTAGCTATTTTCTTCTTGTTTTCAAGTTTAGTATGTTCTGTTTTCTGCTGTGCAAAGTCTGCTGCTAAAGTCATCCAATGAATTTCAAATATTTTATTTTGCAGTTCTAAAATTTCCACTTGATTTTTGGCAGATTTTAATGCTGTTTTGAAATACTCTATCCCACGTTTTTAACAAATCTGTTGTCACCCTCTTTCTTTCTACCTTTTTAAACATATGAATTATAGCAATTTTGACTGCTAACTCCAAGTCTGGATCATTTCTGGATTTGTTTCTATTGACTGTTCTCTTTTTATTATGGCTCACCTATTTCCCCCTTTTGTGCATGTTTTTAATTTTACTTACTTATTTTTTTTTTGGCTTTGTTGGGTCTTTGTTGCTGTGTGCAGGCTTCCTCTAGTTGCGGTGAGCAGGGGCTACTCTTCATTGTGGTGCACAGGCTTCTCATTGTGGTGGCTTCTCTTGTTGTGGAGCATGGGCTCTATGCTCGTGGGCTTCAGTAGTTGAGGCGCACAGGCTCAGTAGTTGTGGCTTGCAGGCTCTAGAGCACAGGCTCAGTAGTTGTGGCACATGGGCTTAGCTGCTCCGCGGCATGGGGGTTCTTCCCAGACCAGGGATCAAACCTGTGGCCCCTGCATTGGCAGGCAGACTCTTAACCACTGTGCCACCAGGGAAGTCCCAGCCTTTTGTGGGTTTTTTTTTGTTGTGGCCTCTCCTGTTGCGGAGCACAGGCTCCGGACGCGCAGGCTCAGCGGCCATGGCTCACGGGCCCAGCCACTCCACGGCATGTGGGATCTTCCCGGACCAGGGCACGAACCCACGTCCCCTGCATCGGCAGGCAGACTCTCAACCACTGCGCCACCAGGGAAGCCCTGTGCATGTTGATTTAACTTTTTATTTTGATTTTTTTCTGGGCAATGTGGATGATAAATATAAATTTTAGCAGCTCTGGCCTGATTACAGTAACTTCCTTCTCTTCTGCCTTGTAAAGCCATGAGCATTGGTCCCACAGAAAAGCCACTGTGAGGGAGACAACAGCTTTTCCCTCGGCAAACACGAGTCCAGACTCTGCCCAGGAGTTTCCTACCAAAGGAAAAGAGCAGTGATGCTGTCACACCAATCCTCTTCTCACATTTTTGGGTATACCTGGGTTTCCTGGTATATCTACTGCCTGGGGATGTGGAACATCAGGGTTTTCTATGCCGATAATATCACCTTAAGTGACAGTGTGGTGCTGTGCTCACATCAAGGATTTGGAGAAATTTCTGGTGCAGATGGGACAGCAGGAGTTGAAAGTTTTCTCTCAAAGATTTGGATCCTGCTCTCCTCAGTTATTTTGCTATTCTCAAAATGCTCATTTCCTCCTTCTAGTGATTTTACATGGAAAGAATGAGGTTCCTTTTGCAGTTTGTATGAGATGCAAAAATTCTCAAACTTAACGAAAGCAATGTCAAAATAGCAATTATTAAAAAGGATGTGATTGCCCAATGTTGGCAAAGATGTCAGGGCAGGAAGCACCCTCATATACATCTGGTGAGACTCCAGAGCTTTTGGAAGGCATTTGGCACTTGTATTAAAAGGCCTTTTCAATATGTGTACTTTGCCCCAGAAATTCCATTTTTATGACCCCATGGAAAACAATTAAGGATGTTTGCAATGATTTTCCTGTAGGGTTATCAAAATTCTATTTATAATAGTGAAGAATTAGAAGCAGTTTTAGCTGCTCTGTTCCATAAGCAGAGTCTAGATTTTTGAAATAACGAGAGGCAGGAGGGAGACTATCCCAGGTTGGGTTCCCCAGGAAGGTGACTCTGTGTGGATGTTTGCATGGAGGCTTTTGGGATCACAAGAGAAGGAAGCAGGACTGGGTAGAGAGAGAAGAGGGCTGCTATGCAGTCTCAGTAAAGGCATCAGCTGACCCCACGAAGAACTCCAAATTCACAACTGTCCCAAAGTTAAGTGGAAGGGCCAGGTCTTTGCTCCTATGTCAACCAGTCATTGGATGTGGGCTGTCCCAGGAACCGGTCTGCTTTGGGGCAAGGCGACTCTCTCAAGCTGAGGAGTGCCTGCCAGCAGCACTTCTAGCGGCCGGAGAATAAACACTTCAGTTCTGAAAGGGGGGATGGGGTGGACCACAATTTCATCACCTGGATTCACTTCTTCATATGAGTTTTGGGAGAAGCAACACCAGGATTCCGGTGGGCCTGTTTTCCTGGAAGAAACTTACAAGGAGGATGAACTACAGCCTCCTCGCCCCCTGCTGCTGGTCTTAGGACTGCAAATTATATTCACCGTTGCCCTCCTTCACCTCAGCTAACACCTGCACTGGTCTTGGTGGCTTTCCCGACGGCCAGACCCAGACACTTATCGCTGAGGCCCTGGTCACTGTGTGCTTCTCAGGCTAAGACTACTGTGTTCATTATTTACTACCAAAATGGGTGAGACAGTGCCAAAAGGTATTCTAGTATTATGGGGAATTAGCTGGGTGCCAAACATACGTCTCCCTTCTCCCACTGTAACAAGAGCCCCACCTCCTAGTGATCAGGATCAAATATCCCTGTCACAATGGTGACTCCTCTTGTTGCTGGCTGGTCCCCTGGCAGCAGCTGTAGTTTATATCTCAAAAGGCCTACTGATGTGTTTCCTGAATGAGTTGTTCTGCCTTGGGAATCAAGCCTCTAAACCTGCAGTGCCCAGGCTTGCAGGAAAGAGCAGCACATATTGAGTACTGGGAGTGAGGTAAGCACGCCTCTCCTGCTTCTACTCCTTGGTTCCCAGTCTATACGTTCCAACTACCAGGAGCACAACCATATAAAGGTAGTTGATTTGAGGCATAAACTGCACCCTGAGGATGGTGCCCCATCCCTGAAAATGACTGCCTCCACGCTGGCACTTACAGTGTGCCTTTAACAGGCCATTCCATCTCCAACATCTATCAGCCTGGCAGCTTCTGGGGATGTGGTATGTGATATGACCAGTGGATCCCGTGAGAATATGCACACTCCTCTATCTCCTCTGCTATACAGTAGGTTCCTTGGTTTGATGTGGTATCATGTGGATGAATCAAACATTCTATAAATCCCCAGATAGTGAGTGGTTTTGTCTGAGGTCTGGCAAGCAGGAAAGGCAAGCAAATACCTAGAGTGTGGATTGATTCAGCTGTATGAATTGCCGTTGCTTCCAGAATAGAAGGGGTCCAGTGGAGCCAACTCACCACCAAGCATCTGACTGGTCTCCTAGTGGGATGGTAACCATACTGGGGACTTAGCACGGAAGAGCGTGTTGCTGGAAGGCGGACAGCAGTTGCAGCAGGTAAATAAGCCTTGGGAAGGGGCAGCCTGTGACGCTGGGCAAATGCCACCACGGCTGCTCCATTCGTGCTTGTGTTGTCAGCACTGAGTGACTAAACAGGAGCTGACAGACACGTCAACTGAGATCTTTGACAGAAATGAAGTGTAAGAGGTGAGCTTACATCTACCTGGCGTTTCCTCTGTTTATGGATTCCAGGCAGAAACTGTCAGAGTTTAGGGGTGCCGCTGGGAGATAAGGGGTGATATCCTAGAGGAGACAGCTCTACAACTTGCATAAAATTTCCCCTCAAACCTTTAGCCGAGTTCTAAGCTGTGAATGGTGAAAATAAGAGAAACTCTGTAAAAAGCAGCACTTGAGAGGTTAAATGGATGAGCAGGTTTCAGCAGCTGTCTAGTACTGGAAAGACAGAGATTACAGTTCAAGATCAAGCCCTAGCAAGTTAGAGGGGCTTGGTAAACGCCTTGCAGTTTCCACTGAGATTCCAGAAGAACCATGCTGGACAAAACTGAAACAGACTAAAGGACAAAACTGAAACAGACCAGCTTTAACTCAACCTAATGTCAATCACAAATGGGGTCAGGGTGCTCCACTAGTACTCTGTCTGCTAAAATAAAACTTTGTTTTATTTAACTTTTTATTTTATATTAGAGTATAGATGATTAACAGTGTTGTGATAGTTGCAGATGTACAAAAAAGTGATTCAGTTATACATATACATGTATCTATTCTTTTTCAAATTCTTTTCCCATTTAGGTTGTTACATGATACTGAGCAGAGTTCCCTGTGCTATACAGTAGGTCCTTGTTGGTTATCCATTTTAAATATAGCTGTGTGTACATGTCAATCCCAAACTCCCTAACTATCCCTTCCCCCACCCTTCCCCCCGTTAACCATAAGTTCATTCTCTAAGTCTGTGAGTCTGTTTCTGTTTTGTAAATAAGTTCATTTTTAAAAAACTTTTAATTTTATATTGGAGTATAGTTGATTAACAGTGTTGTGATAGTGCTAAATAAATCTTAATCCTCTTTAGAGGAAGACAAACCAAGGATCTCCAGAAATTTTTTCACCTATAATGTCTGGCATCAAATGAGATATTAGAAAGCATGCTAAAAAAAATCAGCTGACCAGACAGCAAGAAAAACAACAGACATAGGAACAGACCAAAAAGTGATTCAGCTACTGTAGTTAACTGTCCAGGACTTAAAATAAACATTATTAATATATTCAAGAGAAAAGAATGGAGAATTTCAGCAGATACCTAGAATCCATATAAAGACAGGACAAAAAATCCAGAAATAAAAAATCTGACTAAAATTAAGAATTCAAAATGCGTTTAATAGCAGATTGAAAACAGAATAGGCATTAGTTAATGGGAGGGCAATTCAGTGGAAAGTGTCTAGCCTGATGCACAGAGAGAAAAAAGGGATGGGAAATACAGAAAACCAAAAGAGAGACCTGGACCATGGTGAAAGGTCTAACCTACAGATAATTAGAATCCTAGAATAAAGGAGAGAGGAAATGGGGCAGAGGTAATATTTAAAGAAATAGTGGCTGAGAGTTTCCCCACACTGATGAAAAGATATCACAGCACAGTCTCAAGAAGCTCCACATGCTCAAAATATGATTTAAAAACAAACAAAAAACCTCTCCACCTAGGCACATCACATTAAAACTTACAAAAACCAAGGGCAAAGATAAAATCTTAAAAGTAGCTGGAGAAAAAATAAAACAAGAACAGAACACAGTTGATTTTTTTAATAGAAAATTTGGAAGCCAGAAGCTGAGGTTTTATTTTAGGTGAGGAAAGAAAAAACAGCGACAACAATGAAAAACAAATGCCAGACTAGAGCACTTATCCCAGTGAAAATATCCTTCCTAAATGAACGCAAAGTAAAGATATTTCAGACAAAAGCTAAGCTACTGGAATGGTATGATAAATGCCCAAAGGAATTAGCCAGGCAAAGGGAACATGATCCAGTTGGAACAAGGAATGTCAGGAAAGAATGAAGAACACGGGAATAGGTAAATATGTAAGTACGAATAAACACTGCTGAAAACAGTAATAGTAATAAAATCCTTTGGAGTTTAAAACATGTAGAAATAAAATATATGACAACAACTGAACAAAAGGCAAAGAGTAAATGGAATTAAAACATTAGTTTTTTTCATTGCTTTGAAATATTAATTTCAAGAGTGCTCCAAGAAAAAAGAACCAAAAAAAAAAAAAAAAAAGAGTGCTCCAATGGAGAGCCAAACAAATTTTAAGGGCAATGATTTTTGGACATTTCAGTATCAGGACAACATTACAATTTTAAAAATTATTGAGGAAACCAAAGACTTTTTATTTATGTAGGTTACAACTATTGATGTTTACTGTATTTGAAATTAAAATTGGAAAAATTTTTAATGTTTATTAGTTTATTAAAAATAATACTATTAAACTACTATATGATATTGAAAAACATTTTTAATAAAAACAAATCTTCAAAACAAAAAAATTAGTGCAAAGAGTGGTACTGTTTTAAATTTTTGCAAATCTCTTTAACGTCTCACTGGATTAGTTTGTTAGGGCTGCCATAAAAAAATGCCACAGACTAGGTGGCTTAAACAACAGGAATTTATTTACTCACAGTTCTGGAGGGCAGAAGTCCAAGATCAAGGTGTCTGCAAGGTTGATTTCTTCTGAGATCCCTCTCCTTGGCTTGCTGGTAGTCACCCTCTTGCTGCCTCTTCACATGGTTGCCCCTTTGTGTGTACGCACCACTGGTGACTCTGTACATCCAAATTTCTCTTCTCATAAGGACACCAGTCAGAGTTATTAGGAGTCACCCTAACAGCCACATTTTAACTTATCACCTCTTTAAAGGCCCTATCTCCTAAAACAGTCACAGTCTCAGGCACTGGAAGTTAGGGTCTCAACATATGAATTTGAGGGGGGATGTAATTCAGTTGATAATAATGGCTCAATAGAAGATGGCTGAATTCTGAGATCTTCTTTTGCATTAAATATTTTGCAATATCACATGCCATGAAGCTTCTGAAAAACAGCAATCTATACTCATAAGAAAAATGAGAATGAAAAAGGTAATGTCTTAGAATTATTATGAAAATAGTTCTGCTGCTCCAGAGTAACACCAAAATAATAAATGAATGTATAATTAAACTGAATAGAGTAGAAAAATGAGAAAATGAAACATATTTGATTATTCTGAAGAAAAGCAAGAAAGGAAAAATAAAAGAAGAAACAGGCAAAACAAATAGAGACTTACACCCAAATATATTAGTAATTACATTAAATGAAAATGGATTACACTCACCAATTAAAATACAAAGATTATCAGACTAGATAAAAATAAGACCCAAAATATATGCTACTTACAGGAGATACACTTTAAATGTAAGGACACAGATTAAGTTAAAAGTAAAAGAATAGGAAAAAGACATATAGCATGTGTATTTGTTTTCTACTGCTATATAACACATTAATGGAAACAGTGGCTTAAAACAACAACTATTTATTAGCCCACAGCTCTGTGGTTCAGAAGTCCAAGCATGGCATGGCTGGGTTCTCTGCTCAGGTCTCAAAGGCTGAAATCAAGGAGTCAATGGGTCAATCTTGTCTGAAGGCTGAGGAAACAGCAACTCCAAGTGAAGTCAACTTGTTAGCAAAATTCAGTTCCTTGAAGTTGCAGGACTGAGGCTCCTGTTTCCCTGCTGGCTGTCAGTCACAAACTGCTCTCAGTCCCTAAAGGGTGTCTACACGCCTTGTCACACAGCCCCTCTATCTTCAAAACCAGCAATGAAGAATGTCGCTCACACTGAGTCTCCCTTATACACCAAATCTCTCTCACCAGGACAAGTCCCACACTTTTTAAGGTCTCAACTGATTGGGTCTGGCCCACTGAGGGTAACTGCACTATTTTCAGTCAACTGAAACTTTGACTTTGGGACCTTAATTATATTTGTGAAATCCCTTCACAAAAGCACCTAGATTAGTGTTTGACTGAATAACTGGGAACTGCTTGTACACCAGGGGCTGGGAATCTAGGAACCAATTAAGAATTCTGCCTACCACACCATGCAGATACTAACAAAAAGAAAATTGTTTTGGCTGTATTAATATCAGAAAAAGTAGAATTTATGGCAAAAAACATTACTAGAGTTAGAGGATGCTTGATATCGATAAAAAGGTCAACTCAACAAGAAGATATAACAATCCTAAATTTATATGCACTGAATAATATATATTCAAGATGTAGAAAGCAAACATTAATAGAAATAAAAGAAAAAAAAATAAATCCACAATCATAGTTGGAGATTTGAAGACACCATTCTTAGTAGCTTATAGTTCAAGCAGAAAAATAAATCAGTAAAAATATAGAAGATTTGAAGAATGCTATTAACCAACTTGGTCTAATTAATATTTATAGAACATTACATCTAACTGCAGAAATTTCAAGTGATAATTCTTATTTCCATGCTATTTTCATGTGAACATGGAGCATTTACCAAAATAGACCATTGGCTGAGCCACAAGGTAAGTATCAACAAATTTCAAATGACTGAAATAATACAGTGTGTTCTTTGACCACAGTGGAAATAAGCTAGAATTCCATAATATATAAATAGAAAATCCACAAATTCATTAAAAGTAAGCAACATGCTTATAAATAACCCCAGGGTCAAGGTAGAAATAACAAAGAAGTTTAGAAAATATTTTTAACTGAATGATAATAAAAATACAACATATCAAAATCTGTGGTCAGAAAGATTAACTCAAAATGGATGATAGGCCTATATATAAAATCTAAAACCATACAACTTCTAGAAAAAAACATAGAAGAAACTCCAGAACCTTAGGGAAAGTGAAGATTTCTTGGAGAGGACCCAAAAAGCATGACCCATAAAAAGGAAATGTTATCCTTCTGATATCCTTCAAAATAAAAACATCTGCTCTTCAAAAGACACCACTAAGAAAAGTTAAAAGGGAAGCCATATTCTGGGAGAAAATACTTACAAAACATATCTGATAAAGGACTTGTATCTAGACTATATAATCATTATCATCATCATCTAATTTAAATGGGCAAAAAACTTAAACAGACACTTCACAAAGGGGAGATATAAATAGCCATTAAACACATAAAAAATGTTCACCATTAATCATCAGAGAAATGCAAACTAAAACCACCATGAAGTACTAGTACACACATTAGAAAAGCTAAAATTAAAGACTGACTTATATACCTGAAACTAATACAATATTGTAAATCAACTATACTTTAATTAAAAAAATTAAAGACTGACAATACCATGAGTTGGCAAGGCTAGGGGTAACTAGAGCACTCATATATTGTTGGTGGGTTGCAAGATGGTACACTTTGGAAAACAACTTGGCAGTTTCTTATAAAATATTACATACATTTGCCATATAACCCAGCAACTCCGAACCTAGGTATTTATATAATAGAAGTGAAAATATGTCTACACAGAGCTTATACGTGAATGTTCACAGCTGGTTTATTCATAATAGCTCTAAAGTGGAAACAATCCAAATGTCCATCAATGGCTGAATGAACTGTAGTATATTAACGCTATGGGAATGAAATACCAACCACATAACATGAATGAACCTCCAAATTCATGAGTGAAGAAGGTAGATAGAAAACAGGATATACTATATGATCCCATTTATATGAAACTCTAGAAAAGACAATTCTAATATATAGCAATAGAAAGCAGATTAACGGTTTCTTGGAATCAGAGGTGGGGACAATTTTGGGGTGATGAAAAATGTTCTATACCTTGATTTTGGTGATGGTTATACAGGTGTGTAAATTTGCCAAAACTCATCAAAATATAAAGTTAAATCTGGTACAACTTATTATGTGTAAATTATGTCCCAATAAAGTTGATTTAAAAAACCTCTACTTGATGAAGCTAAATAGGAACTTATAGAAAAATTTAGACTTAAATATTTGCAAAAAAGAAAGGCTGAATATCAATTATCTAAGATTTCATTTCAAGAAGCTAGAAAAAGAACAATGAATCAAATTCAAATAAAGTAGATAGAAGAAAATAAAAGAGCATGAGTCAATGAAAAAGAAATTAGCTGTATATTAGTTAAGAGGTGGCTTTTGAAAAGATTAATAAAGTGTTAAATCCCTACAGAGCCTAACACAGAAAACAAAAAGAGAGTACACAAATTACCAATACCAAGACTGAAAAGGGAACATCACTTTAGATCCTACAGAGATTAAAAATATAACAAGCAGGCATGATCAATTACTTAAAGCCAATAATTAGATATTTTCATGAAATGATATAGACAAATTAGAAATAAAACTTAGCAAAATTGACACGATAGAATATCTCAATAGTCTTATGCCTATCAAAGTAACTGAATCTATAATTTAAAACTTTCCTACAAAGAAAATTCCAGGCTCATTGGGCTTTACTGTTGATTTTTACAGAAAAGATTTATGGAAAAAAATAATACCAACTGCAATAACAACAAACTCTTCCAGAGGGGTGAAAAAGTAATTACCAATTCATTTTACAAGCCCAGCATTATCCCAGACACTAAATCCTGACAAGGCTACTACAAAAAAGGAAACATACAAGACAATCTGGACATAGACATAAAATCTGATATAAAATTTTGAAAATCTAATTGAACAATATTTTTAAAAGGTAATATATGATGACCAAATAGAATCTATTCCAGGTATGCAAGTTTGCCTTAACATTCAGAAATCAATCCATACAGATGAATTTTGAGAACATTTTGCTAAGTGAAATAAGTTAGTCATAAAAGAATAAATATTTACATAAGGTACCTAAAGTGGTCAAGTTCACAGAGACAGACTGAAGACAGAAAGTAGAATGACAGTCTCCAGGGGCTAAGAGAAGCAGGTAATGTGGAGTTATTGTTTAATGAATATTGAGTTTCAGCTTAGAAAAATGAAGAGTTTTGGATGGTGGTGATGGCTACAACAACATGAATGTACTTAATATCACTGAATTGTACACTTAAAAATGGTTCCGATGGTAAATTTTATGTGTATTTTACCACAATTTTTAAAATACAAAAATCAATCCGTATAATTCAACCACATTAACAGGATGAGAAAAAGCATACGGTTATCTCAATAGCTACAAACTACGTATCTGATGAAATTCAGTACCTGTCCATGATAAGAAAACTCAGCAAAGTAGAATCTGAGGAGAATTTCCTTAATATGATAGAGATTATCTACAAATTTGTACCTCATATCATTTCTAATGGAATGTTTAGGATTTTCCTTTAAATTATGGGAAAAAGGCAAGGATTTTTACTTTTTACTTCATTACTTTTGAAGGTCCTAGCCAGTGCAATAAAGCAAGAAAAAAATGGCATAAATATTGGAAAGGGTGAGGTAAGAAAGATTTTACTTTATCAGAGGTGACATGTTGTGTACGTAGAAAGTCCAAAAGAAAGAACAAACTATTATAATTAACAAGTGAATTTTAGGAAGGTCACTGGATATAAGGTCAGTTTAAAAAAATCTATTATATATAATATTATTACTTATTACATATTATATATTTAATATATTATATATAGTTATGTATTATATGTATTAGCAAAAGTCAGAAAATAAAATTAAGATAATAGCCTTTACAGAATCACCAAAACATCAAATATGTAATAACCTTACAAAATATTCAAAACTTTTTTATTGAAAAAATACAAAAATTACTAAAATTAAAAGATGTGTATAAATGAAAAGGTATGGCCTGCTCATAGATTGGATGTCTCAATATTGTTAAGGTACCCATTCTTCCAAAATTAATCTATATATTTGATGTAATATCCATTGAAATCCCTACTTTTTATGGTGGAGTAACTGAAAAAATAATCATTCAAAAATGCATATGAAAATGCCAAGGACAGAGAATTACAGTGACAATTTTGAATAAGAAGAACAAAATTAGAAGACATATACCACCAGATGCCAAGATTTACTATCAATCTGTTTTCACTAAAAATATTTGGTATTCAACAGAACAATGAGTCAGAATAGATAATCTAGAAATAGACCCCCTCACATAATCTGACCATCTGACTTATCACAAGGGTACCCAAGGCGGGGGGAAAGATGGTCTTTTCAACAAATGATGTTGAATAAATTGTGTATTTGCATGGAAAATATTAAATTGACCTCTACTCCACACCACACATAAAAATAAATATCAGATGGATTGTAGCCTGAAAATGAAAAGTAAAACAGTAGCTATGCAGAAGTAAATGTAGGAAAATATCCTATGACTTTGAGTTAGGAAAAGATTTCTTAAACTAGGCACAAAAAAGCAGTAATCATAAAAGAAAAGATTGTTGAATTATTCATCAAAGTTAAAGACTTCTGTCCATCAAAAGACAACATTTATAGAGTGAAAAGATGTGGATGAGTAGATATTTATAATACAAATATCTAAAAAATACCTTGTATCCAGAATATATAAAGAATCCTACAAATAAACAGAAAGAGTATCAATAAAAATGGGCAAAAGTCTTGAACAGGCACTTCTCAAAAGAGGATATTCCAAAAGCCAATAAACACCTAAAAGGGGACTCAACATCAGTAGAGAGTAAGGAAATGAAATTAAACCTATAGTGAGATACCACTGCACACTGGAACCAGGCTTTGGCACCTTAGCAGTTCACGGAAACTGCTCTAGTAAAGGTGCCCTGTACCATCTCCATCCCCTAACCTGATGGACACTTTTCAGTTCTTATGTCACTTGAACCTGCTGACCTTACTCCTCCTCTACCTTCTAAGGCAGGGAAGGGAGACGGGGTTTAGGTATGGTGAGGGTTTGAAGGTAGATATGAGCAGCCAACGAAGTTGATCAAGTCATGTAGACTGTTCAACAACAGAGTTTCTCAAGGATAGTATTTCAAGGTCAGACCCTCAAACTTTCCAATCAGAAAGTGGTACATTTTGTCCAAAGTAGACACATCTCCTGGTAATAGTTAATAAATTTCACTATTAAAATTCAATCAGAAATAGTCATTTCAACCACAATGTCAAATTATTCATTTTAAAATGGGAGACAGCTCACATCAGTCACCCAATATCTCCTTCCCAATATTAAAGACTTATCCTAGCATTGTGGGAGGAGTATTTGATTTTCTTTCCTTCAGTCTCCACTGAAGTGTAGCTCTACATGCCTTGTCCTTTTCAGATGTCAGGTCCATGGTCTCTTAGGGCCTTCCAGTACCAGGATCACAGCCTCTGGGTTCCCATTTTGACTCCAGGACTCTCTTAGTATTTCCAGAACTTCCAAGCTTTTATACATGGACTTTGGAGTTCTTGGCTGTTTCCCTCTCTATACTCCATCATGCAATGTTCTGCGGGGCTGTACACAGACCTTTTCACCATTGTGATCTTGCCTTTGGTGCCATGTTGAAAGTGGAACTTGTCTCTGAAGCTTGCAAGTCTTCTGGTCTATAACCTGGACACAAGTTCCAGATATTCTCGGATATGTTTTTCATCTACCTGAAATTTCTATTACCTCCTCCAAATGAAACTGAGAGGGTGGGGGGGTCGTGAAGTGCTGGATAACTTCTTTGGAATCTAGGTGGTATCAAGACCAGTTTCCATGCTCTTAGATCCATGACCACTCCTGCCCTGCCAAGGTATATCCAGCACCTAGGGTAATTCCTGGGCTATCACAGGTGTCTAGTAAATTAGCTTCACAAGAAAAATAGTTTTTTCATGTTTATATAAATATTACATGCTCATTGGAAAGAAAAACTGAGAAATACAGAAAAGCAGAGAGAGGTAAAACAAACAAAAAACACTGGATTCTGCAACAAATCTAAAACAACTGTCATTAAGTTTTTGGAGACTGTCCCTTCATTCACGGCTATCAAAAGTTCACACAAATACATAGTTTCATACCATACATACTGCATTTACATTTTTCTATTTTCCTAGTTTCCCCCCCCCCCCCCACTTATATCACTGCTTCTCCTTTTCTCCCTCACTTCAGGGTAACCAATATTAACAGCTTGATGTATATTCTTCCATACTTGTTTCCATGCTCATCTAATCACATGCACACATATATGCATACATAAATGCATGTGACCATTACTTTAACAAAAATGAAATCTTGTACATATACATCTCTGTAATAAAGCAATTACTTATCAAAAAATTGTGGAAATACCTTCAAGTCAACTAGTGTAGCTATAACTCATTTTAAAAATTACTCTCATACTTTTCCATGGTATGGCTATATCACAATTTACTCACCCATTCCCCTATTAATTGGCATTCACTTTGTCTCCAGTTGGGTTTCTTCTTTGTCTCTACAAACAATACTTTAATAAACATCCTTATTTATACATATGCTTTTGCACTGATGCTATTATTTCTGTGGGGCAGATTCCCCAAAAGTGAGACTGCTGGGTCAAAGTGCTTTTAAAATTTTACTTAAGAATCTAAAAAATATATACCGCTGGATTGCTGGTGGAAATATAAGTTGATATAACCATTTGGTAAGAGTATATGGTTTGCCAAACTCCACTAGCAACAGATCTCTTAATTTTTGCCAACTCCATGAAGTGGAAGTAAATATCATTGGTTGTTTCAATTTGCATTTCCCTGAGTATTGTTTATTTAGGTTCATAATATTTTCATAGGTTAATGCATTTGGAGTTGTTCTTCTATGAAGAGCCATCTAGTCCAGATGGATTAAAACTTCAATGTAAAAAATAAAATTATCAGAATATTAGAAACAAATTTAGGAGACTATATATAACCTGGGGATTACTAAAAGAGTAAATAAAGAATATAAAAAGGAAAAGATGTAAATATTTTACTATGAAAAACTAAAGACTTAAAAATCTTTTACTATATAAAAAAGTACAAAGACAAATACTAGGTTAAGAAAAACATTTGCAACACATATGACAAATGATTAATATCTCAAATATATTAAGAGCACCTCCAGATTTATAAGAAATATAAACCAATAAGAAAATCGGCAAAAAAATAGGCAATTCATCGAAGATAATTTGTTAAATGAATAAAATATGAAATTTGGATGAAGGCTTTCATTTGCCCTTTTTATTATGAATTTTCTTATAACTTCTAAGATTTAAATATGACCAATTGCTTTTCTACATTCTTATATTTATGAAGTGTGTACTTTCTGGCAGATTGCTCCTGAACATTTTCCCACATTCATAAAATATACAGTTTTTAAGATTCTTGTCATATCTGGATGATAATTTACTGTCCTCTATATTAATTGAGCTTCTCTCTGATGTATTCTTTGATGTACAGTAAGGCTTGAGCTACTCCTAAAGGCTTTTCCACACTCACTACATTTATAGGGTTTTTCTCCAGTGTGCATCCTCAGATGTACAGTGAAGTCTGAGTTAGTTCTGAAGGCTTTTCCACATTCTTCACATCTATAGGGCCTCTCCCCAGTATGAATTCTCTGATGTAGAGTTAGCTGTGATAGAGTAATACAGCCTTTCCCACATTCCTTACACGTATAGGGCTTTTCTCCAGTATGTGTTCTCCAATGCACTGTAAGGTATGAACCTCTCCTGAAGGCTTTTCCACAGACATCACATTTATAGGGTTTCTCTCCACTATGGATTTTCTGATGTTCTGTGACATGTACCATCTGGCTAAATGCTTTGCCACAGTCATTACATTTAAATGGTTTCTCCCCGGTATGTGTCCTTTGGTGGGTATTAAAGCCTGAGTTACTTGTGAAAACCTTCCCACACTCACTACATTTATAGGGTTTTTCTCCAGTATGCCTTCTTTGATGCACAGTAAGCTGTGATGTATTAGTGAAAGCTTTCTCACATTCATTACACTTATATGGTTTTTCTCCAGTATGGGTCCTTTGATGTACAATAAGGTATGACTTAGTTCTGAAGGATTTTCCACAATCATAGCAGTTGTAGGGTTTCACACCAGTATGAATTTTCTGGTGCTCCTTGAGATTTACCATCTTGGTAAATGCCCTCTCACAGTCAGTACATTTATATGGTTTCTCTCCAGTATGAATCCTCTGATGTACAGTTAAGTGTGACTTTATTCTGAAAGATTCCCCACATTCATTACAGAGATAAGGTTTCTCCTCAGTATGAATTCGCTGATGTATAATTAGAGATGAAGAACGCATGAAGGCCTTTCCACATTCATTACATTTATAAGGTTTCTCTCCTGTATGCATTCTGTGGTGTACAGTAAGGCATGAATAATTAATGAATGCTTTCCCACATTCGTGACATTTATAGGGTTTTTCTCCTGTATGAATCCTCTGATGTTCTGTGAAATTTGCTATACGATTGAATGCTTTCCCACATTCATTACATTCATAGGGTTTTTCCCCTGTATGAGTTCTTATATGTACAATAAGGCTTGAATTACTTCTATAGGCTTTTCCACACTCATTACATCTAAAGGGTTTCTCTCCAGTATGAATTCTCTGATGAACATTAAAGATTGTGGTATTCTTGAAAGATTTCCCACACTCAGTGCATTTATATGGTTTCTCTTCAGTATGGGTCTTCTTATGTACACTAAGATATGACTTATTCCTAAAGGCTTTCCCACAATCATTACATTTGTAGGGTTTTTCCCCATTGTGAGTTTCCTGATGTCTTGCAAGTTTTGATTTATCACCAAAAGCTTTCCCACATTCACTACATTTATAGGGCTTCTCTCCAGTTTGAATTCTCTGGTGTTGATTAAGGCGGGCACACTGGCTGAAAGATTTTCCACAGACATTGCACTGATAAGGTTTCTCCTTAGTATGAATTCTCTGATGCACCATAAGGGATGAAGAAGCAATGAAGGCCTTTCCACATTCATTACATTTATAGGGCTTTTCTCCAGTGTGAATTTTTTTATGTTGACTAAGATAAGAAGGCTGGCTGAACATTTTCCCACATTCATTACATTCATAAGGTTTTTCTTTAGTGTGAGTTCTCTGATGTTGAATGAGTAGTGACCTATAACGGAAGGCCTTTTCACATGTACTACATTTATAGGGTTTTTCTTTATTATTGTTTTTTTTCTCTAAAGTGAGTTCTGAAGCAGGGCTTATGACTTTGTTGCCTTCTGTATCCTTGCACATTTTCTTCCCCAGATGGGTATCTGTAATCAAATCTAAATTCTCTGTAAAATTTTCCTCATGTGTTTGGTATTTGCTGTGGGGGTCTTCTGTGATAACTCCTGGTTCTGGAAAAAGAACAGATCCAAATCTAAAGCCTTTTTTAAGAGTGGGGATTTTCTTGTGTTTAACTATTCTTTGACTCAAATGACTTTCTTGACTATCTTGCAATCTCAATATCCTGTCACTCCATTTCCATAATCCTCCCATTTTGGTGTCCCATAAACCTTTCTCTATGAGTTTCTCTACTATGGTCTCCTGTGATAAACATTCTTCAGAAATATTCTCTGTTGGTATAGCATTCTTGGTTGTAGGTTTGGTCTCCAACTCTGGGAGGAAAAAAGAGAGAAATCAAATGACTCCTATTTCCTAGGTTGAGGACATCACACTAAACAGGAAAACAGAAGGGAATCTTCAATTGATAATGAATATATGTTTTTAACTGCTTGCAAATTGCCCTTGTTTTCTAGGAAGGAGGAGATTGTGTTAAGCAAGGCTGATTGAGCAAAGAACCAAAGCAGTAAATTCAAGGAGTTTTTATCCTATTAAAAAAATTCATTTGTGGTAACCCTTCTACAATCCAAGTTTCTCAAATATTTCCTCCTTTTCTCATTCGTTTTAGAGTCAAATTCTTTAGAGAGCATTCTTCCTAAGTTGTAACTACTTCCTTGCTTTCCACTTACTCCAGAAACCAGACATTCACCCTAAATAATACTTTCTACTTGTTCTCATTATTTGCTATTTTTTTTAAATTTATTTTATTTTATTTATTTTTGGCTGCATTGGGTCTTTGCTGCTGTGCACGGGTTTTATCTAGTTGCGGCGAGTGGAAGCTACTCTTCGTTGCAGTGTGCAGGCTTCTCACTGTGGTGGCTTCTCTTGTTGCGGAGGATGGGCCCTGGGTGCGTGGGTTTCAGTAGTTGTGGCACGTGGGCTCAGTAGTTGTGGCTCACGGACTCTAGAGCGCAGGCTCAGTAGTTGTGGTGCACAGGTTTAGTTGTTCTGCGGCATGTGGGATCTTCCAGGACCAAGGCTTGAACCCGTGTCCCCTGCTTTGGCAGGTGGATTCTTAACCACTGCGCCACCAGGGAAGCCCTATTCAGTAGCTTTTTCATGAGGGCTTTCTCAAATTTCCCTGTCAGAATAGCTTTTTCAAGTCTTTATATGTACCTTTTTTTTTTCTTTCTATTTAGTAGATTTTTTTTAATTTAAAAATTTAGTTATTTATTTATATTGAAGTATAGTTGATTTACAATGTTGTGTTAATTACTGCTGTACAGCAAAGTGATTCAGTTATACATATACATATATATATACATATTCCTTTGAAAAAATATCCTTTTCTATATGTAACTTTTTTGTGTGTGTGTGGTACGCAGGCCTCTCACTGTTGTGGCCTCTCCCATTGCGGAACACAGGCTCTGGATGCACAGGCTCAGCGGCATGGCTTATGGGCCTAGCCTCTCCGCATGTGGGATCTTCCCGGACCGGGGCATGAATCCGTGTCCCCTGCATTGGCAGGCAGACTCTCAACCACTGCGCCACCAGGGAAGCCCCTCTATATGTAACTTTTTATAGAACATTTGTGGAAGGAGACACTTTGATTTTTCAGGAAGTAGGCTGAACAAGCTAGTCAAAATTAATACAGCTGTGAATATTACAAATAGTGATAATTACTATTATCAAGGGTAGTTTTGCAACCTTTTTATGGGTCTTAAGAACATTTCTGACAGTTTCAAAATTTTCTTAAACAATTATACTGGGGGGTGGTGGTCTAACAATTTGTTTGTATATGTGAACTTAATATTTTACTTTTTAAAACACTTTTAAACTTCTTATAAATTTCTAATTTATTTCCAGGTAATCATACCTAAATGTTTTTTAAAAATTGAATCAAAATCTTCTGTGGTTAGTAAAATGGCTTTATGACTTTAAAACTCAAGGTAAGTAGAACTTTCAATGGATTCACAGGGCTAGACAAAGATTTGAATTCAGGGTCACCAAAAAAGAAAACTCTAGAACCCAAGGACTAAAACCCAGCTCATTTAAATGTCCAATTCAATTAAGGTGACAGGAATTTTTTTTAGGCAAAAAGAAAAATGGAGAGAATATAACACCAGCAGATCTGAATAAAGGAGAATATTAAAGGGCATTCTTTAAGTAGAAGAAAAATAATCCTAGGTAAAAGTTCAGAAATGAAGAAAAAAATGAAGAGAAAGAGAAGGGAAACATCAGTAAATCTGAATGAATATTGACTGCATACAAATTAATAATGAGATTTGACATATACAGAATTAAAATACATAACTTCAATAATGTATAATTGAGGTTAAACTGAATAAGCTGTTCAAGATTCTTGTACTGTTTGGGAAAATCTGTAGCCACTAAACAAATAACTTAAAAATTTATAATTACCAACTGATTACAAGAGGAATAGAAAAATAAAAGATGATAAATCAAAAGGAAGGCATGAATGGGAAGAAAAAGAATATAGAAAAGGCAAGATACTCTCACAGTTAGAGGGTAGATTTAAACATTATATAATTGTATTATGTACAAATGGATTAAAAACTCCAGAAGATACAGATTGTCAGATTAGTTAAAATAAAAATTAACAAAATGCAATTATAAGAGAAATAAAATATAAAGATACATAAAAGATGAGAGTAAGCAGATAAAAAAGATATATCATATATACAATAAAAAGAATGATGCTAGGGGCTTCCCTGGTGGCGCAGTGGTTAAGAATCCGCCTGCCGATGCAGGGCACATGGGTTCGTGCCCCGGTCCGGGAAGATCCCACATGCCGCGGAGCGGCTAGGCCCGTGAGCCATGGCCGCTGAGCCTGCGCATCTGGAGCCTGTGCTCTGCAACGGGAGAGGCCACAACAGTGAGAGGCCCATGTACCGCAAAAAAAAAAAAAAAAAGAATGATGCTATAGTAATATTAGTATCAGGCAAAATAGACTTTAAGGCAAAAACAATTAACAAAGATAAAGAAGACACTTCATAATGATAAAAGATCCAATTTACCAGAAAGATATAACAATTCTAACTTTGTTTTTACCTAAGAACACAGCTTCAAAATACATAAAGCAAAAATTAAAGAACTAAGACACAGACAGATCTATACTCACACTGGGAGACTTAAAAAATATTTCTCAGTAACTGATAGAATAAGCTGACAATCAGCAAGAAGACAGACTTCAGCAACATAATTAACAAACTTGACATATCTAGAACAGCACTCAGTACCTATATACTACACATTTTTCCAAGTGCACACAGAATATTTACAAAAATTGGCCAGGTGGCAAAGCAAATTTCAAGAAACCTGCAAAGACTGAAATCATACAGAGAATGTTTTCTGACCACAGTAGAACTTAAAACAACAAGATTATTAGAAAATCCCCATATGGTACAAAATTAAGGAAAATACCTCCAAATAACCTGAGGGCCAAAGACATCACAATGGAAATGATCAAATACTTTGAACTCAATAATTATGAAGGTGTTACATAAAAAAGGTATGGCAGTCTTGATAGCCTTAAATACATTAGCAAAAAAGAACGGCTAAAATCAGTAAGTATCCAACTCAAGAAGTTAGAAAAGATCAGCAAATTAAACCCTAAGAAGGTAAAAATAATGAAAGATAAGAAAGTAATGAAACAGAAATCAAATACACAGTAGCAAGGATTAAAAATTATTCTTTAAAAGCCAAATAAGATAGATAAATCCTATCAAGACTGATTCAGATAAAAGAGAGAAGACAAAAAATTTAGTATCAGGAATGAAAAAGGAGACATCCCTTCAGATCCATATAGTCATTTAAAAGATAAACAGAGGATAGTATGCCCCCAAATTTAAATTTTATATTAAGTAGATCAATTCCTAGACAAACACAACTTATTAAACTGAAACAAAAAGAAATAGAAAATATGAATAGTCCTACAACTACAAAAGTAATAGAAGCTGTAATTAAACACCTTCCTCAATAAAAGCTTTAGGCCAACATGGTTTCCCTGGTGAATTCCATGAAATTTCTAACTTCCTCTCTCTCACAACTCTTTTCTTTTTTCTTTTTCTTTTTTAAATATTTATTTATTTATTTATTTGGTTGCACCAGGTCTTAGTTGCGGCATGCACGTGGGCTAGTTCCCTGACCAGGGATCGAAGCCGGGCCCCCTGCATTGGGAGTGTAGAGTCTCATCCACTGTGCCACCAGGGAAGTCCCTCACAACTCTTTCTTGTCCTCACTGTCAGCTGATGGCCTTGCTTTGTATTTTACTGAGAATAAAGAAGCTATCATCATAGGATGTCTCAATCTTCTCACCACCAGTTGACCTATATCTGCTCCCATCTTCTCCATCCTGCCTAGTGTTACTGCAGAAGAGGTGGCCTCCCTGCCTATCAAGGGTAAATCTCTCCTTTTCCATTCGTGATTTTATGCCCTTTCACTTTCTCAGACACTTTAGTTCTTCAGTGACCCTCCCTTTGTCTTGCAACATCAATTTCTCCCTCTCCACTGGAACATCATTCCTACCAGCACTTAAGCACGTCAGAAAAGCTTCCATCTCAAAAATAAAAGTTTTCTTTTTTTATTCCTTCTTTCTTCCAGCCACTGCACCATTTCTCCTTCCCTCTTCATATGGAGGGGGGCTTTCTCTAGAGAGTCATCGAAACTATCTCCAATGTCTACCTTTCACTCGCTCTCTAAAAATACATATATAATATCTGAGATATAAAAATAATATATGTAACACATGTGCAAGTTATGGATGGCATCACAATAAAATAAATATGCAAATGATCTAGAATCCATTATTCCTTTCCATCTCCACCATCACCCTAATCAAAGTTACTATAGTCTGTTGCCTAGACTATTTTTTAATTTTTTTAATTAAAAAAATGTTTTTTGGCTGTGTTGGGTCTTTGTTGTGGCACGGGCTTTCTCTAGGTGCAGCGAGTAGGGGCTACTCTTCGTTGCGGCACGCGGGCTTCTCATTGCGGTGACTTCTCTTGTTGCGGAGCATGGGTTCTAGGCGTGCAGGCTTCAGTAGTTGTGGCACATGGGCTCAGTAGTTGTGGCTCACAGGTTTAGTTGCTCCGCGGCATGTGGGATCTTCCCGTACCAGGGCTTGAACCCGTATCCCCTGCACTGGCAGGTGGATTCTTAACCACTGCGCCACCAGGGACATCCCTGCCTAGGCTATTTTAACTACCTCTTTCCTGATTACCTGCTTTATACCCTTAAGTTCAATTTCCATCAACAGGGTTATTTCCCAAAGATCCTTGATTAAAACCTTTCAGTGCCTTCACACTCACTTTGATTAAAATCCACTCTCCTTAACATGGTCCACAGAGCCCTGAATAAGCAGTCTCCTGTCTGACTATCTTATTCTATACCAGTCTCCCTCTCCTTATGCTTCAGTCAGGCAGCTTCCTCAGATTTCTAGAACTCAGTACATTATGTTCTGCTGCCTGGAATGCTCTTCTTCTCCTCTTGCCTTGGCTGGCTTCTTCTGACTCTTCAAGTTTCACCTTAAATGTCACCTCCTCAGAAGCCTTCCCCAACCACACTATCTGAAGGAGGCACCCTCATCCCCATCCAAGTTACTCTTTCGTATCCTCATGGCTAAGTTATTACGAGCATTATTTAGTTTGCTTTTGTTTATTTACTTGTCAATTATCTATTTCCTCAAAATTTAATCTTCATGAGAGAAGGGACCTGGTCCATCTTACTGCTGTAGACATAGTACTTAACTCAGTTCACAGTATACAGATAAGTATCAAATATTGATTGTTTAATATTAATAGATATTGGTTAAATAGATATATAATGTATTTTGATTCTCAACTGATTTACTGTTTGTATTCTCAATTAGTTAAGATTCTGGAGGACAGAAGGAGGGTTCCCCTGAAGTTTCAGCAGGCATGTAGGTGAAGAAAGTTAAATAATTAGTCAACGGGTTTAGCTTAAAATAAATCAGTGGTGATCCTTAAGAAAGCACTTTCAGGAAAGTTAATGAAGGAAGGGATATCAAATGATGGTTAAACAAATGAGAAAAATGTAAGGTTAAATGGAGAGGACAGAACTGAAAGGGATATTTTATGCATGTTTGAAGGAAGGAACAATTATGAAAATCATGTTCCCAAGAAAGTAAAGTAGGATGTGATGGGAACTAGAAGTAGAGGGCAGAGATGGTGGGAGAGGGAGAAGGAGAGGGAAACAGAGGGAGAGAGGGAGGGAAGGCAGGAGGGAGGGAGGTGCAGGGAGAGAGGAAGAGAGGGGGAGAATTTTTTCCTTTGAGATAGCTTTGAGCAAAGATATCCCCCAAAATATTTCAGATGTTCTGCTCCATCCATGACCTACTGACTTCAAAGAAATCCCATCCTCCTGGTTCTTAACTCACCTGAATAAGGGGTTTTTGAAGTTTCTCTCACTACCACCCATGGTCCTTTTCCATCCTCCAAATGAGATATCATGTCTGGTTTGGAAACTGCAAGCCCTGTTCAGAGAAAAATGAATAGGATTTGATTGTGCCTGTGAGCAAGAACTAGGGCCAAATTCAGTCTCAGATCCTGATCTTCTGTGCAGAGTGGTTACTACAAGAAGTTCTAGGGGTGCACTGTCCAATGCAGCTGACAATAGCCACCTACGGATATTTAATTCTGAATTTAAGTTAGTTAAAATTGTATAAAATTTAAAATTCAGTTCTTCAGTTGGATTAGCCAGATTTCAAATTCTCAACAGCCACAGTGTAGAGCCTGCTACACTGGAAAGCACAAATACAAAACATTCCCATCACAGAACACTCTACTTACTGTACAGCAGTGTTGTAGGGAATTACAAAGGTACCTCAAAGAAGCTCAACATGATGATCCCAGGTTTGGGGGTAATCTCAATTTAGAAAGAAAATAGACATATTTGTTCCTTTCTTTCTAGATGCACTGATAAGTCTTATGGAAGTGACTAGAAAAAACAGTCCTAAATAGGAGGGACTGTCAATAATCTCCAAGGTTCCAATGAAATATGTATTTCTTACTCTACAATGGGTGAACCACTGAGTTAAGAGCAAGAGACAGCATAACTCCCAACAATATGCCCCTGCCCCTAAGATTATGAGATTTTAATGCTTAAATTCTAACCCAAAATTCAGTTAAGTACTTTAGAGGGTCTGTATCTTCAGTAAACCTGGTCCAGTGGGCAGATACATAAACTTGGAGGTTACCCTTACCCAAGGAGACAAGATTCCTATAATTCTCTAGCATCACATCCTTGTGCAGTTTCCTCTGTGTAGGGTCCATCAACCTCCACTCTTCCAGTGTGAAGTCTATAGCCACATCTTTAAATGTCACTGATTCCTAAAATAAATACAGAGATCACTCAGAGACTGTACAGTTAGACCTATTAGGTAGATTAATACATACAAAACTGGGGAAGAAAACTAGAAAACTAGTAGTTTCCAGCCAAATCATCTTTTCTCCCTCAAAATCCTGCCTTATGCATAATATCAACTCTTTTTCAGCTCTATTCTATAAAATATGGCTTAATAAAAGACACAGTTTATCATTCAGATTATAGATATAGAATATTATAAGCTACCTATCTGAGAAAGAAAAATAAGAAATCATGGGACTTTGGGGAGCTTCTCTGGTCAGGATATAAAATATATGTATATATGCTTGTAAAAAAATCAAAGAATGAGCCATAAAATTGTTTTAATGGCTGGTTACCTATTGCAGGGAGGGGAAAACAGAGTGAAGAGGACTGGAATAGAAGCTAGATTCCCTTGAATATTTCTTGTTTTTTAGATTTGACTTTTGAACCATGTAAATATATTATTATAAAAGAAAAACTAAATAAAAAAGCAATTTCTAAATATTAAAAGTAAAATGAAACCAGCTGGTAGCATACACATTCATCAGAGAGGAACTATTTTGAGTATCTTTAAAACACAGTAATTTTTCTATATATCTCTTGTGAGATATATCCTGAGGAGAAAAAGAACTGTAAAAAAACTAAACAACACATTTTCAGTAAATAATCATTATTGTTGGTGGCAGTGATGGAAATGTTATTTTGTAACTGTTGCATGTGTAGTGTTGGATAAAGCAAATTAGTATTGATATCGTTGAGAACTAATAAATTTGACATGGGAGAAAGAAGATATAAATGTAATATCAATGAGATTATGTACAATGAGATTATGTACAATCTAAAATTGCATGGGAAATATTGGTATAAACTCATGAAGTATTTTAAGGAAAACAGGCCACATACTTCCTATCTTCATCCACTCAATAGGTCTATAAACAATAACCAAAAAGGTACCATTATGCAGTCTAGACTGTGGCCCCTACAGATTACTTTCCGCTACAAGAAACCAGGGCTTGGAACTTTCTGTCAAAATAAAAAGCAAGGAAACTATCAAAGACTAGTACTAGGATCACGTCTGAGACTTGCGAGACAACTTCAAGAGGCTCTCACTGGCCAAATTTGGGACAATTTGAACATCCATAAGAACAATAACTGTAGTGGGCTTCAAAAATATCTAATACAGGGCTTCCCTGGTGGCGCAGTGGTTGAGAGTCCGCCTGCCGATGCAGGGGACACGGGTTCGTGCCCTGGTCCGGGAAGATCCCACATGCCGCGGAGTGGCTGGGCCCGTGAGCCATGGCCGCTGAGCCTGCGCGTCCGGAGCCTGTGCTCCACAACGGCAGAGGCCACAACAGTGAGAGGCCTGCGTACCGCAAAAAAAAAAAAAAAAAAAAAAAAAAAAAAATATATATATATCTAATACATTTAAAATTATGATTTCACTATAGAACTCTAAGGATACTCATTGATCATCTTTGGAGAATGCCTGGAGACTGGTAAATAAAGAGAAAGAATTAACCCTTTGCCCTCCTTTTCCTACGCAAAGTACATATAGTTTGCACAGTAGTAAAATGTAATCAGATGGTTGATAAGGGGAGGTTTCTCTTTATGGAAGTACTCCAGCTAACACGTGAACATGGAATGAAAAAATTAGAATATCACCATTTTGCTACCTCTAATGAATTAAAGGATTATCAGTGGCTGCTAACACACCAAAGAGGCTTCAACTAGGCATTATGTAGCTTCTGGTAGTAGATACCAGAAATATGAAATACCAGTGCCAAAAAATTTTTTAAAAATCGAAATCTGAATCTGATCAAGCCTCTAGATTTAACTAACAATATAAAGGAAATACAGGAGACAGAAGTGCATGGTAAAAAAACCCCATGGGGATACAATAAATAAAATCCATATTGTGTCAAATTCTAAATCAATGCTGTCCAACAGAAATATAATGCAAGTCACAAATGGCATTTAAAATTTTCTAGCAGTCACATTAAAAATAAAAAGAAACAGGTGAAATTAGTTTTAATAATATATTTTAGTTAGTCTAATATGTACAAAATATAATTTCAACATGCAATCAATGCAAAAATTATTAATGAGATAATTTACATTATTTTTTGTTATTAAGTCTTTGAAATATGATGTGTATTTTAAGTTAACAGTACATCTCAACTTGAACTAGTCACATTTCAGGTACTCAACAGCCACATGCGGCTAGTGGCTCCTGTATTGGACATCACAGCTCTAAAATACAAATGACTTGGCTTCTTCAATAACTGATTACAAAGGGAAAAAAAGAGGGAGGGGGAAACCTCTAGATTAAAAGTGACCTAAGAGACAATATCAGCTAATATGACTCAACTGGGGAAACAAATACCAAATTAATATGTGATAATATTAAGGCTTACTGTTCATTTTTAGCTGTAATTATGGTATTATACTTAAAACTAAAAAAATCTGTTATAGATATATAATGAAATATTTATAGATGAGACTATATAATATCTTGGATTTGCTTCAAAATAACCAGTGAGGGAGGGTAGTATTACAGATGAAATATGATTGCCATGGGTGTTAACTGTTGAAGGTTCAATGGGATTCATCAAACTACTCTCTCTACTTTTGTGTAAGTATGGTTCATATTATTTGTCAGGTACTGATATGAAGGCTTTTAATGTAACGATTGAATCCTCACAATAAGGAAGGTGTTATTTACAGATAAGGAAAGTGAGGCACCGAGAGGTTAGGTGCCTTGCCTAAGTTCACAGAAGACACAAACTCTCGATTCAAATCCAGGCAGTTTGGTTCCAAAATTCAAACTCATAAGCACTATACTCTGATCTGGTAAATTAAGAACCCTACTTAGCCGACTAATCAGGCAAAGGTCTCAAGTTAGACTGTATTTGGCTAAGGTATGCTCTGTATCGGAAGAAACAGATTTCCTCTGGAGTGTTTTTCTGCCGTACAGATATGTATGCTTAACAAATTGTTTAAATCTTTTTATTTATTAGGACCTCAAAGTTTGTGAAGCATGTTTTATATAATTCTACTAATAATAAAACATGGCTAATGTGAGAGATAATGACAGTTCATAAACTGTTAATATTGTTAATCACTTCACACATAACTCAAATTATAATGAACTTACTGCGTTTGTTTTCTTTTCCCATCTGGAGCTAAGCCCCAGGAAAAATCTAAGAAGGCCCTCAGCTCTCACCTCTGGCTACCTTGAGGCTCTGCAAGCAAGAAGTGAAGTATGTGATACAGGATACTTTATCATTAGGAATTATAATGTGACCATCTGTCAAATTAGGGCTGCTACCACTGAGAGAAATAAAATGTCAAAATGACGCTACCAGCCCTGGGGTTACCACACCTATCGAGCAAGATGGTTCTTATGGTGAACTTGCAATGTGCTGGAACATTAAGAATTAGTGCAGTAAAAGAGGTGCCGTCTCTTCATTCCCCTTAGATACAATGCCAAATATTACCTTTACCAATTCTTGTTCTTCTGCCTGAAGGAGAAGATCTTCATTTGGCTGGGGAACTTCAGAACTCTAAGGGGATACAGGATAAGATCACTCAGTGACAGGCTGCCTATTACCTACAACAGAGTCTCAGCAAGCACCACCAACCAGTCCACTGTGGATGTGGTGTATATGAGATCACCTCTTTTACTGTTTTATTCAGGGATGAAATTAAGGTCCCATAGCAACATCCAAAACATAATCTTCTTTCACCTCATTTGAGACAATGATACACACAAGACTGAGAAAGATACAACTGCATAATTTTTAAAGGCGACTTTTAACAAATAACCTATCAAAACAAAAATAAACTTATAATAAGGGGTCTTAGATGCTACATAATTCTCCTTTTTCCTATGAGGATGAAACCTGTTTCTCAGAAATAATCTATCTTGCTCAAGAATAACATTCCAAACCTACTAACACTATCTGTTTTCTACAACTGAAAGATCATGTCTGGGGGGTGGGGGGGCCCTGTCTCAGTACTCTTTCAGAGAATATTTCAGGGACCTCTCACAACATTGCTTTCTTCCAAATCTTAGACACTATATGCCTATAAAGACCTGATTTCATAAATGAAATGAAATTTTACTATACCTTCTAGTAGTACTTACTGATTTTAGATTTTTGTGCCATTTTTAAAAGTTATGGGTAACAGAACTATTAAATTTCATTGACAAAAATGTTATCTTAGTTCTTCCCTTTCAAGTTCTTACCTTAAAAAGTACAAATATTCAGGGGACTTCCCTGGTGGCTCAGTGGTTGAGAGTCTGCCTGCCAATGCAGGGGACACGGGTTCATGCCCCGGTCCAGGAAGATCCCACATGCCACGGAGCGGCTAGGCCCGTGAGCCATGGCTGCTGAGCCTGCGCGTCCGGAGCCTGTGCTCCGCAACGGGAGAGGCCACAACAGTGAGAGGCCGCATACCAAAAAAAAAAAAAAAAGAATCCACCTGCCAATGCAGGGAACACGGGTTTGAGCCCTGGTCCAGGAAGATCCCACATGCTGCGGAGCAACTAAGCCGGTGTGCCACAACTACTGAGCCTGCGCTCTAGAGCCCGCGAGCCACAACTACTGAAGCCCGCGGGCTTAGAGCCGGTGCTCCGTGACAAGAGAAGCCACTGCAATGAGAAGCCTGTGCACCGCAACGAAGAGTAGCCCCCACTCGCTGCAACTAGAGAAAGCCCGTGCGCAGCAACGAAGACCCGACGCAGCCAAAAATAAATATATTAATTTAAAAAAAGTACAAATATTCAGCTTCCAAAAAATTAAGGATGATGTGAACCTCAACCTCTGATAATTAGAGATGTGTTTGATCTGGCCTATACTAGACAAATGCTTTAGATCTACTGATAAAGTGAAACATTTTGGTTTTCATTTATCTTTTCAAGGGTATGTCTTAAGAACTATTTATATGTTTTATATTCTTGCTACAAAAAATAAAAGATCACTACTACAAGTTATTATGGATCATTTCTGTAACAAATTATATTTGTTGGTACTACCTTTCTTCTGAATCTCCTATTTCAAAAAGTCACTTCTAAAACACAGCTTTAATCACATTAATACCCATCTCAAACACATCCAAACACACACACATACATATATACACTTAAATGTCTTCAGGGAAACATGAAAAGATTCAGCTTAATTATCTAAATTCCAGTCCTATCTTTCACAAATTTCCATCTTGAATCACTTGGCTCACTCACTGTTCTCTGCCTCAGAGCCTTGCCTTCTCACCTGAAGTACCCTCACAAATAATTTACAACAATTTAAATCCCACTTGTAATTGGGTACCAGCTTAAATCTAACCATCCTCATGAGCTTTCCATGACCGATTCAGCCCATACTAATATCCCATTTCTTTCCTTACAAAAGCACTCATCAGCTTTATCATACTGCTCAGTAACTATCATTCACCTAAATAAATTATGTAACCATTTCTTTTGTATGCCTTACCTCAGTGAGACTGTAAGCTCCCTACAGCCAAGCACTGTCTTAAACATCTTCTTTCTCTCCATGTCATCTATTAAGCTTGATCACTTCTTAATGGGTAGAAAAGAGGAGAACACTAAGAGTGGGCACAAGGGGAATGGTCTCTATGAATTAAGGGTGTGTGTATGTATGCACATGTATTGTTTTGTTCAAAATTTCCTAAACAAAATTTTCCAGTTGGAAAATATTCCATTCTACTACCCCATAAATAACTGAAATTTCCTGGGAACAATACAAAGTTAACGTCATAAGTAAATTTTCCAGACTGCCTATCATATCTAAAGATAGCACAGATTTTTTTTTGCAAGATTACGTGTCTTGATACTTGTTTCAATATGCATAGTGAATCTTCCTAGAGATTACAAGCTTTACTATGATGAACCAAATTTTCATGGATCAAACAACTTGATTCAGTTACCAAAGGGAGTGTGGGTGAGGTAAAGTCACACGACTTCAGGAAAAGTAGTCGTGCTCTCAAAGCAGGACAACAGGTCAGAAGCAGAAGAAACCCCAACTTACCAGAGGTCCAACTGAAAAAACCACAGCAGCCATAATCTCTTCCTCTGGGCTCCCCTCTCTGGAAAGAGTGGAGTCCTGCAAAGACATATCTAAGAAAGAGAAATAAGCCATGAAAACCAATCCTGCCTTGGAAATCTCAGACTTACCAAGTTGAAACGTTGACATTACAAATAAGTATGACCTTGCTAAAGAACACAAGATTAACCTGCGCGATTGGCGAGGAAATATGATTCTTACCAGTGTAGAGCTTGAGATTTTAATACCACGAAATGTAGTTACAGCTGGCAGATCAGACATTGTACAAGGAGCTTTGAAACTACTTTCTCACTTGACAGTCACGTCACCCAATGGAAACTAATTCCCGTTCCGCCGGTGAGGAAACTGAGGCTTAGAAAAACTAGACTACTGATATTTTACCCAAGCTGTGTAGGGTCCCAGATCAGTCTAGTTCCAGGCCACGCCTGCCCCACTACCTCAACTTGCTGGGAAAGAAAACAATTCCATCTTCCCTTGCCACAACCATCACCTCCTCTAACAGTGGAATAATCCAGTAATCTCTTTCTTCCCATCCTTCCTCGGAAGAGTCAACTCACTAAAACTTCCACAGGCCTCTGGCTCCATGTAAAGAGAACACCACAACTCCAAACTTAAAAGATATTAGAAGTCTTGTACATGCCTCTCTCAATCTCATATTCAAATAGATCTTTATCTATACTTTCTATATCAGGCAAACCCAAATAGAAAGGAAGTAGGGATAACAATAATGATTTAAGAGAAAGTGGAATCCAATGCACAAAGCACTGAGCAGTAGTTCTTTTATACTGAAAATAGTTATATGCCTAATAAAGGCTTTACACTGTGGAGAAACAGGGTGGCAGAGATCTTGTTCAGATACCCCAGGCATTGATTCTGCCTTCTGTCTTTGGTTAAAGATATGGCCTTGCTGATGCTGAGTTTGGTTTGAAAACAAGAAGAGCCTGAGGTTAGTAAACATTCTCTTAACAAGTGCATGGTTGTAGAATGATGCTGCAAGGCATATAAAAGAGCAGTGGCACAGTGAGAAATGAGCTTTCCAAATCTTGTGAAATTCTACTCTTTAATAAGAGTTTCTTAGACAGTTTGACATTCTCACTACCCAATAGAGCGTTTGGGGCCCAAAGGAATCTAGGCCGAATTATGCTGAATCTGTCCCTGCCTTATATGTACAATTTGCCTCCATTAAGAATCCACATCCGGCCTAGTGGGGAAAAAAAGAAAAAAAGAATCCACATCCAAGAGCTTTGTGCTCAAAAGTATAAAGACCAGCAGCATCAACACCACCAGAGAGCTTGTAACACATGCAAGACCTCAGGCCCAACTCCAGAAACTACCGAATCAGAGTCAGCCTTTTATTAAGATCTCTAGGTGATTCATATGCACACACTGAAGTTTAAGACACACTGATCTAAAATAGATCATTCCAATAAATTGGACAACCTAGAAGAAATGGATAAATTCCTAGAAACAGACAACCAAGACTGAATCATGAAGAAATAGAAAACCTAACAGACTCATCACTAGTAAGGAGATTGAATCAGTAATCAAAACTCTCCCAATGAACAAAAGTCCAGGACCATATGGTTTCACTGGTGAATTCTACCAAATGTTTAAAAAATACCAATCCTGCTCAAACTCTTCCAAAAAATATAAGAGAACACTTCCAAACTCATTTTATGAAGCCAGCATTACCCTGATACCAAAACCAAGCAAGGGTACTACAAGAAAAGAAAATTATAGGCCAATATCCTTGATGAACACTGACACAAAGATCCTCAAAAAATATTAGCAAACTGAATTCAACAATGCATTAAAAGGATCATGTACCATGATCAAGTGGGATCTATTTCAGGGATGCAAGGATGGTTCAACATCTGCAAATCAACAAATGTGACACATCACATTAACACCATGCAGGATAAGAATCATATGATCCTCTCGACAGGGGTAGAAAAAGCATTTGACAAAATTCAACATCATTTGTGATAAAAACTCTCAACAAAGTGGGTACAGAGGATATGTACCTCAACATAATATATGTTATGGGAAGCCCACATGTTATTGGAAGTTCTAGACAGAGCAATTAGGCAAGAAAAAGAAATAAAATGCAACCAAATCAGAAAGGAAGAATTAAAATTATCACTATTTGCAGATGACATGATTTTATATATAGGACCCCCTAACAGATCCTGCCAAAAGCTGTAGGAATTAGTGAACAAACGCAGTATAGTTGGAGGATATAAAATCAATATACAAAATCTGTTGTGCTTCTATATACTAATAATGAACTATCACAGAGAGAAATTAAGAAATCAATCTCATTTACAATTGCTTAAAAAAACAATAAAATACCTAGGAATAAATTTAACCACGGAAGTGATTGGCTGGTATACATTGAAAACTTAAAGACATTAAGTGGAAAGATATTCCATGCTCATAGATTCGAAGAACTAATGTTGTTAAAATGTCCATACTACTCAAAGCAATCTACAGATTCGATCCAGTATCCATAAAAATTTACAAGGCATTTTTCACAGAAGTAGAACAAGTAATTCTAAAATTTGTATAGAACCACGAAAGACCCCAAATTGTCAAAGCAATCCTGAGAAATAAGAACAAGGCTGGAGGCATCATGCTTCCTGATTTCAAACTATATTACAAAGCTAGAGTAATCAAAACAGCATGGTATTGGAAAAAGAAGACACAGATCAATGGAACAGAATAGAGTACAGAAATAAACCCACACATAAATTTACAATTAATTTACAAGAAAGGAGCCAAGAATATACAATGGGGAAAGAACAGTCTCTTCAATAAATGGTGTTGGGGAAACTGGACAGCAACCTGCAAAAGAATGAAACTGGACCCCTAACTTACACCATACACGAAGGTTAACTCCAAATGGATTAAGTAATTGAATATAAGGTCTGAAACCATAAAACTCCTAGAAGAAAACACAGGCAGTAAACTCCCTGACATCGATCTTGGCGATGACTTCTCAGGCACTAGAAGCAAAAATAAACAAGTGGGACTACATCAAACTAAAGCTTCTGCACAGCAAAGGGAAGTCCAGAAAATGAAAAGGCAACCTATGGAACAGGAGAAAATATTTGCAACTCATATATCTGATAAGGGGTTAATACCCAAAACATAAAAAGAACTCATACAACTCAACAGCAAAAAAGCAAACAATCTGATGTAAAAAATGGGCAGGGATGAATAGATATTTTTCCAAAGAGGACATACAGATGCCTAACAGGTACATGAACAGGTGCTCAACATCACTAATCATCAGGAAAATGAAAATCAAAACCACAATGAGATATCACCTCACACCTGTCAGTATGGCTATTATCAAAAAGACAAGACATAACAAGTGTTGGCAAAAACATGGAGCAAAGGGAACACTTTGCACCACTGGTGGGAATGTAAACTGGTGCAGCCATTATGGAAAACAGTATGGAGATTACTCCAAAAATTAAAAATATAACCACCATATTTTCCAGCAATTCCACTTCTGGGCATTTATCCGAAGGAAAAGAAAACACTAACTCCCAAAGGTATATGCACCCCCTGTTACTGCAGCATCATTTACAACAGCCAAGATGTGGAAGCCACCTAAGTGTCCACTGATGCACGAATGCATAAACAAAAAGCAGCACGTGCCCACAGTGGAATATTAGCCACAAAAAAGGAGGAAATCCTGCCGTTTGTGACAACATGGGTGGACCTTGAGGGCATTATGCTAGGTGAAGCAAGTCACAGAAATAACGTGCAATCTCACTTATATGTGGAACCTCAACACAAAACAAAACACCCGAGACTCATAGAGACAGACTGGTGGTTGGGAGGAGGTGGGAAAATGGGTGAAGGTGGTCAAAAGGTACAAACTTCCAGGTATAAAATAAGCCAGTCCTGGGGCTATAATGCACAGCACGGTGACCAGAGTTAACAATACTGTGTTGCGGGAATTCCCTGGCGGTCCAGGGGTTCGGACTGGGAGCTTTCACTGCCCTGGCCGGGGTTGGATTCCCTGGTCGGGGAGCTGAGGTCCTGCAAGCCGCGTGGCTCAGCCCAAAAAACTAAAAAAAAACCCAAACTCCCCAAACTGTGTTGCATATTTGGAAGCTGAGCCGGCAGGAAAGGCTGCCTCCATTTCCCAAAGGCAGGAGGGGGGGCACCAGTCAGAGCGCCGCTATCGAACCCCACTCCCTCCGCTCGGGTGCGGAGCCCAGGATGGAAGTTCTCCGTCCTCCAGCCCGCCTGCTTCCCGCACCGCCCTTCTCGGCCCATTGGGGCCCCCTCTTCCCTCAGTGCAGGCGCGGCCCCGGGAAGAGGGGAAGGCCCAGTGGCGCGCCCACCCTGCCCGGCCCCCCGACGCAGCGCTGCCAGGCCGCAGCCTTCTGAGGGAGGTCGGCCCCAGGCGCCTCTGGGGTGGGCGGGTCAGCTCGGGGATTGGGGCTCCGCCGGGAGCGGCCCCGCCCCGGACGCCGCCGGGAGGCGAGAGCCGAGCGCCGAGGGAGGGGCGGCGGGGCCCCGGCCGGGCGCCCGGACCGACAAGTACCTGGCGGCCGCCTGAGGACAGGGCGCTCGCAGAGCAGTGCGGGAACTCTTCCAGCAATGGCGTCGGCGGCCGGGCGGCCGCGGACAGCAGTGCGCCTGCGCAGCCGGGGGGGGAACAAGGCGCCCAGAATCCTCCGCGCCGCCGCTCTGCTCTTTCGTCCCCTCTGTGCGTGGGTCCTTGAAATGGCATCGTTGACAGTTCGTGGACCTAAAAAGTTCTGTCAGGTTGAGAGGCCACGACTGTGTGTCAAGCACTAGCACTAGCAACTCAGAGAAGAATGACACAGCCCTTGCCTCGCAACACTTCCGTGTGACTAAAGAAATAAAGCCATTGAGAGAACACAGAATCTCCTGCAACTAATTAAAGCCCCAGACGCTGGGGTCGGGGGGAGTTGCGTGTCCAGGCTTCTGCCTCTCATTCAACTTCTTGACAGAAAAATCGTAATGACTTCATTGTAACTTCTGGGTCTTTGAGCTTCTTTCCTTGGCTCATACTAATAAAAATAATAATAAATTAAATGTTAGCGTTATTATTATTTTTAATGCACGTTTTCCTTTGCCTCAATTCCATGGTTTTAATGACTAAAGGCCATCTTCTCCACATTGGGTCACATAGAATCCTCAAGGCTTCTAGAGCAGCTTCCCTTAATGGTGAGAAAAATTCCTTTCTAATCCTTCCTTCCTTCCCTCCCTCCCTCCCTCCTTCCCTCCCTCCCTCCTTCCCTCCTTCCTCCCTCCCTCCCTCCCTTCCTCCCTTCCTTCCTTCCTTCCTTCCTCCCTTCCTTCCTCCCTCCCTCCCTTTCTTCCTTCCTTCCTTCCTCCCTCCCTCCCTTCCTTCCTCTTGCCGCACCGCTTGTGGGATCTTAGTTCCCCCACCAGCGATCGAAACCCAGGCCCACGGCAGTAAAAGCACATTTCCTCTAATCTTTTCTTATTCTGTGTGCCTTGGATTCTCTTCTGCTTTGATTGTGTGTGAGCCCCTCCAGATGGAGATCTGCAGGGAGATAAAAAGCTCAGTGAAACTGAACACAGTGCAACACTGGGCTCTTGAGATTTCAGAGCTAATGGGTACCTTTGGAGAAAGTATGACCTAACCCTGTGACCCTTGAACTATCACAGGAGATATGCAAGCGTGAAATCCAACTCCTGGAGGTAACAAATACGGTATATGAAATGAAAAATATACGGGATAGAACTAAGAGCAGATTAGACACTGCAAGAGAAAAGATTAGTGAATGCAAAGACATAGAAATAGAAACTGCCGAAAATGAAACACAGGGAGAAAAAAGATGGAGAATGAACCAAGCAGCAGTGAGCTGTGGAACAAGATGATGTAGTCTAGTAGTCTAAGTGTAATTAGAATCCCAGAAGGAGAAGAGAGGGTGAGAGAGTAGAAAAATATTTGAAGAAATAATGGCTAAATATTTTCAAAATTTAATGAAAATTACAAACCCATAGATCCAAGAAGCTCAGTGAAATTCAAAGAAAAGACATGAAGAAAACCACACAAAGGCACATCATATTCAAATTGCTACATACCAGTAATAAAGGAAAACCTTAAAAAACAGCTGGAGGATATATCACTTATTTGGGGAATCTAAACTTTGACATAAATGAACATATTTATGAAACAGAAACAGACTCACAGACATAGAAAACAAACTTCTGGTTACCAAAGAGGAAAGGGGGTGGGGACAGATAAATTAGGAGTTTGGGATTAGCAGATACAAACTACTGTATATAAAATAAACAACAAGGACCTACCATATAGAACAGGGAACTATATTCAATATCCTGTAATAAACCATAGTGGAAAAGAATATGAAAAAGACTGTGTATATATATGTATAACTGAATCACTTGGCTGTATACCAGAAACTACAACAACATTGTAAATCAACTATACTTCAAAAAAAAAAGATTTAAAAAACAGCTGGAGAAACAAAGATCTGTACGTACTAGAGAACAAAGATAAGTACTTCTCATCAGAAAACAAAAGCAAAAACACACAAAAAAGCAAGCCAGAACACAGTGAAACAACACCTTTAAAGTACTGGGGGAAAAAACTGTCAGCCCAGAAATTTATACCCATCAAAATATTTTTCATAAATGAAGGTGAACCAGTGAACCAGTAGTGGGATGAGGTGGGGTTGACACACTTCTCCCTATACTTCCCACTGAGTACAGCTAAAAACCCTCAAAATTGTCTATAAAACAAATATAAGACTCAAAGTTGGACAGAAGACAGTCCCACTAAGGACGTTGCCACCTGAAGAAAGACACAGTGGTGGTTTTCCTAGGTTTTCTTTTTGCCTAGGTTTTCTTTTTGCCTCCTATATGCTGGCCTGGGTAAGTTGACAACCTACAATGCCAATGGGTGCAGATTTTTTTAAAGCCCCCAATAAAGCCTGCTCTTTCCAGCCAGAGACCAAGAAAGGGAAGCCTAACATAACAGAAAACTTTTGAGAAAAAAACCCCACTCCACTCCAGTCAAACACTATTGAAAAAAAACTGTGGTCCCACCTCAAGCCCATCAGCAAAGGCTGAGTGGGGAGCATAGACTTCCTTCATACCCTGACTGTAATGAGGTGCCCCTCTGTCCCTACAGGGGGTGGTGTCAGAGAGGGGATGGGGAGCTGAGATTTTCATTCACACTTGGTCGTACTGAACCTCCCCACACACAATGTCAGTGGCACCATTCGGAAGCAGTAATAGCATGGCTCTCCCCTCATGACAAGGTGCTGTCGGGGGTGATGGCCCAGTGGGGGTGGCCTAGCAAGAAATTCCTCTCCCCAGGGCTGTTAATAGAGACTGAGTCCCTTAGACTTCCATCCCCACCAAACAATAACCAGGTGCTGGTGACCTTCCTTAGCCCACCAGAGTGGTGTCAGAGGAGGCCTGCTGAAACACAACACTTAAATAAAAATCCAGAATATCATAATACTCAAAATGTCCCCAAATTTGGCAGAAGACATAAATCTGAAAATTCAAGAGGCTAAGAAAACGCCAAGCAGGATAAACACACACACAAAAATCCAGTTTAAGACAGATAAGCAGCAGCTGGACCTTCAGCTGCTCTGCCTTCCCCTGGATTTTTCCCTCAGTTTCTCTGACTCCTGGGTTACATGTATGTGTTTAGCTCTGTGATGTAGGGTCCTGGCTTCTGCAGGACACCCTGGTCACAAGGTCAGAGGCAGCAAGAACAGACACAGGTTTCATTCTGTGCTTATGAAGTTCCAGCTCCTGCTCACAGGCTCCCAGCCTGTTCGTGATCTTCCCTTGTTTACTGCCTGTGGGTTTCAAGCATCAGACGTGGAAACAGCTTCGCAGAGACTGTGTACCCAGCTCCCACAATTCTCAGAGCAGGTCTCCTTTGATACAGTAGCCAGGCCTCCCCAGGAGAGGATCCATGGTTTTCTGGCTGATAGCAAATTTCCCATTACCTCTGGAAGGGTCATTGCCCAGATCCTGGGAATCATGTGCCTGGTCTTGATGGGCACAGTGGTGACTAAGACAGTCATGTTATTCCCTCTGTCTGTGAAATACTGAGACATAGAAATCTTTTCTGATACCAGGATCACAGGAAGTAATGAAGGAAAAAACTGAAATGAGAGTTTGATGGCCTGCATTCTAAGAAATCTCATGTTTTATAGACAATCAGGAGAAAAACCATATGATAATCTCAATAGATGCAGAGAAAGCTTTTGACAAAATTCAACACCCATTTATGATAAAAACCCTCCAGAAAGTAGGCATAGAGGGAACTTTCCTCAACATAATAAAGGCCATATATGACAAACCCACAGCCAGCATCGTCCTCAATGGTGAAAAACTGAAACCATTTCCACTAAGATCAGGAACAAGACAAGGTTGCCCACTCTCACCACTCTTATTCAACATAGTTTTGGAAGTTCTAGCCACAGCAATCAGAGAAGAAAAGGAAATAAAAGGAATCCAAATCAGAAAAGAAGAAGTAAAGCTGTCACTGTTTGCAGATGACATGATACTATACATAGAGAATCCTAAAGATGCTACCAGAAAGCTACTAGAGCTAATCAATGAATTTGGTAAAGTAGCAGGATACAAAATTAATGCACAGAAATCTCTGGCATTCCTATATACTAATGATGAAAAATCTGAAAGTGAAATCAAGGAAACACTCCCATTTACCATTGCAACAAAAAAGAATAAAATATCTAGGAATAAACCTACCTAAGGAGACAAAAGACATGTATGCAGAAAATTATAAGACACTGATGAAAGAAATTAAAGATGATACAAATAGATGGCGAGATGTACCATGTTCTTGGATTGGAAGAATCAACATTGTGAAAATGACTCTACTACCCAAAGCAATCTACAGATTCAATGCAATCCTGATCAAACTACCACTGGCATTTTTTCACAGAACTAGAACAAAAAATTTCACAATTTGTATGGAAACACAAAAGACCCCGAATAGCCAAAGCAATCTTGAGAACGAAAAATGGAGCTGGAGGAATCAGGCTCCCTGACTTCAGACTATACTACAAAGCTACAGTAATCAAGACAGTACGGTACTGGCACAAAAACAGAAAGATAGATCAGTGGAACAGGATAGAAAGCTCAGAGATAAACCCATGCACATATGGTCACCTTATCTTTGATAAAGGAGGCAGGAATGTACAGTGGAGAAAGGACAGTCTCTTCAATAAGTGGTGCTGGGAAAACTGGACAGGGACATGTAAAAGTATGAGATTAGATCACTCCCTAACACCATACACAAAAATAAGCTCAAAATGGATTAAAGACCTAAATGTAAGGCCAGACACTATCAAACTCTTAGAGGAAAACATAGGCAGAACACTCTATGACATAAATCACAGCAAGATCCTTTTGGACCCACCTCCTAGAGAAATGGAAATAAAGACAAAAATAAACACGTGGGACCTAATGAAACTTAAAAGCTTTTGCACAGCAAAGGAAGCCATGAACAAGACCAAAAGACAACCCTCAGAATGGGAGAAAATATTTGCAAATGAAGCAACTGACAAAGGATTAATCTCCAAAATTTATAAGCAGCTCATGCAGCTCAATAACAAAAAAACAAACAACCCAATCCAAAAATGGGCAGAAGACCTAAATAGACATTTCTCCACAGAAGATATACAGACTGCCAACAAATACATGAAAGGATGCTCAACATCTTTACTCATTAGAGAAATGCAAATCAAAACTACAATGAGATATCATCTCACACCAGTCAGAATGGCCATCATCAAAAAATCTAGAAACAATAAATGCTGGAGAGGGTGTGGAAAAAAGGGAACACTCTTGCACTGCTGGTGGGAATGTGAATTGGTACAGCCACTATGGAGAACGGTATGGAGGATCCTTAAAAAACTACAAATAGAACTACCATATGACCCAGCAATCCCACTACTGGGCATATACCCTGAGAAAACCATAATTCAAAAAGAGTCATGTACCAAAATGTTCATAGCAGCCCTATTTACAATAGCCCAGAGATGGAAACAACCTAAGTGTCCATCATCGGATGAATGGATAAAGAAGATGTGGCGCATATATACAATGGAATATTACTCAGCCATAAAAAGAAACGAAATTGAGCTACTTGTAATGAGGTGGATGGACCTAGAGTCTGTCATACAGAGTGAAGTAAGTCAGAAGGAGAAAGACAAATACTGTATGCTGACACATATATATGGAATTTAAGGGAAAAAATGCCATGAAGAACATAGGGGTAAGACAGGAATAAAGACACAGACCTACTTGAGAATGGACTTGAGGATATGGGGAGGGGGAAGTGTAAGCTGTGACAAAGCAAAAGAGAGACATGGACATATATACAGTACCAAACGTAAGGTAGATAGCTAGTGGGAAGCAGCCGCATAGCACAGGGAGATCAGCTCAGTGCTTTGTGACCGCCTGGAGGGGTGGGATAGGGAGGGTGGGAGGGAGACGCAAAAGGGAGGGGATATGGGAACATATGTATATGTATAACTGATTAAATTTGTAAAAAAACAAAACAAAACAAAACAAAATATATTACACTTTGGGATTAAAAAAAAAAAAGAAAGAATGGATCAACAACAAGGTGCTCCTGTACAGCACAGGGAACTATATTCAATATCCTGTGATAAACCATAATGGAAAGAATATGAAAAAGAATATATATATATGTATAACTGAATCACTTGGCTGTACAGCAGAAATTAATACAACGTTGTAAATCATCTATGCTTCAATTTTAAAAAATTTAAAAAAAAGTGACTTCTAAAGTTCCTATCAATTGTCATAGGTTGGATTCTTCTGCGAAAGCAGTTTCATTGATGGGTGTGGCTAACCAGCTAACTTTCAGCTAAAAGATTATAGATTTAGCAAACTGTAAGTAAATGACATTAAATCAAACAGTTGTGGATCTTTAAATATATATATATTTATATATTTTTTGTATGTATTTATTTATATATGTATATATAAACTTAAGCTCTATAGTTGCAACACTTAAGCTTGGAGTCCTTCTGGTGACCATTTTTCATGAAATGAAAATAAGATTGCAAAGTCTTATTATACTTTATGTTATTTGTCCTTATTACAAAAATGGATTCAAATGCATTAGTGAAGTATTTATAACATACACACCAGTAAGCACAGAAATCATAACTCTACGACTCAATGATTTATCACGAAGCAAAGACACCCTTGTAACTACAACACAGTTTAAGACAATGAAATAGAATAAAACTACCAACTCAGAGGCCCCTCTCCTCGACCTCCCCAATCACTACCCATTCTATCCTGCCAAAGCTAACCATCATCTAGTTTTTAACACCACACGTTAGCGTCACCTGTGTTATAAATGTGTGTACTTAGAACCATACAGTACGAATAATCCTGTGTCTGGCTTCTTTTGCTCAGCATTATATTGGTGACATTAATCTGTGTGGTTTCATGGAGAGATTCTTTCCGTTTTGCTGCTCTGTGTGTTCTTTGAATGACTACCTCACGTTTATCAATTTTGCTGTTGATGGACACTTGGTTTGTTTCCAGTTTGGGGTTATTAGCAATAAAGCAACTATGAACATTCTTGATGGTTTCTCTTGGTATATATGAATAGACATTTTAGGTAAGTATAGACCTACAAATAAAATAGCTTGGTCATGGTGATTGCAGATGTTCAAATTTACACATCACTAAAAAACAATGGTTTGCTAACTTTACAATCTAGTTAAGTGATGGAGAAAGTCTGGGAGCTCTTTCTCTGATCTCACTGTGTGGGGCAGGGGGATTATCACACGCCACCTCCTTCCTCTCATGTGTCTATGCCTTCTTAGGATTCCTCCTACTTTAGAATATCTGGGAATAGATATGGCCAAATTCTCCACCACCACCTAATCAGGTAAACGTCAGAAGATTTCCCTCCCCCATTTCCAAGTATATCTCTCACAGGTGATGGAATGGGACTGGAACTGAGCAGTTACACATCCGTGGCTCTAAATGTAAAAGGAGATGGAACTAAGGACTTAGAAACTAATAAAGGAGCTAGAATTCACCCAAATCTGTCCTTTTCTTTTGGGGGGCATGAAAGATCTTTGATATTGATGCTTATGTGCATATGAAGTCCTCTGAAATAAGATATCTGGAAATAAAAAGCCAAGCTCTTCAACTCTGTTGAGTTGTTCGAAAAGTTCATGTATCTGGAGACTCTAAGGGGTGATACCAGAGACTCAGGCACTGCTGGACCAAAGACCATTTACCTCTATCTCTGTGCACATTTTATGTATGGTAAACTCAATCTAGGGACAGATTATCTGGTTTATGGACAAACACAGTTCAAAAATAACAGGTTACACCGTGAAAAATGTAAAGAACAACAATGCAGGAAAAAAACATCTCATTTTTTGAGGGCATTATTTGGAACTACAAGGTAATCCACAAAAGCCACATTTTATACATTACCACAGGGGAATACCCTTCCCTCTTGTCAATTAAACCTATGGTGAGGGACAGCCCAGGTGGGACCTCAAAAAGAATTAGGTAAGGAAAGGGAGAAAGGGACAAAGAACTTCCAACTAGAGTCCTGTTGTAATAACTTTTAAAAAGTGAGAACTCATTTAATAAAATAAAAAATTATGAGAGAGTTAAAATAGGTAATTGAACTAGTTAATTGCCAACTAATTTGAATAACATATTCTTAGACTATCGTTTTTATACTTTTGGGTGATGAAGCCAAAAGTAATTCAAAGTTTACCTTAAATCAGTTTTTTAGCATATTTGGCCTAGTTTTAACTGTACTTTTTTTTGTACGTGTGTGGTACGCGGGCCTCTCACTGTTGTGGCCTCTCCCGTTGCGGAGCACAGGCTCCGGACACGCAGGCTCAGCGGCCATGGCTCACAGGTCCAGCTGCTCCGCGGCATGTGGGATCTTCCTGGACTGGGGCACAAACCTGTGTCCCCTGCATTGGCAGGCAGACTCTCAACCACTGCGCCACCAGGGAAGCCCATTAACTGTACTTTTCACTTGAAGTTCTTCCCTCCCTTGTCTCCCCAGTACGCCTAAGCGAGGGGTGTGCTTGGCCTGAGGACTTCAAGCATCATTTGGTAGGAACGACCTTCCTTGGCTCTTTCACCTTCTCACAGATACATGGGTTGTGATCCCCCAGCTCATGTCTACAGAGGTTGTGAAGCCCAGATGAACAATTAGAAATGCGATCAGTTTCCTGAATGATGTGGAGATATTTTATAGTTGGGTTTTTTTTTTGCCTCTTAAAACATGCTTAAGTGAGAATTTAAAAGCAATTTATAGAAGTTTCTGACAACAAATATATAAATGACATCTTTATTGACAGTGGGCCAATAAAAACAATCAAATTTTGTTTACACATAACCAAAAACATTTGAAAAGCAGAACACTAAAACTTCCAAGATTCCTGTGGGTGCACAAATACACAGTCAGAACTGATCGAACTCCAAGCATAAAAGGAACAAATACTGAAACGCAAAGGGCCAGAGCTCTCAGTAAAACTAGCTTAGAGTAAGTCCTTTGACACTAACTAAACGACAATAATACTTGAGTCTCTGGAACCACAGTGTGGCTCCTGGTTAAGTGATAATTAGAAGGAAAAAAGGCAGATTCCACGAGGTCTCCAGGAGGCAGTGCAGGGAGCCGCACCAGATGGAAGCAAGAGCAGAAAGAAGTGAAGCCCTTCTCTATGATACGCCAGGCAGCAGGATGGTCGGCTCTAGATCGGTAAGTAAAGGTGTGGAAGACTCACTCATTCTTAAGTCATTTCTGATTGATGCTTAGTCACTTGCTCTAGACAGAATGTTTTGTGTCCCCCCCAAATTCCTGTGGAACCCCAATCCCCGAAGTGGTGGTATTTGGAGGCAGGACCTTTGGGAAGGGATGAGGTCATAAGGGTAGAGCCCCCATCAATGGGATTAGCACCCTCATGAAAGAGGCCCCAGAGGGCTCCCCTGCCCTTCCACCATGGTAGGACACAGTGAAAAGATAGCCATCTGAGAACTGGGGAGGGGGCCTCACCAGACACTGAAGCTGCCAGGGCCTTGATCCTGGACTTCCCAGTCTCTGGAACTGTGAGAAGGTTGTTTACAAATAAGCCACTTAGTCAATGATATTTTGTTACAGGTAGCCTAAAACAGACTCACCACTTCATTAAGATATATGTAACAGTGGATCCTCCAACAGCATGGGTTTGAACTGCTCAGGTCCACTTATGGGGATTTCTTCAATAAATACTGTCAGCCCTCCGTATTCGAGGGTTTTGCATCAGCAGATTCAACCAACAGTGGATCCAAATTTCCATCCATTGTTGGTTGAATCTGAGGATGCAAAAGCCACAGATACGGAGGGCCGACTGTACTACACCATTTTATACAAGGGACTTGAGCATCTGTGGATTTTAGCGTATATGAGGGCTCCTGGAAACTAATGACAGAGAGAAAGCGAGGGAGAGGTGGAGGAGGTCTCTCACTACAACTATGTGCCAGGTTCTCTACATTCATTGTCTTTTCCTCACAACAGCCTTGAGAGAGGGTTGATCTGTCCCTATTTTACAGATAAGCAAACTGGGGCTCAGAAACAGTAAGTAGCTTTCCAAAGTCACATAAATGCCAAGTGGAGGTGGCAGAATTCAAACCCATTGATTTTGGGTTAGCCAAATATTGGCTCCCAGATGAATTTCTTCTCACTCAAGCATCTGGCCTGTTGAGAAACAGCAAATATTTTCCGGGACATGTAATCTCTGCTTTAACTACTCAACTCTGCTGTTTTAGCACAAAAACAGCCAAACACATGTAAATGATGAGTGAAGCCCAGTTCCAATTAAACATTATTTACAGAACTAGGTAGTGGGTCCAGGCCATAGCTTGTCAACTTCCACCTCAGACCGTTTATCTGAATATCGAGGTGATGAGAGGGCTGAGCTCTGTTTATTTTGTCCTGTGTCAGCCATTCTCCGATCCTCACCTCTCAGACCTCGGCCCCTTTCAATGTATTCTTGTTTTTTAAGAATTCTTTTCAAAGCCTCTTTCTTCCCAGTCCTTCCTATCCCATTTCCTATTGTTTTGATTTCCATCGTTGCTGGATTAGACTTGACCTTGATCTCTTTTTACCACTTCTTTAAACTCTATTCCTCTTCTTTTCCTCAGTAATAGAACTAAGGTCTACAGAGGAAACTATAAGAATTATAAGAAGTAACGGGGATAATGTGTAGGGGGAAGAGTGCGGGCTGATTGCTGAAGGTCCAAGGATAGGATTTAGGAGAGGAGAAAGAAGAAACCTGTAACTAATCTTTCCCTCTCTATCTTTTCTATAATCTTCTTTTCACACCGTATAACAGAGCAACAATAAAAACTGACATTTGTATAGTGTTTTGCTAAATATTTATTTGAACTTTTGCTTTTGTGTTTCCAATCCCATCACATGGTTCTTTGGTCACCCATGTAACTTATGTCAATCGATCACTATGGCTTCAAGCCTTTTCTACCTTCCTTGGAGCCCTGGGATACAGCAAAGACCAACCGACATACAGGAGGACAACAAAAAACTGTGGGTAAACGGGAGGCCTGAGAAACGGCAACTACTTCCCGGGGTGTGGGGTAGGGGGAGAAGCCGCTTGTCCTCTTGAAGTCACTGTCCTGTGACTCTCTTCCGTATGTGACACGGCGTTTGTGCCTCAAAGCTGCTTCAGTTCTTCTTCTTGTCCAAGACCCTATATGGAACCCGACTTTTCACTCTGCACATCCCAGCGGCTTTCTCTCCAAGTGACAAAACATACCTTACAGAGAGCAGAATAAGGTAAAGAAATGAAATCTCCCTAATATTGTGATTACAGAAAACCAAGGATTCATTCAGTGCCAAGGATAAGAAAAGAGGGACTTGATCAAAAACTACAGTTAAGGTTCTGACTCTTTCTCTACCTCAGGGTAACTTCCAAGGAAGTGTAAAGTGAAGATGTACCCAGCAGGGGGATAATAATCATCTAAATCTCAGCATAACCCATGTGAGCATAATTTAGACCTCTTATATTCATCAAATGAGATAGTAGCCTTTGGGGTTGGGAGGGAATCCAAAGCACATTTCAGCGCTTAACCTTTAAGTTTTTATAGTTAATGTAAAAGAAATGACATTCTCTGTATATCTGGGTCTCCACTTTGGATTCAAAGAGGAACAGCTCTGTGTCTTCCCAATGATAAGAATATGAGCCCTCTGCCTCACCTACCAGATAAGAATGTCCTTACAAAGTGAGATGCTATAACAGGCTTTGATGTGACAAAGAGGGGGGAACTGGATTTCACATTGATTGCATTGCTACCCACTCCCAAGGATTTTCTGAATTTCCACAAAAGGGCATTGGGGGGCAAGGGGGGTGGGTTAGGGATCAACCTTTGAGATTCCTGGCTGGAAGCATTCAGAATGATCAAATCAATGGATATAAGGAACATTCTGTTTATGCCTCAAAGCTATGTATTATGTAAGTAGAGTTAGATACACACAGAACTGGTCCTCAGGCAGCAGTTTATGCGTCTTCCACACAAATTGCTCAGGTATTTAACACAGTGATAAAACCAACTCACATTTCTTCACATTCAGTCATTTTTCAGGGCTGCTCTTCCATGTGAATCCTTTGATGCCTGATGAGGGATGAACTGCACTTAAAGCTTTTTCCACATTCGTTACACCTATAGGGTTTCTCCCCAGTATGAGTTCTCTGGTGTTGAATAAGGGCTGATGAATGAATGAAGGCTTTTCCACATTCGTTACATTTGTATGGTTTCTTCCCAATATGAATTCTTTGATGTTTAGCGAAATTTGAGCTCCGGCTGAAGGTTTTCCCACATTCGTTACACTCGTAGGGTTTCTCTCCGGTGTGAATTCTCTGATGCTGAACAAGATGTGTGCTCTGACTGAAGGTTTTTCCACATTCACTACATTCATAGGGTTTTTCTCCGGTATGAACCCTCTGATGTTTGGTAAGGGATGAGCAGTGGCTAAAGGCTTTCCCACATTCCTGACATTTATAGGGTTTCTCTCCAGTGTGAGTTCTTTGATGTTTAATGAGTGCTGAAGAATGAATGAAGGCTTTATCACACTCGTTGCATTCATAAGGCTTCACCCCTGTGTGGATCAGCTGGTGCTGCACGAGGTGTGTGCTTCGATTAAAGCCTTTCCCACACTCACTGCACTCATACGGTCTCTCTCCAATGTGAATCCTCTGATGTATTGCAAGGGATGCGCTTTCTGTGAAGGCCTTCTTGCATTCGCTGCACTCGAAGAGAATTCTAGTGTGAGTTCTCTGATGTTTAGTTAAATTGGCCCTGTGGCTGAAAGACTTCCCACACTCGGTGCAGCTGTAGGGTTTTTCCCCAGTATGGACTCTCTGGTGTCGAATGAGCACTGAATGGTAAGTGAAGAGCTCACCACAGTCATTACATTTATGAGGTTTCTTCTCTTTGTAGGTCCTCTGCTTTTTCATTAAGGTTGATTTCTGTTTCAATCTTTTTTCAAGGGTATGGAAGGCACAGGATCCTTTGGGAACTCTGTCTTGAGTGAGAAGTACTGACTTCTGGTTCAAGTTTTTCCAGTAAACATCATGCTCATGAGCTCTCTCTTCTGGGAGTGAATTCATGTGGGTGAACATTTCTCTTAAGCATCTCTCCTGATTTCCTTGCTGATTCTCTAACCGGTTTTCACATGCAAGAGTTGTTTCTAAGTTGGAGTCACAGACACCATTCCTTGTCAGCCTGTCTATGACTGCAACCTGGCATGATCCTTCTTTGGAAAAATCTTGCACTGAAGTTGAATCTTTGCTTCCGGGTCTAGTCTCTGAGTCTGAAACAAATTGGAAATGCAAATTTCCTTTGTTTTCTGAGTTCAACAAAAAGGCAGGTCTGTAACGGGTAAGAGTTAATGAAGGTGAAGAGCATGGCTTCAACGAATAAGTGGATTTGACTCTTAAAAGATGACTTGCAAAGAGAAGCAAATGGAGGGAAACAAATGCACAGTAGATGCAGAGAAAATCAGCAGACCCTACCCAGTAATCAGAATGGGGGAAAGGTGACCAGAAAGACAGGAGGAGGGATGCAGATGAAGCACCATTTCACCAGATGAGCAGGAAATGAGCATCCCAGATCAGGATAGGGGAGGAACAACCTCTATAGAATATCAAGCGCTGTCATAAACTTCCAGCCGGTTACCACCTTAGTGCAGGGCACAGTGATGACTTCTAAGTTTTCAGTTACCCAACCCTACTCACATCCTAATATGCATTCCATTTCCAGTTTAAAATCTTCCCTAAGAATTCTTTTATAATATGTCCCTGTTGAAAAATCAGTGATCTCCCTAAGATATAATGGCAGATACATTAAATTATATCTGAACAAGGCCAATCATTACAACACTAACTGAGGTAGCAAAAGACTGGTAACATCTCAAATGTTAAAATACAGTAATATTTTAATACTATAGAGAACTGATTAAACTATGGTGTACACATACAATTAAGTATGTGCAACTTAAAATAATATGAGAATGATCTCTACATATTGCTACAAAGTGATCTTCAGGATACATTAAACTTAAAAAACCCAGCAAGCTGTGAAGGAGTGTGTATGGTCTGCTACTTTTTGTGTAGGGGAAAAAAGGGGAGATACAAATATATAGACATATTTGGTTATATTTTCCAAAACTAAGGACAGATAAATGAAATACTAATAAAAATGACTGCTTACAGAGAGAACACCAGAATAGAGAGGGCAAGGACGGAAGCCAACCTCTCTGAATATATCTACTATAAATCTATTAGAATTTTTATATTCAATATGAAACTACTCTATAAGGCTGAAATAGAGTTTGGTTCAAAAGAATAAGTAAATAGACCAATGAAACAAAAGGGCAATTTCAGAAGTCAAGTAAATATAGGAATTAAGGACAATACAAAGGTGGTATTTCAGTCAGTGAACTAAAGATAATTTGTTTTTACAACAAATGGTCCTGTGAGTGATTAAACATTCAAAAGACAGTTAAGTTAGATCTGCCCCTCATTCCACACAGCCAAGTGAATTCTGTTCCTTCATCTATGTACTCTTCTATCCATTTATTCAACTATTACCTATTGGATGTCTACCATACACTAGGCTCTGGGGAAAAACACACAGTCCCTATGTACATGAAGGGAGAGAAAATTTAGTCTAACATCTACAAATAATATAAAAATGCACCTGTGGTAAGTACTAAGAAATAAAAGGCGAATGATGCTGTGAAAGATGATATGGGGAACCCAGGGGGATGAAGGGAGGCCTCCCTGAGGAGGTAAATGACTGAGCTGAAACTGAATTGGGTTTGGGACTCAGGTGAGTGTTCCAGGTAACAGGTACAGCAGCACGGGGGTGAGTGTTCCAGGTAACAGGTAGAGAAGAACGGGGGTGAGTGTTCCAGGTAGAGGGAATGACAGGTACAGAAGCCCCAAGGTGAGAGGGGACATTTAGGAAGAGCACAGTGGTTGAGAGCAATGGGCTCTGAAATCAGAATGCATGAATTTAATCCCAGCTCTGCCACTTACTAGCTGTGTGACCTGGGGCATGTTATTTTACGTTTCTACTTCAGTTTCCTTATCTGTAAGATGGAGCAATAACGGTACCTACCTTATGAGGAATAAAAACAACACCTACCTTAAGGAGCATTTAATGAAAGTATTTATCAAACACTTAAAACTCTGACATAGCATCGGTGCTACATTAAGTGTTTGTTAAATCAGTAAAACATAAATTGATATAAGGATAGTGTAGGTAGGTAGAGGCTGTGACCTCAAAGTGTGGTCTGAGGACCCCTGGGAGTCTGTAGGTTCAAAACTATTTTCAGAATAATGCTTATATCTTATTTGCCTTTTTCATTGTCTTGACATTTGCATTGATGTTGCAAAAGTGATGGTGGTAAAACTGCCCACAACTTATGCACAAATCAGGACAAGACACCAAATGTACTAGTAGTTGTTGTATTTTTCCCCACCATGTACTCTCAGTTAAAAAAAAAAAAAGCCAGTTTCACTTAGAAATTTCTGAGGAAACAACAGGAATCATTATTAACTTAATAAATTAATCTTATTTATTAAACCTTGACTACATGCCTTCCTAATATTCTGGATGATGAAATAGGAAATATTCATAATGCAAGTCTGCTCATATCAAAGTATGATGCTTGCCTTGAGGAAAACCACTCATGAGACTATTTGAGAGCTGAACTGGCCATTTAGTTTTTCATGGACCATCACTTTTACTTGAAAGAATCATTGACAAACTATGTTATCCATGTTGGGTATTTGGCAGATATTTCCTCAAAACTGAAAAAAAAAACGAGCCTGTCACTTCAAGGAAAACAACTGACAGTATTTGATAAAATGTGAGCTTTTGGGCAGGAATTAGAATTTTGGAAAACTTATCTACCACTGAGAGCTTGATAGCTTCCTAATACTTAAAGGCTTTTCTGGTAAGGTCAGTGGTGATACTGAAAATTGTGGTTTTTAAAATATCGCATAATGTATTGTGTCAATATTTGGAAGATATGCATAACTCAGTGAACCAATATTTCCCAAAAGATCAATAGATTTTAAGAGTAGGAAAAATTCATGGATATGGTTTCAGATGCACCTTGCACCTAACCTTTAAGAAACTACAACTTGCCCAACTTTGGTGTAGTATCAGAATAGCCAATTATCTGGAAAGTATATTAATTATATTTTGTGTTTTTTTTATTTTTTTTATTAGTAAGGTTGTTTCTTGATGTGGATGCTAGCTACATGAATGTGTTCAATTTGGGAAAATTCATAAAACTGTACAGTTATGATATTTTAATCTATTTTACATTACAAAAAAAAGGAAAAGAAAAAAGGCAAATGAAGCAAATGTGAGCATGTGTTTGATCTCAGTGTTATTTTATTTCCTTGACTTTGTATGTATTCAAAATGCAATATAATTTAAAATAAGATATTTTAAAAATAAAAGCATGTTGGCACTTCTATATTCTTTCTTAAGCACTGAAGAGCGCCACTTCTTTACTGTCTTGTGGGGTTATTCTTTCCGAAGATTCCTGTCTGTCTGACTCACCTGAACAGCTGCTTTTGGGGGCTTTTCTCTCAAGCATCAATGGTTCTTTTCCATTCTCCGAATTGTGGTTCTCAGGTTTGGAAACTGGAAGCCCTGCTCATTAAAAAAGAAAAAAAAAAAAAGGAAAGAAAAAAAAGAAAAGCGACTTAACTCTTTGTGATGGGCACAAAGCTCTATTCCAGAGCATGGTCCCAACCCCTGGATCCACAAAAAAGACAGAACATCATAGGAAGTTTTGGAATAAGGGAGCGGGCGGCCTCCAAATGAACCTTAAAACAGGTGCAGCAAGAGCCTGGGCCTCATAAGGAGTTACACGCATTTGAAAAGACAAATATTTAGCCTGTAAAAGAAGAGAATTTGTCTTGTTTACTGTGGGAGTTCTGGGGAGATACTGCAGACCAGTCCTCAGCTCAGGGAAGGAGATGGGTGAAGTGGGACCCCAGTGGCAGCACCACAAGCCTGTGACTCTGTGACTATCTGTCTTCTGATGTTTTTCCTTTCTTCCTTCTTCAGTTACTAGAACCTGCTTTCTTAGGGAATTTATTATACGAGGTTTGGGAGGAGCTAACATAGTTCCTTCCACCACTGATACAAACACATACGTGTACATGCATGTGTGTACATATGTACACATGCACATACCTCCCCCCACCAAGAGGCGGGCACAGTATCCAAACTGGTCAGAGCATACTGTATCTCCCTGGCTCGAGTTACTGCTTCACTGATGGACATGTGACCCTATCTGCTGAAACTCCCAGGATAGAAGCCTTCTTTTTTTCCTTAGCTCTCTAACTGGAAGAATAATGTAACCCTAGAGAGGCCAATGGCCATCTGTGCCACACAAGGAGATCGGGACAAGCTATACCACGTAATTAAAAAATAAGTAAATAAAAGAAATTCCTGACAATATATCTGATTCCCTTTTAAGCTGGTGTGAATTCGGTTTTTGTCACTTGAAGCCAAAGACTCCAGATACAAAACAAGCCTAGACATTTCACCAAGAACCTAGGCAGAAACAGATTTTCTCTGGGCCCAAAGGGATCAATACTTTACAATTTCTGGCTTTGTTATGCTACTTCATTGTCAATAAGGTAATGATGTCCCCATAAGCAGGGGCCAGAGTCACGGCAGGAGCCCATCCTTACAGAGCGAGACCAGGTTCCTGTAGTTCTCCAGCATCACGTCCCTCTGTGCAGGATCCAGCCTCCCCCACTCCTCTGGGGTAAAGTCCATGGCCACATCCTTGAATGTCACTGATGCCTAAGACACAAAACATACTTTTGTTCACCATCTGTCACTCCACAGCCTCCCTTTCATGCCCCAGTTTCTGTTGGCCCTGGAGTAGATGTGTAGATGTATTCAACGGGGGAAATCACTGTGAAAAATGACAAGCATTCTCATGTGTCCTGGACATTCCATGGAAAGTCACTGGGTATCAATTATGTGCCAGGCACACTGTCCAAGATTCAACATGAGAACGAAACGAAACAAGACCACGGTTTCTCCACTGACTAATTTTTCTGGGGAACAAAGAGTTAAAACATGAACCAATGAATCAACAATGTAGTCTGGTGAAGTAAACAAAATATAGGCAGAGAAAAAAAGGCATGTGTCTGTATAATTCTCCTTGTGAGTCCCTGCCATGGAATGAACAGACTGGCACCAAATCCAGTGAAGCACGGAATCAATTCAAGGCAAGATGCATTAAATTGGAAAATGACAGCAACCAATTAAGGGTACAGATATCACATATAAATGTTTATGGGTAAATACCATAGGATTATTTATACAAGACATAAAATACAAAAACTGTATGGAGATAGACACATACCAGTACTGAACATGTCTCTTCAAGTAAAGACATAGAGAATGGGAATAATATTCCAGGTTACTGAAATAAATATATACCAAATGCTATAACTGGATAGAAAACACCTTCTATTTAAATATTCATGAAGCACTTGCAAAAGTAACAAAGTAAATGTTAATAAATTCCAAAACAGAAAAGAGCAATAACTGATAACTGAAAAAACATATCAAAATAATAATGAAATAAAACGCAAAAATCAATGCCATAAGGCTAAAATTGTACTCAGAGGAAACACTTCCATTTCATTAAAAGAAAATTAATGTAATTAAATGAACAAAGCATACAAATCAAGTTAGAGACAGAACCCAACAACAAATTAGGGAAAACAGAAGGAATTACAGGATAAAAGTAGAAATTAAGGGGAAGAAAAACAAGAAAAATAAGACAGCTGGGAAATCTGAATAAGAGCAGTAGGTTATAGTACTATACCAATGTTAACTTCCTGATTTTGGAAAAAGAATAATAAAAGCGAGGTGAAATGCTAAATTTTGGAGAATCTGAAAGGAGAGCATATGAGAAATCTTTCTACCACTTGCTAAATTTCTATAAGTCTCAAATTATTTCAAAATAAAGTTCCCCAAAATGGAAATAATCTGAGACTTAAAAAATAAAAGAATCATCCTTGGAAAATAAAATGTAAAAATCATTAAGCAGCTACTAAATAGACAAGATACTGTGAGAAAAAATGACTTTGATCCTAAAATCTGCATATCTATAGCTAAACTGACAGTGGAAATTAACTTCCAAACCATAAAAGAAAAAAAAAAATCAGAATAACAAAAATGCAAACTACAGCACAAAAGGCAGAAAAAAATACAAAAGAAACAAAGCATAGTAAACAGAATTATAAAAATCACATAGCAGGAAAAATGTGAAACATACAAGTAATCATAATAATATGAATAAATTAATTTCTCTTATAAAAAGGTTTCTTAAAATAGCCACATCCTCTTTACAGAAAAGAGATCCAGACAAAACCCCGAAGTTGGGGATGGAGGGGGGGATGGAAGGAAATATAGTATACTACATATTTGATTACAGTACTTCAAGCTCAACAAAAACATGGAAAAATATACACCAAACTGTTATCCTCAGTAGGGAGAGGTGGTGGACTGAACTTGGGGAGGTAAGGACGGGTAATATACTTTAATATTTATATATGTCTGTACCGTTCACCTGGTTACCACGAGCAAAAATTAAAACTCTAATTATTAAAAAAGTCTAATAAGTAAAAGATAAACAGCCCAGGCAAATTCTAATAAGAAAGACAGTTGCAGTATTAGCATCAAACAAAATCCAATGCAAGGCAAAAAGGACAGTTTTAAAAATTTCCATAAAGGTTTAATCCATTCTGAAGCTATAAAAGCAGTCTTGAACCTAATATTAATGTGCTGAAATGTATAAAGCATTCACCCTTTTTCTGGTACCTGTACTCTGACTTTCCTCTGGCTGCTATGCCTGGCCACTTTTAGTCCATGCAGTTCAGGTAGTACAGCTCCATCTCTGACCCATGGGTGGGATGTGTGTTTGTATGTGTATGTACAGGTATATTTTTTAGTCTGATCACCACACTCAGATTTGCCAATAATGGTCCAACAATGGGCCTAATACCCATTATAGAGTTAACCTCAGTCCTTCTTCTGGAACGACCAGAAGGGAAGATGCCCCTTTTCTCTGATCTTAAACATGAGAAGATGTAGGCCTAAATTTGTTAGGGGCTACCCTGCACGAGAAGAAAAGCCTGCTTGAGTGCAAAACACAGAGAAAGAAAAGAAAAGGTCACTGAAATGGAGAAAATAGATTCTAATGTCACTGCCTGAACTCAATTTTAGCCAGACCTGGATTTTTCACTTATAATAGTCAATAAATACCTCTTTTTGCTTAAGCCAGTTTGAATCGAGTTTTCATCAGGTGCAACTTAAAGCTTCTTGACTAATAAAGTCTTCAATATTCACGTAAGGTATTCAAGAAACCAATGGAGGCAAGCAAGTATACAAGGATCCTGAAAAATCACGTTGACAAACGGCAGCAATGTGCAATGTCCACTTTCACACTTTGGATTAAAGTAGCAAAAAGAGAGGCTAGTGGAGGAATCTTTGCATTGTGGTATGACACACACCATGGAGAACTCTCTTCTCCCACTCACCTTCATTTAAGAAAAATGTTCAGACATGCAAAAAGTTGAGAGACTAACACACTAATCACCCATATACAACTACCACTTAAATTCAGCAATTCTTAATATTTGCCCTTGGGGAAGTGAGAGTTTGGAAACTGAGTTATAACTTGGTAACAGTTCACCTCTAAAATACATCCGCATTCATCATCTTGCTGGGCTGGATTCTAACTCTTTAAATTAAATCTTCTATAGGCTTCCTATTCCAGCATTCCTTTGAACTATTTGAGTACTCACTATGTTCATAATTCACTCCAGCACTTCAGGTGTTTTCTTAAATTCCTACTTAACAGTCATGTGTATGTTGTTTCCCCTAGTGAAACATACATTTTAAGAGGTATGCACCACATTGTCTTTTAAAATCGTTTCCCAAATAACAAGCATAGAAATTAGCTAATGGGCTAAAGAAGGGCAATGCTCCTTCTATGCCTGCTGAGTGATAATAAATACTAGACGGACAAGATACCACGAAGAAGCAGAAAACATTTTCCACTGAGCCCTTTAGTCACTCGACTTGTCTCTTAGAATTAGAATTCAGCTCTAGTGGACACAGAAACTCCACATCAAAAAGAAGGGAGTGCGTCTGCACTCTGAGAAATAAGGTGGAATTTCAATAACCAGCAGAGACTCACTCACCTGCGATCTGGCTGTGAGGCGCAAAGCTGCCACTTCTCCTCCTTCTGTGCTCTTTTCTTGGGAAAAAGGAGAATCCTGGGAAGACAGAGCTAAGGGCAAGAAAGCAGTCATGATAGGGCCTAGATCTATCTTGTGACTCAGATTTATGAGCTTAAAATTCTCAGGACTTCCCTGGTGGCCCAGTGGATAAGACTCTGTGCTCCCAATGCAGGGGGCCCTGGTTTCATCCCTGGTCAGGGAACCAGACGCCACATGCATGCCGCAACTAAGAGTTCGCATGCCACAACTAAGGAGCCCTGGAACCGCAACTATGGAGGCCACCTGCAGCAACTAAGACCCGGCGCAACCAAATACATAAATAAATATTAAAAAAATAAATTCCCACCACCGTACTCCTGGTCGTCCCTACAAACACTGCAACTGAAAGGAGCCTGAAACAACGACGTCCTGGAAGATGGCACTCTCTGATCTGGAGATTAAAATAAGTTTTTTCTCTGAGCTTAATCTACATTAAATTAATATGGGAAAAAGAAGCTCAACCGTTCTGAAAAATCACCCTGCAAGCTTAGTCCAAATGTAGCTTGCTGGATCCCATCTCTAAATAATTATCACTAGTTGAGACTGGGGTACAATCTAGAAATCCAACAAGCACAGGTAGGGGCGGGGTGTGGATTCTGATATAAGAGGTCACAGACCAAACTTCTAGGAGAACTGGAAGCCAGTCACTGACTCCTCTGCCTGGTGCCTCCTCTATTAAGCAAAAGTATCTGCTCTACTGAAACCAAAGGGTTTTTGTCCAAAGTGGAGGTACAGGAGTGGAAAATACTTGTGCCAACCAAAAACAGCTAAACTGTCAGACCCACTGATGAGGCTAGGATGGTATAATCACCCGGGAGGAAGAAGGTGTGAGACAAAGTATGAGACTATGCTCAAGCCTCAGAAGCTGACATTTCGCTCACATTTTGGGGGTGTCTTTGGAGGGTCCGCTGTGCACCCAGCTGAGATCCCACAGCAAGCCCTCCACTCTCACCCAAAGAGCCCTTCCATCCCCAGACAAAGGAGCCGGACAGCAGTGACTCCCGTTCAGAAGGAAGAATTCGGCCCGGCCCCCAGCACAAGTTCAACACCGGCCCCCCTCACCGCTCTTCCCAGGCATTTCGGCCATATCTGTCTCCATGGTCACCACCTCCTCCCGGCCGCGAAGGTTCAGCTCTCCCCCCAGCGCAGCCCTCTCCGCGCGGAGGAGCGGGAAGCCCCGAGGCCTCGTGGTCCTCCTTCCCGCCTCCCCTCGGGGGGGCTCCTCCGAAAGGCTTCGCTCCGTCCTGAGCCGACTTGGCCCTCGAGGCTGGCACCTGGAAAGCCGGGACAACATCCCTGAGGCTGGGCGCTCGCGCCTGGCGCTGCCGCTCGGAGCTGCGCGGGGGCCGCGCGGCCGGAGGAGAGGCGCCGGGGCCGCAGCCAAGCGGCCGCCGCGCAGACCAAGCCCCCCGCCCACCCCGCGCCCCGGGGCTTCGGGGATGGGGCTTGTGCCTGCCCTCGACGTCCCTTTCTCCAGCGCGCACTCCACCCGACTCGGCGCAGACTAATGTCCCGGGGGCACCGCCGAGGACGATCAAGGAGAGCCGCACCTGAGCAACAACTCACCTCCCACACCGGGCCTCACAAAGGCTATGAACTTCTCTGGCCAGCGGGGCCGTGCATGCGCAATAGCACAGAGCAAGGCTGGCGGGCCTCGTCCGGCCTCGGAACTACGATTCCCAGAAGCCCGCGGGAGTGGCCAGACTCTGCTCCTCGGCAGGTGGGAGCTCGCGTAGCGCGGTTTGGGGAATCCAAGGAGCTGCGGTCTCCCTACCTCTCGCGAGAGTAGTAGTCGCTTAAGTCGTGCGGGATCCTGCGGACACGCGAGAGCGTGAACCGCAGAGCTGCGTTGTTGCCGGTCCGGTGCTATTTCTGCACTTGAGACTGCTGAAGCTGCCCATGCAAATCACTCCAGTGCAAGGTATCTTAGAGTATATGGCTTTCCCCATAGTCTTGTCCTCCCAAGACTCATCCTTTGCCGTCAAACAATGTGAAAGGTGTACTTTGCAAACCGATGTGCATGCGTCCGTAGGCGACTTGTTATACTGAAAATTCACACGTGTGAGATAGGGGAGTTGAAAAGATTTAACCAGTTTCAACAAATTTGAGCAACAGGTTATTTGCAAGCATAAAAATTAGATTTATCAAAGGAGGTGTTCTCTCAAGGGAGCACGTTTCGTCTCTACTTCTGTTACTGGACACACCCAAACTCAAAATGTCTAAATGCCCCTCTTCTTCTTAGTGAATAATATTACTGCTCACAAACCCATTTGCAAAAGCCAGAAGCAGAATATCCTCAACTCTTGCTATCTGTTCATCACGAAGTCCTATTTATTGTATTGTCCAGTTTGTCCATCTTTCTCTTTTCCCACCAGTATTACCCTAGTTCTAGACACCGACATTTCACTAGGATTACAGTACCAGTCTCTTAACTGATTTCCCCAAGTCAGGTTTGCTTTCCCACCAATCTATTTGCCACACGTTCTGGCTCGTGATCGTTCTAAAGCAAGAATAAGATGTTACTTAACCCTTCAATGGCTTTCAAAAACTTTGGGAAAGATGATTTTTAGTTCCTACAAGAAGGCACCCCCTTATCCAGTTCTCATTTTCCAATGTGGTTCTCATCATCAGAGCCTCCTGGTATTCACACCTGTGTGTAATCCACCCCCCACTGAGTGTGGATAGGACTTGTGACTCACTTTTAACCCATAAAACATAACAAAGGTGACATGATTCTAATGCTTGTTTTGCTAGGGTAACCCTCTTTGCTGGCATTGGTGAAGCAAGTGTAATGTTGGGGAAATCCACATGACAGGGAACTGTCAGCCAGCAGGGACCTAACCCCTGCCAACAACCCCCAGGTGCTTGGAAGTGGATCATCCCTAGTAGAGTCTTCATATGAGAACCCAGTCCTGGCTGAAACCTTGACAGCTGGCTGCAGAGGACCCAGCTCAGCTGTGCCCGGACCTTCAGCCACAGATACCGTGAGATAATAAGTGTGTGCTGTTTTGAGCCACTAAGTCTGTAGTAATATTGTTACACAGAAAAAGGTAGCTAACACAGCATCCTAATGTAAGTGGCTAGCTCCTTGTCCAAAACCCAACCTGGATGCCTCTGGAAGGAGGGAGGTTGTAGGATTGAGAAACTATTGAAAAACTGATCGGAGACCTCCTGGGAGACAGATGGCTACAGTTGGTCCTACAGGGTGTGTGTGTGTGTGTGTGTGTGTGTGTGTGTGTGTGTGTGTGTCTGTGTGGGGAGGGAATGGTAGCAGCAATGGATAGCTCCAGATGCCCCAAGGGGACTGCAGGGAGGTGCTTTCTGTTGTTTTGTGTGCTCCTTTCTGTTCACTCCCAAATTGCCCCAGGTATATCTTTGCCCACTCTTTCACCATCACACAGGGTAACCTTAGAGCTGGTCTGGGAGAGGCGTAGATAGTAATACAAGATACAAGCAGCTCCACCTCAAAGGTTTTTATTCACCTTTCTCCCACCCTGATACACACAAACACACCCCCCCACACACACACATATACATGCACGAACACACACACGGTGAGCCAGGTGATTATTACAAAAAAGAGGTGGGATGATGAGGTTCCTTGTGGGATAAGATCACCTGGTAGGAAGAGGGAGGTAAATGGGGAATGGTCTTGCCCCAATTTTAACATCATAGATTCTCTGCTTTGAAAATAACTCAATTTCCCTAAGCCCCCTTTTCCCTCCCCACATACACATACATACATATAATTCAGCCACAGGTTGTTCCCTTCCTGTTGAGTTGAAGGAGGTATAGGAAATACCCCAGGGTTTTGGTTCCCTTTGTCCCTACATTACCAGCTTATATCCTGGGATTGGGGAATGTGGAATCACAGTGAAAAAATAAGATCTGAAGCATTCTATTGCTATAAAAGAAAAACAATAATTTGAACGATCTATAACAGATAAGGCAGAATTAGTGGGCCATTTAGAATGTATGTATTTTTAAAAAGCTATCCTAAAAGAGTTAAAGGAGGACATAAGAAATATTAAGCAAGAACTTGTCATAGTATTCAATTTTTTATTGAATAGCAGAATATGTAAAACTGAAGAGTGAATTTGAAATCTGGACTCTCGGATCAAGGAACTCTACTTTGCCATAAGATATCAGGAAGGGATAGAAACTTGAAAAATGTGAAAGGAATGTTAAGCAATATAGAAACTGACTAGATATTCATATAATGAGAGTCCTAGAAGGGAAGAAAGAATAAACAGAGAGGAGAGCATGTTTTAAGAAATAACAACCACAAATTATGGAGAAATAAAGGTTAAAGAACTTGGATGGAAAGTGCTCATTGAAAGACAAACAGGAAAAATAAGAAAAGACATTACACGTTATAATAAAATCTAACACCATAAATGTTGGTTCGCAACTTCGGGAGTTTCCTGGGTGAAATTCGAAACTGGCCCCTGTATATGGGGGGCAAGGAGAGACCAAAGAAAGATGCAGACCACAATCCAGATTGGTACGTGGCAGGATTAATAAGGGAACTCAGATACGAGCCTTGTCTTGGGCCGGCCACAAGACGAGTTGATCTCTGCATCCAACCACCAGAATCTTAAAAGTTTACACAGAGGCCTTAACTGGGTTCAATCACGTATTCAGTCTAGATGTTCTCAACAACACTGCTCTCAAGGCTGCATCCCTGAAACATTTCCTACTGTGGGAACAGTGGGCAGAATGTACATTCCAAGGACAGAGAGGACGTGAGGAACCTCCAGTTGCCTGAGTCTAGTTCTTGGGTCAAAAACCAGTGTCAAAAGCAGTGCCTGGCATTTTGTGGCCCCTCAATGAGTAACAATTGACTAAATAAATCTGACTTGTCAGTAGCACTGACTGCAACAAGAAAATGTAATGATATCTTCAAATTGTAAAAGATAAAACTTTGAATCTAGAATTTGATATTTTACTTAAGAATCATGTAAATGAGGTAAAATAAAGATACTCTTACACATGTAAGACCTTGGAAATATTCTTGGAGGAAGTATTTCAGCAAGAAGAGGAAAAAATGAGGGAGACGCTTCAAGATACAAAGAAAGTAAGGATAAGAATAATTTAGTAAAGGGCTTCCCTGGTGGCACAGTGGTTGAGAGTCCGCCTGCTGATGCAGGGGACATGGGTTCGTGCCCCAGTCCGGGAAGATTCCACATGCCGCGGAGTGGCTGGGCCCGTGAGCCATGGCCACCGAGCCTGCACGTCCGGAGCCTGTGCTCCGCAGCGGGAGAGGCCACAACAGTGAGAGGACAGTGTACCGCAAAAAAAAAAAAAAAAAAAAAAGAATAATTTAGTAAAGAGTTTGTTATCGTCTTAATAATCAGGAGCAGAGATAGTGAGACAGGGTGACACCAACTACATGTACGTAACAGTGGGATACTAAAATTTTAATGATACCAGTGGGGAGGAGGGTGGGAAGTAGAAATGGGAAAGTGAGAGTAAGTTACTTGTCTTGATTAGAGAGGGGATGTACATATTCACAAGCTTAATAAATGATAGAGAGAGAAGAAACATAGGTGTGGGTTTTACAACTTAGGTACAAGTGCCATGAGAATAAAAGTAGAACGTATAACACTCAAACCAGAAGAAAACAATTGATTATTCAATAGAAAACTGGACAAGAGGAAAGCAAAAAACAAGAAAGTGTGGTAAAGGGAAAACACAGAATAAGACCTGTTATATCATTTATCACAATATATGTAAATGGGCCAAACCTACTGATCAAAAGGCAGAGAACTTCAGTTTAAATTAAAAAGAAACAAACAAATCGAAAACCCCCCCACAAAAGACAAACCCCAAGATGCAGCAATATGTTCTTTACATCAGAAACCAAGCAACACAGAAAGATGAAAAACAAAGTGATGGCAAAAGATATACCAGGCAAATATGAATTAAAAGAATACCCAGACCACAATGTTATTATTAGATTCAAGATAAAACATCATATTGGACAAAAGAGGAACATTATATACTTGTAAAACTCATGAGGATAAGTGTAGTCAATTGTATTTGCCCATATTTCTGCTCTTTCCATTTTTCTTCTTTCCTGATGCTCCCTGATTCCTTCCTTTAGCGTTCTTTTTTTTTTTTTTTTTTTTTTGGTGGTACGTGGGCCTCTCGTTGTGGCCTCTCCTGTTGCGGAGCACAGACTCCGGACGCGCAGGCCCAGCAGCCATGGCTCACGGGCCCAGCCGCTCCGCGGCATGTGGGATCTTCCCGGACCGGGGCACGAACCTGTGTCCCCTGCATCGGCAGGCGGACTCTCAACCACTGCGCCACCAGGGAAGCCCAGCGTTCATTTTTTGATAGAAGAACTTCTCTTAGCCATTCTTTAAGGGTAAGTCTGCTAAGTGACAAATTCTTTTAGTTTCCAGTCATCTGAGAATGTCTGGATTTCCTCTTCATTCCTGAAGGATAGTTTAGCTGGATATTCAATTGTGGTTGACAGTTCTTGTCCTTCAAGTTGACAGCACTTGAAAATGTGCCATTTCTTTCTGGCCTTCATGGTTTCAAATGAGAAGCCTGCTGTCATTCAGATTGATGCTCTCCTGTAGCTAATGCGGCATTTCTCTCTGCTGCTTTCAATATTTTTTTCTTTGTCTTTAATTTGTAGAATTTTAATTATGATGTGTCTCAGCAGGGATTTCATTGAGTTTATTTCTTGAATCTGTTAAGTTTGTGTCTTTCACCAAATTTGGAAACTTATCTGCCATTGTTCTCTTGAATACTGTATCAGCTCCGCCTTCTCTTTCCTGTGCTTTTGGGACTCTGATGTTAAGATTGCTGGATCTTTTGTCATTGTCGCAACAGGTCTCTGAGGCTCTGTTCATTTCTTTTCAGTCTGTTTTCTCTCTGTTGTTCAGATTGGGTACATTCAGTTGATCTGTCCTCAAGTTCAGTGATTTGAAAATCTGTCATTTCCACTCTGCTGTTGAGCCCATCCAGTGAGTTTTTAATTTCAGTATTTGTATTTTTTAGTTTTATAATGTTCCTTTGGTTCTTTTTTTTATAACTTCTTTTTCTTTGCTAAGATTTTCTATATAGTTTGTTTTGAGAGAATTTGTAAATTCTTATTGAACATTTTTTTCAAACAATGGCTGCTTTATTTATTTATTTTATTTTTGGCTGTGTTGGGTCTTCATTGCTGCACACAGGCTTTCTCTAGTTGCGGCGAGCGGGGGCTACTATTCGTTGCAGTGCGCGGGCTTCTCATTGCGGTGGCTTCTCTTTTTGCGGAGCATGGGCTCTAGGCCCGCGGGCTTCAGTAGTTGTGCTGCACGGGCTTCAGTAGTTGTGGCTTGCCGGCTCTAGAGCACAGGCTCAGTAGTTGTGGTGCATGGGTTTAGTTGCTCCATGGCATGTGAGATCTTCCCGGACCAGGGCTCAAACCTGTGTCCCCTGAGTTACCAGACAGATGCTTAACCACTGTGCCACCAGGGAAGTCCATGATGGCTGCTTTAAATCCTTGTCAGATGATTCCAATGTCTGATTTGTCTCAGTATTGGTGTTAGTTTGTTGCCTTTTCTCCTCCAGGTTGTGATTTTCCTGGCTCTTGGCATAATGGATGATTTTGTATTGATTCCTGGATATTTTGTCTGTTATGTTAGGAGACTCTAGGTCCTATGTAAATCTTCTATTTTAGAACATCGTCAACCTATTTATAGGTCTTGGTGTACTTTCGTGGGCTGTGGTTTCAATGGCAATTTAATTTTCAGAGGCTTTGTGGTACTAATTTGGTCTGCTTGGTTTATCTGGTACTTCTAGGGCCCCTGTTGGTGCCTGCTGATGCTGCCTGAGTGGGTGGAAAGAGCTTCCCCAGGCTGGTCCAAGGTGGGGAAAGGGGTCTTCAGCCCTTGAGGAAAAAGAGTGCTTCTTGGGTCGGGTGCTTTCTGTGGTGGCATCCCACTGCCAGTACCACCCAACCACCTGCTGTCTCTAGGGGTGTGTGTGTGTGTATGTGTGTTTTTTGGGGAGGGGTGGAGATTCCCAGGTCCGGTTGAGACAGAGTACTTCCTGGGCCAGCCGATTGTTGTGGCAGGGTCCCCCTGCTGGTGCCATCTGGAGCCTGGTTTCTCTCTGTGGGTGAGTGGGGTCTCAGGTTTGGGGGGACAGAGAGGCTTCTCAAACAGGATCCCCCTCGTCAGTGCCACTTCACCCCTGCTTCAGCTCTAGGTGGGGGAGGGAAGACTCAAGTCCAAGGGATAAAGAGGCTTCCTGTCTGGGTGATGGTTGTGACAGTTGCTGACTGGAGCACTGTGATGAGGCCACAGCGTGGATCACTGTGAGTTGCCGCCAGAGGTCTGAGTAGAGTGTGGGGCATGTGTGCCAGGAATCGCCATCCTTGTTATTTCTGCCTGAGGCGGTTGTGTGGGTCACTGGATAAGAGGGGATTTTCCTGTTAACTGAATTTAAAGCTCAGAACCTCACAAAGCTGTGAAGAGCCACCGTGGGTTAGAGTTCATTCCTTCCAGCTGGCATTAGGAAATTATCTCGCAAAGACTTTGCCTCGTGTGAGCTGTTTGTGAGCGAATGAACGAACACATTTTATCTATTTATTTTGCACTCACAAGAGTCTTAGATCCACGGTTCTCAACCAGGGATGTTTTTGCCCCTGAGGGGGACAATTGCCAGTGTCTGGAAACCTTTTTGGTTGTCTCCACTTGGGGAGGGGGTGTCAGATCCCGCCCCACGTGGCAACAGTGGGGAGGCTGAGAAACCCTCAGATAGGCAATCCGCCATGGCGGCATGTGACCACCAGGCGGCAGTCATGCCTGCTGCTGAGATGTTAAATCACAGGCGCTCACCAGCCCCACAGTTGATTGTCATAACAGTCCATCACTCTTAACATACACACAAGTTGTTTTTAAATTACAAAAGTGAAACATTCTTTGCAACAGGTTTCAAATAATATAGAAGTATATGAAGTACAACATGAGGGTTCTTCTGTTCTCCCTTTAAGTCTTACCCTTGAAGAATTGAGTTTGAATCTGAGGATCTATCCCAATTCCTTTCTCAGATATGTGTGTGTATATATATGCATATGTTGTGTGTGTGTGGACACACATGTCACTAGTATCGTACTGTTTCTTTTGTTTAGCAACTCACTTTTAGTTCTCAACATCATACTGTGGACAAATTTATAAGTACTTTAGAGCTACCTCATGTTTTAAATGGATGCACAGTGTTCTGGTGTATTAATGCACTATAATTTATTTATATATATTCTTATTGATGGGCACTTGAGTTCTTTCCAAAATTTTTTTTTTTTGCTGATGCAAGCAATTTTGCGGTCATGCTGCTATTTCTTTTTTTTTTTTTTGCAGTATGCGAGCCTCTTACTGCTGTGGCCTCTCCCGTTGAGGAGCACAGGCTCCGGACGCGCAGGCTCAGCGGCCATAGCTCACGGGCCCAGCCGCTCCGCGGCATGTGGGATCTTCCTGGACCGGGGCACGAACCCGCGTCCCCTGCATCGGCAGGCGGACTCTCAACCACTGCACCACCAGGGAAGTCCCCATGCTGCTATTTCTGTAGGATAGATTCCTGGAAATGTGATAAGTCGGAGTGTATGTTCGTTGGAAACTTGATGACACGGCAGCACTAATTCATGTTCTAACAGTGCAGGAGAGGACCTATTTCCCCTACTCTCACCTACATTGGATACTACTGATATTTTACTATCTTTAATTTATATTTTATGGTATGAGTTTGGATATATTTTTATATGTTTATATTTTCATATGTTTATCAGTGTATTTCCCTTTCCCATTTTTATATTTGTTTTTTTAAAAAATCAATTTGAAGTAGTTCTTTATATGTTTTGCTTATTAATACTTTGTCTGAATTTTGATTTTGAATAAGGGGTGAGTTAGGGATAAAACTTAATATTTTCTCAAATAGCTAGCCAATCGAACTAACAGCCTTTATTAAATAATTCCCTCCTTTCCCCTTGTAATGAATTGCATGCATCCCTGTGTCTCTTTTTGGACTCTGTTCTATCTAATCTTGTGCCAGCTTCACAGTGTTTTGTTCATGGTAGCTTTATAGCTGGTGAGGAGTGGGGGAAGAGTGCTAGGATGAGTACTGTGATGTACAAAAGCCGAGTGGGAGGAGAAGACATGGCAAGAGACTCAAAGTCGCCAGAAGCTGAAGAAGGCACGTAGGTGGGAGGAGAAGGGGATGGAGTTGGAGTGAGAGCAGGCTCAGATCACACAGGGCCCTGTAGGCCGTTTCAAATTGGGTCTTTATCCTTAGAGCCATGGATCCATAGATGGATCCTGACCAGAGGAATAATATGATCAGATCTGTATTTTATTCAGCTTTCTCTGGACTTCTGTTTCCACCCACGATGGAGTAACTGGTACCAGACTAGCCCTCCCACCACAAACCTCTATAAAACTTGATAAGATGTAAGAGATAACTATTTTCAGGCACTGAATGACAGGCAGCACAAGACTGTTGATCCCTGGCAGAAGGAAAAACTCATGAGGTGAGCCCAATGGCCACCCAACTTTCTGTCTGGGAACAATTTCCCAACCATGACACAGAGAGGTGGAGTCCAGCAGAACACAGAGGTCCCGCTAAGCTGAGGGTCTGGAAGAAATCAGGGTCCAGAGCAGCTGACGCAGCTAGAAACTGTGGGGCGAGGTACACAGAGGAGGGTGTTGTGTAAAGGAACGCAACACTCCGATTGCATGTACATTACACCTCGGTAAGGTGGATTTTAAAAACCTTTCCCTCGGGAATTCCCTGGTGGTCCAGTGGTTAGGACTGGGCACTTTCACTGCGGTGGCCCTGGGTTCAATCCCTGGATGGGGAACTAAGATCCCACAAAATAATAAGTAAATAAAAAAAATAAAAAAGCTTTTCCTGGATGCACTATGGAGAACGGATTGCAGGGAGTGGTGAGTGGATGCAGGGGTTCCAGTTTGTAGGCTGTCACCGTAATGCAGGTGAGAGACAGTGGTGGCTCCGACTACAGTCATGGAACATAAAGAGTAAAGATTCTGGAGGTACTTGGGATGTAAACTGGTGATGGAATGGATGTGGAGGGGGAGGGAGGGGCGCTCCCTGGGTATCAGGTTGACTGCTGACAGCAACCTCAGGAAAGAGAACCAGGAAGGGGGCTGGCTTTGTCTGGGGGGGATCCGGAAAGGTCGTCAGTTTCATTCGGGCTGTGCTGGGTTTGAGGTGACTGAGAACGTCAAGTCTTTATATTCAGAACGTAGTTGGAGATACGGATTTGAAAGTCTGAGCTGGAGACGTCAGTTTGTACCGACGGTAGCTGAAGTCTAAGGAAGGGGTGAACTCATCGAGGGCAGAGAGTAGGTTGGGAAGGGGAAGTGATCGTGGCTTGAGCTTCAAAGAGCTTCTCGTCTTTACCAGCTGGGGAGAAAGAGAGAAGCAAGAAGAGCAGATGGGAGAGTAGTGGCCGGGAGATGAGGGCGACTGGGAGAAAGGGGGTCCCTGGAAGGCTGTCTAGTCATTATCGAACTTCCCACTACATCATCTTGATTTAAAATTTAGAATCTTGCAATAACCCTGAGAGTTAGACAAAGTGAGTAATTTTACAGGTGAAGGAACTAGAGGCTCGGAAGGCAAATGACATCTGGAAGTGGCTAACGAACAGCTGAGCTGAGTGCAAACCCATCTTCTGACTCCTGAATCCTGGGAGTCTCTGCTTGGAAGACGATCACTGAGCGGCCCCAGGAGATGTGCCAACAAACAGGTTTATTTTTTGAAGCTGCAGTTTTATGATTTTGTACATTATGAGTTGTTGGTTTAGAAATTGGAAAATATGAGGGCTTCCCTGGTGGTGCAGTGGTTGAGAGTCCGCCTGCTGATGCAGGGGACACGGGTTCGTACCCCGGTCCGGGAAGATCCCACATGCCGTGGAGCAGCTGGACGCGTGAGCCATGGCTGCTGAGCCTGTGCATCCGGAGCCTGTGCTCCGCAATGGGAGAGGTCACAACAGTGAGAGGCCCGCGTAACGCAAAAAAGAAAAAAAAAAAAAGGAAAATATGGGAAAAAAGTAACTACCTGCGATAATTTCATGGAGCTCTTTTCCCGCTGTCTACATGTAGACGCACATACACTAAAGCTGTTCTTTTTGACATAATTAGTCTCAAAGTGTATGATCCATTTTATAACCTTTAAGAAACTTAATATATTGTGATCCTTCCTCATGCCTTTAAATAATGAGTAACCGGTTTGAATGACTTAGAGAAAAGCAAACAGAACAACTTGCCAGAAGCAAACAAGGCTTGTTGGCTGGATGACCTTCAGTCCTACCCAACTGCCTATGACCTTTTTATATACTTTCTATTGAACATTTGCATCTGCTTTTTGGAATGAGTGGTGGTGCAGGAACTAAAGCTTCCACGGCACAGACTTGTAATTTCCACTGCTCTCATGCAACCCTGGAGGGCGTGTGTTGTATGCCTCGGCCTGACCCGATGTTCCCAGGCCCGTGGGTCCACTTGGGCTTCTGCTTTATGGGGACAGAATGAACACACTCTTCCCCAGGCCCCCAAGGTGAAGCCACACCATACTTCAAAGATGAAACTTCAGAAACCCCTATGCTCAGTTGAGGGAAACAAAACCAATAGGTTCATATGGGTGTCAGGATAGGTCCCAGGCAGGATCAAGTTTCAAACCTGACACCGATCCAGAAGCCACACTGCACCAGTCCAGAGCGGGAGGGGAACACATGCTTTAAGGGTTCAGTGGAAGCACCGTGTTCGGGTTCGTGGTCGGGGCAGCAGATCTAAGGCACATGTTACTTTGATCCTGAGACCGTCACCTGCCTGCCTCAGGAAGCTTCCCTGATGCACATTTTCTTAGGATGTAGTCTGTCCAGCTTTGAGGTGCTGGGGCTGATAGGTCGTGCTGGGGCTGATAGGTCTTGCTGGGGAGAAAGCCAGGATCTGAACAGATTAGGGGTGAGTGGTCAGAAGTCAGAGCAGGTCCTCCTCTACCTCTGTCTGGATTTCTTCAGGCTGAGTTTTTCCCACCTTTGTCGTCATTCACGTTTTACATTCATCCAGGCTTTTTTTTTTTTTTTTTGCGGTACGCAGGCCTCTCACTGTTGTGACCTCTCCCGTTGCAGAGCACAGGCTCCGGACGCGCAGGCTCAGCGGCCATGGCTCACGAGCCCAGCCGCTCCGTGGGATGTGGGATCTTCCCGGACTGGGGCACGAACCTGTGTCCCCTGCATCAGCAGGCGGACTCTCAACCACTGCGCCACCAGGGAAGCCCGGGTCTCCTAATCTTGATGAGCTTCTCTGGTCCCTTGGATCTTGCCTCAGGTGTTTTTTTGACTGCTTCTCCCTTGATGAGCAACTGTTCAAAGGGAATCTGCTCTTTGGATCTCAGGGAAGGTCATGGAGGCTGGAGTCTTGCCTACAAGAAATGCAGGACAAAAGAAAAAGCCCTCCATGTCTGGGAGCCCCATGGGGCCCCGTTCTGTTTCATAACCCCCAGTACCTCAGAATGTGACTGTATTTCAAGACTGGGCTTTTTCAAGGGGTCATTAAGGTAGGATGAGGTCATGAGGTTGGGCCCTAATCCAAATCTGACTGCTGTCCTTATAAAAAGAGGAGATTAGGACACAGATGTGTACAGAGGGGAGAGCATGTAAAGATACAAGGAGAGGACGGCTGTCTACACATCAAGGAGAGAGCCCTCAAGAGAGACCAACCCTGCCGACACCTTGATCTTGGACTTCCAGGCTCCAGAACTGGGAGAAGATAAATTTCTGTTGTTTAAACCAACCAGTCTGTGGTACTTTGTTATGGCACTGGGAGCAAACCCATACACCACGTTTAGGAAAACCTTAGTAAGCAGATAAAGCACCCACCCCTCTCTAGGAGCCACTGGGCAGGTTGTGCAGCCCGGGAGGGCTGTCTGCTTAGAGCTTTATGTGGAAGGAGACACGTGCTTCCTGAGCCTCCTGATCGCCACTGAATCCCGCTCTGAGAGAAGTCCATCTCCTGGAATGTGCAAGAAGGTCATATGGAAAAGGTCAGGATCAGAGACACGGATCCTCTTCCCAGCTGTGTCATGTCCAGTTCTACGAGGTGGGATGGGATGAGGGCTGCCCTATTGCTAAAGTCCTTACATTCTGGGTCCCTTTAAAAATTGAAAACAGGGGACTTCCCTGGTGGTGCAGTGGTTAAGATTCCATGCTTCCAATGCAGGGGGTGCAGGTTGGATCCCTGGTCAGGGAACTAAGGTCCCCCATGCCACGCGGTGCAGCCAAAAAAAATAAATAGAGAAAAAGTGAAAACAAAAAATCGAACCTGTCAAGCCACGTAAAGCAACGTCGGCTTTCACTGCAGAGCTCAGGAATCTCCAGTCCTTTCCAGACCGATCCCCCAGCTTGGCTGAGATTATGGGGAGGCGAATGATTCACAGAAGAATAACAGTTTTGGGTCTGGGCTGGAGGACGGGTTGGAGCCTGTGGGGAGACAGCCTGGGCCTCCCTGAGCCTGGGGACCGGGGCTGCCTTGTGGCCACTGCAGCTGGCCGTCCTCTAAGCTGAGCAGAGTGATGACGACCGACCGAGCTTCCTCTGGGGGGAGGAAACAGTTAAAATCCTGCCGCAGCTGCAGTCAGCTGGGCGTGGTTCTTCCATCTGAGTGAGGCCGCAGGATCCTGGGCCCGGGAGCAGAGGAAGCCCAGCTCTGACGCAGAACTTCCACATGGCTGAGTTTGATCTGATGGCTCCAGGGCCGCTGCCCGGGGTCCCCTCTCACCCTCCGGCCACTCTCAGCCCAGACTCTGGGTCGGCCAGCCCAGCAGCAGAAGACGCAACCTCCCCTGGGAGCTCCCCGGGGGAGAGCCGGGGACAGAGCCATGGCTCTGCCTGGCAGGGGGGTCCTGGGGCGGAGGCAGAGGAGGAGGTCCCGTGCGACTTCTGCCTCGGGGCCAGCAGGGTGAGGGCCACGAAGTCCTGCCTGACCTGCATGGTGAACTACTGCCCGGAGCACCTGCGGCCGCACCAGGAGAACAGCAGGCTGCACGGCCACCAGCTGACAGAGCCCATGAAGGACCGGGACCTGCTCGTGTGCGCGGCCCACCACAGCCCGCTGGTTGCCTTCTGCTGCCCCGATGGGCAGTGCATCTGCCAGGAGTGCGGCCGGGCCGAGCACAGGGGCCATGCCTCTGTCTCCCTCGATGATGCCCACAGGGACAAGGAGGCAAGTGCCGGGGTCCGTGCGGAGAGGGAGGTGGGGAGGCCGTGGGCCAGGGAGAGGCCTGGCCTCTGCCTCGGCTCCTGGGGCTGCCGGCTTCACTCCTGTGCTCTTAGCTCTGGCCCCTGGCTGTGCAGCCAGCATCCCTGTCTCTTGCACTTGGCTTTGGAAACTGGAGCCGGTTACTCTGTCGCCATTCTCGGTCCTGCTGTCCCTGTACTCTCTCTGTCTGCATCTGTCGCTCCTGTGGCTAGTTTCCTGCTATTTCTCACTTAGCTTTTGGTGACTGATCTGTGGGTGGGTGTTGGGTGCAGAAGGTGTTTCCCTCTGGCTGGATCTGAGTGGCAATGAATGCAATGTAAAGCTTGGCAGAAATTCAAGAGAAAAGAGCCAAAACTTTCCCCGAAGTTCTCTTTTTCCCTTTACCCCAAACAAGAGATCAGTAGCAAAAGGGCCCCTCTGGAGATACTGGGTATGAAATCCAAGAGCTTGAATAGTGCCGAGATAACAGAGAACTGGAAACTTCCCTCCGGGTACAATGTCAAGGACTGCTTACCTTAGGGAAAATAAATCTCCTCATCAGATAGAGGTATCAGGAGAGACTGAGAAATACTGTACTCATAGCCTGTAATTTTATTCCCATCAGGTAGGGCAACCATTTCTAGAACAGCTGGCTTTTCTTTGCCCTGAGAAAGCTGAGAGCCTGGAGAAGTTCCTGGGAATGGATTCATATGCTTCGTTTCTCATAGTCGGACTTTCCATGAGCACGTTTCTTCTCAGTGGTGAAGTGCAGTTCTTTTGTCCCACATTTCTTGTGTCCAGACTCCGGGCAGCTCCCTGTCTGCACTGAGCATGGCCACCAGGCCCATGGCAGCGTCTTGGCCCCGGGGTTCCTGGGCAGCAGACAAGGAGCTTCCTGGAGGAGGACCCGCTCCTCCACACCCTCCCTTAAGTGTGGATTTTATCCAGCGTTAGTGGGAATTGTTCCAGAAAGCTCTGTATTCCAGATGCCAGTGAGTCACCGTTATCAGCTCTACAATCTACTTGCCAACAGTTCCCAGCATCTCCAGTGCCAGGAAATGTCCAGTCAGGAGAGCAGGTCACTGCCACCCACTCCCCACGTTCACAGCCATGTTCACAGAGGAGGCTCTGGGTCAGCAGACAGGTCAGAGGATAAAGCTCCATGTAATTGACTACATGGTCTTCATGGAGCCTTGCCATGTGCTATGTGCTTTCCGTGGATTTTCCCATCCGGTCCTGGAATAACTCACTGAGGTGGTGACTCTTTTCATCTTCACCAAATTTGTCCAGACTCATGCAGATGACTAAGCCATGGAGTGGGAATGGAAGCTTCTGGAAAGCCACCCCACCGGAGGAACACAGGGAAGGACCCCAAGGTCACAATATTATAACCTTACTTTATTTTTTTTTTGTACCAAAACCCTGCCACACATGTCGTAGAGAGATTAAAGCAGAATGTACTGCTTTTCCCTTGTTCAGGGTATAATATCTGAATTCTGTTTTGTTTAACTGGAAAAGTGATGCATGTCTCTGTTCAGAAACAATCTCCACCAAACACTGAGATAGATTTTCCCAGAAAAGCCCTCCCTCCCAGCCTGGATCTGCCCTTCTCCCTCCTCAGAGGCAGACACCACGATCTACTCTTTCTTCTGTTTCCTTTCGGAAATTCTGTGCCTGTAGCAGCATAGATACAATATGAATTTCAACGTAGTGTAAGCTGGTGCGTTACCGAGACATAGGGTAATTGTCATTCTGAGCAGGGAGAGTTGTGTTGCTCGTGTGTGGAACCCCAAATTCAGACATCCCAGGAGGGAGCTGTGTCAGGTAAAATACAGACAACTGGGGCAGTTCTTGGTGCTGAAAGCAGGCCGGTTACAGGTGTGATGCAGCAGCCCCGTACCCCAGATCCTTGGTGCGGGCCCAGTTCCCAGCCTCCGCTCCCCAGTGTGTCTGTCAGAGTTCCTGCCTTTCCACCCTGCATCCTTGCTTTCAACTCTGAGAGTGAGTGTGTGCTCTGTAAGCGCTTTTTGGGTGGCCCTGCCACGGCTCAGGAGCCAAAAGATTTCTTGCAAGGAGCCCAGGAGACCAGCTCCGAAGACACAGTACCTGGATGAGGCTGCAGCCACCACCAGGATTATTTTGAAAGTCTTATTAGACATAAGTAAGGCTCCAGAAGCTCCATCTTTCCTCCAGCCAGCCCAAGCCCGCTGGAGCTGCTTGCTGAAGGTCACTTTGGATCGAGTTAAGCGCTAGTCACTCAGGCATGTTGTGCAAGGGAAACCGTGAATAGCAGGGTCAGCCACAGGGACACAGAGAGGCTGGGAGCTGCATTGGGTCCACAGAGTGATTGATTTCTCAGTTCACCGACAGAGCCCCTTCTGAGGCTCCCATGGTCTCTAGCTATGCCAGTGGGCAAAAACTCTGGATTTGGGAATTCTGGGTGTTCTCTGATTATTTGTTCTGTGCCGCTGGGCTTCCAGAGGCCAGCTCTTCCCAATGGGGACTCAGCATTTCCCCTTGCCCAGGCCAGCGCCCCAAAGCCTCTTAGTTGTTTTGTTTTGTTTTTTTAAATTGAAGTGTAGTTGATTTACAATGTTGTGTTAATTTCTGCTGTACAGCAAAGTGACTCAGTTTTAAACATATATACATTCTTTTCTAAATATTCTTTTCCATTATGGCTTGCCCCAGGAGATTGGATATAGTTCCCTGTGCTCTACAGTAGGACCTTGTTGTTTATCCATTCTACATGTAATAGTTTGCATCTACCAACCCCAAATTCCCAGACCATCCCTCTCCCTTAGCTTTTTTTTTTCTTTTTGGCCGCACCCTGCAGCATGCAGAACTTCCGGGACCACTGTGCCCCCTGCAGTGGAAGTGCAGAGTCTTAACCACTGGACCACCAGGGGAGCCCTTCCCTTAGCTTTTTTTTTTTTTTTTAACATCTTTATTGGAGTATAATTGCTTTACAGTGGTGTGTTAGTTTCTGCTTTATAACAAAGTGAATCAGTTAGAGCAGCTAATCTTAACTCCACTCACCTTCTCTGAACTCAGGCTCGCTGCTGGGAAATGAAGCTGTGGCATGCGTGTGTGTGAGTTGTGAAGTTGGCACTCTTTCTGTGACTGCTCTCCTGTTTGTTCTTTTCTGTTCCTTTTCACGTTTATCGAACATTATCGAGCACTTTCTATGGGCTAAGTGTGCTACACTGTCTCAGGGAGCGTGGGCTGTAGTCAGGAAGCCAGGGCAGGTCCACGTCTCCCTGGACGCCAAAGGGCTGGGGCAGCACAGAGGCCCTGCTGCGTGTTCCAAGGAGGAAGACCCCCGGCAGTGAGGTCAGGGCAGGTATCTTGGGGGAAGGAAGGCTCGGCTGGGCCCCGTCTTAGACCTTCAAGTCCATTAGTGGCAGGTCACTGCATCCAATCTCAGCATTGGTTCCAGAAAGCTCAGGATATGGTGGGGATCTTGGACACAGTCTCCAGGTAGAGCTGGAGCCGAGTTCTGAGAGCCACAAGTGTTCCCGCTTGTTGGGGGCGCCGTTAACCAGCATTGTTCACGGCCCATCTGCTGCCAAAAGGCGGATGGTTTGAGGCTGTTCAGGAGAATTTCTTCTAGAAGTTCCGAGGAGTGCCTTGGACTCAGTATTATGCAACTTGTTTTATCCTGAACATTCCACCAGGCTGTACATCTTTCAAGAGCAGGGACAGTGTCTTATATAACTGGACTGGCATGTAGTGAGCTCTGATCAGCTGGCCAAGGAGTGAAGTCAGGGCCCAGTGGGGGCCCTAGTGTTCCCAGACACAGACTCTCCAGAGGGAAACACAAAGCAACTGGCACCATCTGGAAGTTCCTTCTCTCTTCTCCCTCCCCCTGCTGTTCCAGTTTGCATCTCTAACCTGACCCTGGTCACTGAGCTGGGTACCACCTTTGCCCTGGAGATAGAAGCAAGAACGATTTTGTTAACATATTCTTGAGGCACCAGAGGAGACGCTGAACCAACTGATGAGGGTCATAGAGCCTGAGAGAGGCAGGTCTTGTACCCCAGATATGGTGCCTGCTGAAGCGGGGAGGACTCTCTGTGCCCTTGGACATGGGGCCGTCTACTCTCATTGGCACTGCTGTCCTGCTTTTGTGTGGGGCCTGCCTGGGCCTGCGATGTGCATATGGCTCACATCTTGGGACACCCCGGAGCCAGGGTCTGAGGCACCCCGTCATTTCCTTGGAACAGGAAAAACTGGAGATGCTGGTCTCCCAAGTGGCCCCGCCTCTTGTGGTAAGCAGGAGTACCTGCTTGTGGGGTGACTCACTCAGAGGTCCCCATTAGGCACTTGGGAATCCCTTTCTCCTTTTATGGCAGTCCACAGACAGTAAGGAGAAGCCCCCTCCCTGGACACTCTGGGGGTCTCCTGTGTCCCCGGATGGTGCTGGGGCCGACTGCTTTAACACACTCTGCACTCGTTGCTACTGTGTGTTCTGTTGTGTCTCCCACCATCTTTCAACAAGCAGCTCATGTCCCCTCCCATCCTGGAGCAGGTCACTGGGTAATAAGCCTTCTAGACAGACCAAGATTCCACGTTGCCCCCAAATAGGCTGGACCCCGCATCTTCCCTGCTTCCCCCACTCCCGGGCATCAGGTCTCAGGTCTCAGGGGCGGGAGGTCACCCAGGCTCACTCGGCTCTGAGTCAGGGCCGCAGGGCCTGAGCAACTGTTCCCGGGCTTCTGCAGACGGAGGCGAGTCCCCTGCCTGCCTGGGCTGCCACTAGTGGGGCCTGGGATTCCTGCGGGCTTCAGTGGGAGGAAGGGGAGACGCATCACGGTGCCCCTGCACCCCGAGTTCTGTTAGGGTGAATGACGACACAGCTGGAGTGCAGACACACGCTGCTGTGAAAATCAGTGAAAGCTCTTCTTTCTGTTGCTGCTGTCTCGTGCCCTTGTGGACACAGAAAGTGACAGGGCCTCTGAAGTTTGCAAGGGCTCTGGTTTCATGCCTTGGCACGTTCTCGGCAGACAGTGCTTGGGGAGTTTCAGGAGGCAAGAGTGGGGCTGGGCAGGGGCGTCGACGTGGGCAAACCCGGGGTTCTCAGGCAGGCACTTGCCTCGGCGGGGAGGGTTCGCTCGGCCTGCATCCGGCAGAGAATAAGAGTCCGTGATGGAAAGCAGCCGAGGTAGTGCTGGTAACGATGATGAGGATAATGACACCACCGACACGGATGGAGCACCTGCCACGTGCCTGCTACTGTACAGAGTTCCTGATGACACGCCTCCCATCCTTGCGGGAACCCTGTGAATTGGGCACTTTAGCTGCTCCCACCTCACAGGTGAAGAAATGCAAGTGTGGAGGCATTAAGTAGATTTTCCCGAAGTCTCATCTGCTAAGTAGAAACCTAGGATGCCCACCCCCGACTTCAAGCGCCCTGTGCTCCTTGTCAGGCTGTTCTGGGGCCGGATGGGCTGGACTCAACTCCACTGACAACTGTGTGACCTTGGATAGGTGGCTCCATTTTCTCACCTGTACAATGGAGATAATGTGTTTACCTGCTATGGGCATGGTCAGGATGATAGGTGACACAGAGAAATGCTTGAAGCGATGCCCAGCACAGCGTAAGCTCTCCCTGCATTTTAGCCAGTTCACCCCAGGAAGTGCTGGCACATAGCTGACCCTCTGTGCCTCCACTGAGGGTGGGTGCTCCAGCCTGGCTTCTGAGAGCAGCGTCTGAGACAGACTCCCCTATCCATGGAAGAAGCGCAGACGGTGCCCTTGATCCTGGGGACCTTCCGAGTGCCCTGGGCTCCTTCCTCCTTGACGCTGACCTTTCCTCTTCTTAGGCTGAGCTTCGGATCACCCAGTTAGACCTGGAGCGGAAACTCAAGTTGAATGAAGATGCCATCGCCAGGCTCCAAGCCAACCATAAGTCCGTTCTGGTAAGGCTGGCTGGGGTCACCTGCTGGGCTTTGGCACACCTGGCAGCTGCTGCATGCTCAGCCAGGCCCACCCGGGGTTGTGGGATGCAGGGTGTAGGCCCGGCCCCCATGTCCACGGGCCCCGTGGGTTTTATCGTTGGGTGAGAACTGTGGGTACAGATAAGGTCAGCCACACTGCAGGGTGGCTTCAACTTGTTATGGGGATTTGCTATGAAATTAGTTCAAGATTCAGAACTGGCAAGTGATTTACTTTTTAATGTTATAGAGTAGAAGCAAGCTAGTCCTGTAATGACAGTGTCCTTATTTGTACATGTGCATATGCTTTTTTGACCGGGAGAAAAGGGTGTATGTGGGAGTCAAGGGGGGTGGTTAGCCAGAGCTCCAGAAATTATGTATAGTCTTGGATTCTTCCATCACAGGAGGGTGTTCTGCATGCAATTCTCACCAGTCCTAAATCCTGAAAGCCAGAAAAGAGAGGTGAGAGCTGCTGGACTAGTGGATGGTACTTGATAAGGCCAGTGGCGTGCCAGGCTACTTAGTTTTAGTCTCTCTGGTTTATGACCACTTTCTATAATAAACTCTAAGTAGACCCAAACAGTTCCACAAAGGTTTCTCATTAGTGGCAAGCCAATAACCTCAACTCAGAGGAGAATGCAAAACAACTACCCTATGGCAGTCAGTCAGCAGCAGCATCTTTGCATATCAAGAATGATTCTATCCATTCATCCATCCATCCACCTATGTATCCACTGTCCATCCATCCATCCATCCGTCCATCCATCCACCTACATATCCACTATCCATCCATCCATCCACCCATCCATCCATCCATCCACCCATCCATCCATCCATCCACCCACCTATCCATCCATCCACCCACCCATCCGTCCATCCATCCATCCATCACCTACCCATCCACTCACCCATCCATCCATCCATCCATCCATCCATCCATCCATCCATCCATCCATATCTAATACATGTAACCATTTCAACTTAATTTCTTCCGCCTTGGTGTTTATAACTAACTAGCTGTGGAAGAATGAATACCTATTTCTTATCCATATAATCTTATGAAAAGAAGAACAATAATTATCCCTTTAAAGTCTTGGAAACCTTCAGAGATTGTTGATTTCCATGCTCAGTGTAATCTGGAGAACTGCATGGAGCATCTTGCCTTTTCCAGCTCTTTATTTTCCAGACACTTTGATCCCTACTCAGTTCTTCTCTTAACTGCATGGTAACCAGGTGAGGTAGTTACCACAGTGACCACCATGTAGGAGGTACATGAGGACACAGAGACAACAAGAACCGTCCAGGGCCCCTAGGTTGATGGGACAGGAGAGCCTGGGAGTGTTGCTCCCTTGACCTAAGAATTACTCAGTCTGTTGAAATGGTGGTGCTTTAGTTTCTATATCTAAGAAATGGGGACTGTTGTAGTACAGTCGTCCCTTGGTGTCCTCAGGGGATTGGTTTTAGGACAGCCCCCAATCCCCTCACCACGGATACCAAAATCCGCAGATGCTCAAGTCCCTTGTATAAAATGGCCTAGTATTTGCATGTAAACCTACACACATCCTCCCGTATACTTTAAATCTTCTCTAGATTACTTGCAATACTGGACACAATGTAAATGCTATGTAAATAGTGGCCAGCTTGGCAGAGTCTAGTTTTGCTTTTTGGAACTTTCTGGAATTTTTTCCCAAATATTTTCGTTCTGTGGCTGCTTGAATTCGTGAATGTGGAATCCGCAGATATGGAGGGCCATCTGTATTTACCTTCTAGGGTTGCCATGAGAGAATATGTATACAGTGCTCAGAACAGTGCCCGGCCCATGATAAGCACTTACTAAATGTGGCCGTTATTGTATTACTATGTTATGTAATTAAAAAGTGACCAGGCAGGTGGCAGGACCCCAGGAGAACAGAAAACAGTACCTGGAGGGGCTGCTCAGAGGGCTCTCAGATGGGATGGTCATGGAGGGACAATGGGAGAGATTGAGGCAGGCAGGGCATGGGCTCCGGGCTGTGGAGTGGGGTGAAGGGAGGGTGAGCAAAGGAAAGTGTTTCCAAGAACTTTACATGAAGTTTAACCAGGTAATTTGTGTTGGGGCAACGATCTGGAGTCGGGCATTGTCAGAGGGAGCCATCAGCACCAGGACCTAAGAACTACCAAAGAGAAGTGGAAACCATTGAAAACGTGGACTGAAGTTGTAAATATGACATTGACTGAAGGCATTTGTAAAGGATGTGGAAGGATAGAATCCCACATGCACGAGTGCCATCGTGCAAATCCTTGCTATTTATCACGTGGAATTTGTTTTATATATTTTTGAACGTGACATTCCATTCTGCATAGGTAGGCTGGTCCTGCGATGCTTAGGTGCTGTGGACACCTGCACACACCCTAAACATTTTGTGCCTGGCACAGACACCATAGGGTTAGATGTGCTTTTGGCTCAGATGGACCCGGTGGGCAGTTTAACTGGACATAAATGAAATGCTAAGAAAGCAAATTCATGCTACTGATTTGTATAAAGAAGCCAAATTATTATTTTACCTCAAGAAACATGACTATCAAGTATACTGAATACGTACATTGTCCTGGTTGGAAGATGGATGTCACAAACTTGAAGAGCAGCCCGACTGTCAGAGCTGGACTCAGAAATCAAATAATTCACTCTCTCATCTGATGGATGAGAGACTAAGGGAATGATTGGCAAATAAGTACTTATACCCTGGAGAGTCCTTCTTGTTTCCGGGAACCCAGGATTCAAATGAGAATAAAGGCTTCCTTTTACAATAGGAAATTGCTCCCTGATTTTGCGGGTTTCTCGGGTTTGCATTTCTGCGTGTTGAGCTTTGAGAAGGTTGGATGCCTCACTAACAGGATCTTCACTCCCCCCCAACCCCGCCAGGTGTCGGTGTCGGAGGTAAAGGCGGTGGCCAAGGAGCAGTTTGGGGATCTCCTTGCTGCCATGAGGAAGGCCCAGGCTGACGTGATGCTTTTCTTGGAGGAGAAGGAACAAGCTGCCCTGGGCCAGGCCAATGGCATCAAGACCCACCTGGAGTACAGGAGTGCAGAGATGGAGAAGACCAGGCAGGAACTGGACAGAATCGCCGCCATCGGCAACCCCGTGCTTTTCCTGGAGGTATGGGCTGCCGTGCCGCCCATGCCAGGGAGACCTTCACTCTGCTCGGCCTGTGGCACACGGGGGAAGGGAACTGCCTGCTGATAAACGGGTGCGCAGGGAGCTGTGAGGACAGAGAGCAGCTGAGTACAGGAGTACAAGAGGGAGGGCTCTCCAGAGCGGAGAGGCTGGAACCGGGTCGTGGAAGATGCATTATGTGCCAGCAGAGGCAATGGCATGTGCAAAGGCAGAGAGGTTTGAGACAGCACAGCTGATGTGGGGAACTAAGGTGCTTTCACAAGGATGGGGTATGGGACGCTGGGCACAGAGTGATGGGAGGCGAGGCTGGCGGGGCCAGGTGGGCATCTGGTTGTAGAAGCTTGTTCTTCATCGTGCAGTCACAGCAGCCCAGGGAGGACTTCAGGTGAGGGGTGATGAGCTCAGGCCTCAGTGTGCTTTATGAACCACTCCGACAGTGGAGGGATACTTGCTGGGCCGGGGTGAGACCGGGGTCCTGCTGCCTTTCAGAGAGGGCTGCCCGTGCTGGGGTGACTGAGGACAGACAGCCCAGCAGAGAAGATGAGACCTTTCATTACAATGTGCCATTCATTGTATGTTAAGCCACCTGCCATCAGACATTCCATCTTCCTGGATCTGTCACTAGAGCGCTGTGTAGTTTTTAGCAAGTCATTTAACCTTTTTGGGTCTCAGATGCCTCATTTATAAACAAGCAGGTCGGAGGCAGTGATTTCCAAGGCTCCTTCAGTGCTAATATTCCTACATACAAATAATTCTTTTATTGCATTTTGGGAAGAGATTCCCTTCTAGTTAACGGCAAACGTAAATGTTTATTATGAAAAAAAACTTGGAAAATATGGAAAAATATAAAGGAACACGATCATCAATATTCCCATCACCCAAGGTAATCATCATTAGCCTTGTAATGAGTGAGATTGAAAGAGTAACAGACAGAGACAGACATACCAAAGAATGTCTTTCAGTTCCTTTACTTTACAATATCAAAACAAAGAAACTGGGCTTCCCTGGTGGCGCAGTAGTTGAGAGTCCGCCTGCAGATGCAGGGGACACGGGTTTGTGCCCCGGTCCGGGAGGATCCCACATGCCGCGGAGCGGCTGGGCCTGTGAGCCATGGCCGCTGAGCCTGCGTGTCCGGAGCCTGTGCTCCGCAGCGGGAGAGGCCACAACGGTGAGAGGCCCGCGTACCGCAAAAACAACAACAACAACAAAAAAACAAAGAAACTGTGAAGAAAAATTTGGCTTCCCATGTCATGAGTTTCCTAAAGAGCATATAAATAATTAAAAAAAAGAAATAAAATCTATTTTTTTCTCCTTTTGTAACTTTAACATAAAAACTTTAATATGTGTAAAATATATTTTAGAATAGGACAACTTATTTTAGTTAAACATCTTTTTCCACAAATTTTTAGCCAATCGAAATGACATGTATTGTTCCCCAGTGATTCTTTTTTTTTTAGAAATAGACCATTTTATTTTATTTTATTTTTTATTTTTTCACTGTGCCGTGTGGTATGAGGGATCTTAGTGCCCCAACCAGGGATCCAACCCTCGCCCCCTGCCTTGGAAGCACAGAGTCTTAACCACTGGACCGCCAGGGAAGTCCCCCCAGTGATCTAAAATGTTACTTTTATCATATATGGCACTAACTCTACATAAAATGCTCATTTTTCTTCCTATCTACTCTTTGGCTTGGCCTCTTTCTTCTCTTCCATTAATCTAACCATTCTGGTACAACTGTTTTCATCACTAAGTTTTCTGCTGTACCCAGTTTGTAATTCAGTGCTTCCGTTGCATTTGAATTTTGATAATGTGTTACACCTGAAAGCAACCTTTCCTGATCACTGCAGAGTTTTGAAGCATGAGAGGCTTAATGTGATTATCTATGTGAAAACACTTTTCAAACTCTAAAGCACAGAACAAGAATTAGAGAACACTGTGTATTGGATTGAACCGACTAGGAAAATGCAGCAGCAAGCATTCCCGCCTGAGGACTTGTCTGTGAATCTTCCAAATGCTACACCCGTTCCTCCATCCCTGTCATGGCTTGTGTTTAAATTAGTTAAAAAAAAAAAGCACTGATAGAATGAAGGTTGCAGGAATGTTACCGCCATCTGCGGTGTTGGTGTAACACATTTGTTCTTCGATTCCCTGTCTGGGCTATGTGTTGCATCTGCTCGTGGGTGCCTCGTATCTCTTGATTTTTAAAAGTCCACTTTCCCAGTTAAAAAACACGAATGCTTTCTACATTATCAGACGCTGAGCTGGACCCATTACACACACTTTCTTTGTGAAGTGCACGTCACCATCAGCCTATTTTACAGATGAGGAAGGTGCCGTATTGAGGAGGGCAGCCCTGTTTAAGAAGCACCGAAACCAGGACAAGTTCTGCCATGTGTCCTTTCCTGCAGGAGTACTGCAAGTTCAAGAATATGAAGGACGATGCTTTCCCCAGTGTCTACATTGGACTCAAGGACAAGCTCTCGGGCATCCACAAGGTCATCACGGACTCCACCGCACACCTGATCCAGTTGCTGCAGAACTACAAGGAGAAGCTCCAGGAGTTCTCCAAGGAAGGTGAGAAGCTGTGGCTTGTAGTGTCTCGGAGGGGCTGACGCGGGAGGTGGGAGTTGGGAGGGAGAGCAGAACCGGGGAGCTTCTCGTTTTCAGAGCCATCCTCTGGCTCACCGTGCTACTGATGGACACTTACCTTGATGACTGACACCAGAGAATGTGAGTCAGTCACATCACGCCCTTGGCCAGCATCTCCGAGACTAGCTTCTGAGGTTGCTGATGCCTGTACTTTCAAGTGAAATCCAAGTCAGGCTGGGGCCTTTCCTTGGCGTGTTTTACTTTAGTGTGGTCCATTGAGCAGGGGTCTCTGACACATGACTAGTGTCCGGGCCCTTCTTCCCCGAGGAAGCCCAGGGAAGAGGGGCTGGGGGTTCCTGCTTCTTAGGTTCTCCTGCCCACCTGGACAGGTGTGCATTCACAGTTCTCTGATTTTCTAGAGGAGTACGACATCGGAACTCAGGTGTGTGCCGTCACTGAGCACAAACACTGGACCTCAGAACCAGAGCCCAGCACCAGGCAGCACTTCCTTCAGTGTAAGTCGTGAACAGCTTCCCTTTCCCTGGGTGTGGATGTACGTGTGAGGCTTTGGAAGCAGGGATGCCATTTCTCACGTAGGTTTCAGGTTCTTGCAACATCAGGGTCTGTGCCCAAATGGTACATTTTAAAAAGTTTAATTTAAAAAAAATTTGAACTTTTCGTTTTGAAACAGTTTCAAACTTACGAAAACATTGCAAAAAGAGGACCAAGAATTCTTGTATACCTTTCATTCAGTTGTTCCAAACGTTAACACTTTACGTTACAACGGTGCACTGATCCAAACTGGAAAATGAAATTGCTGCAAGCCTATTAACTAATCTATGGAATTTATTCAGGTTTCACGAGGTATTCCTCCCAGTGTCCTTTTTCTGGCTGGAAGTCCGGTCCAAGGTCACAGATGTTTCTTTGTCTCCAGTCTGGGTCCAGTCCTTTTGTCCTTCTGTGTCCTTCATGACCTTGGCCCTTTCAAAGATCCTGGCTAGTTCCCAGATGGGTCCCTGTTAAGTCTGACTTGGCCAGAACTGCAAAACCCATCGTCCCGTCATGATGTGGGAGTGTCCTGGGCTGTCAGCATTTTTGAAAACATGTTATTTCTAATCAATACTTCCTTATGGTTAAGAAGGCAGGGAGGTTTCATCTCCCAGGAGAGGAAGGGCTGCATCTGGGTAGTCAAGGCTCACTTTTAGGACATGCATCTGCTTCATCTCTTTGCAATGTGCCGTTGAACCCTGCTTCTGCTTGCTTTCTGGGGGTGAGCGCTGGCTGACCAACTCCTGAACTCCTTTTGCTCTGGTCGTGACGTGGAGCCTCGGCTTCGATGACTGTCTCCTGTTCTTTCCACAGCTCCTTATTTTCCCCAGGACCTCTCAGTTTCCACACAGTTTCCTTGATTTATTCTTTCCTGCTTCCTGACACCAGCACATCTATGTTTTTTTTAAAAAATAAATTTATTTATTTATTAATTATCTATTTTTGGCTGCGTCGGGTCTTAGTTGCTGCATGCGGGCTTTCTCTAGTTGCGGCGATCAGGGGCTACTCTTTGTTGTGCACAGGCTTCTCATTGCGGTGGCTTCTCTTGTTGCAGAGCACGGGCTCTAGGTGCGTGGCTTCAGTAGTTGTGGTGCGTGGGCTCAGTAGTTGTGGCACATGGGCTTCAGTAGTTGTGGCTCACGGGCTCTAGAGCTCAGGCTCAGTAGTTGTGGTGCACGGGCTTAGTTGCTCCGCAGCATGTGGGATCTTCCTGGACCAGGGCTCGAACCCATGTCCCCTTCATTGGCAGGCGGATTCTTAACCACTGTGCCACCAGGGAAGCCCCACATGTATGTTTTACTAACAGGTATAGTTAATACAAGAAGCCAAACACCTTTTGTGCTTAACATTAAAATAAAAATGAACCACATCCTATTACAATCTGTTTTCTGTTGCATGACAGTCATCTTTTTTCATGCATGACATTAACTTTTGCTCCTAGAGCATTGCTGTGAACTTTTAGCTTTTTATGGACTCAGATCATTTCACCTGTCCAAGTTCTGTCAAACTGCCAGCTTGACTGACCAGTGGGAGCCACTTGTAAGCTGGCCCCTTTGTCCTTTAAGCATTGACCTTCTGCCCTTGACATTCTGAAAAGTATTGCTGCTTTCTGGCACTAACAGAATGTTCCAGACCCATTCTGGTTTTCTTGTCCCAAGGCATAGAATCACCTACCCTGTAAGGAGCCCCGGGTCCCCCTAGATGAGAGGAATACTAACGCACTCATTCATTTGACACGTGTATACCGAGCATCTTCTCAGAGCTAGACCCCCAGGATAGAGTCCCACATAAAATATGGAGCTGATAGAATAAAAGGAGAACATTCATGAAACAAACACACTGATAAATAATTACACATTGTGATGAGTACCAGGAAGTTATAAAGCCAGGGTGCTCCGAGAGACATTGACAGGCAGGCATGGAGACCTCTTTGAGGACAGACTCACAACCACAATCCGAACGGATCAGTCGGGACCTCCCTGACTCAGGTCAGGGCGAGGACCCCACCGCAGAGGGAACGGTCTGTGCCAAAGCTGCCCGAGTGGGTTCAGCATTGGGTGGGTCTGAGGTCAAGGTGCTGGAGTGTGGAGGTCAAGGGGTAGAGGGCAGGAGATGAGGTTGCTGACGCAGGCAAGCGCCAGTCACGCAGGGCCGGGAGGCCAGGGAGGCAGGTCACTGCTTTTTCCTAAGGGCAGGGGCACCATCAGAAGCTATAAGCTGGGGTGATGTGATTCACCTTAGCTGGCTCCCTGAAGCAAGCTCCTGTCGGGGAGAAGGTCTGGGCGGGGGAGGCGGGAGAGAGCACCACGACCAGCGTGGGGCTACTGCACGCTCTGGGGGAGATTTGGGGGTGGCTTAGATGGGGGTGAGGTAGGGCACTGAGAGGATGGGACCCACAGGACTCAGGGCTGCCTGCGTGTGTGGTGGGACAAGACGTGGGAGGATGAGGGAAAAGAAATGGAGTGTGACTTGGGCACCTGGGTGCGTGGAGGTGTTGTTCTCTGGGACCAGGAAGAGAATGTGTGGGGCGGGGGACTGCTTGAGAGTTCCCCTGCTGAATATTGGCCAGATATTTTAACAAATGAGTGAATCAAATGTGGGTGTATGAGTGCCTGTCTGCCCCAAACCCTTGCCGACGCTGGGTAGAAAAGTGCCTGGATTTCAGGACGTATTTGTCGAATGAATGAAAGCATGAGCCCATCCGCAGGTTTTACTTCTTGATTCAGTTCAGCAAATAATACAGTAAATTCCAAGCAATTTGAGCTTCAGGAAGCAAAGACATGGGTTGGCTTGTCAAAAGGGGTCTGGGACCACTTAAGACCTGCATGGGCGAGGTGCCCCCTGCAAGCAGTTCTCTGTGACACTGGCCTGGTGTCCCACAGTTTAACTCAGTTCTGGCACTGCCTGGAGATGGCGTCAGATCCCACAGGATGGCTCCCACTTCAGATGCCAGTTGCCAGGTGTTGGGTCCCCAGGTGACGGACAACTTCTGTCCGACTTGGCTACAAATCAGAGGTTCCCAGGACCGCACCCCCCCATCTTGGACTCGAGCATTTACTAGAACAGCTCACAGAAGTCAGGCAGACACTTAGGTTCACCAGTTTATTAAAAGATGTGGTAAAGGACACAGATGAGCAGCCAGATGGAGAGAGAGATGCACGGGGCAAGGCCGGGGAGAGTCCCGATCGCAGGAGCTTCTGTCCTCCTGGAGATGGGGTGCATCGCCTTCTGGTGTGGATGTTTGCCAGCCTGGAAGTGCTCAGAACCCTGCACTATTGAGATTTTATGGAGGCTTCATCTCATAGGCATGATGGCCCACTAACTCCATTTCCAGCCCCTCTCACTTGTCCTGAGATTAGGAGTTAGGGCTGCAAGTTCCAAGCTTCTAGTCATGACATGGTCTTTCTGGTGACCAGCCAGCCCCCTCCAGGAGCCCACCCAGAGTTGCCTCGTCAGAACAAAAGATACATGTGTAACCTGGGAAATTACAAGGGTTTCAGGAGCTCTGTGTCAGGAACAGGGGCCAAAGACCAAATATTAGAACAACAGATGGTCCTAGTGCTCTTATCTCAGGAGATTACAGGGAGCTTTGTGCCGGCAACCGGGAACCAGAGACCAAATATATATTTATTATAAATCACAGTATCACACTTGCGTTCTGTTTTCTGGTTTTCCCCCACCTCTTTTCTGGGAAGGAACAGGGGTCTGGGAGACAGATGTCTTTTCGTCCCTTGGAGGCTCGCTAGGTTTGAAGGGTTGGGTCTGAATCACCTGTCGGTCCCTGACTTTCTGTGTCCCCTCAGATGCCTGTGACATTGCCTTCGACCCCGACACGGCACACAGGTACCTCCGGCTGCAGGAGGACAACCGCAAGGTCACCAACACCACGCCCTGGGCGCACCCGTACCCGGGCCTCCCCAGCAGGTTCACACACTGGCGGCAGGTGCTGGCCCAGCAGAGCCTCTACCTGCACAGGTACTACTTCGAGGTGGAGCTCTCCGGGGCGGGCATCTATGTGGGCCTGACATGCCAGGGCATCGACCGCAAGGGCGAGGAACGCAATGGTTGCATTTCCGGAAACAACTTCTCCTGGAGCCTCCAGTGGGATGGCAAGGGGTTCAGGGCCTGGCACAGTGACACGGAGACCCCACTCGAGGCCCGCCCTTGTCAGAGGCTGGGGGTCTACGTGGACTTCCCCGGAGGCGTCCTCTCCTTCTACGGCATTGAGCCGGAGGCCATGACGCTGGTGCACCGGTTCGACTGTAAGTTTTTGGAGCCTGTCTACCCAGCCTTCTGGCTTTCCAAGAAGGACAACGCCATCCGGATTGCGGATCTGGGAGAGGAACCCGAGAAGCCGGCACCGACCCCGGTGGAGCCTGCTCCCTAGATGCCGGGGTCCAGAGCCCAGACCTGTGCTAACACACAGACGGGGCGGCAGCTTGAGTTTTAAGGCTGACTGGGGGGCACAATCCCTGCCAGCGGTTGCTGGCTTTAGAAATCACGTGGGTCACAGGATGAGGGGAAGGCTCTCTGGCCGCCGCCTTGGGCTCCATGCAGCGCTGTTCCCCACGTTTGCAATAATCCTCAGGCCCTAAGTCCCCCTTGCCATCTTCTCGTGATGTCCTGTCTGCTTGGGTGAACAAGCGCACTGTGCCCAGAGGTGGTCACCAGGAATCCTCAGAACCATCAGAAAGACTGCAGAGGAATCAGAATAAATCACTAACTTTATCTCGCTTCCCCCGCGTCCCCGGCACTGTCCCGAGCTCCTCCCGTGCGTCAGCCCTCGTGGCTCTCATGGCAGCCCCGTGGGGTAGCTGCTCACACCGTCCCCATTTTGCAGGTGGGGAAGCTGTGGTCCGGTGGGGGTCAGTGAACTTGCTCGGGGTCATCGTGGTCACGTGGTGAGTGAGTGGCCCCTAGGAGGGCTGATGTTGAACTTCTAACCACGACCCCACGCTGCCTTCCTCCTTAGACGGTGGGTGTTGTGTGCACGGGAATAAACCACATCATGAACTGCGTTCGTAGGAGTAGAGTGTCTTACAGCCTCCGTCGCTTTGCACCTGCATGTCTGACTGGGCCTTGCAGCTGTGCTGTGATGGAGAGCTCACTACCTCACCTGGAAGCTCACCTGGTTTGGGGACAGTGAGGATTGCAGGAATGTCTTAGTGGGGTCCGAGTCCTAGTCCCTGTAACCTCAGGCGACAGGGCTCCTTCCTCTCTTCTGGAGCCACCCGGACGATGTGGATGCGTCTGATTCCTCATTCAAGGGCAGTTCTCCATGTGTTTGGGGGCAGCTCTCACACCGTCCCCCCCCGGGAATTATTCTTGGTTTCTCACTCTATCCTTGGCTTCTCACTCTACCTCCCACTTTCCTTTGTGGTTTCCGGACCTTCTACTCCTCTGATCACATCCCCCTCCTTTCTACAGATGCGCTCCCTAACATTCATGATACACATTCATCAAACCCTTAGGCAAATGACAAATTGTATTCAAATGGGTTTCTAAGGACATAACCTGAGGCCCCTTTCGGGATTCCCTGGAAATACAACTTCTGGGTCTTTTCCGTGACCTGTGTCAAGTCAAGTCCCTTCCTCTTTGGCCAGTCTGACGGTCCTGTGTCGAGAGTACTTTACTTGAGCGTCACTCGACTCGTTTCCAGAGACCCTGCCCTACATTTGAATTCTAGGATTTATATAGTATAGGATTTGAATTTTTTAATTGAATTTAAAAGCTTTGAATTTTATTGACCTTTAAAATATTAAAAAAAATTTTTATTGGAGTATAGTTGATTTACAATGTTGTATTAGTTTCCGCTGTACGGCAAAGTGAATCAGTTATACAAACAAATATATCCACTCTTTTTTAGATTCTTTTCCCATATAGGCCATTACAGAGTATTGAGTAGAGTTCCCTGGGCTATACTGTGCATCCTTAGAAATTTGTAAGTTTGAATTTTAAATTTCATCACATCATTGCTGCTTGCGGAGATAGTTTTATTCATGACTCTATGCCCAGTGTAATAGCTCTCCTTCCTAGCCTGGTGTCACCTACAGAATTGGTAACCCTTTCTTCTTAAATCTTACTCTTGTTGATATACATATTGATTAGGTTGATACCTATATTGATTAGAATCTTGCAGTCCTCAGCCAATATCTTTTGGGTTTAGTTATTCAATAAGTTATGCATCAGTAGAATTGTTTGCTAATGTAGCCCACCTTATGCCCCTTTATCCACTGCACACCATGAAGGACTTTTCAGCGGCAGAGATCAGGATATACTATGTCAGCCTTTCCTCTCTAATGATGCTCTCTAGGGGGAAAGTGAGATCAGCTTGGCTGGGTTGTTGATGCTTCTTTCTTCCCCAAATGCTCACATAATATTTGACAAACCATTTTAGAATTCTGGTGTAAGTTCACACCTCATCTGCTGTTTCCAGAATCTACCATTTTTTTCTTTTAAAAAATCAAGACAATGTTGCCTGTCTTCATCCTCCACCATTCTCCCCAATTTCTCAAAATTTACTGCCTGGATTTCAGTCACGTTGGTAAATTGTGTCAGTGTCGTGAGATGTAATTTGTTTAGGCCACACTCATATTCATAAAAGGAACCCTTTGGGTGTCTCCTTACCTGTTTTGAACTTCAGTTCCTCTTTTTGTCCACTCATTTTTGGTTTTAAGACCTTTCTTCTCGATATAGAAGATCCAAGCAAAATTGAGCATTAGCATTGCCTTAAGCATTGGGCATATCTTTTTTCTTCCCCTGGGTCCAAAAACTGAAAATCGCCTAAAACAAACAAAATTAAAAATCAAAAAAGATAACAAAGGCCAATTTTACGCCCTCTGTCATTGTCCCCAAGCTGTGTCAGTGTATGCCACTCTTCTGTATGTCCCACAGAAGCCTCCACTGTCTTTGGCAACTCCCTAAGCATAGACAGGAACATATAATAGCAGATGCAGCTGATCCGACATTCCAGAGGTTCTGGATCCTCTTTCCTCTTCACACCCACCGCTGGCTACCGTGTTCCTTCACTGAAGTTTTGCTGAGGCCCTCGGGTTTCCTCTAAAAAGCTTAGGTTTGGGGACTTCCCTGGCGGTCCAGTGATTCAGACTCCACACTTCCACTGTGGGGTCTGGGGGCTCTGGTTTGCTCCCTGGTCAGGGAGCTAGGATCTCGCCTGCCTTGCGACGCCGGCAAAAAATAAAAATTAAGGGCTTCCCTGGTGGCGCAGTGGTTGAGAGTCCGCCTGCCGATGCAGGGGACACGGGTTCGTGCCCTGGTCCGGGAGGATCCCACATGCCGCGGAGTGGCTGGGCCCGTGAGCCATGGCCGCTGAGCCTGCGCGTCCGGAGCCTGTGTTCCGCAATGGGAGAGACCACAACAGTGAGAGGCCCGCGTACTGGGGGGAAAAAAAATTAAAAAAAAATAAAAAGCTTAGGTTTTTAAAGTTAATGATGAGTAAGGAGGGCTTTGGCATTTTGAGGGCGTTCCCCATTTCTTACTTCATTTAATCTTTGCAGTCCTGTGAGATAGGTAATATTTTCCCTGTTTTATGGAATTAAAATGAAAAGGTTGGCAGCTCAGAGAGTCAAAACTTGGTCAAGGATGCTCAGTAGGACATTTTGAAAAAAGCGTTTGTGTTTATTTCTAAAACGAGGTTACGTTCACAGGTTCTGAGACATGAACATCAGTGGCTCTCAGAGTGTGGCTTCCTGACCAGCAGCATCGGCACCACCTAGGAACTTACTAGAAAAGCAAATTCTCGGGCGTCAGCCAGACCCGCTGAATCAGAAGCTCTGGGGCAGTGTTTTAACAAGGCCTCTGGGGATTCTGATGCAGGCTTGGGTTTGAGAGCCTCTGTCTGCCCCATCTACTCACTTGAATCTGTTCCCCCCTTCATACCAATAGCAAGTGCCCGCGAGTTCCCGAACAAGCAGGAAGTCACCCGATCTCCTTGAGGACCCGGCCATGTCAGCTGGGTCAAACTTTTCTGTGCTCTCGTGTTTCTCCCCTTCCCGGAGAGGGAGACATTTCTAGCCAATGCCCTCGTTCCCCACCTGCTTCTCTTTAAACCAAAGGGCAAATGGCAACTGGAAACTCCACGATTTCTCAGGAACGAAGACTTGTCTCAGTTAACTTTGCCAACAAGTGTGACACCACCTGATGGGCAGGCAGTGGCTCAAACACGATGGTTTTCCCACCTTTCCTCTTGAGAACGATCCTAGTACAGCTTTTCCCATGTGATCAAGTGCCTTTGCAAACACATCACCCGCCTGTGAGCGAGGTGGACTCATGATCTCCACCTACAGAGGCGGGCAGCTGAGGGCGGCAAGTGAGTCGCGGGGTGGAGGTATGTTTGCTGCTCCATAGCCGAGACCCTCCTGCTCTGCAGCCTGAGCCCTTCCCTGATTTCCCGCCATCTGACCCAGGTCAGATGCTGGGTGGGAACCAGCAGAACCTCAGGTGCACGTCGTTGGGCAGGACAGCGGAGCCGATGGGGGTACAGCAGCCATGCCTTCTGGGGCTCGCTACACCATGCAGGGGGCGGGTAAAGGAGGTGAAGATTTGGGGTGGTATAGGCTTTAATCAGAATCATGAACAAAACAATGCAAAGGTCAGAAGGAAGCTCGGGGATTGCATGGAGGCTGCAGGCTGCTTGTAGCCTGGATATCTGAGAAATCTCCAGATGTACGTCTCAGCCCCAAAGATTTCCTCTGAGAAGTGTTTTCCCCTCCTGGGTCTTACTCCACCGAGACCTGTTTGCCCGCCTACCTCTTTGGGTACCACCGGCGCCACTTCCCCACCATTGGCTAACCCATCAGGCCGTTGCATTCCGCCATCCGCCAAGGTCACATTCTAAACTCTAACACCCGATCTCACATGGCTCCAGTTGCCCTCCTGAGCTGTCTGACATTCTGTGTGTGCACGTGTGTGCGTGCTCACACCTGTGTGTGGGATGCGGCGGCAGCAGAAGTAACCACCAGGCTTAGTTACACTAACGAATGTAAGCCTCACCCTACGACACCCTGCAGGGCACTGGTGATCACACATCCTCTACAGAGGAGGAGAGATGGGGTCCCAGAGGGGCCGAGGGGCTTGCCCAAGGCCACAGCCCTAGTAAGAAAGCAGCAGGATTCCAGCCAATCTCTGACTCCAAGGCTGAGTTGGATTGTAAAACTGCTCCCTTGAAGTATGTCAGCTTCACAGATTAAAATCCTAATTTATTTGGACCTTTAGGAACAAGCTATTGTATTTTCAGCTTGTAACATTTCTGGGGGTAATGTGCCCCCTTATGTACTCAGGTGCTTTGGGCCTCCCTCCTCTGTCTGGCCTTCCTGATGGGTGAGATGCTATTCCACTCTGGCCTTTTCTCCAGGCATCTGTCAGACAGAGGAGCTTGAGCTGTTAGCACTGATCTCCTTCCCGGCCTGGTTCCTGTCCCCATCCCAACTCTTTACAAGACCTTCACGGCCAAACAACCCAGCGATGACTTACGCTGCCTTTCTCTATCGGTGCCCGGTCACCAGATGTGGGCGCTAGACGTGCTCACGGTATTGCCAACCTTTTGGTTTAATCCGGGGTAGTAATAACAACACCAAGAGCAGAGGCAACTGGCTTCACACATTTGATCTGATACTAGAAGGTAGCGTAATTTTCATCACCTGCCTTCATCTCCTCCTTCCTCATCATCAGTAAGATGGAGAAACTGAGGCTCAGAGAAGCCAGGCTGGGAGCTCATGATCATCCAGCTCCTTGGTACCAGAATCAGTGTGTGAACCTGGTCCCACCTGAAGTAGAGTTGTCTCAGTGTGTCCTCAAAACTTTTCTGGGTTGTCCTACGTTTGCAAGGCCATTTTGGCTGCGGTGGTGAGCTGAGGGGCTATGGTTAGGTAGTAGTCTATTACAGTCATTTTTCCTAATTTAGCAGTATAGCTTTATGAGTTATTTTGAAAAATTTCAAACCTGTGAAAAGCTGAAAGAATAGAATGATGAACACTCATATGCTCTTCACCCACATTCACTGATTATGAGCAGTTTGTTGCATTTGGGCTGTCTTTCTCTCTGTGTATACACATACACACATTGAATATGTGTGTAATGTGTGTGTGTGTGTGCATATTTTTCTCAGACCTTTTGAAAATTATTTGTAGACACTTCATTCTGAGTATGTCAGCATTTAGGAGTGATTTTCAAGCTGTTTTCTGTGGACTGGGTTCTCTGGAGCTGCTGCTAATTTAAATTGTGTGGAGTCTGAAGCTGGTGTAAGACAATGTCTGTCATCTTTGGCCTTAGGTGTCAAGGTTTTGTCTTCAGAATAGCCCCCTTGCTCTCAACAACTGCGCTGCTAACAAGTCAACTTTTGAACTTATAAATTTGTACTAATAGACTATCAGTGTGTCTATGTTGCATGTTGCGTTTTTACAGAAGATATAATTTGCAAACAGGCTTTTGTTACTAAAAAGTTTTGGCAATCTCAGTGAGCCCCTGGTCTCCTTCTGGGTCATCACTGACCATCTTTTGGGGGCCCCGAGGGCCGTGTGTGCTCACATGTTTGGCTGTAATGGCCCAAGGCACCACTTCTGAGTGGATCACAAGCCAGTGCTAAATGGTAATGATCTCATGAAACAGGTAAGTCATTGTCATGTCATTTTTTTTTTAAAAGCTCCACACATACTGTTTCTTCCCATGTATCACAATGTCTGTACATATGCATGTATAAACATCATAGTGGACATTGATTATCTGGTTGCCCAGAATAATGATCCCAATGACCATAATACTGATGACAATAGGACGGTAGTTAGCATTTATTGAGGGCTGAATATGCACCAGGCAGTCTTCTAAGTGCTTTGCATATAATACCCCATTTCATCCTCACACTGCCTCTGAAGTAGGAACTACTGTTGTTTCCATTTTACAGGTGAGGAGACTGAAACATAAAGGGTTAAGTAATGTGCCCGTGTTCACAGAGCTAGTGAGCAGCTGGGCTGGGGTCCAAACCCAGGAGTCTGACCCCAGACCCCACACTCTGCTCAGCTGTGCTTCCTCCCGATACCTGGGTTGGTGTGTGATTGAGGCTGCAAGTCCCCAAATATATTCTCAGGCCCACAGACACTTTTTTTCCACTAGGGAGTTTTCCCTGCAGAGGTTTCTGGTTAACCTTCTGAAGCAGTTAAGTAACAAATATATATTAAACATTTGTGTTTTCACTTTGATGATGAGTTAAGAAGATGACTGTAAACATATTCAAGATCAGTCTAACCAAACAGCCATACACAGACGTTTCCATCTGATTTCATATTCACAAATATTTAAAAGTCACTCACGAACAGCAACAAAGGAAGCTCAACACCAGGCTCCACAATATTTTTTTCCCCCTTTGAAAGGGGTCCGTACATTATTTAAATTTGACTACCTCTCTTCCTGTTGTTCTAGAAACGACATGACCAGCTCTTTCAGAATATACAGCAACTGCCTCCCCCTGAGCAGCGCCAGGCTTAGGAGATTTACGGTAAAGGCATGTTTCCTAGGAGGTCAGTATGGAAACCCAGAGTCAACGGCAGTTTCTGGGGAGAGCAGCTTTCTGCCCACTGCAGCAGTTTCCTTTTTCTTTGGGAGATGTTCACATTTGAAAAGGCTCCATTGGGATACTTATCAGCCTCTCCTGTTCCTCTGGGGTTTGGTGCAGTTGACAACCGGCAAGGGTAAAATGAGCTGGTCATCTCGGGACCATGGAAAACATGGAATCGAGGCTCAATAATGCCCCTTATTTTCGATGTGAGAAGGGGAACAATTCTGTCCCCATGTGCCAGAAGTGTGAGACGTGTGTCCTGGCCTGGAAGATCTTCTCCACCAAAGAGTGGTTCCAAAGGGTGAGCAAGATGTCCCAGAGGAGGTTTCTGGTCAGCATCCTGCAGCAGCTGGATAGTTTGTATTTGTTACACTATTTTCAAAATATCCTTCAGACCACGCAGGGGAAGGATTTTATCTACCACAGGTCCCGGGTCAACCTCAGCAAGGAGGAGAAAATCGTCAAGTCCTCCTTGAACCGAATGCTGGACAAGACGGTAGAACAGAAGATGAGGGAGATTTTGTACTGGTTTGGGAACAGCAGCTACCGGACGAAGACGAATTACACACTCTTGCTGCTGCAGATGTGCGACCCCGAGTTACTTCTCACTGCTGTTGATGTTATCAGAGTCCTGTTTCTGAGAGGGCGGAACGATGCCTCAGGTGAGCGAGGCCACAGGTAGAGACCTAAGGGTCCCCAGAGACCAGGAGGCCAGACTTCAGGAGCCCGTCAAGGAGTGGGAGGTATGGACAAGCTTAGGTAGATGGGGATCTTCCAGATTGCAGAACAGAGCGCTTTGTCCTGACACCCGATCCTGTTGACCAAAGGAGAAGCTGCTGAATGTGACTTCCTTCTAGAAAATTATAAAAGGACAAATGCAGAAGGAACTTTCAACTGTCAGGCGTTTCAAAGGGATTTCTGCATCCCTTAGGCCCAGAAGTGGCTGGTCTGCGCCTCTGCTACTTAATGCTGGGGCGGTTCCTGCTTTAGCGGGTTAGGGATTGAAGCGGGTTTGAGAAGGAGGTAAGGGGGGTGCTACTGAGTTGTGTTGCCCTTCAGTTTGCACTGCACGGAAACTAGGCCAAGAGGCCAAAACCTAGGGCTTTCCTTCATTCATCCCACTGTATCCCTTGCTTGCACATAAAATCCAACCTCGACTTGGAGTTTATCCAAGGCTGGAGGTAGTGGAAGGGCCAAATAAGGCTGGGGTAGGCGTTCTCAATCGTTGCTTGTATCAGAATCACTGGGAGGGCTTATTAAAACCCAGGTGGCCGGGGTCCTCCCCGGAAGGTCCTGACCCAGCAGGTGTGATGTGGGCCACGAGTCTGTATTTCTAACAAGTTCCCAGCAGATGCTGATGCTGGTCTGGTGACCTCACATTGAGAGCTGGTGGTCTAGGGTGTCGGTGACTAGGTCTTGGAAATGTTTGGCCAGCTGGACTGGGGCAGCAAAAGCAACCAGAAAGGAGGCAAGGGACTGGGGGTTGCAGGGGGTCCAGTACGAGAAGCAGAGGATTAGCAGACTGGGACAAGGCTGGGAGAGGGCGTCAGATGGAGGGGTTCAGAGGTTGAGCTCTTGAGGGCAGGGAATTCCTGTTGTCCACGAGACCTGGTTTGTGGTCCTGTTGGCGGACTCATAGAATCCCAGGAAAGTTTAAAGCTACGTGGCCTTGGGGGCAGTTAGATCCCGTTATATGCCCTTGATTTTTTTGGTGTGTCCAGGAAGTAAAAGAATAGTCATCTGGAATGAAGAAGTGGTGGAGAAAATCAGAGAATCCCATAAGTTAGATTAGAGATTGATCAGTCCAGCTCCTTCATTGTATAGGTAAGGAAGTCGAAGTTCAGGGAATCTCAGTGATTCGGCCGTGGTCACCCAGTCGGGGGGTTGAAAACCAGGCCCCCCGTCCTGATCATCTCCCGTGGGCAATGCTGGCCCCTGGACAGGGGTGGCAGGTCTCGAGTAGCCTCATCTGTACACACAGGTCCTCACCCACCGCAGGAATCAGCTCCTTGTATTAAAAGTTGTGTAAGTCCAGTTACAGGTTGTGGCAACCTTCCCCTTTTCCTAGGGGAGCTTCTCTCTTAAAAATTAAATTTTCTAGGACTTCCCTGGTCATCCAGTGGTTAAGACTCTGTGCTTCTACTGCAGGGGGCATTGGTTCGATCCCTGCTGGGGGAAGTTCTGCATGCTGCGTGGTGCGGCCAAAAAGAAAGAAAAAAAATTGAATTTTCTAATTTGACTCAAGGGCATTTATTCATATCATTGAAGAACATGACGCAAAAGCTTCAGAAAAGCAGTCCCTCTTCCAGCTCCTCGCTCTCTCTCTTCCTCTTTCCCTCCCTCTCTCCCTCTCATTTTCTCTCTGTCCTCGTGTATATAGAGCTCTGATGAAGTTTGCAGTGCAGGTGGGCTGGCAAAGGCTAACAGAGGCTTTCTGTGATTTTTACGTAGAAACTCAGAGGTCCCAAATAAAAACAGACATAACTGGCCTGGTCCGTTTTGTGTTGATTAAAAAGAAGCCAGTAGGAATAAAACCATTTCTCTCTACCACTTGCTCTCCACACACCTGCCTAAAGAGCCGCTCATCTTGGCCTTTTGTTTTTCAGGGAACGACCCAGACTCCAAGGATTTGTTTTTCGTCCCTGAGAAAGCCCACACGGCCCCGTGCGAGACCTCACAAGTCTGCTGGGCAGCCAGACCCGGGCACACATCCTTCCCGTTGTCCAAAACTACAGGAGAAGCAAGCTTGCATGAAAATGTGTGGTGGGGAGCAGCCACTACTGGTAAGTCCGCTGGTAGGAAGAAAGCCGATGGGGAGGGAGTCCCGTGGAGATGGAGGGGCTGGTAGGGCGGCCGTATCTAGGGAGGACAGAGTTGGGCAACTAACATTCACTTGTCACCTACAAAGTGGATTGGGCTCTGTGAAATTTATTCCCTCATTTAATCCCACATCTGGTAAGGGGAGAAACAAGGATTAAAATCAGTCAGTGTGGGACTTCCCTGGCAGTCCAGTGGTTAAGACTCTGTGCTTCCCCTGCAGGGGGTGCGGGTTCGATCCCTGGTTGGGGAGCTAAGATCCCACATAATGTGGGGCGTGGCCAAAAGATAAAATAAAATCAGTCGATGTGACTTAAGTCCCCTTCTGCCCCAGGCCGGAATCTCTCAGTCTAGCCCCTGACCTCTGGTGTGTGGGGATATGGGGAGGGGCACCTCCAGAATCCAACCCACCAGGAGCTATTTTTTCAGCATTGGATTCAGTCTTGAGGTGGAAACAAAAGCAGTGGGGAATTGGGCCCTGACCTTAAGGCTGTCCTCACTTGGTTTTTGAAGCAAGACATATACACGGAATAATTACGGGAAACACAAAACATAGATTCAGAAACGCTTTTTATACAGAAATTTTCAAGTTTCAAAAGTAGGTAGAATAGTGTAATCATTACCCACATAACCATCATCCAGCCTCAATAATTATCACCATTTTACCAATCTTATTTCCTCCATCCCCCTCTTTTGAAATTGAGACTTTTTCTTGTTGGGCTCATTTAGAGGAAACTCCAGACACCATGCCATTTCACCAGCAGGGCAGTTTTGATGCCACAGACATCAACTTGAGCTGGGAACGTTGAAAACTGCTTGTGCGTTTGGTTGGGGAAGCTCTATTTTCATTTTGGCAGAAGAAATGACCAAACCCTGGTGGCCTCAGGGTAGACCCTGATGAGCTTTGTTTTGGGGGACAGCTTTTGGCAAGGACTTGCTCTCGGCCCGGAGTCACCCCAAAGACGCCCCAACCGTGCCCCCTTCTCTGGCTTTCCTCTAGAAGGACAGTGGAAGAGTTCACTCCAATATACTTCCGAGATGAATAGGCTGTCTTCTGAAAAAGCAAGCGTGTCCAAAGCAGGCTCGGCCCCCGCTGCCGATGTGCTGGTGGATCTGGAGGCCGTCAGAGAGCTGTCTTCTGGGGTCAGCAGATACCGCGACTTCATCCGTCACCTGCCGGTCCATCTCTCCAAGTATATCCTCAGTACGCGGGGTCTGTTGGGGGATTTATCAAGACCCCCCCCTCCCTGCCTGCCACCATTGCAGCGCACTTGGGAGGTCCCCAGGTCCACCTCTTGTTTTCCAGGTATGCTGGATAAGAACAGCCTGAAGAGGTGTGTGTTCGTGAGCCAGCACTGGGCAGTGCTGGTGCAGCAGGTCAAGACCGACCTGTCCATGCACGCTTTCATCCAGCACCAGATCACCTTACTGCAGGTACTTTCTTTGGGAGGGGACAGCTGTAGACCAGCCTCATGTCTGCACCAGCCTTTATGTCTGCAGTAGACCCTGAGCTGGCCTCCTGCTGCTTCCTCAACTGCCTTTTTGTCCGGACTCCCGATATCCCCATTTACTCTCCCCTTGTTGGTGCATCTAGCAGGGATGACACGTATAGAAACCTCTTGGGAAGACAGAGGCAGAGCCTTTCCAGAGCCTCACAGAGCAGGGAACTTTCCCCAGAGAGCCATATTGCAGCTTGTGCAATATAAGAAAGCTTCATGTACACAGATGTTTACAGAGCCACAAAGTATTTTTTTAGATTAAAATGCAGTTTTCCCTGGATAGTAACCACCTCTGGCATTTATACTTCTGTTTCTTGCCAGAAGCCTGACCCTAAATCATGGGTTCCTGGTAGCTTGGATTTTTCCCAGCAGAGGGAGAGGAGGCCTTCAGCCAGGGGACATGCTGGAATCTGGGAACCGCCCACCATCCTCACTGGTCCCTCTCCGGATGTTTGGTGGGCGTTACTCTCCTTCAGCCAGTCTACACGCACCACTGGCCTAGCTGGCCAGGCCCAGGCCTTCCTTGCACAGAACTTACCCATCTTTCAGATCTTGCCAAGCACTGGTTTTTCCCTTCCTCTTGGAGTGCAAGAAGTAAGAGTAGCCATTTTCGGTTATTTTCCCCCAGGGGTCCTACACCAGGGGAATAGACCCTAATTACGCCAACAAGATTACTGTCCCGGTTCCTAAGATGGCAGATGACGGGAAGCACCTATGTGTGAAAAATCAGAAATGGAAACTGAGAACGAAGGTGGGTTCTGATGGCACTTGGGCCAAGCGACTGTGGGCGTCCTTTCCAACTGGCCATTGAAGGCCGAAGTCCAGACTCGGCCCTCACATATGGATGTCGGATATGGGAGGATGTAGGATAGAGCATATGGATGTCGGATATGGGAGATGTAGGACAGAGCATATGGATAGGGTATGGGAGGCAACATTCCCTAAGGGAGACCACAGTTGGGTGCTGTGTGTCCTTAAGCGAGTGACTTTCTCTCCTTAAGCCTTAACTACCTCTTCTGTTAAATGAGGGGGCTGATTTGGATGTCTTCTCAGGGTTCTTCCTGACTGCAGCTCCCACGTCAGGTCCTGTGTCCATGGCATCTGTCATCTAGCAGGGAGCTCAGAGCCAGGAGCAATGTCAGGATCACTGGGGTTTTCCTCACCACCTCTGTCCCTGCATTGAGAGGCTGCAGGGGGGGTCTGTCGCTCGGGATTGAGGACATGAGGGCAGGGCTAGGGCCGTCCCCAAATGTCCAGGGTCCTGAATGAATTAAGCTTTCCGACCTCTCACTTCCAGGTTCATTCTGGTTCTAGGACGGAGGAGAGCGTTATTTAGTCTCAGACCTCTCTACAAAACCTCGGGCACTAACAAAAAAAGTATCGTGTCTCAGATGGAAGACTCTGAGCTCCAGGTTCTGCCCATTCAGCCGTGGTGGTCGTTCACCAGACCAGTGGACTCCTGCCCCCTCCTCTCTGCTCAAGGGCCTTCTATTTTGAAATCTATTCAATGGGCCCCAAAAGGATACTTAACAAGGGTGGTCAGACTGTAGCTTTCCATAGGAAGACTGTTCAGTTTCAATTAGAAGTTGAGAAAGAGAAGTGTCCAGTTCTTATGTCTATAGAGGCTGTTCTGGTCACACAAAGGAGGGAGGGGGGCGGGGAGGGCAGCAGGATGATGGGACCATGGTGACTCTGGGGGGTCCAGTCACTACTCAGGTCCAGCTGAGCATTGCCATGGGAGACTGTGCACCCCGGCTTCCCAGGCCACCTGAGCTTTCAAGGGAAGTGAGAAATCTGAATTATCATGGCACAGCTCCTTCTTTTCTTTAATACTGGCAGCCAATTAAAAGCATTAAAAAAAACCCCCAAACTACATGGGCCCAAGAAAACACATTTGTGGGCCTGCAATTGTTGAAATCTTTTGAGTTGGCCCCTCCGCTCATTTTATAGATGAAGAAATAGAGTGTCAGGCCTCCACTGGAGGGAAAGAGACATAAGTTCAAGGCTGACCCGCTCTTTCCAAGCCCGTCGCTCTGTTAAGTGTAACACAGCCAACACCCTTCTTCCTTAGGTGATGTAGCTAGTAATTGCCAGACAAACAAGGACTACCCAGACAGTGTTTGATGCTTAGAAATGTATAATTAATTTAAGAAAAGAAAGAGAAACAGGTAAAGATATGGAGACCGGTAGGGAAGCAGTGGGACTGAGCAGTGAGGGGGCTGCTGGGAAGAGGCGGAGGCGAGTGGTGAGTGCTTCGGTGGGGGGGGTGTGTGTGGCTACAGCGGGTACTGCCTGGGCTTGATTTCTGTGATCTTCTTGATCTACTTGAGCCTCACGATGCGTCGGGTGGACAGTGTTGCTCCCAGTGTGTGGGTGTGGAAATGAGGCTGTGCTCTTAGAATACTTACCCAAGGTCTCCTGGCTGGTCATGGCAGAGTTGGGATTCGAACCCAGATCTTTTTCACCCCATCAACTCCACCGAGTAGCCTCCAGGCTCTCAAAGCTCAGTGGGTGAGCGAGAGCCAAGGAATCCCAGCCTGGGCTGTGAGGAGCCAGGGAAGCCTCGTTTAATTCAAGGCAGGATATCAGAGCTGTCTGAACATGCTAGGGGAAGCAGGCTGATGGATTCTTCTGGGGAGACACTTCTTTGTGGACGTCAGGACCTGGTGAAAGATTGAGAAGGAGGATGGGCTGAGGAAGAGTGGACGGGCATGGAAGAGAAGGCTGAGGTTGGGAAGGAAGACAGGTTCCCAGACACAAACGTCGTACTGTGGTCCTCTTTGCTGTCATCATAAACTCACCTTGTCTTATTGGTTTCCTGTTAGTGTGATTGCTATTTCCTGCTTTTTGAGGTTGAAGAAAATGAGGCTGGGAAGAAGACTGGAACTGGAATTCCAGTTGAATCATCTATACCAGAATTTAGCATCCCTGGAGGGCCATAGCTACTCAGAAAGTGTGTGATGAAGGGAGGGAGTGGGGAGGGAGGAAGGAAGGAGGGAAGGAGAGAAGGAGGGAAGGAGGGAGGGAAGGAAGGAGAGAAGGAAGGAGGGAGGGAAGGAGGGAATGAAGGAGGGAAGGGAAGGGAGGAGGGAAGGAGGGAGGGAGGACGGAAGGAGGGAAAGAAGGAAGGGAAGGAGGGAGGAGGGAAGGAGGAAGGAATGTTGGAAAGGGATGGGGAACACCCCTGTTGAGACTTGATAAAATTGATTTCCCCTCTCTGAGGCTCAGATGCATCATCTGTAAAATGGTGAGAATACTTTGTGGGGCAAGTGATGTACTTTGTGAGGCAGCTGTAAGGAGAAATGAAGGTTGCAGATGTATGAAATCTTTGACACACAAGTGCGTAGAGCGTGCAACAGGAATTTCACATGTGACTTGAGTTCCCACGAGTACGCTCTGTACTGTCTCGTGCACACACAACAGGAACTTGAAACCCTGGCTTCTGTGAAATGGGCACCAGTGACTTTATTTTGTGTGCATCCTGGTCGTGAGCTCATTTTTGGAAAAGTTGTGCTATCAGCAGCATCGGAAGTTCACAGAATCAGAGGTAGAAGAAGGATCAGGACCTTCAACTCAGTATTTTCTCACTCAGGGGTTCCTTTTGCTCACGGGTCCCTCCCCATCACCACATAGCAGTGGCCACAGCCTGAAGAGGAGGAGCTCTTGGGCCCCTGTACCCTCACCAGGGGAGAGTCTCAGGGATGCGTGTCTGGGGTCAGGTTGCTGCCGTCCTTTGACTGTAAGTGTTCCCTTGTTAGAATGACTACGACCTGTGGACCGCATACCAGAACCAGGAAACTCAGCAGGTGCAGATGGAGGAGAGGAATGTCTTCTGTGGCACTTATAACATCCGCATTCTCTCTGACATGTAGGTACTGTGGTCAGAGTCCAGGTCTCCAGGGATCCTTGAACTACCCACACGGGCATCTGAGGACTCCCATGACCTTTGCTCACTTGGAAAGGCAGTCCTTCCTCACCTCAAGCCCCAGCCTCAAACCCACATGAGATCCCATTTGGAGAATAGGTGCTTGATTTTTGCACCATTCTTGGCATTGGGTGGAGGTCGCTCTCCCCTTATAAATTTTCTGTACACTGACCAACAAGCTTTTGCACAATTCACAGGCATGAAATCTTTTTTAAAAATATCTTTACTGTTTAATTCTTATTTTAGAAGTAATATATCCTTACTGGAAAAAAAATCCATGAAATGCCAGGAAATGTATAGAGGAAAGGAAAGCTCTCCTACAATCTTGTCACATAGAGATAACTACCATTAATATTGATGTCTACCCTAGAATTTTTTCTTTGCCTCTATAAATACATATATTAAATAGAAATGGGGCTATGCTATACATAGTTCTGTAACCCACTCTGGCAAGGTACTGTGAATGTCTTTCCATGTTAAATATGAAAATGGTATTTATGATAACTACCTAGTGTGGCATCATTTGAATATGCCATAAGAAGACCCTTTAATAGGCAACTTTCTGCCATACTTTAGACCTAGGACTTCACTCTTTATTCATAAAGTTTTGTGAAGGCCATCATTGTTCTATTTTTGGTTGTGAACCTTACTAACAAATTGCTTCTTGACCAGCCCGTAGGGGGAAGACAGAGCAGATGGGAAAAGGCAGAGCTGAGATTTTATGGATAGTATGGTGATACATGCTCTTTAGAAGAGAAGTTGACTGGTTGAACTCTAGATAGGACAAATGGAATGAGGACAAAAACCTCAGGAATTGCTCCTCATATTTAGAGTGACTTTATATCCCTGTTTACTGAAACAATTCCACTTTACTCTGTGGTCCTCAAATAATTAACAATAGTGTCCCCTTTCACAATAAAAAAAATCTCAGTTTGGACAATAAATTATTTGGTCATCCTGCTCATATTTTATCTATTTGCTAATAATCTTATGATTGGAAAATTAATTCAACTCACCCTGTTTTGTTGGACTGTAAGCTCATTGAGGGCAAGGTCCATTCATATCTTATTCATCTATCTTTGTATTTCCCATTAGCACCTATTTTCACAGGACTTTGCCCCTAATATATGCTCACTGGTTATTGGTTAAGGGAAAAAAGAAAAACAGCAAAAAACCAACAGTGGGACATGCAGTGGGTATAGGACTTCCCAAGTGTGTTCCTCTGAGGTTTTCCATGAAAAAAGGTTTCCATGGTCAAATAAGGTGGGAAATGCTGCATACTCTGTTCTGTGTCTTGATGATTTATCATACATTAGCAGAAATTATTAAAATAGTTTTGCCTTTTGTGTTTAGGTTTTAAATCTATTTGAAATGGATTTTTGTTATGGTGTGAGGTGGGGATCCATCAGGGACTGTTAACATTAGGCCTTGCCTTCTGCTATATCCCTTGTTGGAAGGCCCTGGATTTTCCATTATAGTATTGCTGCAGGTGAAAGGCACTGTGCTAAGTGAGTTCTAGGAAGGACAGTAACTCTTCTTTCCATGGATCATCCTTTTTCTGGAAACTCAGGTGGGACCGAAGCAGAGTCATCCACTATTCTGGGGGAGATTTGTTAGCTGTGTCATCCAATCGGAAGATCCAGCTTCTGGACATCATACAAATAAAGCAGATACCCATCAAGTTCCAAGGCCACACTGGGAGTGTCCGTACCCTCTTCTTGTGTGAGGAGGAAAACTTTCTCCTGAGCGGGAGTTATGACCTGAGTATCAGGTAAGTGGTCCAAGAAAGCTGTGGTCCCCAACCTGCCCAGGCCTAAATGCAGCTTGTGGAAAGAGCATGCATACTTTTACCTTTTTGTATTTATGCAACAGTTATCCTAAATTACACTGACTTTTAGAATAATCCACGTTTTTTTGGCAAGATAAAAACCAAAAATTTGTATATTGTTTAAACTTTGGATGAGATAGATGTATAGCAATTATCAGATCTATTTTCTAGCTGAAGGCTGTGACTCAAAAAGTATTTTCTTTAGCATTCTTAGGTGAAGGCATAATTTATATTTCTTTTTATAGATTTCTTCAGGGGAAAGTAGTTTTTTGTGGGTATGGAAACAAAATAGTGTTAAATATATATATATATATATATATATATTTTTTTTTTTTTGTGGTACGTGGGCCTCTCACTGTTGTGGCCTCTCCTGTTGTGGAGCACAGGCTCCGGATGCGCAGGCTCAGTGGCCATGGCTCACGGGCCCAGCCACTCCGCGGCATGTGGGATCTTCCTGGACCGGGGCACGAACCCGCGTCCCCTGCATCGGCAGGTGGACTCTCAACCACTGCGCCACCAGGGAAGCCCTGTATATTTTAAAACAATATAATAAACACCCATGTGCTCATTACTCAGGCCAGGAAATAGGGTGTTACCATTCCCTAAATCCCCTTTGTGCCTTTCTCTTATTCCTTCTTTCTTCCTCCCAACCAGAGGTAATGTTATCCTAGATTTTATACTAATTATTCCCTTGTATTTCTTTATAGTTTTGCTACCTATTTATATATATGCCGATATATTAATTACTTTTGTCCATTCTTGAACTTAACATGAATGGAATTGTATCTTAAAAGTTCATCTGTACTTGATTCTTGCACTGAACTGTGATTTTGAGATTCATTTGTAAGATGTAGGTAGCAGTAATTAATTTTTCACTGAGATACAGTATTTTATTAGATGAATACATCATAGCTCATTTATGTACTCTTCTGTTGGCGGATATTTGCATTGTTTATAGTTCTTTATTCTTTCAAAGAGAACTGCCATAGACATTCCTGGATGTGTCTCCTGGTACCCATGTACATGAGTTTTTTTATTTTTTATTGAGGTATAATTGACAAAGTGTTAGTTTTAGGTGTACGATATAATGATTTGATATATGCATATACTTCAAAATGATTACCACAGTGAATTTAGTTATATCCATCACTACACATAGTGACAGTTTTTTTTTCTTGTGATGAGAACTTTCAAGATCTACTCTCTCAGAACCTTTCAAACATACAACACAGTATTGTTGGCTTGTTTTTCTGTTCTTGCATCAAAACCGCCTTTTTAAAAAAGATAGTTTTTATAGAGAAGTTTTAGATTCACAGCAAAATTGAGAGGAAGGTACAAAGGTTTCCCATATACCCTTTGCCCCATTCTCAAGATACCCCATCAGAGTGGTACATTTGTTACATTTGATGAACCTGCATTGACACATCATAATCACCTAAAGTCCATAGTAAACCTTAGGGTTCATGCTTGGTGGTATACATTCTATGAATTTGGACAAATATATAGTGACATGTATTCATCATTATAGTATCATACAGAGTATTTTCATTGCCCTAAAAATCCTCTATGCTCTGCCTATTCATGCTTCCCCCTAACCCCTGACAACCATAGATCTTTTTACTGGCTCCATAATTTTCCCTTTTCCAAAATGTCATATAGTTGGAATTATACAATACATAGCTTTTTCAGATTGGCTTCTTTCACTTAGTCATATGCATTTAAGGCTCCTCTGGGTCCTTTCATAGCTTGATAGCTCATTTCTTCCTTATGCTGAATAATATTCCACTTTGTGGATGGACCACAGTTTATTTATTCATTCATCTACTGAAGGACATCTTGGTTGCTTCTAAATTTTGGCTGTTATGAGTAAAGCTGCTTAAATATCCATTTACAAGTTTTTTGTGTGGACATAAGTTTTCAGGGTAAATATCAAGGAGAACAATTGCTGGATCACACGGTAAAGTATGTTTAATTTTGTAGGAAATCGCCAACTGTCTTCCAACGTGGCTGCATCATTTTGCATTTCCACCAACAATCAATGAGAGTTCCTGTTCCTTCACATCCTCACCAGCATTTGGTGTTGTCAGTGTGCTGGATTTTGGCCATTCAGATAGGTGTGTGGTGGTGTCTTGTTATTTTTTTGCATTTCCCTGATGACCTGAGATGTGGAGTATCTTTTGGGGATGTCTTCTTTGGTGAGATGTCTGTTAAGATCTTTGGCCCATTAAAAAAAATTGAAGTATATTTGATTTACAATATTGTGTTAGTTTCAGGTGTACGGTAAAGCTGAAATACATACATATATATATTTCAGATTATTTTCCATTATAGGTTATTACAAGATATTGAATATAGTTCCCTGTGCTATACAGTAACTCCTTGTTGTATATGTATTTTATGTTTAGTACTTTGAATCTGTTAGCCCCATACTCCTAATTTATCCCTCCCACCCTCCCTTTTCCCTTTGGTAACCATAAGTTTGTTTTCTATGTCTGTGTGTCTGTTTCTGTTTTGTATATAGATTCATTTTTATTATTTTTTAGATTCCACATGTAAGTGATATCATATAATATTTGTCTTTCTCCATCTGACTTACTTCACTAAGTATATTCTCTAGGTCCATCTATGTTGCTGCAAATGGCAATATTTTGTTCTTTCTCATGGCTGAGTAATAGTCCATTGTATATATATATACCACATCATCTTAAGCCAGTTGTCTGTTGGTGGGCACTTAGGTTGTTTCCATGACTTGGCAATCGTAAATAGTGTTGCTATGAACATTGGGGTGCATGTATCTTTTCGAATTAGAGTTTTCATTTTTTCCAGATATATGCCCAGGAGCGGGATTGTTGGATCATATGGTAGCTCTATTTTTAGCTTTTTTAAAGGAACTTCCATACTGTTTTCCACAGTGGCTGCACTGTGGAAAAGTTCAGTGTAGGCAGGTTCCCTGTCCTCCACACCCTCTCCAGCATTTATTACTTGTAGTCTTTTTGATGATGGCCATTCTGACTGGTGTGAGGTGATACCTGGTTGTGGTTTTGACTTGCATTTCTCTAATAACTAGCGATGTTGAGCATCTTTTCATGTGCCTGTTGGCCATTTGTATGTCTTCTTTGGATAAATGTCTATTTAGCTCTTCTGCCCAGTTTTTGTTTTGGTTGTTTGTTTTCTTTTTGTTGAGTTCTGAGAGTTCTTTATGTATTTTGGATAACAGTCCTTTATCACATGTGTCCTTTGCAAATATTTTCTTCCAGTCTGTGCCTTGTCTTCTAATTTTCTTGACATTATCTTTTGCAGAGTAGCTATTTTAAATTTTAATGGAGTCCAGTCTATCAGTTCTTTCTTTCATGGGTCATGCCTTTGGTGTTGTATCTAAAAGTCATTGCCATACCCAAGGTTGTAGTTTTCTCCTATGTTATCGTCTAAGAATATTATAGTTTTGTGTTTTATGTTTAAGTCCATGATCCATTTTGAGTTAAATTTTGTGAAGGATGTAAGGTCTGTGGCTAAATTCTTTTTTTTTTTTTCATGTGGACGTCCAGTTGTTCCAGAACCATTTGTTGGATAGACTCTCTTTGCTCCATTGTATTACCTTTGCAATCAGTTGACTGTACTTACATGGGTCTGTTTCTGGGTTCTCTGTTCTGTTCCATTGATCTATTTGTCTATTCTTTCACCAACACTACACTGTCTTAAGTACTATAGCTTTGTAGTGAGTCTTGAAGTTGGGTAGTGTCAGTTCTCCAACATTATTCCCCTCCTTCAATATTGTTCTGGCAATTCTGGGTCTCATGCCTCTTCCTATAAACTTTAGAATGAGTTTTCAATATCCACAAAATAACTTGCTAGGATTCTGATCGGGACTACCTTGTTTTGTTTTGTTTTAAAGATTTTTTTAAAGTTGTTGTTGTTGTTTTTGATGTGGACCATTTTTAAAGTCTTTATTGAATTTGTTACAATATTGCTTCTGTTTTTTATGTTTTGGTTTTTTGGCTGCTAGACATGTGGGATCTTAGCTCCCTAACCAGGGATCAAACACGTACCCCCTGCACTGGAAGGTGAAGTCTTAACCTTTGGACCACCAGGGAGTCCTGGGACTACCCTGTTTTAAAATTTTTTGATTTGTTTTGTATTTAGCTATGCAGTTGGAAAGTTTTAACATGTGATGGTGGGGCAAGTTTTACACTTCACTTTCCTTTTTTTATATAACTTAGCTATGGTATATATTTTTTGAGGTTTTAGGGTAAGTTTACCGACTTGAAAAATCTAACTAGACTTACAATTGGAGTTGCATTGAATTTATAAACAATTTGGGCAACACATTCATTTCTTTGTTCTTTCTTAGAACTTAATACTTTTTCTTTATAAAAGTCTTGTGTAGTCTTATTTAATACTTGTAAACTTTATAATTTTATTGCTATTTTGAGTGGTATCTTATTTCCATTTATATTTTAAAGTTGGTTATTGCTGGTACTGAGAAATGGTATTGATTTTTATAGGTGGATCTTGTATCCAGCAACCTTGCTAACCTCTCTTGCTAACCTCAAAGTATGTATGTTGGTTTGGTTTTTCCATGTAGATGATCTTATCAACTGGAAATAATGGCAATATATTATCTTCTTTTCTGATACTTATGCTTTTTTCTTTTTCTTTCATTCTAACTTTGCCTTGGCCTTATAGTTAAGCAGTAGCTGTGAAAGGCATCTTTATCTTTTTCCCCTTTTTGAAGGGAGTACATCTGTTTTTTCTCCATTAAGCATAATGCCTGCCATTATGACTTTCTTATATAAGTTTGCTAAGTCAAGGAAGTCCCTTCCATTCCTATTTTTCTAAAAGTGTTTCTCAAATATCAATACCTTTTCTGCATGAATTACGAAAACAACCTGGACGTGTGGTTGGCCATGTTGCTAGAGACAGAAGTTCAAAACATGCTTTTTGGGACTTCCCTGGTGGCACAGTGGTTAAGAATCCGCCTGCCAATGCAGGGGACATAGGTTCGAGCCCTGGTCCAGGAAGATGGCAAATTCCGCGGAGCAATTAAGCCTGTGTGCCACTACTGAGCCTGCGTTCTACAGCCCGCGAGCCACAGCTACTGAGCCCATGCGCCACAACTACTGAAGCCCGCACGCCTAGAGCCTGTGCTCTGCAACAAGAGAAGCCACTGCAATGAGAAGCCTGCGCACCACAACGAAGAGTAGCCCCCGCTCGCCACAACTAGAGAAAGCCTACGTGCAGCAATGAAGACCCAACGCAGCCAAAAATAAATTTAAAAAAAACATGCTTTTTTTTCAGACCAGTGGGACATTGTTGAATCCACTATGGGTGCGGAGCAGGCTCTCATGAGCAGGTAAAGCCATAGAACCTTTAGGAGTATTAGAAGGAAAAGCCTAACAAATCTAAAGAAAAACAGAACCAAAAAACCCATTTACTAATCATTTATTATGTGCTAAGTCTCATAATAACTATGAGGTAAGTACCATTATTATCCCCAATTTACAGATGACGAAACCGAGGTACAGAATGATTCAGTAACTTACTCGAGATCACACAGCTAGTAAGTGATGGACCTGGGATTGGACCTCAGGCAGCCTGGCTCCAGAGCCCACCATCTTGACATTATATCGATACTTTGTCCTGTCACAAAGGCATTTGGCTGAAGTGGAAGTCAGTATTAATGATAGTTGAGAGACCTCAGGCAGGTTTGCGTATTAAAAAACAGTGTGACTCTGGGAATTACCTGGCGGTTCAGGGATTAGGACTCTGTGCTTTCACTGCTGAGGGTGCGGGTTCAGTCCCTGGTCAGGGAACTAAGATCCCACGAGCTGCGTGGCCAAAAAACAGACAAAAACATACAAACAAAAAAACAGTGTGACTCATACACATTCCCATGTTATCTCTTAGATATGCTTTAGAAATGCACATAAAATATTCTTGTGGCTCAGGTCAATTGTTGTGTTCTTGTTTGAAGGTCAGATCTACCACTGAATCAGTGCCATGGATTCTGAGCCTGGTGACCATTCTAGGGGCCCTTCCACCTAATACCAGCTAACAGTTATCAATTATTTTCTACACACTGCTCATTGTTCTAGTGTTACATGCATTATTGCAGAGTTTCTCAACCTCAGAACCATTGACGTTTGGGGCTGGAAAATTCGCCCTGTGGGGGGTCATCCTGTGAATTGTAGGATGTTTAGCAGCATCCTTGGACCTTGCATGCTAGATACCAATAGCACCTCCCTACCAACTTGTGACAACCAAAAATGCCTGCAGACATTGTCACGGGATGGAAATCACCCCTGGGGGTAGAAATCACCCCTGGTTGACAGTCACTACATTAGTGTATTTAATTCTTCACAGAAACCCTGTGAGCTAACTGCTATTATTATCATCTCCATTTTATCAATGGGGAAATGAAGCTTACTCAGAAATTAAGTAACCTTCCCAAAGTTACAGCTAATAGGTGCTGCACCTGGGATTCAGATCCAGGCCTTGGACTCATAAAACTCTGCTGCCTTCCAACTGCCTATTGAACTCTATACCGTCTGATCCCTTGGGCCCTCAGAAAATCTCAAAAACTTATTATTATTAATTTTTTTGGCCTGATTCCTGCAGATACTGGGATCTGAACAGTGGGGCTTGCGTACGCATCTTCAGTGGCCACCAGGGGACTATCACTTGCATGGATGTGTGTAAGAACAAGCTCGCATCTGGAGCAAAAGATTGCCAGGTAAAAGGTGAGAAAGAAACACCTCCAACTCTCTAAGAAGTTTCCCCAAATCCATGGGTTGCCAAAGGACTTGTTTTGCTCATTTCTATGGGCGGTCATTTATCCTTTCAACCGTCCATGTATCCATTGACCCATTCACTCAACAACTATTGATTGAATGCCAGGTGCTGTGCTAGGCGGTAAGGAAAAAAGCGCTTGTGATATGGCCCTTCCGATGTGGCTTTTTATTTCCCCAAGAGTCTCATGGTCTTCTAATGGAGACACACGTAGAAATATATAATGGGGATTATAGTAAATATGTGAATGATAACAGTTGCTATTCATTGAGTACTAACCTTGAGACAGGCACTGTGATAGGTGCTTTGCATACATTATCTTATTTAACTCTCACAAGAATCCTATGGGGTGACTGTAATTTTAAATTACAATCAATTTTAAAAAGAAGAGAAAAAAAAGAGGGAGAGAGAAAAAAAAGAACCCTATGGGATGGATGCAGATAAGGAATCCACAACTCAGAAAAACAACTTGCCCCAAATCAAAGCTGCTAAGTAGTCGGGTGGGGATTTGAACCCAGGGCTGTCTGGCTCTAAAACGTGTGCTCCAGTGAGCTTGTGGAGTACTAAGGGGCCGTAGAAATAAGAGTAAAAGGGAAAGCACTGCAGGCAGGGTGCTCTTTGAGTGTGATCTTGAGGAGGAGTAGTTCTACACGCAGAGGGAGAGTGTAGAGCATTCCAAGCAGAAGGAACACCTCAGGCAAATCACAGAATATTGAAAACAAGAATTTGGGGAATTTCCCTTTGCTCTGTACAGCTGGGCTGCAGCGTGTGGTGTTGGAGATCAGGCGGATACGTTTGTCTGGGGCCAGATTGTCAAGGGCCTTCTGCGTCGTGGTTGGAAATTGAACTTTATTCTATAAGACGTGGGGGGCGGTAGATGAGTTTTAAGCTGAGGATTGGTATGATGAAATGTGTATTCGAGAAAGATTGCTCTGGTGATATCGTGGAAGAAGGATTTGGAGAGGTGGTGACTCTGGGGGACAGGGGGCAAGTTAAGGTACTTACTCAGTCTTGAGAACCTGTGATGTCTTCAGAATATCCGAGAACAGGCAAGTGTGAAGACATCAGATGGATGCGAGTTTACACGAGATGGTACAAAGAGAAGGGAGACTTCTAGAAGGAGAACTGGCGAGACTTCAACACTAGCTGGAGATGAAAAGTGAGAGAGAAAGGCAAAGGGTGGGGCCAGACTTTATAACGCAGGCCTCTGGGTGTCTGGAAGTACGGCTGATGGAAGCGGGGCTTCAGAGGAAGAGTCGGGTGGGGGAGGGAAGGAGGAGGGGGTGAAGGCTTCCATTTTGGACACGTTGAGTGTGGCAGGCAGGAGAAAGGCCAACCAGAGATGGTCACGTTCTAATCCCGGACACCAGCGGCTGTGTCTTCTTGTGCCTCACATGGCAAAAGGGACTTTGCAGATGCACTGAAGTTAAGGACCTTAAAATGGTGAGATGCTCCCGGGCTGTTGGTGTGGGCCCATGGGTAATCACGTGGATCCATAAAAACAGACATTTTCTTACCTGTGATCAAAGGGAGTCATGACTATGAAGAGTGGTCAGAGAGATACCGTGTTGCTGGCTTTGAAGATGGAGGAAGGGGGTCCTGAGCCAAGGAATGTGGGTGACCCTAGAAGGTGGAAAAGGCAAGGAAATGGATTCCTTCCCGCCCACCCCCCAGAGCCTCCATAAACGAACACAGCCCTGCTGACACCTTGATTTTAGCCTTGTGAAGTTGTGCAGAATGTCTGTAAGATAATCCGTTTGTTGTTTTCAGACATGAAGCTGGTGGTAATCTGTTACAGCAGCAAATAGGAAGCTAACACATTGAGCGTGGGATTACCACGGACATCCGGGGGAGGGCAGCAGGAGGTGGATGCAGCCCCAGATGGGTCAGCTTGGTGGTTACCAAGTACAGTGAAAGGTGGAAGCCCCAGGTGTGGGTGAGGTTTCCTTTGCAGAGCAGGAGGAAAGAGTGAAAGAGAAGAGAAGCCAGGGCCTCAGGAACCCACAGCATGTTAGGAGTGGGCAGAGGAAAATGCCGGGAAAGGGACAGTGGGCTGGCGGGACACACACGGATGCTCAGAGCTGACTGGGAAGCCTTACTCCCTACCTCTTTGCCCTCCCCAACTGACTGAGCGTCTCATTGCCGTGATTGCTTTGAGGGGTGGAGCAGAAAGGATGAAGGATGAGGCTCTGAAGATGGAAGGGTGGACCTGACCTCCCACTCAGCTGAGAGAGTCCTGTGGGCCACCAGCAGGGCTATAGGGCAAAGGGAGTTAGGCCCTCACCTCTGGTGCAAAATTTAAGGGGACAGAAAAAAACCCTCAGTGATCAAGATGCTTATTTTAATGCAGTATTTTAAAAGTCAAAATTAACGTGCAAAATACACAATGAAAAAAGCATCCGAAGATCTCTCACTCCACCCTAATCCTGGCCCCAGCTACCAGCCAGCCTGCTTGGGCTCTTCCCACCTTCCTGGGTTACCAAAATAGAACAAAAAGGAGACAATTAGAGACCTGAAGGGTACCCCCCACACTTTAAAAATTCTTTAAGTCAGGACACCTTACCAATAACTCCTTTAATTCATCTTTCAATTTTCCCACTCCTAATTGGATAAAAGGGCCAATATATATTTAAAAACAAGTGTAGAAAAGTGTACTCACATAGTTCTGGTTAATGGTTAGGAGCGTGGCCTGTGGACCCAGACTCCCTGGGTTTGAATTGCAGCTCAATCTGCTCACCACCTGTGTGATCTCGAGCAGGTTACAGAACCTCTCTGGGCCTCAGTTTCCCCATCTGTACGGTGAGGAATAGTAATAGCTCTGCCTTGTGAAGATGAGTTAATGCCTGTCAGGCAGTTTGAGTGGCGCCTGGCTCACAGCTGGCGCAGCGTGGATGCCATCTATGGTTACTCTCCGGTCCTGGGTTACGTGTTCTGTTACCCGAGGAGGAAGGTTCTTCAGGGGCTTTAATGCCCTCACCCCTGAATTCGTGGTGCCTGCTTTCAGCTTCTTCCCTTAAGCTCGGCTCTCCCACCCACCCAGGGACACATACCCACCCAACACTTACAGTTTGGGGTACAGTGGCTCTGACGCTGTCTGTGTAGCAGCAGCATTAGACCTGCCCTGAGCCGTGACAGTCTCGCAAAAGTAAAATCAATCCAAAAGCCAGATTCAGAAATATTTTAAAATGTAAATGAGGAGAGACAGCTTTCTTTCCTTTGGGGGATAGAAGGTGTGGGTCAGGAGGACAGCATCCGGGAGGAATGAGGACATGAACATCTGCCGTGATTTTCCTGAAATCCACTCCATAGGAGGCATTTTTCAGGCTTATTAGAGTTGAGGAGACTTATTAGAGATGAGCTGTCTGACTCTTGGATCCCGAGGCTAAGTTCCAGGGTCAGAGCCAAGGTCCACGCACTGCTGGCTCTCCTGAGGGCTGTGTTCGGGGAGCGCTGGGTTGCAGGTACGTGGACTGTGGGTGAGCCTCTGGAGCTGCCGGGCCAGGTGAAGGCTTCCGGGGTCTGACACGATGGGCTCGGCTGGTCGTAGCTTCTGCGATGGGGTGTGGAGCCCCACTGCCACCCTCTCCGTGCACCTACCCCTCTCTCCCCCTCCCTTTCAGAGTGGGATATCGAGACAGGAAAGTGCCTGAAGACCTTTAAACACAAAGACCCCATCCTGGCCACCAGGATCAATGACACATACATCGTGAGCAGCTGTGAGAAAGGGCTGGTCAAAGTGTGGCACATCATCACAGCCCAGCTGGTAAAGGTGAGGGTTGGGGACTGGGGGTGAGGGGCTGGAGGACACTGGCAGTCCCCCTCCAGGTAGCTCCCCAGACTGCCCTAGAGCAATTGAGTGACAGTCACCTAAAGAGGGTGGTCCTGAAAAGGGGGAGGGGAAGGCCCCCCAAGAAGGGGCCATTCTGAGCCAGTAGAAGGTCAAGGCCCGTGTGAACCACGTTGTCACGGGTGGGTGGTGGTGGTGGAGGCTGCATTCTGACTCTGCATGATACATGGGTTCGGGGTCTTTTAACAGCAGCACGAGTAAAGTGCCTTCTCCTCTTCTGGAACATTCCAGCCTGATTCTGGTGTGGGGTATAGGAATGAACAAAGCCACAACTGTTTTCCTCCTTCCTCTCATGAGAAGAGAACATTGGCTGTCTAGAAAGTGATTGTTCACACACAAAAAGCGTTCTCGCTGAATTGGAAGCCCCCTGGCCCTAGTGGGTGGTGGGGAGATGTCATTTGTGCCGGGACACAGGATCACAGTGAGAAGCACTGGCCTGGCTGGCAGGCTCTTGCCACCAGTGATGTCGTCAGCATGGTCTGCCCAGCAGTTGCAGGCACAGGGAAGCCCAGCTGCCTCTGGGTCCTGGCAAGGAGCTGGGGACGGAACACCTGAGCCTTGCCCTTCTGGCAGCAGAGGAAGGTAAATCGTGGCCCTCTCTGGCACTCTAGGAAGGTGGGGCCGGCCCTGCCACAGACCCGCCGGGAGCAAGGCCTCTCCCTGCTCACCTTCCTCCTTAACTCGGGAGAGAGCTCCGGAGACCGGGGGGCATGGAGTCCACCGGCCTCATTAGAGCAAAGGTGCGGTCAGCTCAGATAAATGCTAAGTGGTGGTGGCCACAGATTGGTGGAGTGTGGCTTTGGGATTCCTCTCAAGAAGCCTCCAGCTCTGGCCTTTGAGGAGTCACAGTCTGAGTTGAAGACGGGCTGAAAGCAGAGGCATCTTTTCTTGCAGACGCTCAACGGCCATGAGGGAGCTGTGAAGTGTCTGTGCTTCGACCAGTGGCATCTCCTGTCGGGAAGCGCTGACGGCCTGGTGATGGCCTGGAGCATGGTGGGAAAGTACGAGCGGTGCCTCATGGCCTTCAAGCATCCAAAGTAGGTGCCAAGGAAGCCGTGACCCAGCTCCTGCCCCCCTCCGTTTCCTGCCAGAGCCCAGACTTCGCTCTTCGGCAGATCGGTCCCCTCTGCTGACCTTCTGTTGACTCTGCTCCTCGTCCGTCTCTGGTCCCTCTTCTTCTGCGTGTCGTCCACTACGACCACCCCCTCTCCTGTCCTCCCTTATTTCTCTTAAGAAATACTACTAAATGTGGATTTTGAGAGGTTATTGAAACTTTACACTTACGGCACATGGGATAAATTTGTATCTGTTACCTACCAAACTTAGGAATATTGGCAGAACTGTCCCCCAAACAATGCCAGCTCCAGTAAGCTTAAAATCTTGGAATTGCGTGTTCACAAAAGCTTAAAATTATCCAAGTGCCAAAGGTTTAAAAATAACCAAGGGCTTAAAGAAGGAGCTCCCTTAAAGCCTGCGGGCTTGATCCTATTCCAGGACAGCAAATGGATTTCATTGTACACTTCCAATCCCAGTTTAGTGGTGGTGGCTGCTTGGAGCCAATTAAGCAGTACTCTGAGGGCTTCTCTGGTGGCGCAGTGGTTGAGAGTCCGCCTGCCGATGCAGGGGACATGGGTTCGTGCCCCAGTCTGGGAAGATCCCACATGCCACGGAGCGGCTGGGCCCGTGAGCCATGGTCGCTGAGCCTGCACGTCCGGAGCCTGTGCTCCGCAGCGGGAGAGGCCACAACAGTGAGAGGCCTGCGTACCGCAAAAAAAAAAAAAAAAGAAGTACTCTGAGGTCACATCTAAGCTTATTTGAAAGGATATTGTGGTCAGTTAATGGTTCTGCCACAGTCATGGGTTTTACAGGCTGCTCTATGCCACTCCTGTACTGCACGAATAATGCTTCTTCCCCTGAGTGCATTATAAGAAATACCAGGAAACTAAGTGCTGTCCCAATCGATTGAAAGAGTAAATGGGCCTTCCAGGAGGATCTATCACGGGATAGTTATTTAGTGAAATATGGCCCTATATTTCCTTGTACCCTCACAGGAACCTCTTGAACAGGCAGACTGGCTTTGTGGGTGGTGGAGGGGGATATAGGCGTTTATGTGTATGTTCTCTCTCTCAGGTCTGGGGTGCTTCTTATAAAGATGATCATTTTCCCTTGTTTTTTCTTTCTTTCTTTATATAACAATGCTACTCTTAGAAAGATTCAAAATGTTAAATACTTCTCAGCATGAGAAGTATTAGCTAGGAATCAAATTGTAAGAGAGAAGCATGGTCATCTCTGTATCAGACCAAAAAAAAAAAAGAATCTGTGACTTAAGCTTTTTTGTTTTGCCACCTTGTGGCACTGTGACCAAATTGCAGGAAAAATAACACAGAATGGGGGGGGGGAGATTCCATCTGTGTCTTGAGGGTTAATGGTTTACATCCAGAATCATAAAATGATGGCAAACATCGTTTCAAGGACAGTCACGACCCCTGCCTCCCAACAGTACCTGAAATGCCCCAACTCCAGACACACCCACACAGTTTGCCAGAAGGTGGGTACTGCCCATTGCTCTGTTCCCTTCCAGGGAGGTTCTCCACGTGGCCCTTCTCTTCCTCCGGGTCATCAGTGCCTGTGCAGATGGCAAGATCCGCATTTACAATTTCCTAAATGGGAACTGTCTGAAGGTGATGAAAGCCAATAGCAGAGGTTATCCTGTGCTGTCCTTCTTTATTCAAGGCAACAGGTGGGTGGTAGGTGTGGAGGTCAGAGCCCTGAGCATTTCTGTTTGGATGATGTTTTTTCCTCCTATGGGACACTGGCCCTGGATTTGCTGGCAGCAGGAGAGAGTGGGCCGTGCTCCCCTCCAGTCTTGGCTGCAGTAATAGGCTCATGGGGGACTCACGGGACTTCACACAGAACTTAGCAGTCAGGGACCACACTACTCTTCATTCGTTCTGGGTGTCTGATCCAATCACGCAATGGGCTTGATACAGCTCTGCCGTGGGGACCGAGGTTCTGCCAGCCTGCAGCCCCTGATCCCACGTCCAGCCTGAGAGCTCCCCAGCTCTCTGTGTCTCGCTTCTGATGCAGAGAGACTTGCAGGAGGGTGGGAGTGGCACTGGCAGGCGGCCCAGTGTCCAGTGGGGCAGAACTGAGCAGATGAGTTTACAGAAAGCAGAACCATGATGACACTAATTGTATATAATACTGTGTTGTTAGAGGCTAGGTTCAGGGCGATATTATGTGAAAATACCCAGCCAGACTTAACTTTTAAATTCTACCACAGCCTCACTCAAGACGTCACTTAATCACTTCGAACCACATTGCCTTCCTCCTAATGATTAGTCCTCCTTGCTTAAAGCAGGGGGGTGCTAGTATACTAAGACTCAATAAATTAATCGTTTTCAGCTATGAAGTCAGAAGGCTATAAAAAAAAAGGTCACCTTTGACCTTTTCTTAATCATGACATCCGAAGAGAGATGTCAGCTTGAGCAAAAATAGGTCTGAAAGAGATTCCTAGTTGGAATGATTCCCCAAGTTCCATTCCAGTGCTTCCAACCGTAATGAGTCACTTTTATGGAGAGTTTACGCTGACAGTGACAGTCTTAAAATTGCAGCCTTTTGGCGCAGAAAGGAGCCCACACATAGCATTTCCATTTCTTGTTTATGGTTATGGGAGACCTAGGAGCAGAGGTGGGGGAGGGAAAGCAATGCCCTGTGAACGCTGTGAACCCTAGGAGCAGCGGGTGGGTAGGAGGCGATGTTGGGGACCCCAGGTTTAGAACTCTTTTTTTCTCTAGTGGCATGAGAGTGGGGATTAGGGAAGACAGAAATCCTCCTGCTTTACAAAGTACAAATGTTCTGTCTGAACATAGAGCGTGCACAGACACCCAGAGCGATGGCGTGAAGCGGGTGGGGCTGGAGGGTCAGCGAGGGCTTGAAGGCCTCCCCCATTAGAGTTTTCCTCATCCCATCACGGCAGTAGAGCCATGGCATTTGGATGCTGTGCTTAAGAAAAAAGGAGTGAACTTGAAGACAACTGTGTGCAGAGTAGCTAAGCCTTCTGACTCGGGCACCCCAGGTTCTTGGCACTCACTCCAGGATCGGAAATTCATTTAAAAATATTGTAATCCCAGAAGCGAAGTAATCAGGACATGTGTGCCTTGCTCACATCTAATTTCTAAAGAAAACAGCTACAGAGCTGACGACCCCTGCTGCACGGCCTGCCACCTTTCTCCGCCGTGGACCCTGAAACAACCTACACCACCCTGTCTGTGCGGTCATTTCCCGGGCACTGATACCTTGGCCTCAGGATCAGATGGGACAGTAGTCCAAATGCATATTTGGAAGCCGGGCAGTGGCAGCCTCCACACTCCTTTTGTGGGCAACCCTGTTGCTTTGGTTCCAGGATGGTGATCAACACGGAGGGCGACATCCTCATGTTCCAGTTTGAGAATATCAAGTGGCAGTATTCCCTGGAACGGGCCAAAGAAAAGAAGAAGGACAAAGAGGATGACAGGGGAGAAAATGGCCTCACGGAAGTCCTCTCCAAGTCGAGCACTCAGATTTACAGCCCTCAGGAATCCATATCTAGCAAACAGACGGCCCAGGAGTCCTTGTTCAGCAAATCTCACAGGTCCCCAGTTCTCCTGAGGGCAGCCAGGTTACCTACAGGTAAGAACTGAATCCCAGGCCACCCCAGTGGTACCCAGTGGAGCAGGTGAGGGGCTTCCAGGACCAGTTTCTCGGTGGAATATTTTGGTCAATGGTTTCTTGATGATATAAATCCCAACCTTTATGTCACTCTCTTTGATGTGACAATTTGTTAGCCAGCTCAAGGGAATCTCCTGATTTTCAAGGCCTACGTTTTCAAACTTATTAGAATCTTTCTGCAGTAGATGACACTAGCCCTTCATACTTGCCATTAAAACAAAAACACAACCAGCATCCTCCCCGTTGCCCCTGATCCAAGCATATAGTACATGATTATTTCCTTAGGACACAGACAAGATCTATTGTCCTGCAGAAAAATGTCCTCTGCGGAATGTATTCTCTGTAGACCTCTGACTGATAACACACGTACCTGGAAAATACTAGATCAGTAGATCACCTCCAATCGTATTACACCACAGACGGTCAGTTAGGACAGAGGACCGAGAATTTCAGATAATGCTTAAAACTTGATAATCAGTAGGAAATGGGGGTAGGAGGGGGGTTCTAGATGGACCTTCGGCTCCAGGTGATTGCCTAGTTTCATGGGACAACAGGAAGCAACAAACAGTAAAGTGATAATTTGGGTGAAAATCAGCTGAATTATCAGCTACGCCCCCAGTATTCATACCTAATTGAATCATATAATTACTACAGTTTCCTCCTCAATCTTAATTTAGGAGTGTTAACGGAGGCACCTCTAAGTCAAGGAAAGCCAAAGTCACCCCGAAGAGTTGGCAGGAAGAGACCGAGTTCTAGGGAAGCAAATGGCACGGGCACCGAGCAAGAGAGTTTGGAAGCAAAACCCCTTGCCGGAGATAACAAGAACGGTGATCCTTTATTCTGAATTCATGTGGCAAGATTCAATCTCTCTCTCTCTCTCTCTCTCTCTTTCTTTGTTCAGTCTAATTTTTCAGCAGGTTGATCAATCAGTTTGCTTGGATTCTGAATGGATAAAATGCCCAGCTTCTCCTAAGAGTGGTGGGTTTTCCCTAATCGTCCCCTTTCTGACTTGAGGCCACACAGAGCGAGCGCCTTTCTCAGAGCTGAGCTTCTGGTTTGGGGCTCACAGCCTCCTCACTTCCTGGACTGTTGTGTCATCAGTCTGAGTAATGGGCACAGCGGAAGGGAGAAGAGGCAGTGGGGCTGATTGCAGAGGCATTTTAGGGGGGTTCACGGGGATTGGGGGGGTGCTCTACATGTGAGATAAGGGGGTCAGGGAGATAGGCGGGGAGGGACTTTGGAGAAGAGTTACCATGAATTGGGTGTCCCTTTGTTGTTTTTGAGAGACTCTGGTAAAGATTTGAAATGCCTTTCAAATATTTTTGGCTAATATAATAGTGTTTCTTTGAATCAAACTCCATGCAGAGACTACCTTCAAGGTGAGGGTAAAACAATTGAGTTTTGTGAGGTCTGTAATAACAGTGGGCATCCTTGCATATACCCGTGTCTGTGTACCTGTATAGGTATGCCTGCGGGGTAAAGTCCTAGGCGTGGCATCGCTTAGCCACAAGGATGATTGCATTTTAAAAGCGAGAAGGAGATTGCCATAGTTGTCTTTAAAAACTGCTGTGTCACTTTTCACTCCCACCAGCAATGCGTGAGAGCTCCCACTGCTCCCAAGCCAACACTGGGTGTTCACCATCATTTTGCTCATATGATAAGTAAAAATGATATTTGCATTTCTTTTTTTTTTTTTTTTTTTTTTGTGGTATGTGGGCCTCTCACTGTTGTGGCCTTTCCCGTTGCGGAGCACAGGCTCCGGACGCGCAGGCTCAGCGGCCATAGCTCACGGGCCCAGCCGCTCCGCGGCACGTGGGATCCTCCCAGACCGGGGCACGAACCCGCGTCCCCTGCATCGGCAGGCGGACTCTCAACCTCTGCGCCACCAGGGAAGCCCATATTTGCATTTCTTTAAGGTTGATCACTCACAAACTAAATGTCCCTCAGTGGGCAGTAACTAAGTAGGTGATGACAAAGCCATACTAGGACAAAGGCGTATTATACAATAGCTAAAAATGGATGAGGAGCTCCATTTTTGACTTGGAAAGAGATCCATAATATATTATTATATGAAAAAAAAACAAGTTACTGACCAATGAGCCCATCACAATTCCTTTTAATAGAAGGAGAAAAACTGTGTTTTTTCTTTCTCACACACACAGACACACACCCACAGACATACACACACACACACACACAGTGGTGTATTCTGGAATTGGACAAAGCACGGGGAAGACTTTGACATCTTAATTTCATTTAGATAAGACCTACTTGGTCAAGGAAAATTATACACTGTTATAAAATTGTAAAATCAGTACCCTGTTGCATATTCTTTGCTAGTTTTATTGGTGCAGTTTGAGGTACAGATTTTACTTGCTAGGTCAGACTAGACAAATGCCTTCTCCTTTTCATGGTTCAGTTATTCCTTTTGTAAAAGGAGGATAATGTTTTCCGTGTGTCTGTGAGGTATTGCAGGGATTCAAAAGCCCAAATGAGAGACATAGTAAATTTGCTCACCTATGAAGACATCGTTGCTAACTCAAGGGCCTTAGGCATCTTGGAGGCCTTGACCCTAAAGTAGCATGCCAGAATGAATCTCTTGTCCTTGTCAGTGACTTTTGGACCTACAAAATGTTCAAAACATTTTGGGAACTCCTGTTCAGGAACTGCCTTTTGGCCACTTGATAGTTTCAATTTTGCAGGGGTGACGTGTTTTTTGAAGGCAGTTTTGATTTTGAGAAACATCCAAAGATCATTTGGAGTCAAATTTGATTAATGAAGTGGAAATCAAGCTTTGCAATACAGGTTTTATTTAAAAATATAGGTATGTTACTGAAAATTTGTAAGGCCTATGAATGGGGTGTGAAGGTCATTCCCACAGGGAAGTTTCACGAATGTGTGGAGCATAGGCATTACATATGTTCCTTCCAAAATATGAATATCTAGAGGTTAATACACACTTGTACACAAGTACTAGCATATTTGTTAAAAACTTGTGTTAAATATTTTGTAATTTCTCGTCTCATAGAGGATTTTTGCTCACATGATGGCAGCATGTCCATTGGGTAACAAAGACCATAGTCTGAATAGCAGTTGGAATGGATTTAACTTTCATATGTAAGTACTTAATGGTTTTCATGGAACACTGGTTTGTTTTTCTTTTCTTTTTTTTAAAAAGCGGATGATGTGGAGAAAATACCAAAACAAGGACAACTGGGAACTTTGGGAGACTTGATCAGTTGCTCAAAGAAGAAGTCCTGGTGCATCCCTATGTCACCTGACCAGTTCCTCCTGACTGTGAATGCCCTGCAGAAAGCCCATAATTCTGGGGAGTTTGCCTATCCCCGGAGGCCCCAAACCCAGGTCATCGATTCCTGGGGACCTTCCATTTCATACCCAAGGAAGGTCCTGAGTTTGAAGGGACGATTGGTCCAACATGCAGTCGATCAGTTGAGATTGAGCAACCCTCCCATAGATGTGAAACAAACCAGTATTCCCCTTGAAATCCAGAAGCTTCGGCCTAACCTGAAGAACTCCGTGCACAGCCCCAGAGTCCAGTCTACCATCCCCCAGCCGGTGCTTATCTGCCCCAGGTTCTCTGGCAGCATAAAGGGTGAAGACCCGCCAACCAGTTCAACTGATGGGGCAGTGCGCAGCTTCAGCCCCCTAACCAGCACACAGGTCATCAAACCAAACCACGTGCTGGCTCCGCCGATGGGCACGACAGCCCAGGCTGCCAAGAAAGATTGGTCCCGCTTCTACACGGCCCTCGACCCCTTCAGAGTGAACACGGAGTTCATGCTGCTGACTGTGAAGGAGGAGAAAGAGTACGAGGAGGCCAAGATGAAGGAGTTTCAGGCCATAAAGCCGGCTGGAGGGGTTGATCCAGAAAAAGCCAGCAGAGCTGCCTGGGTCAGGAAGAGCAAAGGCCTGCCCATTCATAATTTCATGAAGCAAGGAAAAACAGCAGCCCCTGAACTTGGGCAAAACGTATTTATCTGAACCAGCCTTGGGAAATTACAGCGTCTTATAATAAACAAAAAACCAAGTGGATGTTGGTGTTTGGCCTCTTTTTGTTTGTTTGTTTTCAACTGTTCCCTGGCAATTAACATGGGAACTCTTTGATTATTTTCCTATAAGCCAAAGAACTGATACTTATCAAAGTAAGAAAACAGAGAGAGGCTGCGGGTGATTGGCATCTGTAGTCCCACTGAAAACCATTCAGTGAGAGGCATGGAAGCCCTGTTTCATTGATGGGAGATGTTGGAAGTTTAATACTACTCATGGCTACCAATTTAGGGCTATCGTTTCTTCTAGCAAATGAACTGATGGGATTATATCAGAATAATGCACTGGAGTTCCCTGGTATTTTCGTATGGAAGCCTGATGAAGCTCAGTAAGTTCAACTAAGAATCTAAAAGAAGAAGCCCTCAAATTGCATTTTTCCTCCTCAGGGCTAACTCCTATGGAAGAGAATTAGGCACATTCATCCTTTCTACATTAATAGCATGTGTGTTGAGGTTGCTACTTAAGCCTGCTGAGGTTGGTGTCAGGGGCAGGCAGGTGATTTAGATGTGGGCAGCCCAGCATAGGGCCTGTGGCCCATCAAAGAACTCAAGCCCCATATGAAGGGGGTAGCTCCTACTCAGTAGCTCAGCATGGCGTAGGATGGAAACCATTGAAGCAGAATGCAGAACAAAACAACAAAACACCAACCCCACAAAACTCCACAACCCACACACACATTGAGTGGGCCACCAGAACCCTGGCATGGGTAGGCTAGATGCACAGGCCACCTGTTCCCAGCCTCCGCTTTCACCTCCAGGTGCAGGAATACCATCATTTGCCAAGCTTTCTCTCCCTGGAGAATTTTTTCTCCATTATTAGGAAATCAGGTTTAAAGTAGCACTGGCAAATAGCCATGTAAAAATTGTGATTTGAATGGAAAGAATCCCTTCAATTAAGGAAACGTGCTTCTACACATTATTCCATGAGCCTTCCAACAGCAGTTTGACAGCAGGCTGGGCAGATAGGATATTGTTATAATACAGTATCAAAGATGACATAAAGTCCCTGAATTTCAGCTCCTTCAAGGGGCAAGATCACAATATTCGCGGCTAAACTTAAAACCGTGATAAGAATAACATCTATTGAGTAGGTATGGACCCTGTAGGGATACCATTATCATCACCTTACTGAGGAAGGGAAGGACACATAGAGGTTAGCTAGAAAATTGGTTAAGTGGAGTAGACGGGCTCAAACCCAGGGGGCTCAGACTCCGGGGCCCTCGCTCTCAGCCTCTCTCCTTACTGTTTCCCAGGTCTATCTTTCTCCCTTAATAAGATCCGCCACGTTTAGGGTCCTCCTGCCTCGTTCTTCTTAACATTTACCCCTTCGCAGGAGGACATTTATTTCTTCAACTGCTTCCACTATTTAAGGTACAAAAGTAATCCTGTACGGAATTACACGTCATCGTAAAACACTCAAACGAAATGAAAACTATGGAATAATCATGCCCCTGACCCCCACCCCTGCCCTCAGGACATCCACACTAGCGGAATGACACTCTGTAGGCAGCAGCAACATCTCCAGGTGACAAACCATGAAGTCCCTAAAGCAGCATCTTTTACTTTCCTCTCCTGCTTGGACTGGCCCGTGCCCCAGCCCGAGTCCTGGCTTCTCGCCTCGCCTCGCGCCCGCCCACGCCCACGCCCACGCCCACGCCCACGCCCACGCCCACTCTCGCGCCCGCCCCCGCCCACTCTCTAGCCCCGCCCCGACCCTCCCACTCCGAATCGCCCCGCCCCCACGCTCGCATCCAACCCTACTTGCTCCTCCCCTGAGGGCCCGGAAGCGGAAGTGGGGTCGGGTTTCCGCTGTTACTCCGACTCCTCCAGGCCCGGAGTGAACCCTCCTCGTCTGTTCTGGTCCCCGGCCCGCGGCTGCGGCGCTGACGTGGCTCCCGGAAGTGGGGCTGGCGTGGGCCGCCATGTTGCAGCAGGTGAGGGGCTGTGGGTTCGGAGAGAGGGCCGCGGCGGCTGGGCCAGGCCTGCAAGGTCTGAGGGGCGCGTGCAGAGCGTCCGGGGCCGCTGCCGGAGCCCGAGGAGGAGCGGGTGGGCGGCGGGCGTGGCGGCCGGGATCGGGGCCGGGGTCCGGGCTGCGCTGAGGGCCGGCGCGGGTGTGAGAGGCGCGGGGCGAGGGGAGGGGGGCCGCCGCCCTGCACGTGGGATGAGGGGACCCCCGCCCGGCCTCGCGTTCAAGTTTGTGCTGTCACAGCAGCGTTGGAGGTGGCTGGTCCACTCCCGTGACCGCATCTGCCCCTCCGAGCTAATTACAGCCCTCACGTGTAGGACCAGAGATTAGTAAGAATCATTTCATAGTTTCTTCCTATTTTTAAAAAAGTTACACCTTTAGTTAGATTTTGTAGGCGTTTTTTCCTCTTGAGGGGTTACTGTGGCCCAGGCACTGTGCTGGGCCCCGGGGAAGGGCTGCGAACCGCACAGACGATTTCCTGCCCTGAATCGGAGGGTGAATTGGAGGGTGCCGGAGGTGGGGAGGCAAGGTAAGTTAGAAGACTGAAGGTAGTTTTCACAGGGCGATCACAGAACCAGGGTGATGTGATGGCAGGTGTCTGCGAATAGGTCGCTCTCGGGATTTAGGGTCGGAAAGGGCTGCTCCGGGGAGGTGACCGGAGTGGGGAATATCCGGTGATGGTCTGCACCTGCGCCCCGGCTGAAGGAGGCTGGAGAAAAACACACAACGGCACTGACTGTTCCCACTTAAGCGTGTGGCCAGGCACCTCAAGCGAGCCCTTAGGGCCGCCAGGCAGTCACCCTGCCCCCTCCGTAGCCCCCTCTCCCTCCCACCTAGGCTGCTCTCCAGGGCTTCTCCCTCAAACCTTCAGCGTTTCTTCAGCCCCCAGGTGCTGTGGGAACGTGGGAAGGGGGATGCCTGGGGATTTCAGGGCAAGTTTCTCAGCTGTTGCAGTATTTGAGCTGAAAGTTGAAAGATGATTTGGCGTTTGCCTGATGGTCCGCTTCATAGGGAATGGGGAAGGGAAGAGCTTCTGGGTAGAGAAAACATGAAGGGCAGAAAGGTGGGAGGGCCCGAAGTGTTTTCCCAGAGCAGGTAGTGACAGCGTTGCTGCAGTGCTCAGTGGGAGGGGGCGTTGTCGGGAGGTGGGCTCGGGAACAGGTCCTGAGCTGCCACGAGCTCTGGTTTGCTGTGCCTGAGGGATTTAAGTCTTATCCTGTACAGGGAGGGGCGCCACTGAACAGTTTGGGCAGGGGGGTGACATGGTATGCTCTCCATTTAGGGGGATACTCCGGGTAATGAGGGGCTGGAGTGGAGCGGGGGTGAGGCCAGAGATGGCAGGTGAGTGGGGAGGGGCTGGCACTGTGAAGGGGCTGGCACCTTCACACGAAGGTGTGAAGCGTGACTGAGGCTGCAGGTGAGTTGCAGTGAGCTGAGGTGCGAACCACTTAGAGACCTGAGGTTGAGGAGGGAAGGGAAGTGGAGGACAGAAGGGAGATTCAGCATCAGGACATTAAAACATCTCTGCACGCTGTAAAGGACACCTGAAGAAGCTTGTATGCTGATGAGAAAGATCCACCAGAAAGACCTGAAGATACAGGAAACTGTAAATAAAGGGGAAGAGTGATGGAACATGCCCCCAAGGAGGCGGGGAGAGAAGGGATTCTGACTACAAGTAGCTGGTTTAGCCTTGGAGAAAAGGGGACAGAGTTGTGAGAAGGGGTCGGGAAAACAAAGCTGCAGTCAGATGATTTTGTGGAGGAGCCAGAGACAGTGAGTTTATCTCGGCAGCCTCAGCCTTCTCTGACCTGGGAGAGCCCCCTGAGGGTGGCTGCATTGAGTTTGCGCTTGGCAGCTTCTTGGGTGGGATGGAGACGGCAGGTGCTTGGGTTGCCACGTGGGGTTTGGCCAGGTGATCAGGGTTGGGGGAGGGAACTGCCCTCGCCCCTTCCCTAGGCTGTGAGTTCCAGGTGGCCATGACCGCGTCCTACCGTCATCTTCCGTATTGACTAGCGTGCTGCCTTGCATGTAGTAGGCAAGCGATACGGAGTTTCATTCTGCTTCATGAATATTTGCTTTTCCTATCAGGACAGTAATGATGACATTGAAGATGTTTCACTGTTTGATGCAGAAGAGGAGACAACTAGTAGACCAAAAAAATCCAAAATCAGGTACGACGATAAGTTACAAGACTCGGGTTAGTGTCTGGTGCTGTTCTGTCCATTGCCTGGTGCCAGCGACGGGGTTCGGGGCAGAGTGGTTGTGATGTGCTGGTGAATATTGTGTATTGCTGCTTTGCTCTTTAGTCCGAGATGAGGTGACATCTCACGTTTTCCCTGGGAATAATTGACATACGGCATTTTATGCAATACTGAGTTTTCTCAATCTGCAAATCCAATTTTTTGAGCGCTGGTATTTTTAATTCTGACTTTTGTACCAAGAATGCACCATTTCTTTAGATAGTTTCTGTAGATACATTACATTTTGATTTATTATGCAAATTTCAGAATTGTATCTTTTGTATCAACTAATGTGAGAATATCAAGCCAAATATATTTCTATCCCAAACTCAGTTACCGCTAAAGAAATTCACTTGATGAAATCAAATTCTACCTGAACCTTGAAAACATCTCTAAGTGAGAGATGCCCGTCACAAAAGAACATGTATTATATGATTTTGTTTATGTGAAATGTCCAGAATAGGCAAATCTATAGGGACAAGAAGTACATTAGTGGTTGCCTAGGACTGGAGAGGGGTGGGATTGGGGTAAATGGAGGGGGTGACTGCCCGTGGGTATAGGCTTTATGTTTGGGGTCATGAAAAAGTTCTAAAATTAATTGTGTGATAATTGCACAATTCTGTGAATATACCAGAAATCACTGAATTATACCCTTTAAATAGGGGAATTGTGTGGCGTGTGGATTATTATCACAACGAAGCTGTTGATAAAACAGCAACTATGCCTGATGGTTACTTTGTCTTAATGCCTGAAGTGATTTCTGAGGGCCTAGAAATTCTTAGGGCATGATTTTTAGACATGTGAAAATAGGAGTCAGTCCTAAGAGTGTAGTTTCCTAATTCCTCTAAGCTTGGTAAAGTTTCTTGTTATTTATTTTGTGAAAGTTTATAATCAATGAGGTGTTAAAGTCACGTTTACATAGTGTATTTTCTGTGACAGCAGGGCCTAGTCAAATAATGGGACTTATGAAAAAAGAGAGGTAGGCGGTTTGCTTCTTCCTCAAGTCATCTTTTATTTTGGCAAGACTCTGCATGGTTCTGCTATGGCTGAAACATTTTCATCTACATCTACAGTACCTGTTGTAAATGTAATTGCATTTCTTTTATTATGTTTTGGTTTTCAGACACCCAGTGGCATCATTTTTCCATTTATTCTTTCGAGTCAGTGCAATTATAGTCTATCTTCTCTGTGAATTGTTCAGCAGCAGCTTTATTGCCTGTATGGTGACAATTATCTTATTGTTGTCATGTGACTTTTGGGCAGTCAAGGTAGGTTTGATTGTTTTTATTTTAAAATCGTGTTTATATGATGAGATTGAATGACGTGTAAACAGTAAAAAAAAAAAAAAAAAGACACTTAGTATTTCCGATTGGTATTAATTTATCTTTTTGTTACCTTGGGCCTCGCCTGTGTCAAAGTGCCAGTTGTGGCAGATCACGTGTAGGTTTACTGACTTGTCTGTGCTTTATGTTAACCTACATCAGCTTTAAAGTTAAACAAACAAACAAAAATGTGACCAGCAGCTACAGACTACGTGTATTGCTTCTAATCCTCACCACTGGTTTTGCTTCAGGGTCACCTCCGGCTGTGCCGTGTATGATTTCTAGATAAGGCCCCAGGGTAGTTTGTCCACAAATACTCAAGTACCGACCATTGCAAAGGCTCCTATTTGAGCTTGAGGGCAGTGTTTCTCAGCCAGGTCCAGTTTTGCCCCCCAGGGGGACGTTCGTTTGTCAGTATCTGAAGACATCTTTGGTTGTCACAACTGGGGGTGGGGGAAGTGTGCTATTGGTATCACACGGGTAGAGGCCAGGGATGCTGCTAAATATCTTAAGGTGCACACACAGGACAGCCCCCCACATCAAGGAATCATCCGGCCCAAAATGTGGATAGTGCTGAGGCTGAGAGATCCTGTTGTAGGGGATAGAAAAGAGTGTAAGGAATGGTTCAAACTCAGAGGCAGTGGTAGGTAGAGGGATGGATGGATAGAGAGAGAGGTATATAGATAGAGGGGCATGTGATCAAGTAACCATGGTAAAATATTAAATGTAGACACTAGGTGATAGGTATATGGGTATTCACTGTAAAACTTGACTTTTCTGTGTGTTTGGAAATTTTCATAATAAAATGGTAGGGGGAAAAATTGAAGGCAAAAAAAAAAAAAAGGCAAAAGCTACTTTTGGAATTTGAGATATGTATATTGATTCAAAAACCAGTAAGATGTTACAGGTCTGCTCATGCCCACCAACCCAGCCATTTTTAGATCTTTTGATTGTTACAGATATCAGAAGTGGTTGGCTTGGTGGTGGCCAGTTTCCATAGGCCACAAAATGCTGAGAGTAAAGATTACAAAGGTCTGTATCCTGTAGGCTTTTCTTTTGTACAGTCTTCTTTGCCTTGTATTTCTTTGAATTTCTTCTGTTGCTTTATGCTCTAAAGTGTTCACTGTATCCAGGTCACAGTTTTGTTTTGAGGAACGTTTCTTTTTGTTGTTCATGTAATTTCTGCTTAGCCAAATAGAACACCACCTTCAGTCAGTTCTTCCTGGTGATTTCCAAAAATTATATAATTAGATCCTTGTGGGTTTAGAGTTTTAAAAAATGTGGCCAGAGGGAGTTCCCTGGTGGCCTAGTGGTTAGGATTCCGGGCTTTCACTCCATAGCCTGGGTTCAGTCCCTGGTCAGGGAACTGAGATACCGGGATGCAAGCCGCAGCACGAACAAATTAAAAAAAAAAAAAGAAATGTGGCCAGAAAGTATATTTTCTGATAACATTTTTTTTTTAAAACAAGGGCTTAAAAAATACCCTTTCATCTGTGGCAGAATTACTTACAGATATGCAGACAATTGAGATATGAAATTAAGAAGTCAGGAATGTACAGAATACCAGTCCATTATTAAATGGACTTGGGGAAGGGGGTGTGCAGGGTTCTGAATGTAGTTAGAACAGCAGTGTGTCGTAGTTGTAAATCTCCAGGCAGTTGTCAAAAGAAGAGATAATTATTAAAAAAATAAGAGATAAATAAGATAAAGTTATTTAAAAAATGAAAAGAACTTAAATGTTATAACCCATATGGGGCTTTTGTCTTATTCTTTATTTTGAGAAATATAGTAAAAAAAAGAATAAATAGTTGTTTTCAAATTTTTATGCTAACTATTAGTAAAATTTAAAACATTGTGTGTCTTCCACAACATTGGAGAAGACAGGAGCAACTAAAACATACATCAAGAGAAGGAGAACAAAGCAAGCGTCCAGGAACCTGAAATATCATAGGGCAGAGTGCAAGGGGAAGGGAGCAGTAGCACATTAGTTACAGCTGTAGATGTAATTTGATTAAACCCTCTTTTTAAAGATAAAAATTCTTAGATCTGGTCAAAAATCAAAGTCCAACCCAAAAGATCTAATTATAATTGTAACATTAGAAAAAGTAAAAGAAGGCAAAGATAATATAAGACCAATTCAAACAAAAAGAAACTTGACGCTATATTATTATCAGACAAAGCAGAAATGAGAGTAAGACAGAGTTCAGTGGAACAAGAAAGGTCAGTTGATGAGTCACAGTGAGGATCATTCACAGAATGACATCACATCAAACTATAGTGAAAAACTACTAGAAACACTAGAGAAGATGGAGGAACACTGTTGTGATAGAAGTCTAACAAACCATTGTCTTTGCAGATCAGAGCAACAAAAAATACGTAAGGTTTGAAGGATCTGAATGAAATAACAAGGTCACTTTCATAGCAGTATTTGGAACTCTGTATGTAGAGGCATAATACCTTCTTGTTCAGTTTCTGTGGAACATGTACAGAAGTTGACTAAATATCACTATGAAGAAGATCCAAAGAAATTCCCCAAAGCAGCTACATTTTCTAGTCCAGTACAACAGAACTGGAGACTAATAAAAAAAAAAAATGGTTGTCAAAATTGGGATTTTTAAAAAGAGCCATTCTGCTAAATATCTTGGCTTAAAAAGGAAATAAAAACTGTAAATATAGATTATTTGTACCTTAATGATAATGATCATCTGCATTCAAACTTTTGAAACGTGTCTAAAGCTGAATTCAGAAGAAAAACAATAGACAAAAGTCTTTTATTAGAGGTCTAGAAGTTTCAAAAACAAAAATAATAAGCTTGAGAGAAATTCGGAAAATAAACTAATAATGACAAAAACAGGAAGTAAAGAATTGGAAAATGGGAAAATGGAGGAGTTTGAGACTATTCTAAGAGCTGTTATTTGAAAGTGCCACTAAAATAGACCTCTGGCTGTTCTCGGTCTTCTTTGCCAGCTCTTCTCTTTTACTTAGCCTTTGATTGGTAACGTTTCTACAAAATGAAGTTTGGTCTCTAAGGCTCCTCTTCTTCTCTTCTGTTTTCCTTTCATAATGTTAGGAAAGCTATCAAAGCAGTTTGTTACATTAGTAAGAGGGAAAGAGCTTGGTGCATTTCAAGTACTGAATGAAGGTCAGTGCCTATAACCATAGCCTTCGTTTGGGCTGCTGTACAGAATACCAGAGACTGGGTGGCTTACAAACAATAGGAATTTATTTTTCCAAGTCCTGGAGGCTGGAAATCCAAGGTCAGGGTGCCAACATGGTCAGCCTCTGGTGAGGGCCCTTCTCCGGTTCCAGACTGCTGACGTCTCGTATCCTCACATGACTGAGAGCAGAGAGAGGGTGAAAGCTGTCTCTTGACTCTTACGAGGACACTAATCCCATTCACAAAGGCTCCGCCCCCATGGCCTCATCTAATCCTAATCACCTCCCAGAGGCCCCCTCTTGGTACCATCACTTGGTGATGGGGTGGGGGCAGGGTTTCAACCCATGAATTTGGGGGGACACAGTATTCAGTCCATAACCTTTTTTAGAGATGCATAGTTATAAAGTATATGTACTGTGGTCAGGATATATAGGAAAAAGTAGGTCCCAGTAGCTAAAGAGCAAGGGGTTTAGAAACACATTAGGGAACTGGAGGAAGGACAAGAGTTCGTGAGGGAAAAGAAGGGTAATGTTTATGGGTGTGCTGACCCTGTCACCTCTGCCCCTGTGGGGCCTGCCATTGCCATTTTATTTACTCTTTTGTCCAGGCCTGGTACGTAGTGGTCATTAACTGGATATTATGGCGGGAAAGTTGATGATTTCTTGTTTGTGAACTGTTACACTAAGATACGATGTTATGGTAGACCTGTAAATAATGTTTTTAAAATGTGTGTGCATATATTAATCTTTACCAGAATGTCACAGGTAGACTAATGGTTGGCCTGCGCTGGTGGAATCATATTGATGAAGATGGAAAAAGCCATTGGGTGTTTGAGTCCAGGAAGGTAAACTGCCTTTGTTTTTTTTTTTTTTTGAGCGTCATTCAGAAAATTATGTGTAGGGCTTCCCTGGTGGCTCAGTGGTTGAGAGTCCGCCTGCCGATGCAGGGGATACGGGTTCGTGCCCCGGTCCGAGAATATCCCACATGCCACGGAGTGGCTGGGCCCGTGAGCCATGGCCGCTGAGCCTGCGCGTCCGGAGCCTGTGCTCTGCAGTGGGAGAGGCCACAACAGTGAGAGGCCCGCGTACCGCAAAAAAAAAAAAAAAGTGTAGATACATTTGAGTATTTAAGGGTCAATTACCTAAACACTTCAGATGCATCTACTGCACATAAGGGACCGCCCCAGATTGCTTGGCATGGTATAGCACAGAACCAGATGGCCTTCTAAACTTGCCTTGCGTTTCTCTAGTTCCGACTGGAAACAGGGCATGTCCAGGAAAGAACCCTGAGAGGGCTTGGGCTCAGGGTTTATGCCGCGTGCTTAGCTGCCTCCCAGGGGGCTGCTGCTGAAGGGTCTCTGTTTGGGACCCTCAGCCCTGTGTGCCTTGCCTAGTGTAGCTCCCTCCAGTGGCTCCCTCTGTCCTTGCCCCCGGGGTCCTCCATTCGTGCGCAGGAGAAAGAGGAGGTTTGCAGCTGGATAGAAAATCTGAGTTAAGCAGAGAGCAGTCTGTTCTTCAGGCTGTGCCTTCAGAAGCCCTAGGGGACCTTGCTCTGTTTTGGGTTAGCCTGCTTATCTGTAGTGGAAATCAGTTTGGGAGCCAGAGGACAAAATTCCTGGAGACAGCACCAATTAAATTGCTTGCCTCTGCTTGTTAGGCCCTGACTAGGACTCCTCAGAAAACAGCATTGTGCTCAGTGAGCCCATAGTCCTTTATATTATAAAGTCTACCTTGGAAACCACTCAGCACCCTTTTAAATTCCTGGGTGTTGCTGAGACATTCTGGTCATTGTCTGGAATCCCTTGACTGCATTTCTTCCTGTGGACCCTGACTTGACCTTTTAGTCTCCAGGATGACCATAGCCTTGATTTCCTGAATCCTCACCTAAGAAGGCATCTTTCAAAGCTTGCTTATAAATAATGAGTATAAGTGCAAGAAGCATTGACTAGAAACCTATCAGAGGCCACGCTTACTGTCTTGGGTGATGACAGACTGTCCACTCTGCCCTGAAAATGAAACATTCTCGATTTAAAACAAAGTATGTTAAGACCAGTTCCAAAATTACAGTAGTGGTAGATCTACTGTTTTGTTTGAGGGAGATTGTGGGGTGAGGGGTAGGAGTTCTGACTTGGGACTTGGGTTGTCTGTATTAATTTATTTGAATTTGAGGGTAAGAGGTTTTTCATTAAAAATGTTAAACTTCTTGCTGATAAATATCACAGAACATTGGTTATTAAATTCATGTTCTTTTGTAGGCCTCTCCTCAAGACAGTAAAACAGTTTCAGAGGCTGAATCAAGAATCTTTTGGTTAGGACTCATTGCCTGTCCGGTGCTGTGGGTAATATTTGCCTTTAGTGCCCTCTTCTCCTTCAGAGTGAAGTGGTTGGTGAGTATCAGTGTGGAGCTATCAGTAACTCACTAAGGTGGCTGATGGACAATCATAATAAGCAACCACCTGTGTTAACCTCAGGGCCCCATCTTGAATAGGCAGCTTCATCATGTATTTCCCAAGTTTGGTTTCTCAACTCTGCTTTTCTCTTAAGTACAGAGAGCAGAGTCCTGTGAAAGACTCCATCTCACCAGTTCTCCAAGTGCTTAGCAGAATTTGATTTAGCCCATCTTGTTCAGTGATTACCACATTTATCACATAATCTTGTCGGTTGGGGATGGTCAGTGTACTCCAAACGTGCTTAACTTGGTTTGGAACTAACAGAGTGGTCTTTTCTGAAAATACTGGTTGGTAACCTGTTCTGGTTATCAATTGCAACAGTCATCTTATGATCTCTTGCAGTTTCACTGGTTCAGAAGTTTGGGAAGGGCTTGTCTGGAAAGTTCTGGCTCGGGATCTTTTGTACTTGTGGTCAGACAGTGGCTGGGGGCTGGTGAGGCTTCTCCTCTTTATGGGGTCCCATGGCCTCTTAACACGGTCTTTCCACATTGCTGGTTGGGGCTTCATTACAGTCTGGTGGCCTCATGGCAGTTAGACTTGGAGGGTCACAGCTTACTTGGAGGGTCACAGCTCCAGTTGAGAGTGTTTTAGCTCACAAGGTGTATTACCTTGTACAACTGTATTAGTTTGCTAGGGCAGCCATAACAAAGTATCACACACTGGGTGGCTTAAACAACAGAAATTTATTTTCTCCCAATTCTGGAGGTCTGTCTCTTTGGCTTGTTGACTGTCTTCTCCCGGTGTCTTCACGTGGTCTTCCCTCTGTACATGTCTGTGTCCTAATCTCCTCTGCTTATAAGCGCACCTATCATATTGGATTAGGGCCCACCCTAGTGACCTTATTTTTCCTTAATTCTTTAAAAACCCTGTTTCCAAATACAGTCACATTGCGGGGTCCTGGGATGATATATATATATGTAAACATATACATTTTGGGGGAACAAAGTTCAGCCCATGACAACCACCTAGCCTCAGAAGTCACAGCATCACTTTTGGCACCCGTCCACATTCAGGAGAATGGAAATTAGGCTCTACAGCTTGATGGGGGAGTAAGAAGATTCTAGAAGAAAGAGCATGTGGAGGTACAGTTGCCACCATCTTTGGAAAATATAATCTGTCACTTAGCCCAAACTGTGTGTCTTATTCTTTTAATAATTGATTGTATCTCACTTAATACTTACTGGTATCAGATGTATTTTGGCCTTAATTGTGTTTTTTTCCCCTGTTTTTAATATTTCCTTGTCTAGTTCGCTGTATAGGTTCTCTTTTCCTTTGTGCATACACATACCTAAATACTTTCCCTTTTGAGATTTGGAAGGTTTATTTTCTGTTTTTAGTTTTTCTAGTAGTTATCTGTATCACATAACCCTCTTTCATGCATTTCATGTATCATACCTTTCATGAATTAAGAAATGTATTTAATATCTTGATTTCCTGCTGTGAAAGATGTAAAGTTAACATTCATGCCTTCTCCCACTTTTCCTCCCTCCTTCCACTTCTGGATTTTTGTTGGTTGTAGTCTTAACTTTAGTTATTTTAAGTAATATACTTACTCCTGTTTATTGACTTAGAGACTGTTTAGAAAGGGAGTGAAATAAACACTCTTATATTCCCTCTTTTGTTTCTTCCCTTTCTATGCCTGAGCTTTCTTTGTTCCAGTATTATTTTTGTTGTCAAGGTTTATAACAATTACCTTTTGAAACGATATTTGTTACTGATTGTTCAGTCTTTGATTTACCTTTAAATAAATTGATTCAGTCCTTTTATTGCAACTTCTCCTTTACCTCTTGGTTGGCTGAATTTCATTGTTGGGTGATTTTTTTCAAAAAACTTGTGGGTATTATTTTCCTTTGGCTCTGTCATGTTTAAGAATATGAGCCTGTTGACTTTATTCTTGAATAAACTTTTCTTTTTTCTTTCTGAATAAACTCTTTATGCTTGAATAAATTCTTTATTTCTTCATTCTTGAAAAAAGATTCTTTATTCTTGAATAAAGAATTGGCTAAGTTAATATTCTTGGGTCACAACCTTTTTCTCTCACCATTTAGAAGACATTACTTACTCATTTTCTAATATTGAATATTGTAGAGAAATCTGAGGCCTGGCTTACTTAACCTCCATGTAAGGGAGTGAATTATTTTTCTCCCTGGACAAATAATTTTTGTTAATCATTCTTGAAGTTTTAAAATAGCATACATAACCAGATTGTCTTTGTGTTTATCTTTCTGTATTGCTTTTTCTGGAAACTGTGTGCCCCTCTTAATATACAGGCACAGGTTTTGCTTTGAATCAGGAAAATTATCTTCTGTTCTCTTTACATTTATTTATGTTCTGTTTTTTTGGTGTCTCTAATTCTGAGGTACCAGTTACCTCTGTGTTGGATCATTTTTATCTGTTCTCATCTACTATCTTAAATGCTTTCGTCTCTCATCTTTTTCCTTTCTGGTTATTCACTCAGCACATCTTTTTAAAAGAGTCTGCCGTACACCAGAGCTGTCCTGGGCACTGGGGATATGATTAAGGGCCTGATAAACAAGATGACTGCTCCAATAGCACCACTTTCTAGTGGAGCAGAGTGTAGACAGATAGTAAATAAGGGTTGTTAGAAAGGTGATACAAGGTAACAGAGTGGAGAGTGCCAGGGAGAGCTGAGTGGGCTGCTTTAGCAAGGGCTTCTCTGCGTTTCCTGAGCTCTGCCAGCTCTGTTTTCAACTCCTTCTGGTGTCTTGTCTTACCTTCATTCCCTTTGAATTCTTATCTTTAGGTTCTTCTGTAGGGTGACATATGCTTCAGGAATGCTGTTATTTTGGTGGACTCTGTTTCTTTTTAGAATCAATTCTTCGTCTGCCTTTTGCATACTGTGTTCCTTTCTTCTTTTTGTTTTTTGCTGTGGTTCTGCGTAGCTGCCTTTCCCTGTTCCCCTCCCCATTTTGCTCCTGTTCGCAGTGGCAGCTCTGTCCAGACCTTCTCTTTATGTTGGTTTCGTGTGGGTGAGTTCTCCTTGCCTGCCTTCCTTGTTGTCTGAGACATCTGGGCTCTGCTGTGAGCTGCGGTTTGGTCGACTGAAGGCGCAGGTGTGAGGAGGGGACCACAGCCCTGCCGCCGGCTGCCTTGCCCGGGTTCCTTCCCTTACGTAGTGGAGTTCTTGTTGCTCTGTCGTGGTTCTGCCCTCCTGCTTTAGATCGTTTGTGAGCCCCTGGAGCCTTCACCTCTCTCTGGGGAGGCAGCCCAGTCCTTCTGTGGCAGTGTTTCCCCTTCCCTAAAGCAGAGCGGGGAGGGGGGGTGAAAGGTGGTTTGGGCTCCTGTTTTAAGACCACAGGGCAGGAAGGGGGCATCCCGTCCCTCAAGCTTCCCCACCCACTGTTCTCTGTGGTGATGGGCTTGATGACCGTTGGTCCTCCTGCCTACGCAGACCATTTGCTTATTCTAGAACAGGGCTTGGCAAACTGGCCTGCAGGCCAAATCTGGCCTTACGCCTGTTTTTGTAAATTTTTGTTGGAACACAGCCTTGCCTGTTTGTTTACATATTGCCTGTGGCTGCTCTGGGGCTAGAATGGCAGAGTTGAGTATTTGCAACAGAGACCATATGGCCTGCAGAGCCTAAAATATTTATTATCTGGCCCTTTACACAAAAGCTTTGTAGAATATTTAACCGTGGGATCCCCTCATGTTGTTCTAATTAACTTTTCTTTAATAATATTTAAATAGTAGGCTTGTGTTTCTTATTCTCAGTCCTTAGCGGTCTTAGTGGGGTCACCTATAGGACTGTGGCCACAAGGAAAAAACAACTCTGCTGAAGTGCATTTCTTCCTAGTGCTGTGTCCCCCTCTGCGCCCTCCCCCCCATCTCCTTGTCACAGAAGGCAAACCCCTGTTGGTTGCTACCTTGAGGCACCGGTTTGCTTTCTTAGACGCCAGGTGTTGCCCACACATTAGCATAGAGCAGAGACTCAGCTCTTTGTGCTTTCAGTGTGTTGAACTTGATCTATCTCTTGACCATTCTTTTGGAATTCTTAAGGAAATAGTTGACATTTGAGCCCCTTCTGAGTCTCATTTACTTTTTTTATATCTTTACTCACAGAACCATGGAAAATATTAGAGAGTGGTCCCCCCACTGCACCCCCGGGGCTGGCACAGAGCATGTGTGTTGATGGGTGCTTGTTGGGTGGTGCAGGGTGCGTATTGGACGGGTCTGCCCTGGGAGGGAGGGTGCACGGGAGTCTCACGGCCACAACCCCTCTTCACAGAGCTTCCTCTTCCTGCTCTTTCCCGAGACAGTCTCCGCGTTTTGTTTATGGCAGAGAGACGGTCAGTCAATGTCAGGCCCGTAACTGTTGGTTATTCCTCTCTCCCAGGCGGTGGTTATCATGGGTGTGGTGCTGCAAGGGGCCAACCTGTATGGCTATATCAGGTGCAAAGTGGGCAGCAGGAAGAATTTAACCAGCATGGCTACATCGTACCTTGGAAAGCAGTTTTTAAGACAAGTAAGTGTTTTCTGGATGTCAGGGTAATTTGGATGCGGTCAGTGACTAATGCAGTGATGATTTCTAACTCTTGTAGAGTTTAATTTCTATGAAGTACTTTAAAAAAAGTCTTTAAAGGGACATACTTATGACATCATGATGATAAAGTTATTTTAATTTCTCTTTGGAGGCTTATAGGGCATTCCAGAAATGTATTGTCGGTATCCTGAAATTATTTTAAAACCAGAGGGATAAATGTTCATTGATAATAACTTTTTTTTTTTTAATTAGCTGAAGTTCAGTTGCTTTCCATTACTTCTGGTGGCTCTAAATGAACAGTTTTGAAGAATGTATCAATATATTGTATGGTTTTAGGCTTTATAGTAAGAACAAGTTAGAAACATAATAAGACCGTATTGTTAAAGATTGTTTTAAAGTACTCGGTTTGTTTTTGAAGAATGTATAGGTTTTACTATAGTTCCCCGATATGAAGATTTAAATCGGAGTTTTCCATGGGGTAAGTGGTATTCATAGGTAAATAGTACTTGGTAAAACCTTTGGGAAATTGATTAGGTCTTTGTATGAGTGATGTCTCGTGTTTGTGTTCATGCAGTAGGTTGGGCAGGTAACGTTATACAGGACACTTACGGGTTCTCAACCTTGGACATGCATCAGAATCTCCTGGAGGGCTAGAGCACAGATTGTGGGATCCTACCCCCAAAGTTTCTTATTTAGTTGCCCTGGGGCCGGGTCTCATAGGTCAAGTGTTTGCAGGTTCCCAGGTGGTACTGATGTTGCTGGTTCAAGGATTACATTTGTGACTAAAGCCCTGAGAGGCTAAGTGACTTCTCAGGAACATACAGAAACAAAAGGGTGCAAAGCTAGGGCTTAACTCAGCTCTCTTGCAATCCAGTGCCGTTTCCTGTACAGTTTCTCTTATATAAAAGTTAAGAAGTAGGGAAAATGAGGATTCTTGTAGGGACATGACTCTCCTCCTGAGGGTTTTTGCAGAGTCCCAGTATACCTTTGCTGGGTAAGGTCCACCTCATGGTAATTGTCAAGTGTGTGCTTAATAGGTTTTTTTTCCCTTACGATTACCAGCATTCAGGTGAAATTGAACCTTGAGCTTGACATACATGGACAGGGTCAGTAGACTTTCATGGCACTTGGTGATGCTCTGCTAAAATGAGAGTGACTTGCTGGACATCTGGGTGGACCCGTTGCTTTACTTCTCTAGCATGACAGTAATTTTTAACGTAATTGGGCCATGGGATGCCAGGTAATGTAGTAGCTGGCTGTGCTGGCAATTACAAAATGTTTTCCTAGTGCTTTAAATCTGGTATGTTAAGTAAAATAGCTTTTAGTGTTAAGGAGTTGTTTCTCTTGCAAGTAAAATAGCTTTTAGTGTTAAGGAGTTGTTTCTCTTTTGCAGACCACTGGAGACGATCAGACCTCCTGAAGAGAGTGAGGGAGCCTGCGTGTTCTTTCCATCGGGAACAACTGAAGGGGGTCTTGACTGTGAACCTTTAGAACTCAGTACCTATTGCAAAGAGGAGTGTTGGGTTTGTTTTTCCATTTTAAAGTTTACTTTAAAAAAAAAAGGAGAAGTAGTTTTCATATTAAGTTTTTACTTTCTAGCATATGGGGCTTGAAGGTGTGGTGTAGCTAGAAACATTGTTAACATTTGGTTCATGGTGTACATATGTGTATGCACAAAGTCGTGTAAGATCCATGTGTCTTAAATTAACAAAAGTGTTTGTGTTCATGCCCATATGGAATGGAGACCTTTGCATTTTGATCCACAGAACAAGGAGTATGTTCCTAGTCTATCTCAAAACTCTCTGTGTTTACATACTATTTCTGTAGATTATTTTAGGTTTTGCTTCCATGGTAAGAGTGAGCACTTTGGCTTATATAGAGAGTTAGAAATAATTGTTAATTTTACACTTAATATATGTGATGAAACTTCATGATGAAACTTCTTATCCTAGGCGTTTACAGGCAGGTAAAAACCAAATTTGGGCTATTGGTGTTAACTAGTTTCTAAAATTTTGTTATTTTTATTTGTAATGAGTCACGTACTTAAGGCCCAGTTAATATAAAAGGAATTTTCATAGTTTATGTTCATGGGATACGTAGGCATTGCTGCTGTTCTATTTATTTTTGGGGAAAGATAGCCAGATTTTACTTTGGAACCTGCCAGAAGCTCTTCAGTGGTCCTTGGCCTAATGAAATCTACCTTTTACCACTGAAAGAGTATTATTCTTATGTCATAGTGAGAATAATCATTTCAATACTTGGCATTGTAAATGCCTAAAAGACGTTTTATTTTACGAATCTATTTTTTTCTTGCTATAATGGGGATATCGTAAATCATGTATTTGTATTAATGGTATTTCTTAAAACAATATATGTAACAATCCGCAAACTGTTGTAGGCATCTGTAAATTCTGTTGTAGGTACTGTAAATTTTGTTTTAATCGGCAGATAGATTATTTTGTGATTGTATTTATACATTGTTAAAAATTTTTTGAAGGTGTTTTGTTTAATTGAATGTATCTTATTGGCGTGATAGCTTTGAAGGTGCATAACTTTATATTTGTATAAAACTCTACTGCTTACAAAGCACTTTGACACTCGTAATCTCATTTGATCCTCACGACAAGCCTGTTATGTGTGATGCCGGTTTATAGGTGACGAAACAGGACTTCAGGTTATTGACTGACTTGCCCAAGGAGACACTGATTACAGGAAGACCCATCAGGACATATTACTGATTTTAGAGGAAATATTTGTCTCTAAATATCCTTTCCTTTCGTACGAATCATTAATTTACTAAGTCATTAATTTGGTAAGTGCTTGTTTCCCATTTTATTTATACTTGTCTGGTGAGGAAAGTGGATGCTGTGTAAATGTTTTTATTTAACCTGAAAGATCTGGTGTCAGTCTGTAGAGCTGAGAGTCTCATGGGGGGGTTGCTCTTGAGGTAACTATTGTTATTTGAGGCTGCAATCCTAAACCAAATATGAATTGAATTTTGGAATATGCACGTGGCAGGACCTACTGTTTATCCCCCAATATTCATTTTCCCCTTCTATTCATTTCCCACTTATTAGCCAGGACATGGCAACAAAGACAGTTTTTCCCAGATTTTCTTGCTGCACCTTGGCTACGCTTCCAGGAAGTATTCTTAGAAGCCCGGCATGCGCGTCCCCTCCCCTTTTCACCCCTCTTAGCTGAAATGTTGACAGAATAGATGGCGCTTGAACAGCTGTCATGGACGATGGGGTGAAAGCCTTATTTTGAGAACAGCAGAGAAATAAGGTAGAGATTGAGTTCCCTCTGATGGGGCCAGCAACCCTGAACTGCCTGTCTGAATTTTTAAACGAGAAACAAACTTCTGTCTTGTTTAAGTGTTATTGCTTTGGTTTTTCTGTTGCTACAGCCTAAGTGAATTCTTATCAATACAGTATATTTTCAGCAGTCCCCATAATTGTTTCCATTAGTATAGTATTTGAGATGTAATAGTTCATCAAATACATATTTGCTCTTTTCTCTGTGAGGTAATTAAGCTAATATTATAGATGCTACCAAGTCCAGCTGTTCTAGATGCTGTTGCTGCGTAAAAATTCACCCCAAAACTTAGCAGTGTAAAACAGTCATTTTCTTATGCTTACACAAGCTGTGGGTCAGGAATTTGGGTGGAGCTTAGTGGGGACAGCTTTCCTCTGCTGCACAGTCTGGGGCTCGGCTGAGAGATTTGAAGGCTGGGTTTTGCACATTGGCCAGGAGGCAGGAAGCATCTGGGGGCATCTTCACGGGTCTGGAGATTGATGGTGGCTGTCAGCTGAACCTCAGCCAGGTTGCTGGTTGGAACACCCACATTTGTGACCTCTGGGTCGTCTCTCTGTGGAGGCTCATCTGGGCTTCTTCACAGCCTGGTAGCCGGGGTCTAAGACAGGCTTCCCCAGGGAGCCAGAGAAGTGTGTGACGTTTTTATGACTAGTCTCGGGGTTCACATAGTGTCACTTCTGCCATACCCTGGTTGAAGCAGCCACTAAGGTCCCCCTGAGTTCACGGGGAGGGGACAAAGCAGCCATCTTTGGAAAGTAAAATCTGCCACACATAGTCCTCTCAAGACTGGAAAACTACTTGAAGAGACCGAGGGTAGCAGGTGTTTCTTTCTTTTTTATCTTCCCTGGTCAGCCTTGAGCACAGGTGAACTGACTGAATGGTGCAATTAAAATGAAAGTAACATTGCATTCTGTAGCCCCCAGTGTGCCTGTTGTTTGGCCCACAGCTCTGAAACACAGGCAAGGGTGTGTGTGGTTGTGTGGAGGTGATGGCACAGTAAGTCCACCATGGTGTCACTACTGTGGTCCTTTAAATTTGTAAAACTCTTCAGAGCTCATTCAGAGTTCTTTTATGTCTATTACCTTATTTGATTTTCCCCCATAACCTCTAGAAGGAGGAGAGATCATGAATAACCTCATGTTACAGATGAATAGCTAAGACGGAGAAAAGTAAAATAATTTACTGACGATTGCATGTAGTAGAGACAGTGATGCTCCCCCAGTATTCCCTTTGTTCTCCTGTACTTCCCACCAGCTCCCTAATTAACTGAAGCTGTGAGATCAGTTATGGCCCGTGTGATGTGAGTGAAGGTGACCTGCATCGCTTTTGGGTGAGGAAGGTGAAACTGATGTGAGAGTCTCTAATCTTTCTTCCCTTCTGTGGCAGCCAGTGGTGCTCGAGATGGTGCCTCGGCCAGCTGGGTCCCTGGGTGGCTTGTAGAGCAGAATCCCCCACCTGCTCCTGTTGGACGAATGGCGTAAGTGAGCAATAAACTTTTGGTGTGTGAAGTCACTTGATTTCCTGGTTAATTTGTTTCCATAACATAACACAACGTAATAGCCTCTTCTGACGAATATAGGTGCACAACTGACAAGTAATACTCAGAAAACTTTTAAGTCCTAATTCAGTAATTCCTCCACTGTTCCATGCTATTTCCTTTTGCAAGGAAAGAAATTGGAATCTGGTCCCTTAGTGCAGCATCACCAATTCTAATCAGAACAGACAGGTGAAGTTGACCAGGTGAAAATTCAACTAGGAGAGTCCACCTCCATCTAAAGGGACAGGAGCTTCTCATTTCCAGCCACTTGTTGCCACTCAGGAGTGTGGTTCCTGTGTTGCTAGGGTTTTCAGTTTTTTAAGAGGAATGGAAAATCTGGATGTTTATATGAAATCTGATCTTTTAATGTTTATAAATTAAATTTTAAAAGAAAACAAACGTGAAGTCAAACTGAGTATGTTTGCAGGTCAGGTTCAGCTGTGCTAACTTTCGTGGCAGTGCAGTGATGTTCAAATTAGTTGAGCTCTTTCTTCTAAGTCTTGTGTCAAAGCTGAATATCTATAATGAGCAAAGCAGAGCTGCTCTAGAGGAAACAGGTTTGGAGGTTCTGGAATCACCTGCTCAGCCCTAACTACCATTTTCCAAGGAGCCCCCGAGCCACTGTTTGCTGCAAGCCACTGCTGGGGAGGTGAAACCAAAGTCTGCCTGGTTTTGAGGAACACCTTCTCAAATCATATGTCACATACATTTTTCAATTAAAAATAAAGTCGAAATAATATCAAATTCTTGTGAGAAGCAGGAAACATTCCTTAAAACCTTAATATTGTTATTCTAAAAGGAAAAGAGCAATCCTGTCACTTCCTAAAGAAGTTAAATTTAGTGCCAAGAAAAAATGTAGTCTTATATATAACTTTTCCCCACTACGATTAATTAAAAAATAATAATTAAAGCAGTCATGGTGAGAAAACCGAAGGGCTACAAAGAAATGCAAGTCTTATCCCACTCTCAGTTCTGCTCCCCAGAAGCAAACATTTTCAGCTGCTGCAGGTTTTGTATTTTGGGGTATTTACTTCCATACTAAATAAAATGCTTATTGTTTGTACAGTGTTTCTTGACTTATCAACTTTCTATAGTAGCTGTTGGCTTCCTGCTAAGAAAAATGAAGATTTAACTCAAACCCCTCCCCCTCATATAGTTTGAGCACTTTTTTTTCCCCCTACTTGGTTGTAACGTTAAAGGCTTAACATAAACCTCCATTTCTTATTCCTTAAGTTATCTGATGTTTAACTGTTTTCTTTATTAGTAATTTGTTCAACTGCAAGTAACAGGAAATTCCACAAATAATAGTGGCTTAAACAAAAAAAGGGTTTGTGTGTTTCTCTACAAAGGAAGTCTAAAAGTGGGCACTTGCTGGTGTTGATGCAGTTACTAAACAGTTCCTCAGCTGGTTTTTGTCCCCATGGTCATTGCCTCAGGGTCACAAGATGACTGTCACAGCTGAAGATGACTCATCTGTTTATAAGTAAGGAAGGAGAGTGGAGGTTCCCGTCCTATCTATTCCCTTTTAGCAGAAAAGCAAAAGGTTTCTCAGAAACCACTGTAGACTTTTGCTTCTGCTTGCTTACATCTCATTGGCCAAAGTGGTGTCACCCAGGTGTACGGAAGTCTGGAAAAGCAGGTATGAAGGTGGGCACATGGCTGCCTTGAGTAAAAGTGAGGTTTTGTTAGGGTAGAAAGGAGAAAGGGACATGGGGTAGGAAACTGGCAGCGCCCACCACATACTTCTCATGGGGGCTTTATGTAGAGGGCACCGGCTGCTGCTGTGGCACCGTTTCTACAGTAAATAAATAGCCTTGGATCTGGACGGCCTTTTTAAAGCCAACTTTTGATGCAAAGCCATTAAAGCACTATTTGGTGAAATAGTTCTGTGAGGGCGTAGGCTGCTGTACTCTTACGTATATATTCTTACTTTAATGTGATTTGGGGGTTGGACTTAGGATATTTAGAGCCTACACCCTCAAGAGTTCTCTTGAGGTGGTGCCGCCCCCAAGGGAGGGTGTTTTTGTAAATGTGTTAATCATTGGTTAGCACGATAATTGGTTATTTTAGTGGGCGGAGGCTAGGGATGCCTGGAGCTTGTAGTGCATAGGACAGTCCTGTACAACCCCAAATTGTCCTACATCTCTATAGCTTCCATGTGTCCCATGAAAATTATGTACGTGACAGTCCTGCTATAAAGAGAAAGGAAAAGCAACCCCTGACAGCTGTCAGCTGGAGGCTGACCTGGCCCTTACAGCTAGGCTCTGGTGTTCTCTTTGAACATGAGTAATTCTCTACGACACCAACATCTGACAAGGCTGCCCTGTGACCATGAGGCAGCAAGACAAAAATGAGGATGCTTTGTAGTCATGTTGGAGCATAGAAACAAAAATACCGTGCAAACCACAAAACATGAGCAAACACCCCCTCTCCTGGCTTATGTGGAGACTGCTGCTTCTCTGCTGAGTGTGGTCTTAGACCACTCTGTTCTCCCTACCACCTAGATGAAAATTACCAAGATACCTACTCACAATTGCTTTGCTTTCTGAAAGCACCCAATCTGGAGTAAAACTATGGTTCATGGAACCCTGCTTGAAATCCCCTAACACAGGCCCAAATTCTCTGATAAGCCCGTCCTAGCACCCTTGTACTGAGACACCCCATGGTGTGTGGTCTTCCTTGTGCAAATAAACCCACTTTGGTTCAACCACAGTTGTGTTCCGCATGGTCTCTAGCTGGTGAGCATTGACACTGATTAATAATTATCTGAGCGTAGACTGTAAGTCCTTTTTTGTTGCAGATTTGCAACACTTGACTTACCCAAAAACGCAACTATCAAGTAAAGGAAGGTTGTACTCTTTCAGTACCTTACCAAGAGTGTCTCACCAGTTTGAAAACTGTCACGTTTTCATGTCAGTGTTGCTCATGGCATTTGAATTGCAAGTTAAAACCACTGCAGCTGCATTAGTCTGCTTTGTAGTGGCCACATATACAGGAATTATATGTATATTTGCAAGCACCCGACTATGTGTCACATGCATGTGCAGGATTTGCATGCCCAGGAAAGACCCGAAAAGGCCCTAATCTCTCATCTCTAGATGGTCTCTTGAGGCTCTGCACAGACAGGAAATAAAGGCTTAGGTAGAGTTGTAAACTTCTGGAGTGTTGAAGGTGTGTCCCAATACACATGAGCCCCTCAGCAAAAGGCAGAAGACTTATTTCAGGTGCTTAAGGAAATATCTGCCTGATTATTAGCTGAAGATGAAGCTAACTGAGTAGAGATTTCAGTGGCTACACATGACAAAGAGTACGGATTTACAGAATTAGTTCTGGAAAGTCACTAAAAAACCTGCAGCCACCACCACAATAAGCATTAAAGGGAAGGGGCCACAAATCTGGTTTCCAGAGTCGCCACCTTGCATTACTGAAATCCTCCAGTTTTTTTTTTTTTAAATTTTTTTTTATTAGTTTCTGCTTTATAACAAAGTGAATCAGTCATACATATACATCCGTTCCCACATCCCTTCCCTCATGCATCTCCCTCCCTCCCACCCTCCCCATCCCACCCCTCCAGGCGGTCACAAAGCACCGAGCTGATCCTCCAGTTTTCAACAACAAAAAATTATAAGACATGCAAAGAAACAAGACAATGGCTCGTACACAGGAAAAATTCAACAGAAACCTTCCCTGAGGAAGCCCAGACTTTAAATCAGCTGTCATATATGTTCAGAGAGCTAAGAGAGACTTTGGGCAAATAACTAAAAGAAAGTAGGAAAATGAGCTATGAACAAAATGCAAATATCAGTAGATTAAAAATAGAAAGGAAGCAAATAGAAACCTTTGGAACTGAAAATGGTAACTGACATGAAAAATTCACTAGAGAAGTTCAACAGATGAAAGAGAACAATTGAAAATAGGACAATTGAAATAATGCAGTTTGAGGAGCAGAAAGAAAGAATGAAGAGTGAATATAGCCTAAGGGACCTGTGGGACCATCAAACATACCAACATATATGTTATGGGAGTCCCAGGAGACAAGAGAAAGGCAGAAAGAATATTTGAAGAATTAATGGCTGGAGACTTCCCAAATTTCATGAAAGACTTGGAAAAAAAAAACAAAACCCTACATTAATCTGCACTTTCAAGAAGTGCAACAAATTCTAAGGATAAATTCAAAAGAGATCCACATCTAAACACATCATAGTTGAATTGTCAAAAGCCAGTGACAGAATATTGAAAGCAGCAAGAGAAAACAATCCATCACATATAAAGGATGCTCAATAAGATTAAAAGCTTGCTTCTCATCAGAAACCATGAGGTCAGATGACACATTCAACATAGACTTTAAGACAGAATTGTTACAAGGGACAAGGACATTACATACTGATAAAAGGGTCAATACATCAGGAAGACATAACAATTATATATGCACTTGACAACAGAGGTCCAAAATGCATGAAGCAAAAGGTCAGAGGATTGAAGAGAGAAATAAAAAACCCACTAATCATTATTACTAGTGGTTCACTATTAATAATTTAATGATTAAGTGAGATAATCCGTATAAAATATTCAGCATAGTCCCAAGCATATGGTAAGCACTCCGTAATGGTACCATACTCAGAAAGGAAAACAGAGTTGCTTAGCTAGTTAAAGGTAGAGCAGTCAGGAGGTCTAACCCCTGGTTGAGTGGCCTCCTTATGATTTAGATTCCCATCCAATATGTGGCATGGAGAATTCAAATGGAGAAAAGCCATCAGTTGCAGGAAAGAATGCTGATTATTTTTTATTTTGCTTAGAACAAGTTAGAGATTGTAAGATTATAAGCTGGTAACTTACTGTAGTGTTCATTTACAATTTATTTTCTATTTAGAGCACATCTTGTTATTTATGTTTTTCAGATAGTTGTTGAAATCCAACAATGCTATGGACCAGTCTTCACGGTAAACATTTCTTTTAGGATTTTCGCCTTTTCCTGCGCGCCCTTTTCCTCTTTTGCTTGTAACTTGTGCGTTGTCCACTAGATGGCAATACACCAACATAAAATGAAAAGGAAACAGCCATACTGTAGCATCTTATTTACTCGATTTAGTGGGAAATGATAGTTTTCCTGGAAAATTAGCCTACAAGTAGTGGGTTAGGACTAAATCCATGCTTCCTATTGTAGAATAAATTAAAACCAGTGCTGATGAATGAATAGATGCTGAATGACTAAGTACAATCATATATTTAGTGCTTACAATGTACCAGACCCTGAGATAGGTCTACATACAGGATATGTGTCTGCTTTCCTCATATCACCACCCCCTCCCTCCATTGAACAGATGGGGACTCTGAGGCTTGGAGGGTCAGTAGCTTTCCCAGGGTCACACAACTAGAGAGAGATGAAGCCAGGACTGGTCAGTGGCAGGGGAAGATGATGAGTTTGAATTTAAGATATGCTGGGTTTGAAGCCAGTGGTCACATCCAAGTACCAGAATGCAATGGAAGCATGGAATTCTACCTTAGGATTGGGCAGAAGCTATGAATTTAAGAGGCATCTCTGCAGAGCAGAGTTGAAGTTGTAACAACATATGCGGGCTGTTTTGAGCAGAGTGTCTGTTGAAGAAAGAGCTGAAGTGTAATCCCCAAGGAGAAGGTGATGGCAGAGGGTTAGGGGGACGAGCACTGGTGGCAGACAGTCCTCCTGAGTTGAAGTCCTGGCTTCACACTTCCTAGCGGCGTGTTCTTGGGCGAGACAGGTGACCTCTTTGACCCCTTGCATTAACCTCAGGAGGAAGATGCTATCTCCATTTTACAGGTGAGGAAACTGAGGCTTGCAGAGCATAAGAATTGACCCAAGGTCATGGTGCATCTAGTGCATGATGGCTCTAAGATTCAGATCTGGAGAGTCCGACTTAGGCTCAAACTGTTAAGTACTGCATGTGATGCTCCCCCAATCAGCGTGCGTAGGACACTGGCTAGTAATACCTTGTGTATGTGTGAGTCTCCTTGTACCAGTCAGAGGAACAGACCAGTAGGAGATATAAATGTAAATTATATCTATAGATCTATATATTTACATCTTATGGATATATTCCTTGAAATAAATTCTCCATATCTATATCTACCTAGTGCATGTACACAGACACACAGACACACACACAGACACACACACACATTTATTTCAAGGAATTGGCTTATGCAGCTGTGGGAGCTGGCCAGGCCTGGTCAGTGTGGTAGAGCAGCAGGCTGGGACTCTTGGTGAGTAGCTGATGTTTTGGTCTTGAGCCAGCTTTCTTCTTCCTCTGGAAACTCAGTTTTGCTCTTAAGGCCTTTTAACTAATTGGATGAGGCCGATCCACATTATCAAGGGTAATCTCTTTTACTTAAAGTCAGCAGATTGCGGATGTTGACCACATCTACAAAATACTGTCACAGCAACACCTGGATTAGCGTTTGATTAAAGACCTGGGTGTTGTAGTCTGGCCAACTTGACATCTAAAACTAACCATCACTCTTCTCCAAGCGGTCTGCAAACGCTGTGACAGCACGAGGCTCTCTTTCTTGTTGGCCAATGCCAGGCACCCAGCGGCACCCAACAAACCTTATTTGAGTGTGTACTAACGGTCCAACAGCCTGGGCGGAAGTGAACTTTCAACTGTAGACCTGGAGAGGTACAGATTTTCAGTGTCTTGAGTCATATGTTACTTCCTTTGGAGCCCCCTGGATTGAGCAGCAAGAAATGAAGATGAAGTAACGGTCATTGCCAGCTGGGGCCATGAGCAGGGCTGCTGCCACCACTAAGAGCTGGGTGGGGGTCCTTGTAGAATGCTGGGTGTACACTATCTCTGTTTTTAGGTTTCTGCTGGCACCTGTTTCCAGCCATTGATGCTATTTGTCTTTGTTGGGATGAAGGCACAAAGTTTTTTAAGCAGCACAACCTGTGAGGTTAGGTAAGAGTGGATAACTGTGGATCTGTGAGTGCCTATGGTCACTGAAAGACCAGCCCTGCATGCATCCTTCTGAGGCCTGGCAGCCTCTTCTGATAAAATATGGAGACAGGATAGTGGATGCCACCCAGATGGTGGAAGCATCCACCAAAAATTAGGCTAAAAATGCAGTCCTTCGGGGAGCCTTCTTGGGCATCGGTTTCATACCTCCCACCACTTCAGAGAGAATGGCATCACCTCTTACTTGAAGAGCATTTAAACACATCTTGGAACACTTGCTCACCTCCTCCTCTCTCTTCTCTGGGATCTCGTCATGCTGCCCTCCTAGAAGCATGGACGCATCCCTTCGTTAGCTGTATCTACAGAAGTAACCTGATGACAACCAAATTCATCTTGATACCCTAAGCCCTAGGACAGAGGTGGGTTGTGGCAGATGCTACTCAAGACCTGTACAGATTTCAGAAAGCTTTTTAAAAAACAGGGGTGGTGGAGGCAGAATACCTGCCAGGACTGAGTTGTGTCACCTCCCTTGGCTCCCCCATTTCTATGTCAAAGCCCTAACCACTGTGACTATTGGGAGGTAGAGCTTTTTGGAGGTAACTAAGGTAAAATGAGGTCAGAAGGGTGGGTCTTAATCTAATAGGATTGGTGGCCTTACAAGAACAGGAAGAGAGAGATCTCTCCATGTGCACATGCCAAGGAAAGGCCATGTGAGGACACAGTGGCCGTCTGCAAGCCCAGAAGAGAGCTGTCATCAGAAGCTGAATACGTTGGCACTTTGATCTTGGACTTCCAGCCTCCAGAACTGTGAGGAATGAATTTGTTGTTTAAGCCACCTCATCTATGGTATTTTCTTATGATAGCCCAAGCTGCCACTGCAATACTAATCATAACGAATTGTAATATTTTAAAGCTTGTCTCATAGAGGATGTGAAATGAGCCAGAGAAGCATCAAGGAAGGAAACTTCCCTGAAGTCTTTTCCAACTCCTAGAAGAAAACAGGGAAAGGGCATTCTAAGTCAAAAGAATTCCTTGTGCAGGAGCGTGGAGCATAGCATGCAGATGCTTGGGCATGTGCGTGCACGCACACACACCACTCTGTGCTACAGCCACGAGAGATACCTCATTGTTCTTCAGATGTGCAAGGCTTTGTTTAGCAAGACATCTTTTAAATATTCTGGATATTTATCCCTTGTCCATGACGTGTTCTGTAACTTCAATTTTAACTTGGTTTAGGATGTTTTTTGGCATAACAGCTTTAAAAAACTATGTAGTCAATTTGTCAACCTTTCCTTTTATGACTTGATTTTTCAGTATTCATTTAAAACACTTGTTCCTTAAGCAGTGCATAGTGGTACTCTATATTTTCTTTTAAAATGACAATGTAGCTTTTCATATTTAGCTTTTTTAATAATCCAGAATGTATTTTGGTATAAGTGTGAGGCAGGGATCTCTTTTTATCTTTCCCCAGATAGAGAGTCAGTTGTCTCAGCACCTTGTACAAAACAGTTCAGATTTTTCTCTCTGATTGTAATGCTGCTTATGTCAAATATCAAGTTTGCCATATGCACAGCTCTATTTTTCTTATTTATTTGGAAGGGTGCTTTATATATTCTGGATACTAATCCTTTACCATTGATATATGTTGCAAATGTTTCATCTCATTTTGAAATTCTGATCAACAGAAGTTTTTACTTTTAATGTTGAAATTATCAATTTTTAATGGTTTCTTTTTTTTTTTTTTTTTTTTTTTTTTTTGTGGTACGCGGGCCTCTCACTGTCGTGGCCTCTCCCGTTGCGGAGCACAGGCTCCGGACGCGCAGGCTCAGCGGCCATGGCTCACAGGCCCAGCCGCTCCGCGGCATATGGGATCCTCCCAGACCGGGGCACGAACCCGTATCCCCTGCATCGGCAGGCGGACTCTCAACCACTGCGCCACCAGGGAGGCCCAATGGTTTCTTTTTTATGTATCATATTTGGGAATCTTTTTCTTACCCTAAGGATATAAAGATATTCTCCTAAAAGTTTTGTAACTTTGTCTTTAACCTTTATGTGTTTAAGCCTCTAAGATGAACTTTTTTTGTATGGTATGAGATAGAGATCCGTAGTAAATTGTATTATTTTTAAACAGTTCTTCCTTTCCTCTATGCCCTTGCCATAGCTCACTGTGGGCAGAATATACTCCACTTTCTGACTGTCTTTGAACTTAACCATGTGACTCGCTTTGGTGAATGGAATGTGAGCAGATATAATGTGTGCCCCAGCCAACAAGAGACTTTAAGTGTGCTATGTGGTTTGGCTTACCCTCTTGGGTTCCTTACCTGCAACATGAGAAGTGCATGTCCCAGGTCCCCTCTTCTCCTCCAGCCTGGCTCAGAGAATGAGAGACAGCTGGAGCAGACTTGACTCTGAACTGTTAGATGTCACAGCTGGCATACAGACCTATATGTGCATGAGAAAGAAATGTTGTTTGTTGTAAGCCGCTGAGATCTTGTGGCATGTTTGTTATACCGCATCATTGCAGCAACATGGCTGACTAACACTAGATTTAATTTATTTTTATTTTCAATATGGATAACCAATTATTGAAATATCCATCCTTACCACGTTGATCTCCAGTACCAACTCTGCCATAAATTAAATTTCTGCACGCATGTGGGTCTGCTTCTGGAATCTCTTTTCAGTTCCAATTCTCTATTTGAGTACTTACTTTACCATTTTTAAATATATTTAATTGGGTTTGAGTTTATATTTTACTAATTTATTTTTTAAATTTATTTTAAAAATGAATTTATTTGTTTATTTTTGGCTGCATTGGGTCTTTTTTTTTTTTTTTTTTTTTTTTTGTGGTACGCGGGCTGCTCACTGCTGTGGCCTCTCCCATTGTGGAGCACAGGCTCTGGACGCGCAGGCCCAACGGCCATGGCTCACGGGCCCAGCCGCTCCACGGTATGTGGGATCTTCCCTGACCGGGGCACGAACCCGTGTCCCCTGCATCGGCAGGCAGGCTCTCAACGACTGCGCCACCAGGGAAGCCCTGCATTGGGTCTTAATTGCTGCACGTGGGCTTCCTCTAGTTGCGGTGAGTGGGGGCTTCTCTTGTTGCGGAGCACGGGCTCTCGGTGCGCGAGCTTCAGTAGTTGTAGAACGCAGGCTCAGCAGTTGTGGCTTGTGGGCTCTAGAGAGCAGGCTCAGTCGTTGTGGCCCATGGGCTTAGTTGCTCTGCAGCATGTGGGATCTTCCCGGACCAAGGCTCAAACCCATGTCCCCTGCATTGGCAGGAGGATTCTTAACCACTGCACCACCAGGGAAGTCCTTATTTTATTTTTAACTTAATATTTTACTGAGGTATAGTTGATGTACAATATTGTATAGGTTTATATAAATGGGGTTTAACCTTTAAAAGTTGTGAATCACTATACTGTACACATGTAACTTATATAATATTGTACATCACCTATACTTCAGTAAAAAGGGTTATACTCCATTTATAGTTATTACAAAATGTTGGCTAGATTCCCTGTGCTGTGCAGTATATCCTTGTAGATTATTTATTTTATACATAGTAGTTTGTACCTCTTAATCCCCTACCCCTATCTTGCCCCTCCCCACTTCCCTCTCCCCACTGGTAACCACTAGTTTGTTTCCCATATCTGTGAGTCTGTTTCTTTTTTGTTATGTTCACCAGTTTGTTTTATTTTTTAGATTCCACATGTAAGTGATATCATATAGTATTTGCCTGACCCTGACTTATTTCACTTAGCATGATATCCTCCAAGTCCAACCATGTTGTTGTTGATTTTATATTTTAAAAGAATATTTTTCATCCACGTTCATGAGTGAGACTGATCTGAAATTTTTCTTTTTCAAATTGTCCTGTTGAGTTTTGATATCAAGGGTATGATTGCCTTGTAAAGTGAGCTGGCAGGCATTCCCTTGTTCCCTATATCATCCACTTCTTTAACACTGGAATTATTGTTTCCTTAATAGTTGGTGGTACATTGGAAGAACAGCCTGAGCCTTGTGTTTTCTTTGTGGGAAGGCATCAAGGTCACATTACCCTCAAAATCAGTTTGGGAATATTTCTTTCCTTTGGAACAGTTTGTGTAAAATGTGAATTATCCATTCCTCGAATGTTAATAGAAACTGCCTCTGAAACTCTAGGTAGGGTGATTGTGTGTGTGTGTGTGTGTGTGTTAAATTCCTAATTTGATTACTTTTATTGTTATTAGTCTGTTCAGGCTGCTTTTCTTGGGTCTGTCTGTTCTTTATATATTTTTAAGAGAGTTGTCCCTTTTGCCCAGTTCTGAAACATGGGAGTGAAAACATGATCAGACCAGAGTTTTAGAAAGATCTCTTGGTCAGGTAGAGTCACAGGCACTAGAAAGCACACATTTCCCATTTACACTTTAATTTTAGGTATGTGTTTGGGAGGCTGGGACTTAGAGGGAGGAGCTCTGGCTGTATCTAACTTGGTCCCACCCCCGTCAGTGTCCAGGTTCTCTCCTTGTGGGTGTGGAGCTCCATCACTTTTAACCTTGCTAATCCCTTCAAGCCTGGTTTCCTCATCTGAAAAATGGAGGTAATAATACCCACCTCACAGAATTGTGAGAATTAAGTGATAACATATATGCCAGCACCTGGTAATACATAGTATAGATTCAGACATAAAAAACCCTTTGGAGAGCTCCCGGACCAGACATTCTGATGGGACTCTCAATTGGATGGATCTCTAAAAACACGCAGAAATAACTCTCAAAATCACAAATATATGTTGTGGGGACTTCCATGATGTGGTAACAAGGACTGGACTTAACCTCCCACTGTAAACAATTGGAAAGCTGAACAAGATACATAAAATAACTTTTTTCTCCCAGGCATTGGACAACAGGTGGTGCACAATTGTGGTGCCTGAGAAAAGGGATAACAATGAAGTGAGCCTTGTAACCTGGGCTTTCTGCCTGGAGGCAATTTGACACCAGGATCAGGGAGGAGGAGCCCAGAGAGAGGCAGGCAGCCACCTTGAGTTGTGAGATCAAAGAAGATCCAAAGAAGCCAGCCCAGGGTAAGTTAGGTGATCTGAGAAAACCAGGTCACCTGGAAAACAGGGCAAGTCCTGGGACTGCTTAACTGGGAGCAGGAAAGGCGCTGACCTCAGATGAATGGTGTTCTTCATGCTGTGTATGGCCCTGGAAGACGAATCAGGACGGTTGGATGGAAATTAGGAAAAGAGGTTTGGGCCAAGCCCAAGGAAACACTTTCTAGTAGTCGTGGTTGATTGGGTTGGAGCGGCTGCAGGGCCCGGCTGGGCTGATGAAGGGACTGGGCAGCGCGCCAGGTTGTTGCCAAAGGTCGTTTTGCAGGGGGTAGGGGCTGGGCTAAATGCTGTGCAGGGCCCAGTCTCGAGGTTGATTATAGTTTGGTTTTGATAGCCTGGCTTCTGTAAGAGGCAGGTGACAACTGACTGTTTTTAAAGCCTATTGAGAAAACTGAAAGTCCCTGAAAACCCCACCCCATAAAAAAACAGAGCAGTTTTCCCTATGCATCATTTGTATTTATATTTTTATTTGATTTCTCACCTCCATGTGTTTCTCCTTGAAGGCAGGGACCATGTCACATCTATGTTTTCATGTCCCCCTCCCCTCCCCTCCCGGGAATAAGCCCCCTGGGTACCAGGCGCTTTCTCAATACCTGAGCGTAGGGGCTTGGCCTGAGGAAGGGCTGGCAAACGTGCACCTTGTGTGCTGCCCTTCCTCCTGTGCCCCCGGCGGACATTGTTAGTCAAGCATGGAGTTCTTTTCCACTGAGCTCAGCCTCAGCCATGGTTCTAGACTGTTGCTTCTAATTAATTAGAATTAGTGCTGACAGTGTTTAACTATCTGCCATCCTGGGGCTGAAGGAATGCTTAGGATTCAAAAAGCACAGTAATATCCTGTCCTGGTCACAGTCTATGTTTTTCACCAGCTGTCATCTGCTTTCCAGTACGTGGGCACAGCCGGCATGCTGGTGGTCTGGCTGAGAGCCAGGGGGACATTTTGGGGGCACTGAATGCTAGGAACGCCTTGGGGCTGATGGAGTGAAAAGGCTTTGGAACTTGGATGGGATATTGATATAGTGTCCAGGGTTGCAACCATGTAGGGTAGGAGTGGGGACTTGATCACATCTCTGAACCCCTTATTTTGGGGGTGGAGCCTGATGCAATATTGGCCTCCCACTTCGGACTGTGAGCACCTGCAGATGTTCCTCTTGGCTGAGGATCATTTCAGCCTAATTTGCGCTGCAGTAGAAAGAGGACAGGTGTGAGACTCAGCTCTGAGCTCGTGTTCTCTCTCTCTGCCACTTACCAGGTGAGCAGCCTGGCTTCCACCTCTTTAAGGAGGAGGTGACAACATCACCTGATAGTTGTTTGGAGATTTAATGAGAAAAAACTAGGTAATGTGTCAAGCACACAGTGGATATTAAAAAAAAAAATGGCCAGCACGAACATACTGTTCACTGTGTGCCGTGTGCTGCTCTGTGAGGTACAATGAACGCATGGATTAATTCAGTCAACGCTCATAATATGCTGTGAGGTTCTGTAAGTATCATCCTAACTTGATAAGATGAGGAAACTGAGGCTCAGAGCAGTTGGTTCTACCCAGGGTCACACAGCTGGCATTTGGTAGAAACAGGGTTCTGACCCGGAGCCTGTGCCCTTAGCTGCCACTCCCCGTGTCGCCAGCGTGGCCACCAACACGTATATGTTGGCCACCAGCTCCGTGCAAGATGCTGTGTTAGGTGCTGGGTGGACAAATATTAATAAGATACATTTGGGAATGAGTGAACGGGGACGTGAAATCGAGTAGGACACAGTTTGGGGGCCACGGAAAGCTTGTAATCAGTGTGGGGTGATGGGATGGGGCAGGAAAGGAGGGTCCCACGGAAATGACGGGCACTCAGTAACCTTCCAGAAATCTCTGCAGGTAGGTTATTAGATAGGCACTCTAGTTTACGGAGCCGCCTGTTCTGAGTTTGCTGGGTGTGAACTGACTCACCGGGGCTTGGTCAGCCCTTGGGGATCGGACCCTGCTGCGTTTCTGAACCTGCACCCCTAGGGTGAGATGCTGCGTGCCCACCTCGCCAGGCGGCCTGAGGTGGGCAGGCACGCAGGCTCGTCTAGTCCAAGCTTTATGCCCAGACTGGTGTCCTTACAAGAAGAGGAGATTAGGACGCAGACACACGCAGAGGGACGACCAGGTGAGGACACAGGCAGAAGGCGGCATCTAAGCGCCCAGGAGCGAGGCCTCAGGAGAAACCAGCCCTGCCGGCACCTTGATCTCAGAGTCCTCCAGACTGTGAGGAAGTCAGGGTCTTGTCTGAGCTGCCCGGCCTGTGGTGCTTTGTTACGGGGTCCTGAGCCCACTCCGACACTAACCATTTTCCATCTCACCTCTCACACCAGCTTCCAGACCCCTGGGGTTCCCTCAACAAGCACCTCCCGGCTTTCTTCTCTGTTCCTGCTGTTGTCTCTGCTCTGGCGCCCTGCTGTGGCGGCCCGAGCTCACTGTGTCTGGAACCTGCAATCTGCCCTGGAGACGAGAGACTCCAGAGCAAGGGAGATACTGATGAAAGATGGGATTTAGGATAATTACAGTTTCAACCCCTTGGTGTGCCGTTCAGAGGCCTGTCTTCTATTACCTGGCCTTTCTGGATTCTGGTTCTCCACAAGCAAAAATGATTTTAAAAAAATACTCCATGATTTCTCTCCTCTGAACCCAAGTGACTCTGGTAACGTTTCGTCATAAAAGTCACATCCAGCGTAGTAGCCGTTGTCTCGCTGCTCAGGCCCAGTACCCCAGGGAGGCCTCCCGAGTGGAGAAATGCTGCTGCTCTGGGTGGCAAGTCCTCCATGGAGCCTGGCGCTGTGCCCCGTTCACCCAGGTGCTGGTTCTGGGTCAGGCCCCCCAGGAGGGATACCGAGATGATGATTCTCCTGCAAGCCTTGTGCTCCTGGTTCCCACACAGCAGTGGGAGGAGCAGGGTGGAGAGGGTGTGGTTTTGGGCTGAGTCCCGGAGGGGTAGCTTCAGCCTGTTTCTGAAGGGGAACCCTGGAGTGTCAGCTGGGCCTTTGTAAGTTCTGAGTGCGTCTCTGGGAGCAAAGAGCAAGGGAGCCGGGCTCTCTGGGCTCCTACCCATCAAACGCTGGCCATGGGCCACACCCAGCGGGGGTTGGAGGCTCCCCGCCATTTCTGGCTGGTTCTGGAAGAGCCGCTCCAGTAGCCCAAGGGCAGCTGTCCAAAAAAGACTTGCATCTGTGCGCTGTTGGAAAGAAAAAGCCCCCTGAAGCCAGGTAAAGGATGCCCCCCCCCCCCCACAGTGAAGGGGTCCCTGGGGCTGTGGGCAAAGCTCCCAACTGGGAACTCCCTAAGGCCAGGGTCTGTGTTTTGATGTCTGCATCCCTTGCAACCAGCACATCTGACACATAACAGGTGGTCAGTAGGTGGACATGCTGTGGACTGAATTGTGTCTCTCCTGAGATTCATGTGTGAAAACCCTGACCCCCAGTGGGAAAGTATTTGGAGATGGGGCTTTGGGGAGATGATTAGGTTTTATATGAGGGTATGAGGGTAGGGCCCCCATGATGGGATTTGTGCCCTTATAAAGAAGAGGCACCAGAGCTCGCTTGCTCGCTCTCTGTGAGGACACAGCAAGTAGGTGACCACCTGCAAGCCAGGAAGAGGGCCCTCACTGGAAACTGACCATACTGGCACCATCATCTTGGACTTCCAGTCTCTAGAACTGTGAGAAAATACATTTCTGTTGATTGAGCCGCCTCGTCTATGGCATTTTGTTCTGGCAGCCCGAGCTAAGACCAGACGGATGAAGAGCCTGCTCCAGCCTGAGAGGAGATTATTTTAGTTTTAAAGGGTGTGTTTGCTGCCAGATCGATGGTCCACGTTCATCTTTAGAGTCTGAATCCATAGGCCCAAGGGAAGGCCCTGGGCGAGCCCCCCGAATGGGAAGGAACGTCTTCTTGGCAGCTTCTCGATGCCCCGGTTTCTGGCGAGTGACGGCCGCTGGGTCTCTGTGCCTCCCTCACTGTCGGCCCCTGGATTCAGAGCGCATCTGAGAATATCACAGAAGGCACTTTCTCCTTTCAGCTCCTTCTGTTTTGTGCTGGGATCCAGGCAGTGGTCTACCAGGTTCAGTTTTCAGTATCATGAACTTTTGCCTTCTCTATGTCCCCAAATGTATTTTAGTGCGAATTAGGAAAAGGTTGCCTGGGTGGTGGTGAGACCCAGGTGTCCATTTTACCTGTTTCAGACCGTTTACAGATATCTTGCTCACGTCTTGCTAGGAGCAGGCAGGCAATTCCAAGAACTAAGCATTCAGCAGATGCCAACTCCTGGCTGAAAAGAACCCTTTGTCCTGCAGGTTGATGCCTGGAACGGGAACCCTCAAACTATCAGTCAGAAGGGAAAGAAAGCATTTTACCTTTTTTGCTTTGAAAATGTAAATTGAGAGATTTAAGGTTATAAATCTTGGTCCTCTGGGTAGAATCTTGGCTGTTTGGATAGAATCTTAGGACTGGATGGCCTTTTGGGCCCTGACGTTCAGTTCCCCTCTGAGGCTCGAACACCCTCTATATTTCTTATTCTTTCCAGTAGTGAAAAATCTAAATAAAGAAAATGCATAACTGTTGTAAAGAAGAAATGCCCAATTGTTTTCGCACAGAAAGTTTCTTAAAGCACAGTTTAAAATTCAGTCCACTCTCAGGATATTTTTAGTGTCTTGAGAATGTTCCAGATCGCTGACTCAGTAAGCCCAGGCTCTTAAAAATGAGTGTTTTTAAACCCCACAATGTAACATTGTCTAAGGTCCTTGCCATTTGAGTCTGACCGTACAGTGTGAAGTCGGCCCTGGTTTCCTATGGGCTGTTCTCAGCCTTTCTGAGCATCCAACACCCCCCAACTCAAATCTGATGATAGAGCAAGTTCCGGGCATAGCATAGAGAAGAGGGGACCTGTGGTGGCGTGTGAAAGAACAGAAGGTTACTGTGTTCATGTCGGTCAGAGGCGCAAGGGCCCCTGGGCTGGTGGAAGTCAGCATCCTCACATTGCTGAGGAAGAAATGAGAGCCCAGGGAGGGCCAGGCACTTGCGGAGGCCTCATGATGCCCGTTTGCTTCCCTTCCTTCAGCTACCCGAGCGGGGGAGTGGGGGGCCGGCTCCCTCTTGATTCAGTGGAGCTCCTAATCCGGGCACCTTCCTTTGGTGCAGTTAAGTCTGGTCATGGTGGTAGCACTGGTTTGCTTGACACACATGGATGCTTCAGGAGGTGGTAAACAGGGAGTGTGACCCAGTATTTCCAAATCTGATCTATGTTGCGTTAAGCAAAATATCTCAATGATCTATGGGCTATTTAAAATTTCTCTATCTCTCTTTCTCCCCCTTCTCTCTCCTATCTATCTATCTGTCTACCTATCTATAGTGTTTATCTAATAATCAATATGCACAGCAGAGAGAGAATGCTCCCAGTAGTTTCAGATTGTAGCAACACAGATCCCTTCCCACTCAGGGGCTGGGTACCACCAGATGGGACAGTGTACTCCCCTTCTTTATGAGCCCCTGAGCATTGCAGGGGCTGTGTGGGCTCTGTCATGGTTACTGGTGCTGGAGAATTCCCCCTGGAGCCTTGGCCTCTTTGAGTCACCTCAGGGAAAGCCCCTTTGGAATCCCAGGGAGGCAGACAGGATCTGGTCCCAAAAGAAAAACCTTAGATCTCATGATGTCTAGCCCACTGATGGAGAATGCCAGGGCGCATATACAGCCCAACTCAGAGACACTGTGGCAAAGGTTTTATACACGAGACCCGTCCCCCTGCCCAATGTGTCTTCCCTAGTCTTTTCCTAATCCCAGCCCCTTTGCCCGTAGCAACCCACATCCCAAGGAAAACGGAAGAGAAGGCTTCCATGGTTTGTCTTTGCAGGCTCTTCCCGTAACCATTGTTTGTGTCAGTAGTTCTCAAAGTGGGATCCCGAGGCCAGCAGCACCACCGTAACCTGGGAGGTTATGAGACATGCAGGTTCTGGAATCCCACCCCAGTCCTCTGAGGATGGGGCCAGGGATCTGTGTTTAACAAGTGGTCCAGGGGTCCTGATGCTCACTGAGAATCACTCCTCTACATGACTGCTAAAGAAGCCGTACTTTCCAACTCCTTGAGTCTTCCTTGCCCTTCTATAAATTAAGTCTGATATTGAGCTTATTTAAAGGTATCAGATTGCCGAACTTTTACATATTAGCTGTTGTAAGTTATTTTTACAGAGTTACAAATACTACTGAAGAGGGGAGATGAGCAGTATTAAGAGTGGCTCCTGAGCCATCAGGTGGAGGCAAGGGAAGCCCATCCTGTAAACTCAAGGCCATACTGATCTGGAGGAAGATAGCGACTGAAATGATTTTCTGATTAGAACAAAGAGAAAAGGGAAAATGGGACTAATTAAAAACCCCTCTATCCTCCATCTTTGTAGGACTACCATTATCTCTATTGGTACTTTATATTTCTTAATGATTCTAATTCTTCAGGACCTTTCCTGGAATCTGTAGAAACATCTAGGATGCTTTTTTTTTTCCTGCTATGATTTACTAATGAACTATTTATTAGAAGATTCAATCTTGGAAAGATGAAAAGGAAAAACATATAAAATATAAGTATAAAATTTAATTTAATTTTTTTTTTTTTGCGGTACGCGTGCCTCTCACTGTTGTGGCCTCTCCCGTTGCGGAGCACAGGCTCCGGACGCGCAGGCTCAGCGGCCATGGCTCACGGGCCCAGCTGCTCTGCGGCATGTGGGATCCTCCCGGACTGGGGCACGAACCAGTGTCGCCTGCATCGGCAGGCGGACTCCCAACCACTGTGCCACCAGGGAAGCCCATATAAAATTTAATATTTATAAATTGAGTTGGTTACAAAATCCCAGAAGTGTCCATTAATTCACCTTTAAAAAAGTATACACACAACACACTTTTATTTAATGCATAAATGTCCACATCTATTATAATGTCTTTAGAAATTGCAATAAGATCATCTTGATGCTTTTTTTGCCCTATATTCTGTTTTCTGATACTAGTAATGACTTAACGATTGGACAGTCTCTGAAGGCTTCACTGGGGCAAATTTATGCCTTGAGATCAGGGACTGTCTCTCTTACGGTGATGCATTGGAGCGAAATAGGACCCTTGTCCTTGATGGCAGTGAGCACTTCCCAATCTGTAATGTCATTGTTTGCCCATAATAACCTCTCACAGTTGTCTGGCTCTGAGGTTTCCAAAGCTCTTTGATGTTCAGTCTTGTATTTTGTCTTTATAAAATACCTCTAGTGGAGACAGGGTATCTGTGATTAACTCTTGTGATCCCGTTTCCTTAGCTGTGAAGCGTGGGTGGTGGCTTGTCCAAGGTCACATGACCTGTGGGTGGCTGCCCCTCCCGTTATCCTTCTTAAAATGAAAAGGGCCAGTGACTCTGGTTCTCCATTTTTAAGGAAAATACATTAATACATGTAAAATCTCAGGTGTGTGGTTAGGACTTGGTAAAGATTAGCTGTTACTAACTTGTCATTGTTCAATGTGGGGCATGACAGAGGGATGAAGTGGCTTTTTGGTGACAGCCAGGCCATCAGAGAGCTGGAACTCTGGGGTGACTGGGCCCTCAGCCCCGAGCTCTTTCCCTGAACCACGGGGAGCGGACGTGCCCGACCCATGAGCAGGGCTCCCCGGATTTCATCTTGTCTTGCTTCGTCCGTTTCTGCCTTTATCTTCCTCCGTTTCTGCCTTTATCTTCCTCCAGCCCTGCTCTGCTCCACCACTCCCTCCCCTGGGATTTGATGCCAGCCCCTCCGACAAAGCACAGAAAGATTAACTGAACACGTACCGCATGCAAAACACTGTCCTAGACACGGGGTAAGGCAGCTAGAAACCAGGCCCTGTGTTTCATTAATTCTAAGTAGCACTTAAAACACATTCCAACAACTCTGAAAGCACGGTGTGTCTTATAACCTATAGCTTTGGGTGCACAGAGAGAAACAATAGGGAAGCCATGGGGAGGGGCATGGGGAGGTGTTGCAGGAAGGGGGACGCCTTCCAGGGCCCCAGAGTGCGCTCTTGTCTAACACTCGGAAATGGGTTATCCGAGGAGACACACCTGCTGATGAAGCAAGAGACGTTATTGGGAAGGGGCGCCCGGGTGGAGAGCACAAGGGTCAGGGAACCCAGGAGAACTGCTCTGCCACGAGGCTCGCAGTCTCGGGTTTTATGGTGATGGGGGTTAGTTTCCGGGTTGTCTCTGGCCAATCATTCTGACTCAGGGTCCTTCCTGGTGGCGCGTGCATCACTCAGCCAAGATGGATTCCAGCGAGGAGGATTCTGGGAGGTTGGTAGGACATGGGGATTGGCAACAGAGGGGTCCGGGGGCTTGTGAGCCCCGTGGAAATGTAACAGGGAAGAGCTAAGTTGGACTCCACGTTGGATCTGCTTCTTTGACTTTAACCTTTGCTTTTGTCATTATAATTGTACATAATGACCTGCCTCAGGGAACCCTGCCCACCTGTGAATGGCTGCAAGAAAAAAGAAACTAACACATCCCCTCACCGAGGCCGGTCATTCCAGGCGATGTTTTGCAAGACTGATGGCCTTTTTACTTTACTTCCTCACTGCCCTCTCTGATTCTATAAAAGAAACTGGCATCCAGACCCCGAAAAGACGGTTTATCGGAGACACTAGTCTGCCATCTTCTCGGTCTGCCGGCTTTCCAATAAAGTCGTCTTCCTTGCCGCAACACCTCGTCTCCCATTCATTGGTCTGTCATGTAGCGAGCAGAGCAAGCTTGGACTCGGTAACATAAAGAGCAGCTGGAAGTCTGGACGCTGGAGACTGGTGTCTGAGGAACGGGAGCGCAGCTCCTGGCCAGGCTGAGCAGGACACAGCCCCCCTGGCCCACGTGTCTGGGGTCCGAGTGGACATCAGTGGCCTGTGGTGTCTCTCCATTCCTTCCAGAGGCTTTTTAACAAGACAGGACCATCATTTATTTCCACTTGCTTCGTTTACTGCAAATTCCCCTCCTCTAGATTTCACCAGGCCACACACTGACTAGGTAGTTTAATTTGCACAGCGTCTTCTCTTGGTTTGTTTTGTTTAACACGAGGTTGGAAGCACAAATCTCCACTCTTCAAAGGACTGGACATTAGAAACAACCCAGCTGGGCTCCAGACTGGAATTAACAACAACAAAAAAAGGTTGATAGAAGTAAGGAGGTAGCAAAATGGAACAAAGAGGGCCGTCCGAACGGCCCAGAAATCTTCAGTGCTCTTCGCCGTTCATTTCTAAGGACTGAAGCGTTCTCATTTATGGAACTTTTGCCACAAGGACCTTTGATGGGGTAAATGGAATTCTTCCACCCAGAGCCTCAGAATTGAGCTGGTCGCCGGAAACCTCCAGCCCCACCCTAAAAGCCTCCTCCTTCCCGCTGAGCTTCAGGCCGCGGCCATCGGGTGGCGCCACCTGCCTGCTTGGGCCAGGGGTGGGGTGCGGGGCAGGCCGCGCCAGGCTTTCTTCAGGCGCCTGGAACGCATTAGCGACGCTCGCAGGTCTGACTCTCGTCTCCTTGGAAGAGACTTGGGGAGAGAGAGAAACAGCCTGAAACACCGGGGAGGGGAAGAGGGCCGAGCAGACGCAGAGCAGCCCGGCGTCGTGGAGGGCAGGGTGTGCCTCCGCCCCTCGATCGCCGCCAGCCCCACCCCTGGCACGTCCGCTCCGGTGGACGGTGGACGGGGCGCACGGCCTGGAGGAAGGAAGCGGTGAGCCAGAGGGTTCCAAACAAAGGGTGACATGACAGGGTCCCCAGAGCGCAGGCCCTGCCAGCCCCCTCATACTGGCATGGCGGTCCCTCCTAGCCGGGGACCAAGAGGGAAGGGCGGAGGCCGTCCACCTTCCTCCTCTGCATGCGTACCCTTGCTTCTGAGGGTGACTGATGGGTACGGCTGAAGGGGTCCAATTCCAGAAACTTTCTGTGTCACTCAGTCACCCCTCCCCCCATTGGATTTCCCCTTTTATTTTTTTTCTGGGCCTTGATTGTAGAAAGTGGTTAGTGCCTAATAGGCTATGTGATCCATTGTCCAGTGAGGTCCAGGCACCTTTCTGGGTGGGGACAGGGGTCAGAGGGGGACGGACATGGGGACAGAGGGCCAGCCAGGCACCCTCTCCAGGTAGGGAGTGAGGTCCAGTTCTCCCTCCCCTTCTTGCGGCCAGAGATGCCTTCGTGGCTAAGGTGGACGGGAGCTCTGCCTGTAGCCCTGCCCGCTGAGGGGTTGTTTACACCTGCTTTCAGGCAGGTGGCACCCCCTGAATCTGGTTGTTTCACCCTTCCCACCTAAACCACGTTGTTTTCAACCACTGCAGCTGGCTGCCTCGCTGGGGACAAACTCATCGTTCTCTCACTGCTCCTGAAGGCTGTGTTTTGGCAAAGCGTGTGGAAGAGTGTTCAGAGCTGTGAGCAGAGCTCCAGGCCAGGCCAGGCTGGCTTTTTGTGAGGCTCTTCTCTGGCCCCCTTCCCCAGGGGCTTCCCGAGGAAATGTCATTAGTAGCAGGTCACAAGCCTTCGGATTGGGGGCCTGCTGCAGCCGGTCCCACAAATGTGATGTCCCCCTCTTTCCCCAATGACACATTGAATGAAATAGAAACTATTGTTAATAAGTCGTCAAAGTCAGCTCGAGATTGGGGAGGTAGGCTTTGTGTCTATGGAATTAAATAATCTCCAAGTGGTCAGAATGAACTCCAAATGGAATAGAGGACAAAAGAAAAGCATCTAGTGATCATAGTGAATCCCAAGTTGACATGAGTCATTGGGATGGGACAGTGATGACTAGGGAGGGACACTGGGAAAACCTCGATGGAAAGGCTCCAGCTGCACCTGGCACCTTCTCTCTGTTATTAGGAGACGCTCAAGTCTTGGTCTAAGAAGTTTAGGGGAAATACACATTATAGGCTAAACAAGTTATAAGCTCCTTAAGGGCAGAGATTGTGTCTTCTACATCTGTCGTATCTCCCACACGTCTTAAAATTTAATAATTGCATATATCCTTAAGAGTTTACAAGGTATTTTCACACACGATGAATTTTCAACAAATTCTTATTGAATGATTGAATAAATCATAGAATGAAAAACAATTTTGCAAGTTCAAAGAGATCAAGTAATCAAGAATCCAGCATAATAATTGTCATACGTTGTATGGCCTGGATGGTCAGGTCTCCCATTGGATTCCATCCAATACAAATTAGATAAAACAACTTGTAGCCTGCTGGGTTGATATGCAGGACAATTTAAAAAAAATCAAAACAGAGACAGAGAAACCACATAAATCTCCTTTCCTGCAGCCGGGGCCATAGTCCCGGAACAAGATGGGGGCTCTGACCGGCAGAGGCTTCCGGGGGAGAGTTAGGGCCACTGCAGCAGGGAAGCTCTGTGACCCCGGGGAGGCCTGAGTCTCTCTGTGCTAATTCCCACCTGACACGTCCCCAGAGGAAGGTCCATCCGTCCTCTCTGGAAGGGGACTCGCCGGTTTGGAGGCACAGAGACACAGAGCTGCTCAGGAATTTCCTTGGGGCTTTGAGTCATCATGTTTCTAAGCTGGTTTTACTGTAGGGAAACTGAGGCAGAGAGCCGAGAAGAGGTTTGCCTGATGTCCCACAGTCGTGGCTGAAGCGACACTCAGACGCGCCCCCTGGCAGAGCCACAACCAGACCCTGATCACTTTGGAGGGGGAGCTGGAACCAGCTCGGGGAGCGAAGCATCTGGGTCACACTGTCATGTTTTACTTCCTTGCTGTGTCCTGCTGTCATCCTGGAGGAGGTCAGTACTGAAAAAAATATAGTAAAAAACCCAACATTTGTTTTGTTTGTTTTCAAAAAGTGTTAGCCGTGGATAAAAGCAGCCTGCCCTGGAAACCGGAGAACAAGTTTTACTCCCAGCTTTATTCCTGGTCCCGAACTTGGTGACAAGATTAGGGCACGTGGTCTCTGAGTCCCCATCTGCAGAATGAGGTCGCCAGACTGGATAATTTTGGAAGCACTTTTCAGCTCTAACATTTGATGAGCTTAGTGGTCTGTTTTATGTGGGTGTGTGCTTGATTTTGGAGCGAACTTCGAAGCGTGGCTTTGGAAGTGATTGTTATCGTACACTTTCGCCCCCTGCCACTGGACAGGGTGAACCTGTGCTCCTGGGGGATTGGTAGCTGTTTGGAAGTTACAGGACGCAATTGCCCGTGTTCTTCTATTGAGCAGAATCCACGCATTCCTTGGACTCCTTCTCGTCACCAGCACCTCTCCCCAGTTCCTGGCCTTCACCCTGCTTTCTGTAAAGGAAATTCTAGGTTTCAGAAGACTCCAACACCCAAATAATCTGTTCGAAGGAAACAGTGCAAATGACGGATGTTTCTTCTCAGTGTTCTCCAAATGTCTCTGGGCCTAGAGTACTCCCAGCACAGGCATTGAGCACATGCTTGGGTGGTGCTTGGGATCGAAGCCAAGGCAGGAACAGCTGTCCCCGGGTTTGGGGTTTTAACTTCTGACGTTGGAGCCTCAAGGGCTAGTATTCCCTCTCTTGAGCCTTGCCCCCTCCATAGGATAGAAAGCCACGTCTGCCTCAAGCTTCTCCATTTCCAGTAAGTTCACGAGTGCCAGGGGCTCACATTTTCAAACTTTGTACTCGGCTTTGCAAGAAGGGGAGCTCTGTTTCTTATAATCATGATATTAACATTATTAGCATCCTTAGATTCTCGATTCTGAGGTTCAGTTCCACCTGAGAGTAGGAAACACAACTTGGCTGCTTCAGAGTCAAGTCAGGAACTCTGTGTTTTCCGCTAAAATTCAGATCTAGGGTTCTCACACTGCCTTTGTTTTTCCAGAAAGGTGCCTGAGTCTTGTCACCCATCATCTAACACAGGCGGGGGCAGTGGAGAGGCCTCAGTCCCAGGGATGCTGTATCAGCACTATACCCACTGATGTGTCCTTATCCTTACCGGGTTTCAAGTCGCTTGGTCCCTACCGCATGTGTGTCCTGGCCCTCGGACGTCAGGTGCGCCAGCTCTCAGGTCCCTGTCTGCTCCCCTTCAAGCAGTGGCCGCTCCCCTGACCCCGGGGTCTGCAGGACTCTGTGAGGAGCTTAGCCATCTGGACTGCCCCCCTGCAGGGGTCTCTGTCCTACTCTCCCGGGGCCACGTTCCCCTGGGGAATGGAAACACTCTCGCCTGAGAGCAGCTTAGACACTCCCTCTGGTCTGGAGGAGAGACAGGTGAAGGGGAAGGACAGACTTAAGTTCCCTTAGAAGGTCCCTCCCCCCGCCCCCCCCAAGTTACCTCCAAAGCGGGGGTGGGGACGATGGGAGAGCCCCAGGCGGGTTTGGAAACCCCGCAAGAGGGCCACGAGGGCAGCTCGCTCCGTTCCCTCCTGTGCAAAGGCAGTTTTTGCCTTGAAAATTCATCCTCAACACAGCAGTGAGATACACCTCCCTCGTGAGCTACCCGGAATCCTGAAAAGGGCCTTTCCTGATATAATTTTCATCCAGGAAGTTTTAACTCAAGTACTCTTTTCAAAACCTCAAGAATGTGCTTCCTCCCTGAGTCCCTGCATCCTGCAGGGCGGAAAAGGAGGACCTTGAACTTGGGCTCATTTCCTCACAAGATGAGCTGAAAAGGTGAGCTTTCAGTGACCACAAGTTGACCACATTCACAGTTTTCATGATTTACCTCACCACTGAGTCATGGCTGGGAGGGCGCTGGTCGGCTCATCAAGCAGAGAGGCTGCACCTGTAGCTGAGCATCGTGGCTCAGAACAGAACCGTTATCTTAACCAGTCTTCTTCTAGAGCATGGATTTCCAAGAAAAGACAGAACCAAGAATCTTTGTGCTCTCCACCACCCCCCATCATCTCCTCTCTCCTTCTCTCTCTCCATCTACCCACATAGCTGACCCGTCTGCACATTAGTGGTTTAGACCAGAGCTTCTCAACTTTGGCACTGCTGACCTTTGAGCAGATAGTTCTTCGTTGTGGGGACAGTCTTTGCATTGTAGGATTTTAGCAGCATCCCTGGTTTCTACACACAGACACCAGTAGCACTCCCCCTCCCCCCGCTCCAGCTATAACAACCAAAAATATTTCTAGATATTGCCACATGTCCCTTGGGGAGGGGGAGGCATGCAAAACTGACCCCCAGTTGAGAAACACCAGTTGAGACAAATTACAGATGAAAGTATCTGCTGTCACATTCAGCAGTAATCGTTCTTACACATAATCACTGACATTATGGTCAGTGATTTTATATCAGATGGATCCAGTAGGATCATGTGATAAAGGAATTTATTGATAAATTAAAATAAAAGCATTCTTTTATTCTAAGCCCAACATTTGTCATATCTTTTAGTCTTTTTCCCCCCAGCATCTTTGAAATAGTGTGAACTGTTTTTGCTACTCTAGTTTCACTCAGAATAATGTCTCTGTGTTTTGGTCTCTACCATTAGTGACAAAATAAGTTTATTTTCCTTGGGAAACATGATTTTGCATTTTTTTTCTACAAAAAATTAATTGATTTACCTGGAAGTGATTTTTTAAAAATTAACTAATTAATTTTTGGCTGTGTTGGGTCTCCGTTGCTGCGTGCAGGCTTTCTCTAGTTGTGGCGAGCGGGGGCTACTCTTGGTTGCGGTGCCTGGGCTTCTCATTGCGGTGGCTTCTCTTGTTGCGGAGCACGGGCTCTTTGTGCGCGGGCTTCAGTAGTTGTGGCTCGCGGGCCCTAGAGCGCAGTGCCTCCCGGGCCCGGGGAGCAGGGCACGGGGGCCAGAGCCCGCCCTGGGTGGCGGCCAGTGATAATGCCACCCGGCTCTCCCGACAAGCGTGACATGCAGTGAAGGACGCTTTCATCACAGTTTGCTCAGAATAGCACCATCGGCATTGCCGCCTTCAGGTTCCTGTCAGGCCTCCAGGAGGACAGGTGGTGTTCAGCCCCTTTTAGGAAAGATGGAGCTTGAGTCAGCAGTGTTCCTTCAGACGAGGACGCCAGAGCCGAGAAAGACAGCACTTTGTTCCTGTGACTCCAGACGCCCAGGGGTCCTTCTCCCAGCAGGACAGCAGGACCCTGCGGGCAGGGGCAGGTGTCCGGTTCCGGGAGTCCCCCGCCCCCGTCACGCAAAACTCTCAGCAGAAAAGGGTGAGGCTGCTGTTTCTGCTCTGGATGCACTGTGACTGGGGGATCAGTTTCACCAGAGGGTGAAGCCCGGAGCTGAAACGCAGACGGACAGCTCCACAAAGCCGGGCCCTGGGGGTTTGCACCGCACAAATCCCTTCTTTTGACAAAGACTGGTGCTCTGGGGCGCAGGACAGCTCAGCAGTGGACGCCGGCCCCAGCAGTGGCTCTGGCTGCCACCCAGGGTGGGCTCTGGTCCCTGTGTCCTGCTCCCCGGGCCCGGGAGGCACCGGGCTGTCTTCCCCGCCAGCAGCCCTCGGCCTTCGCGCCAGGACCAGGCTTGGGTTGGGGAGCCTGCTCCCCACCGTGCGAGGTCTCTGAGGACACAAGCTCCTCTCCGGTTCCCTCAGCCTGGTAGCTGTGTGATCGCACCTCCACGCTGGTTTCTCTCCGGGAGTTTGGGGTCACTGGTGAGGGTGGGGGGTAGGGGGGCCTCCAGCAGCGCCATTCCTTTGAATGACCCCAGAGTGACCCCCACGGGGGCAAGATGGTGATGGCTGGTTTTGCCTCTTTAGCACAGGGAGGTCTGGGGAAATGGGGGTGTGAAAAACTGAAGTCAGGTTCATTTGAGAACAATTTTGTGTTGCCTCCATTTTAAAAAAGTCTCACCGAAGGGTCAAGAGTGCTGGTTAGGAGGATGGTTAGCTGTGGCTGTTGGGGGAGAACTTGTCGGAGAGCCGGGTGACTTATCTACTATTTTTACTGTTCTTGCTATTATTACCCTTCTAACATTTACCGCCTGCGACCGCTGGCCAGACGTAATGGGTAGCGCCTCACTTGATCCTCATAATCCTGCTGTCGTCCCCATTTGACAGTTGAGGAAACTGAGACCCGACAGATTGTGTGTTTGCCCAGAGTGGTGAGTTGCTGAGTGGAGGTTCCAGGCACCCTTCCTGGCTTTGGGAACTTTCATAAGACTGACGTAATGGTCTCCCTCCTTGGAAAATCCAGGGTGGGTTAGTTGACCTTCAGGGACTTCTTTACTCTCACACGTAATCCCTTACACCCTAATTTCTGAAAGTCCCTTCACTTGGGTCACAACCTAAGAAATGTGTGAAGTGGAATCTTCTCTCTGTGCTTCCTTCCTTCCCCAATCTTCATCAGGGCTTCCTGCACCCCCGAAGGGAACCAGTGCCTTTGTGGAATTTACCGTTATTTCTGCTTCCATCAGAAATCATGAATGAGAACAGCCTGAAGTACTTCCTTTCCATCCAATGATGGAATGGCAGGTGTCGGCCAGCAGGTAGCAAATCACTTGCAGGAGGCATAGGGTGCTAGTATTACCCTACTTCTAAAAGTCTGTTTTCCCCAAATTGTTCCATCCTCTCACCCTCAATTAGGTAAATGAGGAAATTAAGGCTTAGAGGGGGCCTTGACTGTGACCGCCAGTACTCTGTAGACCTGGACCACAATTCAGCTCTCTGGATCCTCATCAGGAAACCCCAGGAGGAATGAGTGCCGTGAAGCCTCTCCCGCTCTGGAATGTTCAGATTCACGGCACAGGGCACTACAGGGGGCCTGGAACATTCCAGAGGAAACAAATGCAAGATGAGCAGAGAGACAAAGACCTCGGGGCAGCAAGCTGACAGTGCCTGGGTGAGGGTGGCCAGAAACTTCCCAGGGGTGGTGGCCACCCAGGTCAGAGGACACCAACAGGAAATGCTGCCTCCCAGGGCCCGCAGGCCGGGAGGAAGCTCGGCCTTGCCTCTGGGCTGCACTGCTTGGAGGTCTCCCTGCTTCCAAAGACGGTCGGCCCACGGTGACTCAGGCTTCCCGAGCAGCCTCTTATCTCAGCCAGCACGGACATCTGTGCCTTCCTTGCCAGAGACACTGCCCCGTGGTATCACCGCGTTCCCCAACCAGATCAATGGCCGTTCCCCGCTGTGCAGGGAGGGTCCCAGCATCGGCCCCACGGCAAGGCTCGGTGACTGTCTCTCCAGGATTTCTGATTGTTTCTGCTTCCCTGTCCTCCTCCCTCTGCTCGGAGGCTGCTGGAAGTCCAGGAGGAGCTGACTCATTCTCCCATGAGCTTCTCGCCTGCAGGAGGGCCAGAGCCATCTCTCTAGCAACCATTTGCTTCCAGACTAGATCAGGACAAGAGGCCTGGATGGAGAGAGGGTGCTGATGGTGCGTGAGGAGCACGTGTTGTAAACCGGACTCGTGATGGGTTCTCTGGACATGGTTTGCCCAGAGGGCGGCGGTGTAGGGTGAGTGCCAGGCACAGCCAAGCTCTCTCTGACCTGACCACCCATGTTCTACCAGATAGAAGATGACCACACACCTCCTCAAAGACCATCTAGGAAGGGGCTAGCAAGGGGGGCGAAAATCCCATCTGATTTTTCTTGTTTATGGTGGTGGAGACCATGGAGCTTTCCTGCACTAGAGGGTTCTGTACGGTCATCAGACTGTCTCAAGGGAAAGTTCTCAGCAAATGTGTTCCCTGAGGGCTATTCCTTTTCAGCTGAGCTTTAGTCTTGGAGCTAAGTTAAGAGTTAAGGATCTCTGAGCTCCTTTCATTTTAGAACTGAGGAAATAAGAGGCTCAGGAGAGCTAAGCGATTGACCCAGATCCTTACGGTATTCGTGATGTTGCTCAGACTCAAATGTGAGTTTCCTGACTCACAGGCCAGTGCAGTTTCTAGCAGATCCACCCTCCTTCCACAGAGTGGGCAGTTTTTATTTTCTAAACAGCTCCTTTGCCAACTAATAAGTTGGTAGAAGATGTCAGCCTCGGCATGACAGGCTCAGTATGACAGAACCCAGATCCTCTGATTTAAAAACAGCTCTTTTATACCGATGGCCAACAGGTACCTGAAAAAGTGTTCAACGTCACTAACCATCAGGGAAATGCAATGCAAAATCACAAGGAGAGATCATCTCGCACCTGTTAGGATGGCTCTCATCAAAAACACAAGAGGTATGTGACGGCGAGGATGTAGAGAACAGGGAACCCTTGTCCACTGTGAGTGGGAATGGAAATTGGTGCAGCCACCATGGAAAATAGCTTGGAGGCTGCTCAAAAAATTAAAAGGAGAGCTATACCACATGAAGCAGCAATTCCTCTCCTGGGTATTTATCTGAAGAAAACGAAAACAGTACCAGGAAAAGATACATGCACCCCCATGTTCACTGTAGCATTATTCACAATAGCCAAGCTATGGAAACAACCTAGGTGCCCATAGATGGATGAATGAATAAAGAAATCATGGTATATGTGTACAATGGAATATTATTCAGCCATAAAATAGAAGGAAATCCTGCTATTTGTGCCAACGTGGCTGGACGTTCAGGACATTATGCTAAGTGAAGCAAGTCAGGCAGAGAGACAGATACTGTATGATGTCACTTATACATGGAATCTAGAAAAACTGAACTCATAAATACAGAAAGCAGTTTGGTGGTTGCCAGAGATGGGGAACAGAGGGTGAGGGAAATGAGTGAAGGTGGACAAAATGTACACACTTCCAGTTCCAAGATAAATAAGTCCTGGGGATGTGATGTACAGCGTGGTGATGATAGTTAACAATACTGCATACACATATATTTTAAAGTTGCTTAGAGAGTAGATCTTAATTCTCATCATAAGAAAAGAGTTATAACTGTGCAAGGTGATGGGTGTTAACTAGACTTATTGTGATCACTAGACTTAATATGGACATATATCAAATCATTATGTTGCACACCTGAAGTGAGTAGAATGTTATATTGTCAGTCATATCACAGTAAAACTGGAGAAAATCCCCCAGCCTTTTAGAAAAATTCCAAAGATGCAGAAAGAGAACAGCTAAGAAAAAGATATCTGGACACTCGCTCACCCCTAAGGTGCCAGAGACCTGGAGAAGGGCGAGTGGAAAGAATGCGAACATGGGATTCTCTCCAGCCTGCTTCCAGCGCCGGCCACAAGGGTTGGGGGACCCATCTGCCTCCAGGGAGTTGGTCCAGGATCACAAACACCTCTTGCTGGGCCCCTGGTACCCAAGAGCAGAGGCACCACTGCTACCCTCTGGGGGCTCACGGTCTGGTGCTGGAGACACATTCAAACAATCGCTTAGCGCTCAAGCAACGATTATAACACAAGCTCAAATCGTATGAACCGAGTCCTGTAGGAATGCAAGGGAGTGAGGCATTAGCTTGGATTAGGAGTTGGGGGAAGTCCTCCCAGGTGGGGCCTTGTTGGACTGGGTTCTGAAGCAAGAGGAGCGTCTCTGCGGGGAAAAGGGTTGAGGATTCCAGCCGCGTCTCTTGAGAGACTGTGAAGTGCTTCTGGATTGCCGGGAGCCCTGCTTGCCTGGGGTGGTGCTCCTAGGCTTGTTCCGTGGAACTCTCCTCCTTGGACACCAGCCACCTGCCCCGAAGGGGCTCCCGGGTCGAGTAAGTCAGGCAGCGTTGCCTGTATGGAAGGCCCTTAGCAAAACAAACAAAACGAGACACAACCTGTTTAACTGTTTGTAAGCAAAGGAGCCTCCCTTTCTGTTTCAGAAAACATTTACTTTTAACTCGGTGAACCAGAACCACGTAGGATGCATCCCATCCTTGGGCAGGGAGGGGATGGGGAGCTTGTCTTTTGTTTATTTTTTATTGGAGTATAGTTGTTTTACAATGTTGTGTTAGTTTCTGCTGTACAGCGAAGTGAAGTAGAGATCCCTGTGCTATACAGCAGGTTCTTACTAGTTACATACTTACTAGTTATATACATATCAGTGTGTACATGTCAATCCTAATCTCCCAATTCATCCCACCACGTCCCCTCCCTTTGGTGTCCACACGTTTGTTCTCTACATCCGTGTCTCTATTTCTGCCTTGCAGGCTGGTTCATCTGTACCATTTTGGGGAGCTTGTCTTTTAGAAAAGCCAGGATCTGCTAAGGAGTTTAGGATTTCATCCTGTGGGCAGTGGGGAGCAGTGTCAGGATTTTTTTTTTCCTTATATGACATTTTCCCTCTGACTGTATAAGTAATGCATTGTCATTCTAGAAAGCTTACAGGAAAAAAACCAACTATGTCAGAAAAGAAATCTGAAGGTACGTACAAGGTAGCCCACAGAGATAACCATTTATTCGTGAAGACATGTTTATTTATTCACTGCCTCTGGGTGCCAAGCTCTGTTCTAAGTCCTGCGGGTTCAACAGTGGACACAACCCATGCCAACTCCCTGCCTCCCGGGAGCATCCCTTCCAGCTGGGACACAGGCAGTAAAGCCCATGGGTGAGTCCACAGTGGGCTAGGTGGTGAGAAGAGGATGAGGTGAGAAACTGGTAAGGGGAGTCACAGCCACCACAGGCACGTGTGGGATGCCAAGGTGACAAGGTGACATTGGAATGAGGACCCGAGGTGGTGAACTAGGAAGGAAAAGCAAGTGTGCATGTTTGCGGGACAGCAAGCCTGCGGCAGGAGGATGGGGGAGGGGAGAGGAGTAGAGATCAGACCGGAGACAAGCAGTGTGAGCTGGTGGGGGCCTGAGTGACTAGGCTCCTGTCTGCACTCGATGGGGGCCCTGCAGGCGTTTTCAATAGCTGTGCGGAGATGTAATTTACATACCATGCAATTCACCAATTTAAATTGTACCATTCTGGATAAAGAAGATGTGGGGCTTCCCTGGTGGCGCAGTGGTTGAGAGTCCGCCTGCCGATGCAGAGGATACGGGTTCGTGCCCCGGTCTGGGAGGATCCCACATGCCGCGGAGCGGCTGGGCCCGTGAGCCATGGCCGTTGAGCCTGCGCGTCCGGAGCCTGTGCGTCCGGAACCTGTGCGTCCGGAGCCTGTGCTCCGCAACGGGAGAGGCCACAACAGTGAGAGGCCCACATACCACAAAAAAAAAAAAAAAAAAAAAAAAAGAAGATGTGGTACATTTATACAATGGAATACTACTCAGCCATGAAAAGGAATGAAATAATGCCATTTGCAGCAACATGGATGGACCTAGAGATTATCATACTAGGTGAAGTAAGTCTGACAGAGAAAGACAAATACCATATGATATCACTTACCTGTGGAATCTAAAATGTGACACAAATGAATCTATCTATGAAACAGAAACAGAATCATGGACATAGAGAACAGACTTGTGGTTGCCAAGGGGAAGGGGTGGGGGGTAGGGATGGAGTGGGAGTTTAGGATTAGCAGATGCAAACTGTTATATATAGAATGGATACATGACAGGGTCCTACTGTATAGCACAGGGAACTCTAGTCAGTATCCTATGGTAAACCATAATGGAAAAGAATATTAAAAAGGAATGTATATATATGTATAACTGAGTCACTTTGCTGTACAGTGGTAATGAACACATTGTAATTCAACTATACTTCAATAAAAAATAAGTTAACAGGGCTTCCCTGGTGGTGCAGTGGTTGAGAGTCCGCCTGCCGATGCAGGGGACACGGGTTCGTGCCCCGGTCTGGGAAGATCCCACATGCCGCAGAGCGGCTGGGCCCGTGAGCCACGGCCGCTGAGCCTGCACGTCCGGAGCCTGTGCTCCGCAAGGGGAGAGACCACAACAGTGAGAGGCCTGCGTACCACAAAAAAAAAAAAAAAACAAAAAAACAAAAACAAAATAAACTGTGCCATTCAATGGTTTTTAGTGCATTCCGAGTTATGCACCGTCACCACTATGTAAGTTTTCAGTCCCCTTCCCTGTCGGCAGTCACTCCCCTTCCCTCCCTCCCTCCAACCCGTGGCCACCATCAGTCTACTTTCTGTCTCTATGGCTTTGTCTGTTCCGGCCGTATCATGTAGATGGGCCTTGTAATATGGGATCTTTGTGACTGGCTTTCTTCACCAAGCGTAAGGTTTTCTAGTTTCGTCCACATTGTAGCGTGTATCCACACTTCAGTCTTTACGTTTCTGATGCTATTCCGTTGTCTGGACGCACCACGTTTGTTTTATCTGTTCATCCGCTGACAGACATCCTGGTTGTCTAACACGGCAGGGTCTGAGCGTTAACGGGCCCACCCTGGCCGCGGCGTGGAGCGTGGGCTGAAGGTGGGCAGGTGTGGAACCAGGGGGGCCAGCTGGAGGCTGTGAGATGCAGGTGATGCTGGGTTGTGGACCAGGGGGTAGCGGGGAGGTGGTGAGGAGAGGTGCGCTGGAGAACCCGGGCTCCGTGTGGGCTGTCCTCTCCGTCTGTCCTCGCTGGGTGACCTCACTTGGTGTCACGGTGTTAAGTGTCTTCTACGCGCCCTCCAACTCCTGTATCCAGCGCAGGCTCCCCGCAGCTGCCCACCCGACACCTCTACTCCTTAGCCCTCCTCCAGGCACCTGCCGCCGGCACCTCCAGACTGAGCTCCTGGTCACCTGCCCCAGGTCTGCTCCCGTATTTCAGTTGCTGGCAGGTCCATCCTTCCAGTTGCTCAGGTCAAAGCCCTTGACGTCGTCCTGGTTTCCACTCTCTCGTCATCCCATGTCCAGTCTGTCGGGAAAACCTGTCCTCAGCATTGATCTAGAGTGAAGCCGCTCTCAACCTCCTGCTCCAATCACTGCGGTCATGAGCTGGTTGGCCCCCCACCCTCCTCCACAGATGGGGGGACACTGTATAAATGCAGCCCAGATCACGTCACTCCTCCAGGCAAAACCCTGCAACCGTTCCTCGTTTCACCCAAAGAAAGCCTGGGTTCACACACACAACCTTACGGGGCCTGCCTCCTGCCACCTGGGACCTCAGCTCTTACCCCACCCCCTGTGGTGTCCACACACAGCTATTCCCTCCCCCTCAAACCTTTGTTTAAAGGTCACCTGTCAGTGGAGCATGCCATGGTCTTCCATTGGACGTCACAAACTGGGCACTTTCTTTATCTTGCTTTACATTTGCTTTTCTCCCAGAGCTTGGTAATCCCTTTCATGGCTGATTTAATTTACTTGCTATGTTTGTATTTTATTCACCATTTCCTCCTGCTAGGATGTAAGCTCCAGGGGTGCAGTGATCTTAGTCTGTTTGGTTCACAGCAACTAGTATAATGCCTGGCATGTGTTAGTCACTCATGAAATATATTTTGAATGAATGAAATAATTTATGTGGGTATTTATATAAATGCCACCATACAACATAATCAGACATTTAATTCATTTACTCAACAAATATTGATTAAACACATATGCAACCCAAGGCACTGCATTAAACCCTGAGGTGTGATTTCCCACGGCCTTTGAGAAGGGAATTTGGCTATGATGTTAACTCTATCAGAATAACGTGAAAGGCTTGGCTTCAGAGGTGACTCATCAGCATTTCGGGAATTAACCCTTCAATGGGATGAAGACCAAACTCCTCTCCCAAACCCACAGGGCTTGTTCACCCTGCTCAGCACACTCCCTTCTTTGGGTTCCTGGAACTTCCCACGCTCTCTCCTGTCCCAGGGCTTTTGCCCTGCTTACTTGGCATTTCCACCTTGACCCCACAAAGGCTCTTCAGGGTTATCAAGTTCAAAGTCGACTCACCAACCTCTGTTCTGCAAGAGACTCTGTTAAGAGAAAGAAAAGACAAACCACAGACAAGTCATGTCTGATAAAGCATTTGTATCCAAAATATACAAAGACCTCTTAAAACTCAACAATAAGAAAACAAACAAGCCAGTTAAAAAGTGGGCAAAAGATCCGAATGGGCACTTCACCGAAAACGATATCCAGGTGGCAAATATGCACATGGAGAGACGCTCAACATCGTATGCCATCAGGGAAGGGGAAGTGAAAACAAGGAGTCACCACTACGCTCCCATTAGGATGGCTAAAATCCAAAACACTGACAACACCAAGTGCTGACAAGGATATGGAGCAACAGGAACTCTCATTCAGTGCTGGTGGGAATGCAAAATGGTGCAGCCACTTTGGAGGACAGTTTGGCAGTTTCTTACACAACTAATCATACTCTTAGCATATGAATCAGGAATTGGGTTTCTTGATATTTACCCAAATGAGTTTAAAACTTATGTCACACAAAATCCTACATCAGAATGTTCATAGCAGCTCCATTCATAATTGCCAAAGCTTGGAAGCAACCAACATACCCTTCAGTAGGTGAATGGATAAATAAACTCTGGTATATCCACACAGTGGAATATTATTCAGTGTGAAAAAGAAATAAGCTATCAAGCCAGGAAAAGACAAGTAGGAAGTTTAAATGCATATTGATAATCTGAAAAGGTTATATTCTGTATGATTCCAGTTGTACAATATTCTAGCAAAGACAAAACTATAGAGACAGTAAAAAAAATCACTGGTTGCCAGGAATTTGGGTGGGAGGAGAGAGGGATGGATGAATAGATGAAGCACAGGGGAATTTTAGGGCAGTGAAGCTATTCTGTGTGGTATTGCCGTGGTGGATACATGACATCACACGTTTGTCAAAACCCACAGAACTATACAACACAAAGAGTGAACCCGAATGTAAACTACCGACCTTAGTTAATAATCATGTTTCAATACTGATTCATCAGTTGTAACAAATGCATCATACTAGTGTAGGGTGTTGGTAATGGGAAAGTGGGTGAGAGACTGTATGGAAACTCTGTACTTCTCAATTTTTCTGTAAAACTAAAACTACTGTAAAAAGTAAAGTCTATTAATTAAAACAACAATAACAACAACAAACTCGGCAACTAACTTCTTCAACCCCTCTCCTCTTCCAGCCCTATCTCAGTGAATGGCTCCACCAACCATCCAATTATGTGAGCTAGAAATCCAGGAGTTGACCTTGACACCTTCTCACACTCAATTCTGCATCCAGTCTAATTAGCAAGATCTGCTGCTTTGTACATTTTGTTCCTTTTCCTGGAATGATTGCTTCTCCTTTCTCGTCATCATGTACCTTCTGCTCCATCCTTTAAATTTCAGTTGAGTTATCACTTCCTCAGAGAAGTCTTCTCTGACCCCTTTGATTGGGTCAAATCTCCACATTTATGTTCTCATGCAACTTGAAATTCTATGTTTACTTGTGATGGATCGATGGGAGTCTGTAGGCTCTTACAAACTGTAAGTTAGGATAGGCCCTAAGCTCCATCGGAGTAGAACTGAGTCTGTTTTTGCTGATCATGCTTGAACACAGTGCTCAGAAAAATCTGTTGATGGGCAAATACATAAATGAGTAAAATGCCACTGATGATTTGGAAGGTGGTGAATTTCCACTAAAGCCTTTGCCAGTGGCACCACCTTTGCCCTTGGTTTAAAGCAAACAAAGAGACTATGTCCTTCACTCAGAGAGCAGAACCTGTTTGAATGGTTCAGAATTTCAGAGGGAGCTGCATGTGCTGGGGCCGTTATTTTAGAATTCTGCTTTTTCTGAAAGCTCACCGACTGAGCTGCAAGTTCTCACTCCGTCCGTGATCTCATTCGGGAGGGAGCGTTTTGGATTTAAACATGTTTGGATGTTGAAAAATCCTGATTGCCAAATAGGGTGAGTTCATGTTCTTCTTTTTTCCCCTTAGAAGAAGCATAGTTCTCTTCTCACTGGGCCAGCCTAGCAAGCGTTCCTTGAAAGAACAGAAAAACAGTGTTACAGTGACATCCGGTTTTCACTCCATAAAGGACCATTGTAACAGGCTTTTCTGTGTGTGTGTCCACTTTTATCACGTTTCCGTGTGTCTGTCACAGAATGTCACATCACCGGGCATTGGGTTCTCCAGTTTGGGTGAAGTTATTTCTTATCACCTCCCTGGGGTTCAGAGGTCCACCTGGCTCTCTCTGTACTGAAGTCCCATCCCACATGGCGTGTGGGAATCCCATAACCCGTCTCTATGGGCTTCAGACGCAGCGGGGATTCACTAGGCAGAGCCACTTGTTCTCACTGCTGTTCATTTATTCATTCAGTAAACACTCAGAGCCCACAGGATGACCGGCACCGAATCTGCCACAGTGATTTCCTCGGCCTTCAGCAACTTACTCTTTCTCCTACGAGACTGTAAGCTCCAGGAGGGCCGGGATCTTTGTCCATTTTGCCCACTGACGTAGGACCAGTGACCTAGAATAATGCCGTGCACTCAAGAAAGACTTGCTGACTGAATATGGATGCATGAATCCTTTGTGTTCAGATGTGTTCCAGAGACCTTCCTGTGTTTTACCTGCCTAACGTTCAGCATCTGTTTCCCCCACTCTTGGGATGAGAACCCTGGTTTTCCATGAAGAAAAATCCTCCTCCTGTTCTCAGACCTTGGGGTGTGGGAGGAGGCTAATCTCACCCTCAATATTCAAGTCACTAAGACTGGATCCCAGGTCTTCTGTTGGATTTCCTGGGCAGAGAAGCTCTCCCCGCAGAGGACTTGAAGCCGGAAGGCTGTGTATCTGTTGCTGTTGGGGCCCACCCTGTCATGACAGCTTGCCTGGGAGTGGAGCCCAGACTGAGGAAAGCAGAGCTTAGAGAAACCGAGAAACACCAAGTTCTGATGACATTGCTTTTTCTGCTTCAGCTAGTGTTCATCTTTATAAGTTTCCTAGAGCCGTCATAACAGAGTACCTCAAACTGGATGGCTTAGAAATCCAGGCATTTTGGATTAGGGCCCACCCTAATGACCTAATTTTAACTTGATTACCTCTATACAGACCTTATTTGCAAATAAAGTCACACATACAGGTCCTAGGGATTAGAGCTTCAACATCTTTTTGGGGGGACGCAATTCAGCCCAGAGTGCATCTCTTGCAGCTGAGAGCCTTACACGCTTAAGTTTTCAGTTTCGTGAAGCAAATCAAGTTCCATAAAGCAAATCGAGAAGTATCACGTTTGTCTTCCTATAGAAAAGCTACCGTCTCTGGCTTTGGTCCATCTCAAAGGAAGTTTGCCATAAAGTAGCAATTGATCAGCAGTTATCTCCTGAATACCTTCTGTATGGACTTTGATGTAGGCACAGGGTCTCTTGGAGGTCAAGAGAGCCACAGGCCGCTTCAGAGTTCCTGGACTTGTAAAAAGCAGGAATGAGAAAACAAGTTTCCAAATTCACTGTGATATTTTTGATGTTTAATTTGAAAAAATAATAATTTTATGCTCCACATCGTATGTCATCAGGGAATTGCACATGAAAACAACAATGAGATACTACGACACACCTATTAGAATGGCCAAAATCCAGAACACAGATGACATCAAATGCTGGAGAGGATGTGGAGCAACAGGAACTCTCCTTCGCTGCTGGTGGGAATGCAAAATGGTGCAGACTCTTTGGAAGACATTTTGGCAGTTTCTTACAGAATGAAACATACTTTTACTATATGATCCAGCAGTTGTGCTCCTTGGTATTTATCCAGATGAACTGAAACTTATGTCCACACAAAAACCTGCACACAGGTGTTTACAGCACCTTTATTCATAATTGCTAAAACTTGGAAGCTACCAAGATGTTCTTCAGTAGATGAACGGATAAACTGTGGTCCATCCAGACAATAGAATACTATTCAGTGCTCAAAAGAAATGAGCTATCGAGTCATGAAAATACATGGAGGAACTTTAAAAGCATATGACTAAGTGAAAGAAGCCAATCTGAGAAAGCTTCATACTGTGTGATTCCAACTACATGACATTCTGGAAAAGGCAAAATTATGGCGACAATAAAAAGATCAATGGTTGCCAGGGGCTTGGAGGGTGAGATGAGTATGCAGAGCACAGAGGATGTTTAGGGCAGTGAAAATGCTCTGGATGAGGCTGTAATGATGGACACAGGTCATTTATACACTCGTCCAAACCCATGGGATGCACAACATCAAGAAGGAGCCTTAAGGTAAACTCTGGACTTTGGGGGATTATGCTGTGCCAGTGTAGATTCATCCTCGGCAGAAAATGTAGCACTCTGGAGAGTGATGCTGATAGTAGGGGAGCTATGCACGTGTGGAGGCATGGGGAAAAGGGAGATCTGTACCACCCTCTCAGGTTTGTTTAAACTGGAAACTGCTCTAAAAAAATAAAGTCTTAAAAAAGATAATACTTTTCAATAGACTAAAAGCCCAGTGCAGTACAGTTGTAGTATCTTAAATTAATCATGGGATTTCTAAAAACCAGTAGCTCAATAATGTACGGCAGGAGGTGTGCCAGGCACATCGCCAGCCCTTTATGCCTCGGATGGAATGGTAACTAAAAACACGATTGCTACCCTTAAGAAGCCATTGATACTTTCTGCTGGAGAGCAAAGTGAATCAGCTATATGTATATGTATATCCCCTCTTTTTTGGATTTCCTTCCCATTTAGGTCACCACAGAGCATTGAATAGAGTTCCCTGTGCAACACTGTAAAGCAGTGATACTCCAATAAAAGTTAATTTAAAAAAACTAAAGACAAAATTAAGCTCTATCATATATATTATTGTGTTGTAAACACTTTGACACTATTTACAATATTGTTCTCATGCCTTTAGATTTTTTTGTTTTTGTGTAATTTATTTCTATTTACACACTTCTGAAACTATTAGGAGAGAATTGCTAAGACCACATGTACCAATGAATACCTAACGGCCAAACGAAAACAAAACAAGAAGCCATTGACCTGCTGGGGTAAACACACATGTGAAGAAGCAATGCTGTTACAGTGAGACACGTATGAGTGGCGTGTTGGGGGAGCTCCAGGTGGGAATGAGGGGCTTTGACTGGTGGGGTCAGAGGCCTCACAGAGGTGAAGTGAGCCTTGAAGGGTGAACACAGTTGTGCACAGTTGAGAAGAAGAGGGCTTTCCAGGTGGAGGGCACAGTGTGAACATGCCTGATGGAGCTGGGAATGTGGAGCATTCGGAGCTTCACGCTGGCCCCACTGACTGGGCTCAGAGGGAAATAAGTCCCCCAGAGGTTCTGTTTGGTTCCTACGGGGCAAGATTTTGCTTTCATGGGACTTCCCTGGTGGTGCAGTTGTTAAGAATCCGCCTGCCAGTGGACATGGGTTCAAGCCCTGGTCCGGGAAGATCCCACATGCCGTGGAGCAACTAAGCCCGTGCGCCACAACTACTAAGCCCACGTGCCACAACTACTGAAGCCTGAGCGCCCAGATCCCGCGCTCCGCAACAGGAGAAGCCACTGCAATGAGAAGCCTGTGCACCACAATGAAGAGTAGCCCCCGCTCGCTGCAACTAGAGAAAGCCCACGAGTAGCAATGAAGACCCAACGCAGCCAAATAAATAAATAAATAAATTTATTAAAAAATTAAAAAAAAAAGATTTTGGTTTCGTGCCCCCAACCCCTTATGAGGCGTTTGAATCCCTCCTCTTGCTTGGTTCAGGGGGCTGTTGGATGGTAGGTGTCTGCATTTGATGGGTCAGTCAGGGTCCACAGCTGAGGTCAGGTTGGCCAGAGTCCCTTCCTCTCAGGGCTGCAGGGCTCCTGATGCGGACTCTGCTCTCTCCCCACCTCTTCTCCCGTACCCTCCACCAGCACCCCCTGTAGCTCCAGAGTTTCATCTGGGAGCAGCGTGAACTCCTATTAATAGTCGCCAATGAAAGATGGAATTAGGTGTCTGGATGTCTTGAGAAATAAATTACATAAAGTGTTCCAGAGATAAAAGAAATTCCTGTGGGCTTGCCTGGGTCTGGATCACTGTATCGCAGCATTCTTTCTTGAGTTGAAAGGTGAGGGCTGACTGGGTAGAATATGTCTTGTGCTCTGACATGATAACACATTCCAAGCTGGGAGTTGTGGTGCACAGAGTAACAGTCAACCCAGATGACATGGGGCATCAGAAGTGGTCAGAATGTGCTGTGTATACACAGCTAGGTGTCTAAGGCTCTCTCTCTGCTGTTTGCTGTCTTTTTTTTTTTTTTTTTAATTGAAGTACAGTTGATTTAAATTTATTTATTTATTTATTTTTGGCTGTGTTGTGTCTTCGTTGCTGCACGCAGGCTTTCTCTAGTTGCGGCGAGCAGGGGCTACTCTTTGTTGTGGTGCGCGGGCTTCTCATTGCGGTGGCTTCTCTTGTGGTGGAGCACAGGCTCTAGGCATGCGGGCTTCAGTAGTTGTGGCGCGTGGGCTCAGTAGTTGTAGCTCGCGGGCCCTAGAGTGCAGGCTCAGTAGTTGTGGCGCACAGGCTTAGTTGCTCTGAGACATGTGGGATCTTCCCAGACCAGGGAAGCCCTATTTTCTGTCTCTATGGATTTATCTATTCTGGATGTTTCATATAAATGGAATCATACTGTCACCAAACCCCAGTCCGGGTGCTCGCCGCTCGAAAGCCAATTAAGAGGCCACGTCAGTGGAAAGGAAAGTCTACTTTATTTCAGAGGCCAGCCGCCAGTGGGGGGAGGGCGAACGCCTGTCTAAAGGCCGACTGCCCCACCCCTGAGCAGTCAGTGCTCACAAACGGTCCTCAACATCAGACACACATCAGAACCAATTGGCAAAAAGGCCCAGATAGCACTTAGTGCTCACAAATGGGAAGGTTGCCCGGGTGCACGCGGGTGGACTTTCCCAGCCTTGGCGCTCATCAGCTCGTCCCAAACGCACGTTTCATTTCCACCAACCAAAAGCGAGCCAGTGCCGAGCAGGGGAGAAACAGGGAGGATCCCCGAAACAAATGCTTTCGGCAGTGCTGGGAACATCCTCTGAAATCCCCCTCTCGGGGCTGGCTAGCCACAAGCAGCTGGCTCATCGCGGCTTACCCCGGCGTTTGCCGTAGCCGGTGGCTCTACTCTGGGAGACCCGGGGAAGCCAGATGCCGCGAGAGCACAGCTCCACGTCGGGCGCCAAAATCTGTTCCCGAACCCAGGTCCAGCTGCTCGATGCTCGGAAGCCAGTTCTCGAGAGACAAGTGTTGGTAGGTAAGGAAAGGTTGCTTTATTTCGGAGGCCAGCAACCGGGGGGCGGCGGGGAGGGTGGACACTTGTCCAAAGGCCGACTCCCCCCACCGACAATCAGGGGGCAAGAGCTTTTATAGACAGAGGGAGGGGGCTGCCTGCAGAAACAGTGCAGTCAGCTCTGACAGTCACCTTGAAATTGGTCATCGGTGGTCTGACCAGCGTCATCTCGATTGTTGCAGGTACAGTTAGTCTTCAGTTCCAGGGTCAGTTTGTTTCCATTTCCTTGAGGCCAGTTTTTGGAATTGTGGCAGCTTATGTCATGGCTACAGCCTGGTCATCATGTAGTTAACTTCTTCCACCTGGTGGGGTTTCAGTATCTATAAGACAGCTCCCAGGACATGGCTCAGAATATTACCTATAGCCCTTAAGGAGGAAAGTCCTTGACTTTGCTTAATGACTAAACTATTATTATTTGGTCTCCTTTGACTGTTTTCCTTTGTTTCTGCATTTTCTCACTTCTCTGATTAAACTTATTCTTTGGCTAAAGCTTTTCCACAGACAAAAGGCAGGCTGAGGACATGGGGGCACAAGGACCATAGCGTCCTGCTCTGTTTTAATACCATATGGTATCTTTTGTGACTGGCTACTGTCACTTAGCCTAACGTTTTCAAGGTTTATCCACGTAGCAGCTCTTTTTCTTGAGAAGAACCTGTGGGTCAGGTGAGACACGATGAAAATGATTCCCTGTTACGACTTTTATCGGGGTAGGGAGCAAACTTTGCATGTCATAGTTGCCCCATAAAGTATTATTGCATTAATTTAGGTGGATTTCAGCTAAGGTGCTAGGCGCCCAATCTCCCAGTAGGATTGGGACAGACGCCTTCTCTTCTAAAATAAAGTGTTGGTTAAGCAAGTTGATTCTGGAGCCAAAATGCCTGGGTTCAAGTCCTAGCTCTGCTCGCCACCCAAATGGTCATTCTGTGACCTACCACAGGTTATTTAACCTTCCTCAAACTCAAGTTTCCTCATCTGAAAAAGCCTACTTTCTAGGCTGGCTTTGAGGACCCAGTGAGAAAATAGATGTAAAGCTCTTGGCCTATTGCCTGGACCCTGATAAGCCCTCAGTAAAGGCTGACAATAATTGTCATTAATTCTTCAAAGACCTACAGTCTGATAGGCACGTGAATGCCTGTAGTACAATGTACGTTCCCTGAAAGACATATGATCAAAGGGCCACAGGCCCAGTGGAGGGAACAGTCAGTTCTAGGTGGGGAAGGGACAGGTAGAAGGGGAGGGGAGGCAATTTTGCAGGATGGCAGCCTGGAGTCAAGGCTCAGACCTCATTGACACACAGATATTTTTGGGCTGCTGTTGTGAGTTTTTTTTTAAATTAATTAATTAATTTATTTTTGGCTGCATTGGGTCTTCATTGCTGCATGCGGGCTTTCTCTAGTTGCAGTGAGCGGGGGCTACTCTTTGTTGTGGTGTGTGGGCTTCTCATTGTGGTGGCTTCTCTTGCTGTGGCTCGCAGGCTCTAGGTGTGTGGGCTCAGTAGTTGTGGCTCGCGGGCTGTAGAGCACAGGCTCAGTAGTTGTGGTTCACGGACTTAGTTGCTCCACGGCATGTGGGATCTTCCCGGACCAGGGTTCAAACCCACGTCCCCTGCATTGGCAGGCGGATTCTTAACCACTGCACCACCAGGGAAGCCCCGCTGTTGTGTTTTAACGATTTTCAAATTCAACATCTTTAGGCAGGCCGTCATCCCCATCGCTCCTTAGTGAATTAAGCTCATTTTTGGGGGGCATTTCTGTTTCCACCCTGTTCATCAAGGCCCCTAGGTTCTGGTCCCCACCGTGGGAGATAGCCTTTGACCTGGAACTTAAAGGTTGTTTCTGAATTAGCCAGACAGGGAGCAAAATGGGGGGCCGGCAGGGAGATGGGGATTTCTTATGTCCTTGCCTCCAGGCCTACAACCCTACCGGTGATTAGTGACACTCTTTCCCATGCTTCCTTTTACAATGAGTTTGTCTACGATGACAGGGCTGCGCAGGCGAATGGTGAAACAAACGACAGAATGAAGAGTAAGTTTCCCGTCTCCCATCTTCCCCTCCTCAGTTGCAGCTGGAATTTTGTGGCATGCCAGAGACAAATCTTCTGTGCATACTTAAGCACTGAAATGTATATTCATCTCCCTTCTTCCCTGTAGTTTTTCACAAGGGCAGCCTTTTGAAAATATTTTTAATCAAATGTGAAAACAAAAACAAGGCTCAGAACCACATGGTTTTGTTTCTGTTTTCACTTTTATTACAGGATTTTCTCAAATGTACACTTCAGTTAGAGAGGCAAATACAGCAACCCCTCACATACCCATCACCCAGCTTCAGCGGTTATCCACTTTTGACCACCTTTTTCATTTTTAACCTACTTTCTTTGGTTTCCCTTAGGGTGATAGTATTTTCCATTTTTACTTCAATACTTACTGTGATCATTGTATATATAGATTTGCCTCATTCATTTAAATAGAGACATAGAATTTCCATTATGGGGATGTTCCATATTTTAATCCACGCCCCCTCAATCAGCATTTAGGTTGTTTCCAGACTTTTGACATTATAAACAATGTCCCCAGATGCATTGTTGGAGGCCATTATGTTACTATTTGAGGTACTCGTTCTCCTGCCTGGGCTGTTAGTAGAATTAGTATTTCCCACCAGTAGCTGCAAGTTCTGTCTGTGTCTGTTAGAAGCTCATATAATTCATTTCTATGTATCTTGATATGTTAAAATGTTGTGTGCTTGTCTTTAATTTGGAAAATGTTTATCAAGCACCTACTGTACACCCATGTGGGCTCTGGAGACGTGAGCACGACAGGGACACAAACCCTGAATTCAAGGAGCATATAGTTCAGTGAAGAAGGCATCACATGGCATTTTTGCCTTTTTCCCCCACTTGAGATGTGTCATATCAGCTAGGATCAGGTTCAACTGTGAGTGGCAGAAAATCCCAAAAGTGGCTTAAACCAGATAGTAGTTCATTTCAGTCTCATGTAAAAACGTGGGTGTAGGAAGTCCAGCGTGGGAGTGGCCCTCCATAGTGTCAAGAACTTGAGCTCTTTATCTTGTTCTGTTGTATGTGGCTTCTGTTCCCAAAGTCATCATATGGTATAAAATGGTTGCTCTAGCTCCAGCCATCAGGACTTCATTCCAGGCAGCAGGAAGGAGGAAAAGAAAGGATAAAGGTACAGTTCCTCTCTTTAGGGACCTCTATGGAAAGTCACACATACCACTTCCACTTACATTTTTCGGGCCAGAACGTAGTCTTATGGCCATCTAGTTGCAAAAGCGGTTGGGAAATGTAGTCTTTATTTGTGGTGGATGTGAACTCAGATACAGATCAGATATAAGCATCACACTGGCTTGTGAACAGGGTGCTTGAGGGCTAACAGTATGCCTGAAGGGAGATCAAGGAAGGCTTCCTAGAGGAGGTGACAATGGAGCTGGCCCAAGATAGACAAGGTTTTCTTTCTATGAGATTTAAGAGAAAAAAGCTGGGACTTAAAGGGGAAAGTCAATTTAAAAAATTGAAATTGTTTCCGAACCTTTTTCATTTTCTCAGAAATTCTGTATAAAGTCCTTAGCAAGAGTTATTGGCCTCACTCAGAGATTATTTGTTGGATGGATGCATGAATGAGTCAAGGGAACGTGTGCGTGATTCCTAGGGTTGTGAGGTAGTTACTCTGGCAGACTTTATTTTCTGAAGACGGTCACAATAATACCCCTACTTCACGTGCTCTTCTGCAACTTGTTCTTGTCACTCCATCAGAAGGTGTGGTTTGTTTTGGCCCCCCCACCCCGCTGAGTCTGGCTAAGTGCTGTGACCCCCTTGACCAATAGAATATGGAAGAAATGATGCCTTGCTGGTTCCAGTAGCAGCCCTTAACTGGCCTTGAGGTTTCCACTTCTTTCCTCCACGTGAGAGGTGTGGCCACCCCGAGGCCACCCTGCTGCTGAGGGGCCCAGACCACATGGAGAGGCCTGGAGGATGGGGCACCATGGCGGGGGAGAGAGAGAGAGACCAAGGAGCATCAGAAGCCAGCGTGTAATAAAGAAGTCGTCTCGGAAATGGATCCTCCAGTCCCGCTGCCCTGGCTGATGCCACGTGGATCAGAGATGGACTGACCAGCCAAGTCCTTCCTGAATTCCAGACCCATAAGAGCTTAAGTGAAATAAGCATGGTTTTTAGTACAGCACTGGATCTCTGGAAATCTACCTTGGGGTACTATGTTATGGGGTCTGCAGGCTGTCCCTGGGCGGGGCTTTGCGGGAAGGTCCTGCATAGAACATCTGGAGGGGTGAGGACAGGTCCACAGACAGCAGTGGGAGTGAGTCTCCATGCAGCCTCTGACAACCAATCCCCACCAGAGGAAGAGGGCTCTTTAGGGAAATTGCTTATCTCATGTTGTAGATGAGCCTGGAGCAGCTTGTTGTAAAAATAGCAAGGAAGCTATCAAAGACCTCGAGGGTCATGTCAAAAGGACTCAGGAACTAGCGTGAAAAGGCTCTGACTGGCTAGAGGAGGGATACTTGAACATCCCTAAGAATAAGAGCTGTAATGGATTGAAACAATTCAAATATATTTAAACCCATGAATTCATTACAAAACCCAATAACTCTAGTCACTTTTGGGGCATGCAAAGCACCCAGGTTATTATTTTGAAAACTGATAGTGACTTCCTTGGCAGTCCCAGTGGTTAGGACTCGGTGCTTTCATTGCAGGGGGCATGGGTTCGATCCCTGGTCAGGGAACTAAGATCCCACAAGCCTCGTGGCATGGCCAAAAAAGAAAAGAAAACTGATAAGGGGAAACAATCCAGGATTTGTCCTGCTTTTCCCATGAACTGCGCCTCAGTGTAGCCAAGGAGTCGGTGAGAAGTGTCTCCTTATAGAAGAGCTCTGGATGAAAAATGAAGAAGGAATGATAGAATTAGAATATTACCTGTTGAAACTGCCCATGAAGTAACTTTTCTAGTCATGGATCATCCACAGCTGCTAACATCACAAAAGGAGACACTACCGAGTAGACGACATGCCTGCTGATATTTACAACACCGATTCTGGAAAAGCAAAACTGGACCCAGTCAAGGCTCTCTATCTTATAGCCAGTTCATAGGGGACAGAGGAACACGTAGTTCAAGGACACCATGGGGATGTAATCAGTACAATCCAGACCGTGGGAAACTCAGTTCCTTCTACACACAAGGAACCAAAGTTTTTATTGTACAAACCTGTACAATAAAAGAGACTTAAGAGGTGGATGGACCGATTGCAGCCCACAGGCCTTGTTTGGGTTTGCCGTGACCCCTCATGGCCTTGTGCTCCTCAGGACATCCTTTCGGCTGGGCTCCAGCTGTCAGTGCCAGGCCTTTCTTTCCCTCCTCTTGGCGTTCCCGAGAGAACTGGGTTGGCCCAGGTCCTCTCTTTGTTCCAGGCCAGGCCACAGGTCAGAGACCAGGCAGTGGACCACCTGCTGGGATCATCTGTCCATCTTTGACTTACTCAAGTGGACGTGCAGGGCCATGGGGGACTCTCGTAGGGAGGGGTGATGTGTGCTGGTGTTTAGCACCTGGAAGGCAACTTGAGGACCCAGAGAGAGGTTTGATCAACTTCTGACCCAAAGCACTGATTTTCTTCTCATTTTTCCTAGAAAGTCTGAGTGCTAAAGAGACATTTCTGAGTCTGTTTAGCCAGTGATTTGGGAAGGGGGAGGGGAAAGAGGAGGGCCTGCAGGAGAGGTGGGAGCTAGGGGTCCGGGCAGTCCCCCCATGGATTTCGAGTGGGACCTCACGATGAATTGATGCAGATAGTTGCCTGGGCTTCCCCTTCTCGGTGGCGTATGTTCTGGAGTCTGTTCTCATACTTACAGAGTGTGTGTCCACAGAAAACTCACTCACTGTCTCTGTGCCTCAGTGTCTTCACTTGTCAAGCTAAAGTAGTAGAACCTACCTGTTAGGCCGTGGAGGAGATTTTGAACGTCAGATCGGTGAGTGTGTGGGAAGTTGAGGACAGTCCCCGGCACGGGGTGTGTGTACGGGTGACCCCCGGGTGCCCTAACTCATTGTGCTGTCAGTGAAGGGAAGGGCTGGGCTCAGCACCTGCTGAGGCCGGTCGGGTTCACCAGGGACCCTGGAAGCCCTGGGGCGTCTGACACTGCCTCGGCTGGTCCCTCTGAGGTGACAGCAGTGGGGGGATAAGCCCAGAGGCACAGCGTGCTGACTCTCGGGGAATTTGCTGCCCACAGAGGAGGGAAGAATGCACCTCTCCAAAGCCGACAATCAAAGGCCCGGCAGGCCCTGTAGGAGGAAAATAACTCGGGCCATGGATTTTCTCTGTGAGATTTGGAGCCTCGCCATGAATGACATAGACGCGGGTGTGGTTAGCATCATGGCCTCCCCTGTGTGCTGGCAGGTGGCGGGGCTGATGTCACTCCCCAAAGGCTCTTTAACTGGTCGGTCCAGGGACCTGGCTCCCAGCTGGGCCCTGGTCCCTGTCACCTGCAGCGCTAGTCCTGTGAAGAGCTCAAAGAGCCACTTCAAGCTGTGGAAGGCTTTATGGGTTGTGTCTGTGGAGGTTCTTGTGAAACCGTGGTCACCTGCCACCCCCAACACTGCAAACCTACCGCTGCCCCTGGCCTTTGCACACGAAGGTGTCCACAGTCTCCCTAGACCCGCCGGGAGAGAGGGTGGAGCTTCTCAGAACTCATCTCCTTCCTTGCCCGTGCAGACCCCACAGTGTGCCCGCACAGCCAGGCCCTGCAGGCTCCATCTCTTATTAATGCCCTTCATGGTGCCCGAGGAGAGGTGACAGGCAGGCCCCACTGACTTGGGGTCCTAGCAGGGGGAAGGATGCCCAGGGAGAGGGATGGGACGTGAAGAACTAGAATCTGGAGAGAGGATGGATAGAGGAAGGCTTTCAGAGAAGGACAGCAACCAGGCTTTGGCTCGTGGGCAGGAGGAAACGTGGGTCTGTGCCGCAGAACACTTGGGTGTGTGGTTTCCTGCCACTAAGTGATGAGGCTGTGACACAGAGAGACACGTCTGCCTCCTGGTCCTGGGCTTTCCCCAGCACGTGCCAGAGAACCCTGGAGACAACGGGACATTGCTGACCATCGTGAGGGAGATGAAGTGCTTGCTTGGGTGCAGAGAGGCCAGAGGACGCTGGATTCCTGGCTGGGCAGGTTGCAGGCAGGGACAGAGCCGTGGGGGGATGGAGAAGAGTGGATACTGGGAGAGGCATTTGGGAGGGACGACCTGGGGCGTGATGACTCTGCAGCAGAGAAGTCCAGCCCGGCTCTCAGATGGGTCCCAAGCTGACACCCACAATTACACTGCCCTGTGCCAGGTCCTCCTGGAATCGTGGGGAACTTTTCCAGAGTTGGGGTCTCAGGTGAGGTTGGAATTTACACGTTGAACATTCCTTACAGAAACATGGACATGTCACTGGAGTGGAGGAGATGGGCTGATTCCCATCAGCTTCTGGTGACAGCAATTCTCTGCTGTTCATCCAAAGAGCATCTTATTTCCAGAGAAATAGGCTTATTTCCGCTGAAAGGAGCTTGTTGGGGAGGTGAATTCTTGGGCCTCACCCCAGATCTACTGAATCAGAAACTCTGGGGTGGGACCCGGCAAGCCGAGTCTCAATAGACCTTCCAGGTGACCACACGGAGGCAGGCGACCACTGCTCTCCATCTGGCTGGGTCTGGCGCAGAGTAAGGTTTTGTATTTGCTCCTCTGGGGGCAGAGACCCAAGTGAGGTCGTGCACACAGTACCTGGGCTAACCCTGGAGCCGGCTGAGCTCCCTGGGGAAGAAGAGAAAAGGGCAGAAGACTCCAGGGCAGGGAGCATGGCAAGTGCTGATGTCACAATGCCCCATTTACTCTGATTCCAGGCTCCTGGACCACCTGGGGGCAGCAGAGAGAGGATGGCTGGTGGCAGCAAATAGAGGACCGAGAGGGGAAGTGGGATCCAGGACCGGGGGACGTTTGCGGGGGAGAAATAAGGCCTGGGCAGGAGAACCACCAGGAAACTGAAGGAAGTATGGGGAACCGCAGAAGCATCTCAGGTAACAGTTGGGTGTGTGTGTGGGTCCTATCTCACACCTTGGAACACCAGGTGTCCCGGAGAGGAGAGTCAGGGATGAACGTGAAAAAAGCACAGACCCAACTGGCCGGAGGCCGAGCCCTTCACAGCAGGAGCCTTCCTGGAGCCTCCGCATTCCTTGCCGGTTCCCGATTGGTCTGGTCGCACTCTGCCCGCCGCCCCCGGACTCTTGTAACCCTACTGAGGTCCGGAGTCTGATTAACTTTGCAGAGGACTCGGGCATGTTTTTAAAAACGGTCAGGTGACTCCACAGTGCAGTCAAGGCGACAAGTCTACTTGAGCAGCAAAACAAACCAAAACAAACACACAAAACATACCCACGTTTCCTGCTGGCGGTGTGGGGCGGGGCTCCTATCACGTTCCCTCGGAGCCCAGGACCCAGAAGATGCTCGGCCAGGACTGGGAAAGCATCTCCTTAACTCTGACGGTTAAGAACCTGTAGGAACCCATAGGGGAGAAGGTCGTTACAGCCATCCGGACAGTAGGTTTTTAAAAAACTGGTGATGAATATTCCAGTTGCTTACTTAAAAATAATTAAGAACAGGAGGAAAAAGGGTCAGTAAATAAACACAACAATCTGTAAACCTTGAGATCGGTGAGGCCACAGTGTAGACGGGCGAGGGGAAGGGGAGCGAGGACTCCTTTCCACGGGAGAGGGGCCTGGGCCCACAACCCAGACGCCCCCAGAGGCCGCTGTCTCTATGCCGGCGGCAGCTCTGGTTCTGCTCTTGCTGAGCTGCGTGGAGTTGGTGAGAGGGAAGCAGGAAGGTGAGGGGCAAGAACGCAGGGAGCCAGAGCCCGGGGTTCAGTTCAGATTCTGCCCCGTGTCTGGGAGATGGTCACTGACCAGCCTGGGGTCAGGGAGCTGGTCTTGCACGCTTGACCCTCTGGGTCCCAAGGTCACAGTCTTCCTCCAGGCCTCCACCAGCACTTCGCTCCCTCCTTTTCAGCTGACATTATTTCAGGGGTGTCTTCTGAGCGCTCACAGCTGGGACTTGTGCAGGGTATAAAGATGCTTTCTCCCCAGTTGTGGATGGTCAGGCCCATATGGCCTGGGTCTGCCTGCAGGGCAGCGATTCCAGCGGCCTCTCTTTGCGCTCTTGGTGCTTCCATGAGGGGTCTGGAGCCTTCAGGCTGAGCAAGAGATGGCCCCGGGGGTCCCTCCTCCTCTCTCTGGTCAGAGTGCGGGCCCTTGGCTGTCGTATTGGAATGGATTAGTGTGTGTGTGTCTTTGTGCCTGTGTGTCTTTGTGTCTGTGTGTGTCTTTGTGTCTGTATGTGTGTGACTGTGAGTATCTGTGTATGTGCCTGTGTGTTTACATGTTTGTGTGTGTGTTTCTTTGTGTGTCTTTGTGCCTGTGTATTTGTGTCTGTATTTCTGTGTGCCTCTATGCGCTTGTGTGTGTATGTGTATGTCTCTGTGTGTGTATGTGTGTCTCTGTGTATGTGTATGCATGTGTTTGTGTGTGTACATCTGTATTTCTGTGTGCATGCCTGTGTGTACATGTTTGTGTGCATCTTTGTGTGCGTGTGTGCATGTGTGTGTGCGCCTGTGTGTGCATCCCTGTATGGGTGTGTGCCCACCCTCCCACTTTCGAGCCCCTCCGAGGCTGTGCATTCTTTTTTTTTTTTTTTTTTTTTTTTTGCGGTACGCGTGCCTCTCACTGCTGCGGCCCTTCCCGCTGCAGAGCACAGGCTCTGGACGCGCAGGCCCAGCGGCCATGGCTCACGGGCCTAGCCGCTCCACGGCATGTGGGATCTTCCCGGACTGGGGCACGAACCCGTGTCCCCTGCATCGGCAGGCGGGCTCCCAACCACTGCGCCACCAGGGAAGCCCCGAGGCTGTGCATTCTGTCCTTCCCGCCCGGAGGCTGTCAGTGGGCGCCAGGCTGCTGGGCCTTGGGGCGTGAGGAAGGAGTGGCAGCTGGTACAGGCTGCTCCCTGGGGAGTTTTGGCAGAGAAAAGGAGGAAAATAGAAGTCAGGGAAGCTTGGGGTCAAGAGAAGAATTCTCTAGGGGAGGGGAGACTTGGGGATGTTTGAAAGCAGAAAGGGAGGGACATTTGGAAAATGCTGGTGATGAGAGCAGGGAGTAGGGCCAATGGGCGGGGCGTGCGGAGGGGACGGACCGTGGAAAGTGGACGTCAGCACAGCTGCTCTCCGTCCCGGGCTGGTCACCAAGCACCCAGATTGCTCACACGCCCAGCCGCTGTGCTGGTGCTGTTGGGAATGAGCCCTGACCAGCAAAAGGGGCAGGTAGAAGGTGCCAAGCACCAAGCCCAGGCCAGGAGCTGCTCTCTGCCTTTAACAGGCTCAGCATCTCATGCGACAAAGATGTATCAGCCTCTCACACCTGAAGGCTTGCCTGGCATATGGATCTTCACCCCTCCCCTCCCCACCTCCACCCCTCCCCCTCCCCACCTCCATCCCCACCCCTCCCCTCCCCACCCCATCCCACCCCTCCCCCTCCCCCTCCATCCCCACCCCTCCCCCATCCCCCTCCCCTCCCCACCTCCATCCTCACCCCATCCTCACCTCTGTACCCCTCCCCCACCCCACCCCATCCCCATCTCCATCCCCACCCCAGTCCCCACCCCCATCCCCATCCCTGTCTCCATCCCCATCCACATCCCCATCCCCATGCCCATCCACATCCTCACTTCACTAGAGAAAAATGAGGCCAAGAGAGGTTGGTAACTTGCCCAAAGTTACACAGCTGGTAAATGACAGAACCAGGACTGGAGCCCAGCGCCATCTGACTCCAGTGTTCAAGCTCTGGATGCCTCTGTAGCATTGGGTTCCTGGTTCCTGGTCCCTGGTTCCCCTCTGACCTCTGGCTCTGTTGCCTGCTTGATCTTCTAATATTGCTTTGCCTGCTCCTGAGTTGGCCCTTCACTGCTGAAACCTCAGCCAGCCTGTGTGCCAGTTCAGATTTTCCCACCAGCTAGTGGCTCCTGTTTCTTCCCCAGGACCTCATGCGGGAAGACAGGGGGGTGCTGATGACAAGGCATTTCCAGTTGGATCGGGCCAGTGTCATGCGTCATGGCCCCTGGTAAATGAGTGGTGGGGAGTGGGCTGCAGAGAGAGAAAATGGGGAGCCGAACCCAGAGCTCACAGGGCTTGGCGCTGTGGGGAATGTGCCGGTAAATCAAGGAGAAAGGAAGGACGGGTTGCCAAGTGGCGGGGAGCACGTGGTTGAAACCAGACATCAGGAATGTGTAGCAGGTCAGGCCGGCTGCCTGGCAAATACTTGGCCCACTTTGATTTTCAATTTTCATTGTTTATTTCTAGCATAAATGTTTATTTCACCTTTGTAATTCTCAAGGTTTTTAGGAACATGGGAAAGAATGACTTTGTTCTGGTTTTTGACACTTAGTTTTGGCTGTGGAGAGACAAGACCTAATTAGCTAATTACAGCCTAAAAGTCACTGGCTGGTGGCCAGGGCTTCTCTGAGGGGGAGGCTGCCTACAGGACGTCTCCAGGCTCTGCGTTCTTCTCCAGCCGCCCCGGCTCACCGAGACCCTGACCCTCCCCGACCCCGTGGCCCTCTGGTTTTTCGACCACACCTGATCCTTTCTTTCTTCATCCCACACCCTTCTTCCCAAGTCTCCTCTCTGATGCTAAAGAGACTCCCTCCCCCACATCCAGACCCACCCCAGACTGGTGGCCCTACCACCAGTGGCGGGGTTGTGGGTGACACCCAGTTAGCCTCCACAATCCTCCGTTTCCCCTTTCCCTTCCAACTTTTGCTCCAGTCCTGCCCACCCTCCCTACTCCTTTTTCTAGCCCTGCCATCCTTATATCTTTAAAGCATTTTTTAAAAATTGAGATATATCAATACATCAAGTGCACTGAGGCATACATTTTATATCTTTGTGATTTTTCAAAAGTGGACGCCTGACAACAACCATCCACGTCAGGAAGTAGGACAGTGCTACCCCCAGGAGCTCCCCTCCAGCCCCCTCCCATCACTTCCCTCTTCTTTAATCCTTAGAGGTAACTGCTCTCTTGAATTTATGGTAATCAATTATACCCGTGCTTTACGCTGAGGAAATGTATTCCTAAACACTATTTTGCCTGCTTTTTTTAAAAAATTGAAGTATAGTTCATTTATAATGTTGTGTTAATTTCTGCTGTACAGCGAAGTGATTCAGTTATACACATATAGACATTCTTTTTCATATTCATTTTTTTTTTTGCATGTACAAAGCTGTTGGTTTATTCAGCTGGGAAGCGGAGGAAAGGCTTCTTTTGGGAATGAACAGCAAAAATGTGTCATGAACAAGGCACTTTTACACACACACACACACACACACACAGGAACATATTATCGTTACATAACGATCAACATATTTTAATTTTTAGACCCCTCTACCTCTTCCCACCTTCCCCTAAAAAAAAGAAAGAAAGAAAGAAAGAAAGAAAGAAAAAGAAAGAAAGAGGTTTTTGTAACATTTTAAAAACTAACTTCATAGGACATCTACAAAGGAACAGTTACTGATACATTCAGTTACACTAACATTATATGGTTTCAGTTCAGTAACAATTTTCCATTAACAAATAGTTTTTTCTACCTACTACAATTCCCTCCTTTTTCCTCAAGAGGAGACCACTAAGGTTCAGCAGAAACTACTCATTAGGTTATAAACATTCTTCTCTCTCCTTAAAGTTGCTATACATTTATAGAATTTGTGATTCCATTAATGCTTCCATTTTTTGATGCCACAGTGTATACAGCACTTAATTATGGAGAATAGGAAAAAGCAAAACTAAAATAAGGAAGGATATATGATATATCTTTAACAATCTGTTTTCTGATTCCCTTTAGATGCCCAGTTAACCAGGATCACACAAAGGTTCACTCTTTGTTGTAGGTGTGTGAAAAGACTTACTGGTCTCATGCATTTTATGTATGTTGATCTCTATGTTTTGACTCATCCAAATAAACACAGCAAGACTCACTTACAAGGATACATATGCTTTCTATTCAGCCAGAAAAAAAATCTACAGCTAGATGTAGAAAAACAATGATGCTAAAAAAACTCTTCAACTTCAGACTGTATTAGGCTGAGATTTTCTGTAGTAAGTTTCTTTAAAGTTAGAAGTGTTCCTGAAAAGTTTGCAATAGATGTGGAAAGTGCATGAAGTACTGCTCCAGGAAACATCATACAGATGAAATACTTTAATCCACTAGCATAAATGCTCTCTTAGTTTTTTCCCATTGGTATTTGGAATGGGTTTTATTTGCTCTTGACTAAGGTCTGGATGCCAAGATGCAGGAAATATATTCCCTACAGAACAGGTGTCTGTTTAATCCCCAGGTATGATCTTATAAACCAGGTTAGCTAGAGACAGCCTGGTGGGAGCCTATAAAATGTTTATGCTATAACTGCAGGTCCCATAATAGGTCTGGGGCAGTGTAGGCTACTACTGCACTACTGCACTCCCTCCCCCCAAAATAGGAACTCCTAAAAGGTGCCTGCCATATGTAGGTCTACCAATATAAAAACTGGGAGATAAATCCATATTCCCACCATTTTTTAAATCTAGTTATTCAATTTAATTCAACTACCTCCCTAGAAATGAATATCAGAGAAAAGTATGCTCAGAAAGGTATTACTGGGAGTAGCTAACTTATCACTTTCCACAATGGCTGTTCTGAAGGTTGGGTAACAAATAGGGTAGTGGCCTCCTTTTCCTTCCCATTAATAATTAGGTATCTAGTTAAGTCCATTAGATAGGCAGAGTAAATTGTGGGGAGAACTGAGCGTGGAGAATAGTCAACTTATCTCTTGTAATAAGGTCCCTTTTGACTAATTCTCTACTGAAGTTCTCATTTTAGGTCTTTCAAAGGGAATTCTCACAATGCACATCTTCTGTAGTTGAATTACAGGACTCTTGGGTATTACATTCAGTACTTGATCGTATTTTCGCCTATCAGGACAGGGCATAGTTTGGTGGAGAAGACGTTAGTTTCTCGACTGTGGGCTGTGGAACTGTATTCCTTTCTCAACTGGCAACACGAAAGATATGAGAAGGAACGGTGGATCTTTATAGTGATGCAGTTAGGAGTTTGTTAACTGCCTTTTGGAAGTCAGTGTAGGAGTGAGTAGTGTTGATGGGTTCAGTGCGGGTTGTTTCCTTAACTGTTTTAGTTAACCAGCCACAGCAACAACCAGAAACACACGAATTAGGAATTTGTTTTAGGTACTCAGGTATGGGAGTGACTCTACTCAATGTTCGGCTTAACTGTTTGGTGGCAAAGTGCAGTGCTCCGTTTAGAGTGGCATGATCTCTAGAAAGCCGGCTGGGACTCAGAAGGGGCTTTTGAAAAGGTGGGACTCCACAAGAGTCTAGAGGAGGCCATTCAGGAACTGGTTCCATTTTGGGTACACAATGTCTTAGTCCGGTCTCTCGAAGTATATGGACTGGTGTGCTAGCATCCAAGAGTTTAGTTTAGCATGATACAACCAGGAATTAGGATTTAAAGGTTTCCAAGTTGTAGAATATTTTAAAAGGCACTTAACCTTCCAGGCAAGACTCTCAACAGGTGTTAGATTGGGCACCACAGGGTCCTCTTCTTCAGAGGAATCCCACTCTTCCCCAGAACTCTCATTTAGGTAGTTAGCGTTTTCTTCTTCCTCACTTTCTGATTCTGATAAGGGTTCAGGAGAGGGATTTCTAGGACCTGTTAGAATAGAACAATGGTATAGGAAAAAAAGTACCAGAAAAAGTTACCAGTATAAGCCAGTAAAACTCTAACACTGGCAAACAGAAGCAGAAGATGAGAAATCCTTTCAATAGGATTCATTTGTCTGTTTCTCAGTCTGTTACACACACACAGTATGCCTGTGGCTCGCACCACTGTGCAGTTCTTCAAGATTATGTTGTATGTTCTTCACTTACAAAGAAGACAGCTTAGTTCTCAGGACCAGTTCAGTGTGTAAAAGTTAGTCACTTACCAGTGGCACAGGTCAGAGTCTCTCCTTCAAATCCTGGCTACCCAAGAAGAGAAGGGCTCCTCATCTAGGCAAGCTGATTTTCTTAGCATGGTCTCAACTGGTTGTGAAATTATGAAGAGACACTTTGTGTACTCTTTTTTGTTGGCAGGGATATTATATCTATTTGGTAATGGAAAGAAACTCAGTGGCCGCCTTCTTTGTCTGCTGGTGCAGCAACTTTTGTGCAGGGGGATGGTGGGACGAGTTGTCAAGGATCTGTCTGGTGTGCACAGATCCAGTGTTTTCCATAGGTAGTACAAATGCCCTTGGAAACTGGTGACTTAATTGTTGGACTATCTGGAAAGGTAGGCTTAACCTGTGAATGAGAAGACCAAGGAGGATCCTTTCTTCTTCCTTGCCTCATTCCCAGCTGCAAGACCTGACTAAGCCTAGCGCCACCAGCTCTGTTCCAACAGTCACTCCTCCGCAAGGCTCGCATTCCCCATATTCTTTTCCACTGTGGTTTATCACAGGATATTGAATATAGTTCTCTGTGCTATACAGTAAGACCTCGTTGTTTATCCATCCTATATATAATAGTTTGCATCTGCTAATCCCATACTCCTGATCCATCCCTCCCCACCCTGTCCTCCCCCTTGGCAACCACAGGTCTGTTCTCTATGTCTGTGAGTCTGTTTCCATTCTGTAGATAAGCTCATTTGTGTCATATTTTAGATTCCACATATAAGTGATATCATATGGTATTTGCCTTTCTCTTTCTGGCTTACTTCGCTTTGTATGATAATCTGGGTCCATCCATGTTGCTGCAAAGGACATTATTTCATTCTTTTTTATGGCTGAGTAGTATTCCATTATATATATATATATATACACACCACATTGTCTTTATCCATTCTTCTGTCGATGCACATTTAGGTTGCTTCCATGTCTTGGCTATTGTAAATAGTGCTGCAATAAACATTGGGGTGTATGTATCTTTTTGAATTAGAGTCTTCTCCAGGTTTATGCCCAGGAGTGGGATTGCTGGATCATATGTATTTTGCCTGCTTTTTGAACTGGATGTAAATGGACTTATACTACGTATACTCATTGGTGCCTGGCTTCTTTCAGTATTTTGTTTGTGAGATTCTGTCGTGTGGTTGCACACAGGTGTAGCGTATTTATTTCCATCGCTACGCAGTGTTCCATTGAATGAATGCACTGCTGTGTACTTTATCCATTTCACCCTAGATGGATATTTGGTTTATTTCCAGTTTTGGGGTATATTATAAGTAATGCAGTTATAAATCTTCTTGACTGTGTGTTTTCATGTTACACAGTTCTGAACTTGGGTGTGGAATTGCCGGGTCAAAGAGTGGGTGTATGTTTGTGTTCAGTAGATGAGGTCCAACTGTTTTCAAATTCATTCCCACTGGCAGTTATGAGCTTTTTCATTGTGCTACGTCTTCTTTCTACTTGTCAGCTTAAAAAGTTTTAGCCATTCATATGGTGGGGTATAGAGCTATCTCATTGTGGTTTTAATGTGAATTTACCAGAGGTTGAGTACCTTTTTCTTTGTTTATTTTGCCATTTGGAATATCATCTTTTGTGATATACCTAAAGTCTCTTGACCAATTTTCTATTTTTTTGTCTTTTTTTGGGGGTTGATTATAGGGATTTAAAAATTTTTTAAATACTCTGTGTATAAACCCTCTTCTGTCATATGGACTACAAAAGTCTTCTTCCACACCGAGGTTTGCCTTTTTATTTTCTTAATGGTATCTTTCAGTGAACAGAAATTCTTAACTTTAAGAAATCTTTTCCTACATTGAGGGCATGAAGATAGCTTCCCATTTTACCTTCTAGAAGTTTTATGTCTTACTTCTAACATACAGATGGACAACCCACCCGGGACTGATTTTTGGGTACTGGGAGAGGGTAGGAGTTAAATGTAATGATTTTTCCACATGATTATTCAAGTGATCTAGCAGCATTTTTGAAAATAATGTTCTTCACTGGCTGCTCTGCAGAGCCATAGAGAAGTGGGTCTTTTCTGAGCTTTCTATTCTATGCCATTTGTCTATTTATCAATTGTGTACCAGTTCTAAACTGTCCTAATTATTTTGGCTTTATAAGTTTTGAAACTCAAGCATAATGCATTCTTCAGGTTTGTCCACCTTTAAGATTACCTTCTCTATTCTTAGCTTGCCCTATGTCCATATATTCAACACATTTTAGAATCAGCTTGTGAGTTTCTGCAGATACTCTTAGATGGGTTGAGATGACATCAAATCTACAGCCCAATTTAGGAGAACTGTCATTTTTACAGTGAACATCACATATCCCTCTATTTATTTAGATGTCTAAACATGTTTTTTCAATAATGTATAATTTTCTACAGAGAGGACTTGCACATCTTTTGTTGGATTTATTCCTGGATTTGGCATTTCTGAAGCAATTGTAAACAGTATCCTTTTAGTCATTTGTTTCTGGCTGGTATATAGAAACGCAGATGATTTTGGTATGTTGTCCTTGCCTCCAACAAGCTTGCTAAACTCACTAATTCTAATAGTTTATTTGTAGATTCACCCGGGTGTCTACACGTGCAGTCAGAGTCTTCCCTCCGTGTGTGCGGGGGATTATTCTAGGACCCCTCGTGGTTATCAAAATCCATGGATGCTCAAGTTCCCTATGGTTGGCCCGGTGTCTGCGGGTTCAGCATCCATGGAGAGTGGGTGGGAGGCAACCGTACACCAGTTAAGAGCACTGGCTTTAGAGTCAGATTGAATCCTAACCTCAGCATTTGACAAATGTAGGGCTTTGAGAGGGTTGCTTGATGTTTCTGAGGCTCATTTCTCCCTCTACAGAACAGGGACACTATGTCATAGGTGTACAGCAATGAGGAATGAATGACATGGAGCATGTCCCTCTGGCGGCAGTGCTGGCACTCACGGGCCTCCCTTTCCATTTGTTACTCCAGTCCTTGTCCCCATGCCCACCTTTCCCATGAGCTCCACAGCTCTCAAAATTCTGGCTTTCACCCTGTCCTCTTATGGAATTGCCCTCAAACTTGCTCCTAGGGTCAACGTCAACAGGCTTATTTGGTCCTTGAGTTTCTTTTTTTTTGCGATACGTGGGCCTCTCACTGTTGTGACCTCTCCCGTTGCGGAGCACAGGCTCCGGATGCGCAGGCTCAGCGGCCATGGCTCACGGGCCCAGCTGCTCCGCGGCACGTGGGATCTTCCCGGACTGGGGCACAAACCCGTGTCCCCTGCATCGGCAGGCGGACTCTCAACCACTGCACCACCAGGGAAGCCCCCTTGAGTTTCTTGACGTTTCTGTGGCCTTGACATGTCCATCTCTGTGATGTCTTTTTTCTGACACCAAGTGTGTGAGGTTTTGCACACCAAACAATTCTTCCATCCTCCACCCCCAGCTGGGTGTCCTACAAGTGAATTCAATTCAGATGCTATCTACCTGGAGAGCATCACATCCCACAGGTTGAGGGCTCAGCCCCACAAAACTGCTCCCACTTCAGTTCAAGGGGCTGCCTGTACTTCTGACTAACTGGCTATAAATTTGGGGGTTCCGATCACCTCTTCCTTAGGTTTGCTCACAGAACTCGGGAAATGCTTTACTGATGTTCATCAGTTTATTGTAAAGCAGAGGTCCCCAACCCCTGGGCTGTGGACCGGTACCGGTTGGTGCCTTGTTAGGAACTGGCCCGCACATCAGGAGGTGAGCAGTGGGCGAGCGAGCAAAGCTTCATCTGCCACTCCCCACCGCTCCCCACCGCTCTCCACTGCTCCCCATCGCTCCCCACCACTCCCCATCACTTACCATCGCTTGCATTACCGCCTGAACCTTCCATCCGCCCCTGCCCCCGCCTCTGGTGGAAAAATGATCTTCCACGAAACCGGTCCCCAGTGCCAAAAAGGTTGGGGACCGCTGTTGTAAAGGATACAAGTCAGATACAGCCAAATGGAAGAGATGGGGGTGACACAGGGTTTCCATGCCCTCTCCAGGGGTGCCATCCCCAGCACATGGATTGTTCACAAACCTGGACACTCCCTGAACCCCATCGTTGAGGGATTTTTATGGTTTTCTTTATGTAGCCACCATTGATTAGCTCATTGGCCATTGGTGATTGAACTCAATCTCCAGCCCCTCTCCCTGCTCCAGGGGCTGGCGGGAGGGGGGGTACCAAAAGTCCTAACCTTCTAATGACCACCTTTCTTGCCACCAGCCCCCATCCCGAAGCTATCAAGGGCTCCCCCACTGGCAATCGTATTAGCACACAAAAGGCAATAAGCTCCAAAGGTTTTAGGATCTCTGTGCCAGGAACAGGGGACAAAGACCACATATTTTTTTATTTTACCACAGTCTCCTTGGCAGGTAATTTCTCTTGACTTCCTGAGACGGCTCCTCCAGTTCTTCTGCCTGGTCCCCTCTCAGGCTCCTCTTCACCTCTCATGACTTAAATGCTGATTTTTTTCATGGTTCCGTTCTCATGCCTCTTCTCAACTCACCCTATGAAAATGAGACATATGACAATCTTTGGCCTCATCTTTTACCAAATCTCTGTGCCTATAACCATGGCTGCCATCTTGGATTCCAGGGTCATCTGGACAACCGTCCAGTGGGCACGACTACCTGCTTTTTCTATGATGCCCCCAATAAAGATAAGCACCCTTTCCCCAAACCTGCTCTCTTTCTCTTTTGCTTGTCTCCATCACCCAAGTCAGAGGCCCGAGCATCTTCCTAGACTCCACTCTCTCCTTCATCCTTATAGTTAGTTGTGGTCACCTTCTGTCCCCTTCTGTTCATTCTCACTGCCACTAACTTGCTTCAGTTTCTCATAATTTTTCCCCCAGTTGCTAAACAGCTTATTTACTGATCTCCCTCTGCCAGTCCTGTTGGCCTCCAGTTCATTATCATAGCAAAGCCATAGGAATCTATCATGATATCCCGAGATGTTATATGTGTATAACTCTCCACGTATCAGGGACTTAACACAATAGATGTTCATTTCTCATTCCTGTAGAATTCAGTTGGGTGTTTTGTGGTCAACTGCCATGTGGTGGTCCAAGGATTCCTTCTATCTTGTGGATACAAGGTGGGGGAAATAGAGTTCTTGGCTGGGCAACTGATTCCCAGCATCCATGCCCTGAGCTGTTATCCTCCTCCTCCTCATCACCGGGAGGGACAGAAGCAGCAGCAGCTGCAGCAGCACCTATCATCAGAGTAGAAAGGAGAGGAAGTGACGGATTCAGGATACTTCTACGGGCTGAGTTAACATGACTTGATAAATTGAATCTTGAGGATGAAGGAAAGAGAAAAAAAAGACTCATTTTCTGTGAAAATGGTTTGTGGGTGGTGCCCTTAAATGAAATGGGGAAGACCAATGAAGGAGCAGGTTTTGGTGTGTGTGTGTGTGTGTGTGTGTATCAGGGCAGGGTAGCTCTGAGCAGTTTTGAACAGGGTAGTTGTGAGGCACCTATAAAACATCTGGGAAGGGTGGGGTAGGACGTCTGAGCCTGGCATTCAGGGAAGAGCCCAGGGCTGGAGACACACAGGTGGGAGCCACAGCACAGTGATGGGGTCACCCTGGGAGAGGGTGCCGACGGGGAAAGGAAGGGGAGCCCAGGACAGAGCCCCGGGCCTCTCGCTTTAAAGGTGGAGCAGGGGGACGGGATCTGACGAGGAGCCGGTGAAACTGGGAGAGAGTGGAGGGATGGGGCTGAGGGAAGAGGAAGTTTCAGGAGAGGCCGCGGGTTCCATTGCTGCCAGCAGACAAGCCAAGCACCAAATTACAGCGTAGATGATGGAGTTTGGCCGCATGGAGGTCATTTGCCAGCGGGACGAATGAAATTTTACTCTATCCGTTGGTAATTCAATGTACAGATCAGCTCAGTTAGAGAATCTGGTTGTATCCTCTCCTTGCTGCCCGTCAAGCATTGGGTGAGGTGGGAGCCCCGGGGGCAGCAGGGCCTCCAGCCCCTCAGAGTGGCCTCCAGAGGGAGCAGCTATGGCCCAGGGCTGGTGGTTGCTCCAAGTGAGAAGAAATCCCATTGTTTTCTTGCTCTTGCCTCAGCTTCAGAATAAAGTTTTAGAAACCACCCGTAAAGGGGGATCAAACTGAGGTGGAAAGAGTGTTTCTAAAACCGGAATCAGAATTTCCACTGACCCCAGAGTTTGGTGCAGCAGTTTTGAATCTAGACACACATTCACACACCATTTCTCCGACTTCCCGGAAGCAAATATTAACCTTTCGGTCTATCTCTGTTACCCAGCGGGAGGGAGGTGGCAGATGAGCACTTTCTTGTGTGCCAGCATCACCAGGCAGGCTTGTTGAACTACAGGTCCCCGGGCCCCATGCCAGAGGTTCCAATGCGCCTGGCCAGGGTGGACCAGGAACATGCATTTCTAACAAGCTTCCAGGTGCTGCTGCTGCTGGTGCTTGGACCACCCTTGGTGACCTCTGGGCTGGGTCATACACTCATTGAGAGCCGGGAAGGCATCAGTGGGAGGCATCAGTAAGTACATTTAAGTATGCCTTCTGTGGATCCCTCGGGGCTGAAGAGTGGGGTGAGGGCTGTGGTGAGGCTCAGGGACGCGCAGGGCGGCCGTCACTAGCTTTGCTGCCGCCCCTGAGCTCCCTGGCAGCCCCACCAGAGCTTCCTGCGACAAAGCAGCCGTCCTCGGACTCTGCACCACCTTCTTGAAGCCTTCCCGACTCGCAGCTTTCCTCCTTCACCTTGACTGTCAGAAACGTTAGCAGTTCAGGTGAGGCCTGCATGTTCGTGGGTGGACTTTAGGCAGAATTTTAGGCAGAGGGACGTGGTGACACAGTGCCCTCTTCCTGGGACCCCCATGTAGCCCTGGGGAAAGCCAGTCCCTCGTCTCCCCACTCCAGGGCCAGAGGAAATGGGGTGGGGCCCGGCCTGTGGCTTTTGAGAGATGGAGTCCGTCAAGGCTCCATCAAAGCCGGATGGATACCGGCGTCCACAGCCCGCCCGGCACACGCGGCTCCAGGTTGCGGGCATTGCGCCCTCGCCGTGCACACAGAGCCTCCTTTCTTCCTCGAGGAAAAGTGACTCTTTCACGGCCTGCGCAGCTGAAGGAAATGGAAAGTCCCAGAGCATCCTGAGCCCCTCTGGGTTCCACGAGGTCCCCCCTTTGCCTCTTCCAGCCTCCTCCCAAATTCACAGACGTGCAGGCCTCTGCAGGCAGGCAGGGTCCTGCCGGCAAACGGGGGTTCTGGAACTGAGGCCCAGGTTGGAGAGAGGGAAGGGAGAAGCCCCCCAGCCCGGGCTCCAGGCTGGACCACAGCCCCTCCTGGCCCGCCCGCCGTGGCAGCCCTAGCAGAGCCGCGCTGAGAAGCTGCTGATCCCTCCCCACTGGCTCTGCATTCCTGGGTGATGAGGGAGGGATTCCAGTGTTTACTCTGAACAATGTTTTCCTCTGTCTGAACCGACTGGGTGTTAAATTCTTCCAGATTTCTGGCTTCATGTCGCAACTCCAATGGGACAGAAACAGGTTTACGGCAGTTGGCAAGGGCGTGAAAGCAAGCTCGTCCGCGGCACCTTCTGCATCTAGAATTTCCATGGGCGGATGGAAAGACCGCCAGCCACCCTGTGGGCGCTGCGCCTGCCTGCGAGGGGCTGGTGGCGGCCTCGCCCCAGCTTTGCGCCCTGCCTTTTGCATTTCCCGCCCTAGAGGGCAAAGTGAGCTTTCTCTTCTGAAACGCGGCGGGAAGGGAGAACCAGCTGGGTATTGAAGGCCAGGGCTTGCTGTGTCTTCTCAGCTAAGATAAACCCAGAAGTTGGGCTCATAAGGAATTCATCTGGTAGGATGTTGGGAAACTGGCCTGCTGTGTGGGGAAGAGGTCAGCACTCGGTGGTGGGGGAGGCAGGGAACCCTTATTTTCACAGAGAAGTCTAGTGAGGTGAGGCCTAGAGAGCTGGGCTGGAAAGACCCCAACACAGCTGGTTGGGTCTCAGGACCGAGCTGGTAAGTGCCTGTGATAACCTGTGGCTATTACGGTCGTTTATTACCGAGCAGGACGACCACACAACTACACAGGGCCGTGGAGACGCTCTTCTCTTTAGTCAAGATACAAGAGACTTTCGGGAAACCAATGGGGTCAATTCAGAGGTAAAGGCACTCTTCCCTCCGAGCACAGTGACCCGTTCCTTCATTCTTCATCGACGATGACTTGCTCTCTGTGGGGTCCTGGGTGAAGCTCCTGCCTCGGGGCAGCTGCCCTTCAGCCTCTTGACCTGGAACAGCCCAAATCCACGTCAGGCAGGGGGCAGGTAGTAGCCTTGAAGCCCCCGGCATTCTCACCCTGCGCTCTCAAACCCTGGAATCCTACTCTTGAATCCCTTTTATGGTGTGTGTACGTGTGTGTGTGTGTATGTGAGTGGGTGGGTGCGTGCGTGCACACACATGCGCTCATGCACGCACAAGTAGGAGAGAAAGATGGGTGGCCATCCACCCAGGTCCAGGGCCCAAAGAGTATTTATGTAGGGGTGGATAAAATAGTTGCTTGATAGAACTTGACTTTATAATCTGGCTGCTTTCACAAAGCCATTTTGATGCCAAAGTCATTTTTCCTTGGTCTTAAAAACAAACCACTAAAAGCTCTGCTTCCTGAACCTCTCAAGAATGTGCGGGAAAAGCACCTTGGCACCATCTCTGAGCCCCCGCTTCCCAGCCTGCCCCGTCCCTCACTCCGACCCTGATCCGTCCGGCCTCGGCAGTGTGTCCACAGTATTGAGGTGGCCTTGTTGAAACTGGCTTTGTTGGAGGATGGCTTCATTTCCGTGGTGTTTGATAGCCATGAATCCTTGACGTGCATGTGTTCCCTTGTAGCAGGAATTGCACTCTCCCCCCCGAGACGGGGGCAGAGCGGAAGAGGGAACCATGCAGAGGAATTGCTCCCACGGCTGGCAGATTCCACGTCTCTGTTCAGTCTCAGGACTAGGATCCTTCCTGGAAAGTCTGATAAGGGCCTTGTACTGGTTACCTCTTGCTGTGTAACAAATTACCCCCAAACGTAGTTCCTTAAAACAGACGTGTTATCTCACAGTGTCTGTGGGTTGAGAATCTGAGTGAGACTTAACTGCGCCTGTATCTCCAGGTCTCTCCATAGGGGTGGGCGCAGTCGTGGTTTTGCCCAGGGCTGTGGTCCCATCCAAAGGGCTAACTTGGGAGGGTCCCCACCCAAGCTCACTCGTGTGGTTATTGGAGAGATTAAGTTCCTCACAGGTTGTTGAACTAAGGGCCTCAGTTCTTTGCTGGCTGTTGGCTGGAAATGCCCCTAACTTCCTTGCCTCTGGCTTCTCTGTAGGGCAGCTCATAATAGGGCAGCTGGCTTCCCTCAGATGAACAGAGACAGAGAAACAGAGACACAGAGACAGAGACAGAAAGAGAGAGAGAGAGAGAGAGAGAGCAAGCTCAAGATGGAAGCCAAGGTTTTTGTGTAACCTCATCTGCGATGTGATGTCCCATCACTTGACCACATTCTATTTGTTAAGTGAGTCGCTAGATGCAGGGGGAGGGCGTTTCAGAGGATGTGAATTCCAGGAGGGGGGATCCTTGGGGGCCATCTGGGAGGCTGCCTACCGAGGCCTGTGGGCCCAGTTGCGGTTGAGTCTGTTCAGCCCATGGGCTCTGCCACCCCACACTTATTCTGATAAGCCCGTGGCTGTGAGGGGCAGGGGGAAACGAGTTCCATGGTCACCCTTGCTCCTCCTGGGGGTAAGACACAGCATTCTAAAGACTTCTCAGGGGCCAGTGATTCTGCACTTCTAAACTGGCTACACTTACACTCCACTCTCCCCTCCCATCCCACCTCCACCCCAAGGAAAGCGAATGAGCCTCAGGCAGCATCCACAACAGCGACCCCTGCTGTGGTCTCTTCCACTCTCTGGATAAAGCTCTGCGACACTGCTACTCTCTCTGGAACTTATCTAGTTCTTGCCTTGGGTTCGAATGTTACATCATATTCTTGTTACCAACACGAGAATGTTACATCGTATTCTCGTTACCAACACGAGCCCGGGTCACACGCCCGAGAGGGAAGTTTATACCATTAGTTCAGGATTCCTGGTCTTCTCTACAAAAGCAGATGGTTAGAGAGAGCTTACTAGTCATGAAATCCTTCCACCTGAATTAATTGGATCTGAGTAACATCCCCTGAGGCAGGGTGTTTCTCACAGAGAAACGGAAGTTCGGAAGAATCAAGTAACCTGCTCAAGATTGGACAGAAGAAGTGAAGTTGGTATTTGTTGTTCTCTTTCTGGCTTACTTTGCTTAGTATGATAATCTCTAGGTCCATTCAATATTCCGTGAATGGACAACCATAATGGAAAAGAATATGAAAAAGAATATATATGTATAACTGAGTCACTTTTCTGTTCAGAAGAAATTAACACCACACTGTAAATCAACTATACTCCAGTAAAATTAAAACAAACACTCCACGTCCCCTTTAAGCTGCTTGCATACCCAGTTCTCTAGATTCTTCCCAACAGGAATCTGGCGAGACTCCTTGGCCCCGGTTTGCTCATTAAGTCATTCTAGGCCGGAGCTGCGGTGGCCCGAGAAGAGAAACGAGGCTCTGCTGGGACCAAGGGTGTCAAAGCTGAGGGTCACCCGGCGGGCACACCCAGGGATGTCACAGACTTAACATGGGGCATGTGTGTGTGTAGGTCATAGACCCCTCCTTGCCCCCGGGGCTCAGGACCGTGCACCTGAACACACGTGGCTGCAGGTGGACCCCGATGCCTCAGAGCTGCCGGCCTCAGGGGTCACCTCCAGAGGGTGTCCTTTCCGTCAGCAGATGGTATAAGCGGAGCTGATGGGAGTGGGGCGGATATGGGGGTTGAGTGAGACTTTGGGACAGAAGTGTGGCAGCAGCTGTGTTGGGCACCCCCCACCCTGAGCCCATTCTGCCCCCTCTCCCTGCTCCAGCCTCTTCGCGGATGTCACAGTCCTGCGTGTTAACGAGGGTGAGAACAGTCCAACCAGTCACCCTCACATGCGCCCGGGCCCCGGGCACTGTGCTTTACATGACACACCTCATGACAGCGTCCTTGTGGCAGGAGAGTTCCTGTCATTGACCCTATTTTACGGATGAGATCGTTGAGTCTTAGGAAGTTTAGGTATCCCGTTTCGGGTCACACAGCTGAGCAGCAGCTGCCTGTCCTGCACTCGTGCTCTTAATTCTATGCTTTACTCCAAACAATGATTTCATAGGCAGCCTTGTCCCGTTAGGAACTTTGGCTAATTCTTGTATGTCGCCTTCCGGAGATTTTGAAATACATACACAATAAGATCACAGAAACACGAAAGCAGCAAGGAGAGAGCTGGTTTTCCTGCAAGGCTGCACGAGGGCGGGTTGGCAGGGCCAGGCCTTCACTGGGAGAGAGCGTCCACCCAGCACACGCCGTGGAGGACCCGTTCCCGGATTGTAAAAGTATTCCATGCATCCCTCCGCTGTGCCAAAGACACACATTAAAGCCCTTGTTTAACTGGATTTCTGACTCAACAAAAACTCCTTTTGTCAGTACCTCAGAATTTCCTGGCATGTTACCCACACATATTTTCTATGTGGATGGCAGTTACGGGTCGCTGTGCTCTATTTGTGTATATTTGTGCCTAGAAAGATTCATTTGAAACTAGTAGCACAATATTTCTCCCTGATTTCAAAAGACCTCTTTCTCGATCTCTGGGGAACTGATCATTGCTATTTTCTCTTTTAACCATAGGCAACAGTTTCCTGTGTATTCAACTGTCCATGTTCCCTCAAACCATCCACGGTAGTTACATGATAGTATATTTTGCCAGTTTGCCTTCCTCAAACTGTTTATCCAGAAACCTTGTGAAATGAGCCACGCCAGGGACTTTCAGAAGCTTCCATGCGGGAGAAGTGGGGACCAGAGGCAATCAGAACGACGTGAGCAAGCCCAGGGAGAGAGACCCCTATACCAAGTCACGCACAATGGGATAAATGGCTCTGGTAGATGAGGCGCAGATAGGACACTTGGGAGGACAGAGGAGGAGCAGGTGTAAGCCCACCTAGGGGGCTGGTCGGCCTCCCAAAAGAAGTGTCATTGGAACAGTCCCGGAAGGAGAGACAAAGGGACTAGAGAGGGGGGCCACACGTCTAAATGCATAATCATTCTGAGGGAAGAAAAGGCCATTTCACCCACTAAGAGAAGATGGCCGACCCCCCAGTTGCCGCGTCTGGCGGTGGTGACATCTGACATGTCTGGTAGGTGCACAGGGGTTGGAGCACGTGTTGGACCAGGTGGGAAAGGAAATGGAGGTTCTGAGGAAAATCGGAGAAGGGCTTGAGTTGGAATTTGGTCCGTTCAGGCCCTGTGGACTTTCCGTGTTAGACAGGGTTTCAGTGAAGCCTGAATCCTGGCCTTGGTGGCCCCAAGCTACTGCCTTGCTGCTCTTTTCTGGGCACTTCCCATGCAGTGTCTCATTCAGTCTTCACAATAATCCTACAAAGGAGAGGGATGTCACTCCCACTTTGCCTATGGAAAAACCTAAAGCTCCAAGAGAGGGGGGGAAGTGATTTGCCCAGTTAAAGGCAGTAAGTGACAGAGCTGGGAGGTAAACCGAGGCCTTTCCATGCACCATGTCTGTTCCTCATATTTATTAGGTCATGTTCCATGTTTTGCCATCTGACCTCTTGTCGTGGCTGTTATCAAGTCAGCCAGCTCATGCTTTCCTCTGGGTCCTGTACAAGGGGAGCTGCCTGGTGTTTGGATTCCTAATAATCCTTAGAGATTCTGGGGAAATTGCTGTGGCAACTGCAGTGACATCCTTTAATTTAATGATCCAAGTGCCTGGGGACAGAGCAGTGGATGCGATGGGTGAGATCCCTGTTCTGTGGAAATTGCCTTCTAGTTGGTTCAGAGAAAATAAACAAATGAGTAAATCATGAGACATGCCGGTCAGGGGTAGAGCTACACAGAGGATTAGAATGGGAGCCAGAGTTGTGACTGCGGGCTGTTTCATGCTGTCCTGAAGTCCTCACTGAAGAATTCACACTTAGCTGCGTCCTGACTCCTAGGAAGGAAAAACCATGCGAAAATCAGGGAAAGTGCCTCCCAGGCAGGGCGAGCAGCTGGAGAAGGACCTCGACATGGGAAGCTTGGTGGTGTGTCTGAGGCGAGAAGGAGGCCCCTGTGGTCGGGGGCAGTGAAGGCTGTCAGGGTGGGCGGGGCTAGACCAAAGGGAGCTTTGTAGGTCAAGGGAAGGGATTTGCCTTGTGCCCTAAATGGGACAGGAAGCCATTGGAGTGTTGGCAGCGGGATAATCTAATCTGATTTATGTTTACAAGTGATCACTCTGTGTCCCCCGGGGAGAAGGCCTAGCAGGGAACAAGAGTAGAAGAGAAGCAGGGAGACCAGTCAGCCGGTAGGCAGCTGTTGATTCTTGGCTAAGGATGGAGAGGTCGGGAAGTCAGGTAATGGGAGAGGGTGATGGTGGGGGCAGTGGGTAGGGGGCAGGATGATGGATTGCATGTATTCAGTGAAGCAGCAAGAGGAATCAGGCAACCCTGATTTTTTTTTTTTGGCCGCACCCTGCAGCACGTGGGATCTTATTTCCCCGACCAGGGATCGAACCCGCACCCCTTGTGTTGGAAGTGTGGAATCTTACCACTGGACCCCAGGGGAGTCCCAACCCCAATTTTTGAACTGGGCAATTCGGTGAATGGTGGTGCCTCTCTCTGAGATGGAAAAGACCAGAGAGGAATGTTTTTGCGGTACACGGGCCTCTCACTGCCGCGGCCTCTCCTGTTGCGGAGCACAGGCTCCGGACGTGCAGGCCCAGAGGCCACGGCCCACGGGCCCAGCCGCTCTGCGGCATGTGGGATCTTCCCGGACCGGGGCACGAACCCGCGTCCCCTGCATCGGCAGGAGGACTCTCAACCACTGCGCCACCAGGGAAGCCCGAGAGTTCCTTTTGAGCCATGAAAACGTTGAGATCCTATTAGACACACCAGTGAAAATGTAAAGACAGCAGCTAGGACGTTTAGGTGTGGACTTTGGGGAGGGGGTCAGGCTGGAGTGAAGACTCGGCAGATAGATGAGATGCCAAGCCACAGAACCGATGGATGTCACCTTGCACCTGAATTTGGGGTGAAAGAGGAAGGAGGAGTTGAGTTTCTACTCTGAGCATCGGGAAGGATGCTGATGCTATTGACAGAAACAGGGTGTGGAGACAGAGGAGGCGTCTGTGGACCTGTTGGGTGGTAACCGCTACTGACTTTGGTCTTGAACAACTTTGAATTTGATGGAAATACAAGTGCTTAGAGGAAGTTGTTTAATAAGCAGTTAGAGACAAGGGTCTAGTCTCAGGGAAGAGATGGGTCCCAGGAGCATGTTCTGGTTCATTGTCAAGGTCCCTGTGGATGTGAGGATACAGAGTGATAAGGCTCAGGTGGAAAGATTAATTTTGACCAAATTCAAAAGAAAATGAATCATCATTCAGGATGCCAACAGCTTAATTTATAATGGGACCTGTACCTGTGAGTTAGTTGGGTTATTGATTTTTAGAAGATTGCTGAGAGCACAAGAGCAAAAGGGGCCCCTTTAATCAACTCAGATAGCCAACGAGCCCCCCTTGTGTTCGATCACTTCTCAGAGAACCAGCCCTGCCTTCCCAAGTCCCTGCTCCCCCGCACAGCGTGGAGGAAACGTGCAAACTGTGGAAGGATCTGTCCCACACGTCCTTGCTTTCTTAATAGAAAATATGGGACACAATTCGACAACTTCTTGATGACTCAGGGACCTCACTGAGGACCTCTGTGCTTTTTATTGGCTGTGGTCGTGCTGGGACAGCCTCGTCACGGCGGGGGGCTGGGGCGGGGAGTTGAGGCTGGTGGCCCTTCACTAAGTGGCCTGCGCTCCTTGTGCTTTTATAGGAACTTGGTTTCCTTTTCGAAGTTCTTTCATTCCCTCCCTGATCGCACGGTGTCTGGACCATCGGCTGGAGTATTTCATCCCTCCTGGTTGGGAGAGGCTCCTATGCTTGGAGCCCTAGGGACCCACCCCTTGAAAGCTTAGACAGTATTTTTCATTGATCCCATTGCTGTTTCCCTGCTAGCACATCCAGTCTTAACAAAGCATCACACAGCACAGGAACTCAATATTTTGTAATAACGTGTGTGTGTGTGTGTGTGTGTGTGTGTACATACATACATACACATGAGTATACACATATACACATACATGTATACACACAGACATATATACATGCATGTATGCATATACATGTATACATATTTACACACATATACATATATGTATATACACGTACACATATACACATACATATATATTCTGTTATATATATAAAACTGTTATATTCAGTTGTATGCATATATACATATATATAAAACGGAATCACTTTGTTGTATACCTGAAACTAGCACAACATTGTAATTCAACTATACTTCAATTAAAGGAAAAACCTAAATATCTGTGCAAAAATAAAAACCCCCAAAACAAAGCCTCACAGAGCATAGCGTGCTTCTTGGGCGATATCCCTGTGCACAGCTGGTCTTGGCCTCAGGGAGCTGATTCTCTCTAACTTCTTCACTGACCTTCTGTGACGGTGGCATCTGGGGCTTTAGCTGTGGTTCTCCTGCCTGAAGTCAGCTTCACTTTGCCAGTTGCCCACAGACTCTGTTTTAGCTTCTGGCCTCATCAGTGTGGAATGTGCTGCAGTAAACGATGGGCCTTGGAGCTGGTAGGAACCCCAGAGACCGTGGTGGCAAATATCCTGCCGCTCAGGGAGGATAGGGGATCAGGGAGGACACTACCCACCTCCCAGGACTGAGAGGGGAGGGGCTCTGGTGGTACCGAGAACTCTGGGGGACCAGAAACCTTCAGTGGCCAACATTTTCTGAGCACCTTGCGACGCACAGGTTTATAAAAGCAGAAGGGCACCAGGGAGCGCTTCATCTTTCACAGTCACTGCTCAGCACTCATAGCGGCTAAAGTTAAAAACACGAACGGAGGAATGATTAATAATATGATTAATAATGGTTCATTCATTTGATGGATGACTAAGCAGAGGAATCTCTGAGACCACAAGGGTAGATAGTTTAATGTTAGAGCAAAAATGGTGGATTCAAAGACGAAAGTACGTTTCGTGCCCATAACCATGTTAGAGCTAGGTGAGGGCACAGAGGTCAGAGTCGTGTGATGGTAATGGGATTGTGAGATTAAAACATAACATTTCCAAACTTTCTCTAATGCTGATTTATAATGCCCGTTATGGGAAGACATGCAAATAGGGACTTCCTTAGTGGGCCAGTGGTTAGGACTTTGCTCCTCCACTGCAGGGGCCTGGGTGCCATCCCTGGCTGGGGAACTAAGATCCCGAAAACCTCTCGGCCAAAAAAAAAAGAAAAGAAATACAGCAAAATGCAGCTGACCGTCATTGACACGACATATGCCTTGAGTTGCTTTTCTGGGAAAGGGGATGATTTGCTCTATTTCCTGCTCACAATCTGCTAGTGAACGGGGGGCTGGTGACGTGGGAAGAAGTGTGGGACTCCAGTTATTGAACAGGGTCGTCTTTGCACAGCTTTGATTTCAGCCTCCTTCACTCCATCTTCCAACTTTAACGGTGCCGCGTATCTATCTACGCAGCTTTCCTTCCTTTGCTTCATCCCCAAACGTCGCATCTTCCTTTTGTTTCATTTCCATTTTGTAAGCTGTTTTAGGACTGAAATCATTGCTGAGTATGAATGAAGAGCTTCAGGGCAAGGTACAGCCAAAGTCAAACCCTTAATTTTCACAAGGGTGGTTTATCTCGATTGTGGTTCAGCCGCGGACAACTCACCCCAGACAGTTGGGAGTTTGATTTCATTGCAATTTGTGTTTACGGGTGACTCAAGAGTTGGGTGCTAAGTGTGATGCCTGGGATTGTCTCACATCCTGGCATGAACTGGAATAAAGCCTGACACTGAGGCCAAGCTGTCAGTGTGTTGATGGGATAATTGAACCCTGCAGAAGGCAGCCACTTTAGTACTTTGCTTCTAGGCAGAGTCTCAAATGAAAGTCACTTCTTTTTTTTTTTTAACACGATAAAGGATTTTAATATGTTTAAAGCAAAGTTTAAAAAAATAATCAGGTGGAACAAGGCCTTATGAAAAATTCCCCAATTATGAAAAATAAGTACAGGTTAACAGGCAGAAAAATCAAATTAATACAAGGATAAAAAATAATATTTTGCTCCTAATTATTACCTGCAATATTGTTTTGTAAAAGAAAGCATTGTTTCTAGGATTTGCTTGAGATTTCTTTTATATTTTTTCTTAAAGATATTTTAAATGTAAGTAATACATGCCATGTTAAAGATTCACACTTTTCATTAAGGGATAAAATGAAATTTGAATTCCCTCCTTCGCTCTCTGGTCCCCTGATCCCTGACCTGACGGTAACCAGTGTTAGCAGTTAGCAAGTCACCTTCTTCAAAGCAAACACTGGCCCGGGTTGCTAGTGCTTTGAGCATCATAAAAGGGGGTGGCGGGGCCCACTGGTTGCGGCCAGCCCTGGGAGATGCCTGTCTGTTTCCCTCATTGTTCCAGAGAAGCAGGACTTCCTCTTTCTGACTGATTACACATTGTGAAGCCACACATTTTCATGGTCCCTTTACTCCTGAGCCAGCTGTCCGGCAGAGACAGGGTCTCCGAGCACAAACTGCTTGAAGCCTTTCATGTCTGGTTTCCTGAGTACGAAAATGCAGGGCTAGTTCTTGCTGCCTGTTTTTTCATCTCTTTCCTAGCGGTCTAACCTATCAGTGTACCCGGCTGCCCCAAAACGGCCACGGAAGGAAAAGGCTGAAAAGCTCTCCTCTGATCAGGCCTGTTGGGCTTGTTTTGGAAATTACATTAAAAAATTTGAAACTTGATCTCTAGACACTTACGGCCATGGGTGCTTTTAGCCTAACGGGTCTTTGTATTACATCTTAAAGTGGGAATTTTTTTTTTTTATAAATTTATTTATTTAATTTATTTTTGGCTCTGTTGGGTCTTCATTTCTGTGCGAGGGCTTTCTCTAGTTGCGGCAAGCGGGGGCCACTCTTCATCGCGGTGCGCGGGCCTCTCACTGTCGCGGCCTCTCTTCTTGCGGAGTACAGGTTCCAGACGCGCAGGCTCAGTAGTTGTGGCTCACAGGCCCAGTTGCTCCGCGGCATGTGGGACCTTCCCGGACCAGGGCTCGAACCCGTGTCCCCTGCATTGGCAGGCAGATTCTCAACCACTGCGCCACCAGGGAAGCCCTGAAGTGGGAATTTTAATATTTATAATTGAACATTCCTCAGATAAATATAAAATTCAGATTCGTAGTTTTACCCAGTGCCCAGTGCTTCTTCCTGTAACGCGTTTGTCAAGCGTTTATTCAGCCAACTCAGCATCACGGTTCCTATGCAGAATCCATGCCGCTTGGAAACAGCCTGTGTGATCCTCACACAGAGAAGAAGAATGTGGGCTCCAAGCAGAGACACAGTTCACTTGGAATTTGAGACCCTTGAGGCCTGCCGTCCACCACGCGCCCTGCCCCCGGTCCTTCAAGACTCAGCAGGATCATCTTCTCTTCTTGAACCTGTTTCTTGCCATCCCTCCCCACCCAGGCTGAGTTAGGAAGCTTGTGGTCTGTCTCCTCACTGAGCAGGGAGCCCCTTGAACCAAGGCTCGGTCTTCTTCTGCTTTGGGCCTGGTACGTGCAGGCACTGGACACCCATCTGCAGAGTGGCCGAGGGGACTTGTTCTGGTCTGTACAGGAATTTCTCTGCTTTTGTTTCTGATGACTCAGATGGCATGGATTAGTCTTGTTTGATCTGTTATCAGCATGGGAAACGAACGTGCCTTGTGGACCCTTGACACTGAGAAGGGTAGACCCCCCAAGGCAAGAGGTGAGCATGGAGCATCCACAACGGGTGCTGGGTGAGCGCGGGACCCGCACCTCTTAGAAGTGCGGTGTTTGGAGCTCGGCGTAGATTTGCGGAACGCCTGCGTGCATGAGTGAACTGATGTTGCGTGGCCGTGGGTACTTGAACTCTGTTTCCGCTTTTGTGTCCCTCAAAGTCCGTGCATAATCACTAGAGAATATGGAGGGTACAGAAGGGCTCTCGAGAAGCGGCATGTCCCCTCCCTCCCGCCACAACGGTGAATCGGTGGTGCCAGGTCTGTGTTAGAAGACCGTCCCATCTCATGAGACTCCCATCTCCCACCGCCCCCCACCATGGTGTGCTTGGAGATCGTTGCCCCCCCCACCAGGAAGAGGCGTGGTCTGTATCAGCTACCAAAGCTGCCCGTCATGTGCAACTTGGCTTTTTAACAGAGCTCAGTAATGGGCTTGTTCCCCCCTCCCTGGAGTGTATGTGTTTGCGGAAGAGAAGGTGGCCAGCACGTTGTCCCATAGTGAGGGGTGAGGGGACACCAACTTGCCTCTCCCCATCCCACTTCCCTCCGTGTTAACAGCTCTGGAATTCTCAGGGCTCCCTAGCATCAAATCATATCTCGTGGAGGCCCCCTGGAGCCCATCAGTTCCATGGTCTTGGGGGGACGGGGCAGGGTGAAGAGGTGGAGAGAGTCGTGATGGGGGTGGCGCTCACGGGAGGTCTGTGGGGGACACTGGGCTTCCCCCGGTCTCAAGTGCGGGGAGGGGGTCAAAGCATACACTCGGCCTGTAAGATGGGGGCGCCGCGCGGGATGAAGATCAGCACAGACACCCCACGTGGCACCAAGTTGATTCATGCCCAGCTCTTAGAGATAAGCCTCCCAAGGCACTTCTGGCCTAAGTGGAAGCTTCCTCTTCACCCCAAATAAATGAGTAGTAGCCCGAGGGCAGATAAGGAAAGAGTGGGCAGGGGAGGAAACAGGAGGTTGAGGAGGGTAACACGCAGAGGTGAAAAGAAACTCTGCATCAGCTTCCTGTTGGGGAAAATGTGGTTCTCCCTCGGGGGCCAGACAAGCTCCCCGGATGGTTCAGGGAGAAAAGTGAGAGGAGACGCAAGCACGACAAGATGCCTGCAGGTTAGAGCAGAGCAGAGAGGACAGAGGGAAGTGGGTCTGGTTTCCAGGCAGTGCTGGGCCCTCGCATTGGCTTGGCTCTTCTGGGTATGGGCACCTTCGTGAGGCCAACCTTCTGAGGCTGATTCTGCAGGAAGTGAGTCATTAAAGACCCAGCTATACCCTGAGCAAGTTTGTCCCTCTGTCCACTTATGGCAGAACATTCTCTGATGCTCAGGGTTCCAAAACAAGGGCTGGCGAGGACATCGCTTCAGAGCTCTCTCAACCATTTCCCTGGTTACTAGTTCCCTGAGATGCCCTTCCCAGTGAGAGAATGAATGAATGATTCCCTGGTCACATGAGGTTAGGGGATGCTGCATCCCAGTCTCCCTTTGGAGAGTTACAGAACAGGTTAGCCTATCACAGGGTCTGAAATTCCTGCACTAAAGGAATTTAACACGTCATCTTTCAAGCCAACTGGACTGCGGACGGGCTTGCTGTATTTCTATTGCAAAACCACACAGACTATGTGGACGGGTCCCCCTGGATTAAACAGTATATGCAGCCCTTAGAGGGTGGTCTTTGCCATGGACCTTCCCCCTCCTTTAAGTAACACCTCTTAACATCTTGAGAGATGCCTGCATTCTCTGGGGGCACAGCTCAGGAGACACTGGAGTAAGATACTGTCCTGCCCATCAGGGGTGTGCAAACGGCACTACTTTCACAGCATTTTGGGGGGGAAACAGTCTGAGTGGGGTGGACTTGTGCCCACTCATCCAATCAGTCCTGCCTGGAACCCACAAAATCCTTTTGCAGGATGGTTTTCCAAGATAAGGATGCAGCTTGTGGCCACAGATAGAGCGTGAATTAGGTCTGCACCAAAGCACCATCCTCAGCCCCAGTGTTCTTAGCTCAGCACTTTAAAGACACTGGTTCTTTGGTCTTAGTGATTCCCGTATTGGCAGGTGGTGGTGGGAATGCTCCAGGGTCCTTTAAAATGTTTAAAGGCCACTGATATGCAGTCCCGAACATACCTAACAAAGAATCCTTGAATATACGTCTGAATTGAATGTGTAAATTCTTAAATCTGTGTCTCAGAACTTAAAAAGGACTGAAGTGACCTCCTGGACCTGTCTCCTATCTCTGAAGTACTTAAAACCCTATAAATCTTCAGTGTTTTTTGGGGGTTTAGACTCTACGATATTGGTTCCCAAACCTTGCTGCACATTAGTATCCAGCTTTTAATTCCGCCGCCTGTGTTGTATCCTATTCCAATTAGATCACAATGTGGTGGGGTGGGGGCAGGGCGGAGCCAGGTATTTGCATTTTTTTAAAGATCCCCAGTAATGCCAACATGCAACGAAACTGGGGGCACTGATGTAGAAGCACTTTATTTTTATTATAACACTTTATTATAACGACCACGCCTCTGTGAGAGAAGCAGGACAGGAGCTCGTCCTCATCTCGTAAGTGAGATAGCAAAGGTCGTACGGAGTGAAGAGACATGATCCAGGTCACAGATCAGGTTCCAGACAGGTGTCATTCCTTACTTGGGCCAAACCCGGCCAATCAGACTAGATTCTGGGGATGTTGGGATATGAGACCGGGGGGTGGTTGGGAGGAACTGGGCTTGAAAACCCAGAGGATTGAACACGGGCCTTCGTGCCTGAAGGAGAAACAAGAAAACCCCTTCAGTGTCATGCCTCCTGCCCCGGCAATGCTGCCTCTGTCTGGGGACCGCTGGTCTGCGTTTCATTTCTAGGGACACAGAATGGACCCTGCGTGCCAGAGTCGGAGGAAATTATCAGAGCCCACAGCTTGTCTTCAGACTAAACGTCGACTATTTCTCTCCTTTGATTTTTTATTTTTTTTATCAAGTTATTTATTTTATGTATTTACTTTTGGCTGTGTTGGGTCTTTGTCGCTGTGTGTGGGCTTTCTCTAGTTGTGGTGAGCGGGGGCTACTCTTTGTTGTGGTGCGTGGGCTTCTCACTGTGGTGGCTTCTCTTGTTGTGGAGCACAGGATCTAGGCACACGGGCTTCAGTAGTTGCGGCGTGTGGGCTCAGTAGTTGTGGCTCACGGGCTCTAGAGTGCAGGCTCAGTAGTTGTGGTGCACAGGCTTAGTGGCGCTGCGGCATGTGGGATCTTCCCGGACTAGGGCTCCAACCCATGTCCCCTGCATTGGCAGGTGGATTCTTAACCACTGCACCACCAGGGAAGCCCCTTTCCTTTGATTTTTAAACAAGTCCTCCCCGTGAGTTTTGAGGCTGTCTTGGACATTCCCACCCTTGATTTTACAGTATCCTAGTCTCTGCATCGGCAGGCGTGAGAACACCTACCAGTCTGTGGAATTGTCCTGTCAGCCATGGAGGCTGTTATGGGGGCAGCAGGATGGGGCAAGGGGCTCTGAGGGGGATGCTGTTGAAACAAACGATTCCCTAGTAACTGGGCTTCTTTGAAGCTTCAGGGCTCATAAACTAGAGGCTTAGAAGCAAGGATGAATGATCCCACATCCCCCAGATATCGCCGGCTCAGAGCATTTTTCCACCGTCTGACATGATTGATTAATCCTATTGTATGTATGGGGAGAAGTACTCACATTTCTTTCTTTTTTTAAAAAAATACACTTATTTTTATTGTATAATTCAATGTTTTTTTGTTTGTTTGTTTTTGTTTTGTTTTGTTTTTGCTGCACCGCATGACTTGTGGGATCTCAGTTCTCTGACCAGGGATTGAACCCGGGCCATGGCAGTGAAAGCGCCGAATCCTAACCACTAGGCCGCCAGGGGACTCCTGGTACTCATGTTTCTAATAGCCCTACAAATGTGGAGGATAAGCCAGGAATTCCCTTTGGTTGGAGGTGGGCAAGCAAGGACGGTGACCCCTTGGATGACATACTCTGTGTTGCTGGGGACTTGGAATGGATGGCCTGACATTCTGAGATTCTAGGTCTTAGAAGGAGACATAAGATGCTTCAACTTCCATTTTATCATTATTATTATTACATGAAACTCTCTCTAGCTTAGAGGACTATTTGAGCATTATTTCTTCCCTAGCTTCAGAAAAATAATATTGTGAATTCTCCTAAGAACGTATTGTCATGAAAGATTGCCACTAAGGCTTAGCAGTAAGGAGTCCGTGAGGCCTGGATCCTACTAAGTTTGACAAAAACTCATTTTGTTTTTTTTTTAAGAGTTTGAATGAATCTTTAGGATGCTATGCTTCGTGAGGTATATTATAATAAAACACTGACATTGGGAGTGATTTACTTATAAATGCAGTGGCGTTGAAGGTGACCCCTGTCAAGAGCTCGCTCCCTTGCCTTCCACAGTGGTTCCTCGATGAGGAGGGAAAAGGGGTGGAAAGTCTGGCAGTCGCTCATCTGAGGGTCGTGTTTCCCACCTGCACAAGCTGGTCCTCGTGTATGTTGCAGCCAAAAGAAAGATTTAGAGCTTATTCAGCCTCACCCAGGGCCACTCACAGTAGGTGCTCAAACCAGCAGCGGCGCCTGGGAGTGACTTAGAAATGCAAGTTCTCCAGTCCCCAGAGCAGCTCTGCGGAGGCTGCATCCTTGGGGCGGGACCCCGCGGCCGTGTTTTCCCAGGCTCTCCCGGGGTTTAGTGCTCACAGAGGTGGAGTGGCGTGGCCCTGGACCGATGGTTCTCAAAGTGGGGGCTCCTGGCCACAGCTCCCCACCTCACCCGTGACCTTGTTAGAAGCCGCTCGATCTCTTAGTCCTTGGACGTTGGCAGGAGGCAGTGGACACACTCCCTGGGACTTTCCACTGTTCACGGATGAACCTGTCAAGTAATCCATTCTCCGATAAGCACAGAGTCTTAACCACTGGACTGTCAGGAGAGTCCATGTCTCCCAACTTTGGATTTGATTTTATTCCCACTGAATACAGGGGATGGAAGGGCTATCATGCATGATGGGGAGAAATCCAGCATGTAGTTCCAATACCCTCTGAGCCTTGGGGAGAAATCCAGCATGTAGTTCCAATACCCTCTGAGCCTTGAAGAATGGAATCATTGGCCTCGAGTGCCTCTAAATTGCCCGTATTTCTCTTTGCCGGTAGAACTGACAGAAAACATCGGGCTTCCCGTGGATCTGATTGAGAAACATGACCCGTGGCCCGCCTATGTCGCGTACACTTCCCCGCTGGTGAAAAGACTGATTGAGAAAAGCAAAGCCAGAGACATGGAACGCTTGCAAACGGCTGGGGAGAGCCGGCCGACATGCAGGCAGAGCAAGCCTCCCAGCGTCATCCAGCTGAAAAGGAGAAAGTCCTCCAAGTCCTCAGGCAACATGACGTTCCAGGATGTGAGGTCAGAGACCACGCTCTTGGGGTGGGGCCCTTTCTCCATGTCGGCCGTGGGTCCCCCCGTGGTTCCAGAGCACACCCACTTCCACGCGGATGCTAGGGCAAGTCCCACCGCCGACTACAACAAGATCATCTTCCCCCAGAAGCCGAGGATGAGGATGCTTCCATACCGATCACTGCTGGCCAGCGAGGAGAAACACCCCGACGTTTAACAGGGAGTCCCTGCAGCCGCCCCCCAAGCTTGTACAGCAGTTAAGGGCCATTTGCCACATATTTCGTGACGGCCTTTGCGTTGGGACTTGCCCCTGCTCGGGCAGAGGTCGGCTGAGATCAACCAGATGGAATGTGGGCCATGGAGGGGGTGAGGGCACCCCATCTGGCAGTGCAGTCATGTGCAGGTGGGAAGCCCCAGGCTCTAGATCCTGCCAGAGACGCTTAGGGCCCAGCTGGGGGTGAATCAGTCCTAGTCCAGGCAGGAGACAGCAATCACACCAGAGATCCTTTGATAGAAAGAATTTCTAGCCAGGTAGCTGCAAAGTCAGGAAGAGGGCACAGAGATGTGGACGGAGGGGGCGCCCGCAGGAAGCAGGCTGGGGGGACAAAGAGAAGATGTGAGCTCACTAAGAGTTAGACACTTGCAGAAGGGGCAGGTGGGCTGCATCTCAGTTCCCGGACGCTGGTGTCCTGAGCTCGCAGGAGACCCCTTTGGGGGTGGCAGCCCCGCCTCTGAGGAGGCGGAGCTGTTTGGCTGACGGACACCCCGAAGTTGGTTCTGAGAGTGTTGGGAAAACCAAAATGGGACTCAAATATTTGTTTCTGGAAGGAATTGACACCGTCCGAGTGAATGAGAATTGCTGGGGGAAACAGAAAGGGACAGGAAACCAACAAAGGTAAACAAGAAGCAAATCAGGAGCGAGTTCCTTCTTCTTCCTCCAGCCTCCGGACTCCCTCTGGCTCTTTTCTGATGGGCAGAGCCTCACGTGATTTGCAGGATCCCAAGCCCTGCATCTCAAAGCAGAGTGCAAAAGGATGGGCTTGGAGGCAAGGGAAGATGAGCTCACTACCTGCCCGGTGGGGTTCTGGGCGATCCCACCTTGCTGCCTTGGCACCTGGACCTGGTATTGGGATATTTGTTCCTTGGAGGGTTTACAAAGTGGCAGTGCCGACCCGGGCGTCCCCTGCTGAGATATGGAGGATTTCTCTCCCCTGTAGTTCTTTAAGACTTGTGGAGCTCAGTTGGCTGGGGGAGAGGTTCCCGGCTGGACCCCAGCTATGCTTTGTCAGACGCAGCTGGCATTGGTCCACCCATGCTCTGAGCTGTTCCCACTTGGCCTCAAAGCAAACGATGCTGTACTCAGTCTGGATGCAGAAGACTTTGTTTTTAAACAGAAAGAGGATCTAGTTATGACAGGCAGACCACACGGTTTCGGGCTTGGGGCTTGTCTGCTGAGCATGGCCTCACTGGTAGCATCTCTCTTCTTCGCCCTCACCTGAGTTTCTCTGCTTATATTTGTGAAGCAGTTCATACTCACCCTGTTTCCCTCACGGAGACACAGAAGATGGAATGTGCTCGTTGCTGGAAGAGGCTGAATTTGCCCTACGAGCGCGTTCGCTGCATCCAGGAGTCTTGCAGAAACGTTTGGGCTCCACGCTGGCTGCTGTGAGCTGTGTAGGAGCTGCACGAATTAGGAGCTCCAGACCCATTCCTGGGTTCCCAGCTCTTGGCCAGAATGAATTTTTGCAAAAAGAATAGGTGATTTCCAGTGAATCTGAATGACTGTATTTGGGTCCACGGAACATTTATAGACATGGAGGCTGGTGATAAATCCCCAACAAGAATTCTTCTCTCTTCTCTCCTTTTATGGGGGTTTATAGCCAGGGTATATTTGGGAAGCTATGGATTATAGATCCTCATTGTGTTAGTGTTTGCAGGGATTTGGGGTGATTTCTTTCAATTCCTTTGAAGGCATAGTAGTTACAGAGTTTTTTGGTGTTTTGTTGTTTCTGTTTTTTTTAAATCTAGGTGTTTGATAGTTGTTACACGCATATACTCTCTAAGTTAAAATGGTTGTTTTATAGATAGTATTGTTTAGATTAGTTTAATTCTCAGCCTGTTACAACCACACAAGCAGAGGCCAAGGACATACGCACTCTGTGCTGTGATGAAAATGGCTTGTGTCTGTGACTGCGGTCCAGACGCATTGTCTCCTGAGGCCATTTTTGAGAGAGAAACAGTCTAATTCCTTGGAAAGGAGGGAGTCCCTTCAAGGCCAAGTTGGGTTCGCAGGTCCCTGGGGGGGTGACTGTGTAAACAAGGCTTCAGTGCTGGTGGGTGTGGGCCGGGTGCTTGGTGGTGGCCTGGGAACCCTCCACCTGGCAAGGGAGGCGGGGGTGGGGGCGGGGGGAAGACCTAAACCCAGGGGCCTAGGGGAGCCATGGACTTGATTGACAGCAGATCCTCCTCTTCCTTTCGTGGGCCGGAGGACCTTACTGTAGGAGGCGCGACTGCCCCACAGTCCCCTTAATCTTTTCTTAGGACATGGATAAAAGCTGGATACCCCGAGGTAGGGATTTTGACCCCTGGGATTTGGTGGGGGTCCTGGGAGGTGGAGGAGAAGTCCCACGTAGCCCAGGGACCCCAACCAGGGACTGGCTCCGTGTCCCTGGAGACGGAGACCCGCAGCAGAGTCCCAGCCCCGTAGCCTCGCTCCGCGTGTCAGCAGAGGCGGTAAAAAAAGATCGTAAAAGTGCTTTGTGAGATGTGGGCTGGCCAGGGTGCCCGTCAGGACGGAGCGGCTCTTTTCAGCTTTAGCTGAGTCGTTCGTTCCTAGAAGCTTCTTGGAAGCCCCTCCCTTCTGGAGTGACGGCCAGGGGCGGCAGGTTATCGGGGCCACAGATAAGACAGGATGCGAGCCGGAGGGGGGAAGTAAACAGGGGCCTGGGGTTTACTGTGAGCTGATGTCGTCAGAGCCGGGACTGAAGCTCAGGCCTGGGTTTGTGTTTGTCAAATACTCAGGAAACCCTCCCTCTTCCTCCTTCACTAACCCCTCCCCACCCGCATCTCTTCCCAGGGACCCAGTGCCTCAGCCAGCTACCTGGGCACTTGAAAATCACACTGCAGTGCCCTAAACCAGTGGGCCGTGTGCATGAGGGATCCTCTGGGGCAGTAGGGGTGGGGGTGAGGGCAGGCAGGGCTGGCAGGGGATGCGGGAACACCCCAGCTTTAGGTGGAGCCCGCTGCCACCCCATATTCTGTGCCTTGGTCCTGACCATGATCCGGTATCCATATGGGACAGGGCGGGATAAACAGTGTCATGAAAATGACCTTGGGCTTAGTGCTGAGACCCCCATCTCTTCTCCCAGGCTCTCTGTTCCAGGGCAAATAAAAATTCCCACTCCACCTGAGGCCTTTCTAGGACGTTTCTACTGCTGGGGGCCCGGCAGAGCTCGTGGCACCAATCCATTTCCTCTTCAGATCTAACTGTTCAGCCACCCAGGACCCTCCAATGCTTTTGGTAGACAAGGCAGGTGAGAAGCACAACGCTTCCGGCAAGTCAGCATGGTTTCTGCGGACCGCCAGTTGGGAGGGGTTTGTGGAGAGAGGAGTTGGTTCCAGAGAAAGTGGCGGCTAGAAGGAAGCTCGCCCCGCCTGCCACGCGTGCGCCAGCACCCGTGCGCACACTTTTGTGTGTTGCAGCGCGTCTACGTCCATTCACTGTCCAGGGGCTTCTGTCTGCTTTCCTAGCTGACCCTGAAGGAAGTGAGCCCCTCTGGGACTGGAACCCAGGCCCTCAAGCCCAAGTCCAGGCTGCCTCCCCTGTACCCGGGTCCCCTCCCCCTCCTCCCCCTCTTTCCCCTCCTCGTCCCCCTCTTTCCCCTCCTCCTCCCCCTCTTTCCCCCCCTCGTCCCCCTCTTTCCCCTCCTCGTCCCCCTCTTTCCCCCCCTCGTCCCCCTCTTTCCCCTCCTCCTCCCCCTCTTTCCCCTCCTCGTCCCCCTCTTTCCCCTCCTCCTCCATTTCATCACCGGCAGTCCTGCTGGCGCGTCCTCAAGAGGGCAGGTGTGTCCGGCCTGTGGCTGCTGACCCTCAGGTTCAGCCATGACTCCATCTGTCAGGCAGTGGCTTCACTAGAAGCCCGTGTGTGACCCATCAACCAGAGCTAACTCACCGTCTGCCGCTGGACCAGCAGAGCTAGGAAGGAGGGTCTGGAAGTGCCGTGAGATCTGGACAAGGTCATCCCTGCTCACGGTCATCTTCCCAGAGCTCGGCCCACAGCCTGGCACACGGTTGGGGCTCAATTACTTACTGAGCGAATGATTTACAACACGAGGTCCTGACACCCGAAACAGAATGCATGGCGAAGCGGTGGTTTCTTTTGTAATATCCAGAGGCTGGAGAAGCCACTTGGCCGAGTTGTGTAGAAACTTTGAGGCAAGCAGCAGGTACCTTTGCTGTAAAGTTCCTTCTGGTCCTGATAGTGTGATTCGAACAAAGGACCCAGTTGGTACCTTGGACGTGCCCTTCCTTGTAGGACGTGGGAGGGATAGGGGAGCAGGACACATGGTCTCCTAAAATTTAACATCTAGTTATTCTGTCCTTTTAAACGACCAACCCATGCCTGTCTGATGGAATTCCAAGTTAATTTTACATATTTCCTCCGGGCTTTATCAGAAGGGAAAAAATTTCATAGACCTAACAGTTTCTCCCTTTCCCACGTTTGCAGCCATGCTGATCGAGGGCACCCGACAAACATGCGCTGGGTGCTGGCTTGTGCCATGTACCCTGCTGGGGGCCCAGCCGTGAGCAGTGCAGACACTCAGGCTTCCGTCTGGTGGTGCAGACACTGGACAATCACTTTATCCCATCGCAGTTGCGAGGGGTGTTACAGAGAAGCACAGGATTCTGTGAGAGTGTTCTTGCTTTGAGCTCCTGATGTGCCCTCCCCAGGCTCATGAGGAAGGGATTAGAGAAGGAAGCAGGCTTAGTGTCAGGACAGCTGCTCATGAAAAGGGGTGAGGTCATGGCGAAATTTTGGCCAAACTGAAGTTTAGTGACCTGCTGAATTTTTTGAACTTTGCAAAGCTGCCTTCAGTGTATGCTTGCCCGGCTGTCTTGTTTGTTTCTGTAGCACCATGGAGTTGTCCCCTGGCTGGGCCGAGGTTCAGGGCATGGCCTCTCCCTCCCGGCCCCACGGAGCAACACAGAGGCGGCGCCCACATCTGCACGCTGCTCACCCCAGGCCACTCACTTCCTGCCTTTTTGGCTGGAGGGCTGGCGAGGCAGCTTCAAGGCAGGCCTCTAGGCCCTGTGTTTCCCTGACGATACCCCGGGCGGGAACCAGGCCCAAGCCCTCAGCATCTGGCCTCTGGCCCACTGAGCCTCACCTCAACTTCCCCAGGTCTCGGAGCAAAGAGACCAGTTCTGGCCTTCCATGCTTTCTACCAGCATTTCCGGGTTTGTGGAGGTCCCTCAGTAGACCGGGGCAAAGGGTGCGTTTCAACCCAGGGGAAGGCAGGGTCCCTGCTCTTTCTGCCCTTGTCTGCAGAGCCTCTCCCTCCTTCTTTTTCCCCCTCCTTCCTTTCCACTTGAATTTCATTGTTATTATTATTATTTTTTTGCCATTGCAAAATTAAATGACGCTTGTTTTAAGTGACTCGGGCTCCTTGCGGTAGAAGTGAACTGAGATGGCCCAGGCTCCACAAACTTTAGGAGAAGCAGGTCCCTTTAATGCTCGGATCCTGGGTCTGAGCCTCCCTCCAGAGGCCCATGGGGAGTGCCCCGATGCTCTCTGGGAAGCTCTGAGGAATGCTTGCGTAGCTCACAAAACCGCCCCTCGGGGCCCCTGTCACCCTGGCCATCGTCTCACTCCAGAGCAGTTGCCCCAAGGTCCCAGGTCACTGCTGTCCCACTTCTCCCCAGCCCAGCCATTGGGTCCCCCTGTGGTTTCTCAAAGCACGGCTCTCCCAGGTTGTCGCATCAGCAAGTCTACCCTGAAGGCCTGGGGGTGGCAGAAGCACAACAGAGTAAACAGGCAGGTGGCGTTTGCATCCACACCCCCGTTCCGGGATGATCCCCGTCTCTCGTGCTCCAGGACACTTGGGTTTTTCGAAACATCTCCAAGCCCACCCCGTTCCCTTCTATCGATTCCATCTTCACGTGTAATGAATTAAAGAGCAGCATCCTTTACGAAAGGCAGGGTGAAAAGTGCTGGAGGGACAAACCATCGCCAGGGCTTTAAAAAGGCAAAATGGGCTCTGTGGCAGCTGGTCCACATCCCCTCCCCTGCCCACATCCCAGGCACCAGTCACTCTCCACCTGGAGTTTTCTCCTGATGCCCTGCCGCAGACGGACAGGGCGTTAAGGTCCCTGGAGCTGCCCTCAGTATGGCCAACAGGAGGTGGAGGACAAATAGCCCAGCTTCCTCACCCCTAAGTTGGGTGGATAAGTGAGCAAGTCCCACGCTGTCTCTGAGTCCCCAGCGGGACAGAGCCTCAGGTACCCGAGTAGCCACGCACTCAAGGATGCCCTGAGCATCGGCCTCCTTTCCTCCTCTGCCCTGCTTTTCCACTCCTCTGCTGTGCCTCCCGGGTTCCTGTCGCCAGCAGACTCCTTGTTCTTGAATCCTCATCTCAGAGTCTGCTTTTGGGGAACGCAACCCAAGACATCATGCAGGCAATCCCTGGATTATCCAGCCACCCGGGAATAAAGGAGTCCCTTTCCAGGGGAAGTTCCTTATTTTGTGTTTCACTCAGGGCAAAAGGGCTCTTTAAAAAACGGAAAAAGCAACGCGCCTGTACATGGTCAAGAAACCAAAAAGATGTCCGTGGAATATGATGAAAAACAATTCTCTGTTCCCACCTCCCTGCCTGCCTCCCCCTGTCCCTCTCCCGAGAGGTGACCACCCCTAACCAGTAGATGTGTGTCCCTTTGGAAATGTTATCCTCTGAAAACCTGAAGTCACATCACGTCATATCCCCTCGTAGTAAGAAGCCAGAGTCCTTCAAACAGCCAGCAAGCTCTTCTAGTCTCTTCTCTGGACCTCTTCTCCACGTTCTCCTTCACCCTGGCAGCTCCAGCCTCCTGGACCCCATCCCGCCAGCCATCAGGCTCCCTTCTCAGGCTTCTGTACCTGCCACCCTCCTGCCTGGAAGGCTCCTTCCCATCCACGTGCATAGCTCTCTCCCTCACGTCCTAAGAGTCTTGGCTCAAGTACCCCCCTTCTCGGTAGAGCTTTTCTCTGAGAAGCTTATTTAAAGCTGCAGCCCATTCCCTGCACTCCTCACACGTCTCTTCGGTTTTCTCCGTATCACTTTCCACCTGCTGGACCACCCCACCATCTACTTATTGCTTGTCGCAGTAGGATATCAGCTCAGGAAAGCAGGGGGTCTGTCTCTTTTGTTCACCACTGTGTCCCCAGCGCTTGGAACAGTTCCTGGTACAAGGTAGCTGCTTGGGAAAGCTTTGTTGAGTGAATGTACACACACGTCATATGATACACATTGTCCTACCTGGTGCTTTTCCCATGTAGCCATATTGGAGGTTGTTTCTCTTGGAACACATAGGATCACTGCATCCTTTTAAGCAGCTGCAGGGTGTAAGGTCCTGTGAGTGTCGGTCATGAACTTAGCTATTTAGCCGGCCTTCCCTTGATGGACGTTTGGGTGGTTTCTGGTCTTTAGCCAGAAACAGAGCTGATGTGTCCCACGTCTCTGCTTACACGGGGACACATCAGCACACCAGGAGTTCCTGGGGTGTGGTAGCCACTTTTCATTCTCATCTGGACAGAAACTACCAAATTGCCTTCGGAAAAGGCCACATCTATTCACATCCCCCCACAGTGGTGAGAAGGCCTGTTTCCCCCCATCCTAATCAATACGTGTGTTAGCAAACTTTTTGATCTTTGCCAACCTAATCAGTAAAAATTTTACAGATTTTCATCTGTTTCTTCTTTCTTCTTTGCATTTGTTTATATGCCATTTCTATTTTTTCCTCTCTCTCTCTCTCTCTGTGAACCACTTGTTCATATGTTTTCCTAATTTAAAAAAATTGGTTTGTTGGTCTTTAACCTGAGGTTCACAAGTCCTATTTTTATCTTAAGCCCTTCAGTCCTTTGTTCATAACCCATCTTTCAAATATTTTCCTACCTTTTCATTTGTATTTTGATGTCATTTTAGTATTTTTGGTATGGATAAAATTTAAATACTTATACAGTCAACCTCATCAATATTTTTATTTATGGCTTCTGAATTTTGTCTTAATTAGAAAAGCTTTTTCCTCTCCCAAGAGTACATGAAAAAATTACCTCATGTTCCTTTTTGTACTTTTACAGCTTTTCTGTTTCTTAAATATGTATTTTTACCTTTAGTTGATTTTAGTATAAAGACATGAAGGAGGATTCAGTTGAACTTGTCCCCTCTGGGTTGGCCAGTTTTTCCAACAACATTTATTGAATAATCCATCTTTCCCTCAGTGATTGGGAATTTCCCTTTCTTACACCTTAAATCGTTCTATGTTTTCCAATCTCTTTGAGGACTTTCTATTTCAGCTTGTTGATCTGTCTGTCTATGTGCCAGAATCAAACTGTTTTCATTACTGCAGCTTTAAAAATCTCTTTTACTGTCTGATAAGAGTGTAAGCCCCGAGGGCATTTCTGAAATATTTTTCTGGTGGCCACTGAGCCTTTTGGTGAGAATGAAAGTGATTTTCAGGTAGTAAAATTGCCCTCTTGTCTCTTGGGTGACCAGACTGGTGAGTGGAAGGCAGGCTCCTTGATCCTTTTAACTGATAAGCCCCGTTTCCTGGTAAAAGGTCCAACTCCATAACAAGGTGACAGCAATAATAAAAGCTACCTGTATCCCTTCACTTCCTGGAGGTGATAACGTGCCTGCCGCCTGAGGTGCTGAGGGTGTGCTGGGACTGGGGAACCTCCCTCAGATGTGACGGGAAGCCTCCGAACTTGAACTTGCCAGTCAGTCTGAGGGCACGCCCTTTCCACTTAGAAAAATGATACCAAAATAGAAGGAAAACGCAAAGCAGAAAGAAATTCCTCCCTTGTCACCCTTGGAATATGACTGGTGCCGAAGCTTCTGTCAAACGTTCCAGGAAACCGAAAGCCTGGAGCACGGGGCCAAGGCCGTGAGGCCGACGCAGGGCCAGAGCCGGGCAGAGCGGCCTTCCTCCGCCCGGGCTGCTTGAGTCGCTGGTCCCCGGTTCAGTGGGAGCTTGGTATGAAGTCAATGTTTGCAGTGGGTGAGGCGTGGGAAGCAAAACCAGATACATAGACATTTTTTCCTTCCCGGCTTCTTTCTCTTAGAATATTCCTGGTTGCCAGGAACAGGCCTCCATTGTACACGCCCGCTCTGGACAGCTTGGCCGGGAGGCCGTCGGCCGCCCCAGGAGAGAGTGTGCGGGACCCCGGGGAACAGCTGCAAGAGCCCCCAGACCTCCCTGCAAGCATCTGTCCTGAACAATCGCCCAAACCTCAGGAGATGCCCAGAGCTTGGCACTCGCAGGCCCAGAGGGTAGATCCCACCTGAGTCTCCCACCCAGGCCGATGGGCACCACACACACTGGGCTCACCCCTTTCTCGAGGACCACGTGGACGTGTGTCTGAGATGGAGAGGGCGGGAGGGGATAATGGGGCTGGGGGGAGGAGGCGAAGGAGCTACGAGTACAGGTCAGGTGAGGCGGGCCCCCTGCCTCCAGGCCAGTGCCCCACACAACCGCCCCCCAACTTCAGTGAGGGCCCGGCTCAACTGACAGTTGTGAGAGACTTATTATAGGCCTTGGCTCATGGCGTGATGGAGGCCACGAAGGCCCACGGTCGGCTCTCCGCAAGCTGAAGAATCAGGAAAGCCTGTGGTCTAAATGAATCCGAGCTAAAGGCCTGGGAGTTTGGGAACCGATGGTGTAAGGGCTAGTCCGAGTCCAAAAGCCCAAGAAGCAGGAGCATCAGTGCCAGAGGGCAGGGGAAGATGCGTGTCTCAGCTCAAGCAGAGAGAGAGAGAATTTGCCCTTTCTCTACCTTTTTGTTCTATTCAGGCCCTCAGCCCATTGCATGAAGCCCACCTGCACAGGGGAGGGTGATCTTTATTCAGTCTATGGATTCAAATGCTAATCTCCTCCAGAAACACCCTCACTGACACCCAGAAATAATGTTTTACCAGCTATCTGGGCATCCCTTAGCCCAGCCCAACTGATATATAAAACTATCACAGTTCATCCCCAGGGAGGTCTGGTAAAATGGGAGTTGGAGTCAAAAGATAAACGCGTGGCATCCTCTTCTCAATAGATCAGCTGACTGTGCAGTGCTCTTAGCTCTCACCACACACGTGCTCACCGAGTCAGGCTCCTGCCCGCTACCTGACGGGCATCGGCGGCACACGGCTGTCGAAAAGAGTAACTGAGGGACTTCCCTGGCAGTCCAGTGGTTAGGACTCCACGCTTTCACTGCCGAGGGCCTGGCTTCGATCCGTGGTTGGGGAACTAAGATCCCACAAGCCACGTGGCACGGCCGAAAAAAAAAAAAAGTAACTGAGATGATGTACATAGTAAGAAGGACAGTTACAGTTGTGTCTGTTTACTATGAGTGTCCTACGTGCCAGGCATGCTCTAAGTCATTTGTGTGACTTCAATCCTCACAAAGCCCGAGAGGAAGGTATTTTTAATTGTTCCTATTTTTGTATATAAATCACAGTGAAGTGCTAGGATTCAGTGAGCCTAAAGAAATGCCTAGCTCCTAGAAAAATCTCAGTAAATGTGGTGGCTGGAGCAGCTGCTCGTGCAGGCTCATAAGAGCCAACTGTGCGTGTCTCTTTCCAATGCCAAGTACAGCTGGCATGTTGCCAACTCCACCACATTACGGTGGCAGCTTGAAATCGACCACGGTGGGAGTATTTACACCACAGAAATCAGCAGACACTACAAATCAGGACCCCTTTTCCTTTTTTTTTTTCCTGAAGAGCCCACTTCACCACCATGACTACTAAGATTATACTCCTATTGACCTAGAAATCATCTCAGACTTGGCCCCTACTAAAATCAATACACCCTCCCAGAGGGGACCCTCCCAGATGTCTTAAATGGAGGAAACATCTTCACTGTACTGCTAATAAAGTTCAATCAGAGAAGAGTTTTACTCCTGTGGGCTTCAACCATGGGAGCAGGAGAACACCTGAGAGGGGTCTGTGCTCAGGGACAAGTGGTTTGGGGAACCTCCAGGTACAGGTGGGAAAGCCAGGGGTAATCTGTCACCGCCAGGTAAGGGGGTGTTACGGTGCCTGCCACAGTAGTTTTCTGAATACGGCCTTGAAAACAAAGATGCTGCCTGGTAGCCCACACCTCTGCAGGAACTGGGGAAAGTCACTTGGAAAACCTGTTCTTTTCTGTAAAGTAAGGGGATTTGATCTAGAAAGAGTTCTAGAAACCATCTAGCCCGTCACTGCCACATGCAAACACTATGTTCACAGAAAGCTCTGAAGACTGCAAATCATCGCCCAAGTGCAATTACCGTGATTTTCATGATGACACGTCTCCGTATTTTAGCATAAACCCAAGGGTGCGTTGTAAGGAATAAAGCCGACTTGATGTTTGGATGCGATGGCTCACGAGAAGAAAGAGACAGATCGTGTGCACATCTTAGCAAGCAATCAAACCGTCACCAAGGACCCTGGGGTGATTGACCCTGTGCTGCTGCCCGCCCCCCCCGCCGGTTTGCAGTGACTTGTTATCGTTTCCCTGGCCACACGCCCCCCCCCCCCCCCATAGATTATGAGGTTATTTGAGGACAGGGCTCAAACTGTATTCATTTCTTCATTGAACAAACATTCGTTGAAACCTATGATGTGCTTCAAAGGGGATTAAAGGGGGATGAGACAAAATTATTCTGTTAGGGGCTCACTGGGAGAGGACGACAGAGAGAAAATCGGTGGGAAGTAACAGGAGAGAGGATGCCGTGGGGTCCTGGCTGGGCAGGTGTAATACGAAAGTGCCATGGAAGTTGAGAAAAGGCGGGGTTAGTAGGGGGTGGCTTTGGGGGGGATGGAAGATGCACTGGATTGGGGGGACTTGGGACTGACGGTGGCAGTGATGTGACTTTACAGGAGAGACAGAGCCCCTGTGCTCACAGGAACTCTGATGCACTTGGAATAGTGAAGGGGACCCCCCGGGCCACAGCAGAAACGAAAGATGTGAGATTAGAGCTCTCCAAAGCTAAGACTGGGATTGACACATAGACACTATTATATATAAACTAGATACCTAATAGGGACCTGCTGTATAGCACAGGGAGCTCTACTCAATACTCTGTAATCACCTATATGGGAAAAGAATCTAAAAAAGAGGGGATCTATGTAGATGTATAACTGATTCACTTTGCTGTACACCCAAAACTAACCCAACATTGTAAATCAACTCTACTCCAATAAAATTTTTAAAAAAAGAACTCTCCAAAGCCAGGCGAGCAGCACATCCAAGTAGGGCCCAGGGCACTACGGGCTGAGCTGAGCTGACGGCCAGGCCAGGCGGAGCTCAGGTCACCGCAGGGCCTGTGGCCGAGCGGGAGGGACAGATGCAGGGGTACCATGTGCTTGCCCCGACCCTCTGGCTGGGCCGGCTGCCTTGAGAGGCACATGCCGTACCCTGAGGATCTGGGTGCCTCCAGAAGGACCGCTGGCAGCTGGCCGCTCGGTTGCACCACTTTGGGATGTAACCCGAGGCCCCGGCATCCCGGAGCCTGGGGCCCTGGGCAAGCCGAGCAAGCCAGACACACAGCGAACATCATTCCTCAGCCTCACATGCCCCAAGCAGGATGTAGGCTCTATAGACTAGGCATCTCTGAGTGGGTGCCCAGGTAGTCCCAGCCCCTGCCAGGTGGGAGTGAGCACCCTGTCCTGAGGGCAATCAAAAAATGGCGATCCGTGAGGCTGTACTGGAGGGGCTTCCTGCATCAGACCAGTGCAGAGGTTAATGGAGATGGTGCTTGCTTTGAACGCTGAAATTCTATCCTTCTGTGCAAGGGCATTCGCCACAGCTGGAGGTATTTATAGACCCAGAGTCTATTAATTCCCGCAATGGGAGTGCAGGCGAGGTTGCCAGGAGCTCAGAAAGCCTCGCTGCGTTTCCAGACGGGCCCTGTCCCACCTCGGTGCCCTGGGACCAGAGTACAGCACCTTACACAGGACATTTCATCATCTGTGCGTGGGGCCCCTCCCCCGACCACACAACAGGGACCCTTGTTCCCTACCCCTCGGGACCCCCAGCTCGGAGCGCAGGGCTTCTCGGACAGGAGGCCCCACTAAGGACTGGGAACAGAATTAAAGTGAGCCCAGCACAGGCAGCCACCCATATCTCTCCTTCCAGCTGCTCTGCTTGCTGCAGCCCAGGCCCACACGTGAGAACTTTAACTCAGGAAGATGGCCCCAGAACCTGCTTCTCAGGCAGTGCACCTTTGAGGCAGGACCATGCAGCTCATGGGAAGGGGCGCAGCCCTGCGAGCTCAGCCCTTCCTTTCCCAGAAGGGGCTTCCACGGAGGCGATCAGATCTATAGAACATCTCGGCGTCCATGGCTTCTTTGGGGAAGAAGAGCTGGTCCTCTCAGCTGGCTTAACTTTGAAGCATTGATGTGGTACATACAGGACCGGCCAAGAGCATCCCAGCCAAAGACTGTCTCCATCCAAATATTTCTTGTTTTTGACAGCTGGAGCATCTTCCTTAGGGACAGATCTCCTCTCGAGTTAGAGTTTGTTTCCTGTTGTGTTGAAGATGCCCTTTCTCATTCAGAATGAATTACAGACACAGGTGTCGACTCCACGTAGCAAATGTGATTCAGAAAAGAGAGATCATAGGTATGTTGAATATGTATATATATATTAAAAAATTTTTTTTTATTTTATTGAAGTGTAGTTGATTTACAGTGTTGTGTTAATTTCTTCTGTACAGCAAAGTGACTCAGTTATACATACATGTGCATTCTTTTTCACATTCTTTTCCATTATGCTTTGTCACAGGATATTGAATATAGTTCCCTGTGCTCTACAGTAGGACCTTGTCGTTGAATATTTATATTTTGAATGATTTTATATGCATGGAGAATTTGTTAGCTAAATCAGTGGCATATATATACATATGTATATATAATATATATTTTAATGTATGAAATAATGCAGTGTAATATTGTAAATAATATATATTGATATTATATATAAAACAATATATGTTTATCTACTTTTTGTAATCACAGAGACCTTTGAAGTCATGCTGGGGTGAAGTCAAGGCAGGTGAAAGCTGGGTGGCCGGCCTGGAGGCCGGGAGGGGGCTGGGGCAGAGGGCGTGGGAGGGGCTCTGGAGGCTGGTCGGGCTCTTCCCCCACTTCCCTGCAGGAGGCTTAGCACACCCTCGGAGCTCAGCAGGCAAACCAGTAGTTTTAAGAAGGCCTACAATTAGCAATCCTCTAACACATGATTTAAAACCTTTCCCAAATGTAAATTGCTCTCTTCAGGAACCACAGTCCCCAGTGTCACGCCAGGGGTTGGGGTTTTAGTGCAAATCTTTGGTTCCCCCTCTGTAGAAACCCATCATGTCTCTCTAAGCAGCACCCCCTGCCTCGCCCCACCATCCAGCCCCTCCTCCCATCTTGTCTCAGGCCCCTTTCCTCCCTGTGCCCTTTGGCCAGTTGTCCACCCTAACCCCAGCCTTCACCCAAGTGATGCTGGGTGGCCCAATGTGCCCTTCGCTCCCCAGTCCCTCCAGCCGCAGACCCCCAGCTGGCATCTAGGGCAGAGGACCGAGGCGTTGAGGCGCAGACCTGTCCTCAAGAGGGCCCAGGAACCCCCGCAGCAATGAGGCCAAGTGTGTCCCAGGGCGGTGGCCAGGGCTGTCCATCCAGCCCCCAGAAGGCCCCCCCAGGGACGAAGCTGTAATCGGCGGGCATCGTAATGTGCGATCAACTTCAGCCTCACCCGGGCGGGATCTGAGCCCACCCGCGAGGTTCTCCCCTCTCCTCAGTCCCCACCCCCGCATTGACCAGGGAACCGGCAGCACAGGAAGAAACTCAGGACCCGGCTGAGGACCGGGAAGGGTGAGGTCACCACGCCAGGGTTCCAAGGAATTGACACTGAGGACAGGGAGGATGGGACAGCTTGGGGATGTGTAGCTGCAGGGTGAGCACGGCCGTGGAGCTGTCAGCAGGTGTCAGAGCCCACCCCCAAATCTGTATGTCCAAGTCCTAACCCCTGGTCCCTCGGGATGTGACCTTGTTTGGAAATCGGGTCTTTACAGAAGTAGTCAAGTTACAATAAGGTCATTAGGGTGGGCCCTGATCCAGTAAGACTGGTGCCCTTGTAATAGGGGAACTTGGGGCACAGAGGCAGACACAGAGGCTGAAGGCGCCCATTACAAGCCAGGAGGCGCCCGGGGAGCAGACCCTTCCCTCCCAGCACTCGGAGGGAAGCAACTCTGATGCCACCTTGATCTTGGATTCCAGCCCCCAGAACAGTGAGACGGCAAGTTTCTGCTGTCGAAGCTGCCGGGTCCGCAGCACTTTGTGACAACAGCCCTCGGAAACCAGTTCGGTGGGTGCGTGGCTCGTGCTACGGTGGTGGGACCCTGGGGCGTGGGGACCTGACTCCAGCTGTCCGGGCTGCTCGGCAGAGATGGGCTGCTTCCCGATGCTTCTCGGGGCTCCGCCTCATCTTCTCAGCCGCCTGGATTCCCACCCTAGCAGGACAAGGTGACTCCCAATCTGACAACAGACACATCCCAAAGAGACACACCCTTGAGCCCCAGACCTTGATGAGTAAAGTGACTCTTTACTGCAGGTTTCCTTGATGGGGAGCCAGTGTGTGTTGTGTCCACGTTTCCTGCAATTGCTGCTGTTGAGCCTTCTCTCCGCTTCCCACAAATCTCTTCTCTTTCCTCCCAGTTATTTTTTTAAATTAATTAATTAATTTATGTTTAGCTGCGTTGGGTCTTCGTTGCTGCCCGCGGGCTTTCTCTAGTTGCGGCCATCAGGGACTACTCTTGATTGCGGTGCGCAGGCTTCTCATGGCGGAGGCTTCTCTTGTTGCGGAGCACGGGCTCTAGGCGTGTGGACTTCAGTAGTTGTGGCACGTGGGCTCAGTAGTTGTGGCGCACGGGCTTAGTTGCTCCGCGGCATGTGGGATCTTCCCGGACCAGGGCTCGGACCTGTGTCCTTTGCATTGGCAGGTGGATTCTTAACCACTGCAGCACCAGGGAAGCCCTCCTCCCAGCTTTTTCTTTAAAAAACCCCAGATGCACTGCTTCTACCCTCTTCCCCCTCCCTTCTCTGCTCAAACTCTCAACTTCCTTCCCCTATGGGGTATTGCCCCACTTTTTTGTTAGACTTTTTCTTACGTAGATCAATTTAACTTCTCTTAACTTTTTCCTAATCTATTCTCCAGCCTCAGCCTTTGACCCATCAGAGCAACCAAGGCAGGGCCAGGAACCAGCCTGAGCAGACGAGAGGAGATCCCGCCCTCATGGTCCGGGAGCAGGTTAATACAAATACGAACCTTAATATTTATGTGATGAATAGTGCTGATAGTTGGATGATTGCTGAGGTTCTTCGTGGGAAGCTGCTTGTGCTACTGCTCCCAGGACACCTATTAAGGTGTATTTTGAGTGTGAAGCCCATCCTTCCAATCAGAGACTAGGATACAAAGCTAAGCTTGATACAGCTGATCTAAACAATACACATACATTTATGTTAATTACTGGATATGGTATAGGTAACAGGATTCGTATCGTTAAGGCTAGTGCGAGGGCTAAGCTTGGTGCAGTAATAAATACAGATACTGACGATGTTAATGGTTGGAAAGGCTCCTTGATAAATAATTATGTATATAATAGACGTAGGGGATAAATAGGAAAATCACAAAATTTACATTTCTCTTTGTCCAGGCTTAACCTGTTTGTTCAGAGGTGCCCATAATCTCAGCCAGAACTCTGAATTCCCCAAACCACACACGTAAACCAATTTAAATGGCTACCAAATCTACTACCAACGCCAATGTTTCCTTTAAAACATATTTATTCTTTGATTTCACATGTAATGCATATTTACTCTAGGAAAAGTATACAGAGAAGCGAAAAGAAAAGAAAATTCTACTACCCGGTGATCACTCTGAGCGTTTTTGTGCGTATCCTTTCAGATGTGTTTTACTGAAACATACACATGAATATCTCTCTATCTGTGCGTACATGTTTACAAAGGTGTACTACTGAAGTGTTTATGAAGGCGGCTCGAAGGGCGTGCTACTTTGTCAGCCCCTCGTCCATCGTCTCCCTGTCGAGAGGCTGTTGACACCATCACTCTCAGTGGCTGCTTTGGTCACCGTGGAGGCATCTCAGACAAGTCATCCTCTGGGTGAGGAGGAGGGTGTGGGAGGGGAGGACAGGAGGGGGAATCGGGGTCGGTGGCATTGCCGCAGTCCCGTACACAGGTGCTCAGGAAAGGACTGTTGACGGATTAAAACATCAGAGAAAGACTTTTCAAAGAGTACTCTGTGAACTCAGGCTTGTAGGGTCATCTCAGTTTCAAGTGCTACATGCAACCACCAGCTGCCAGAACTTGCTAATGAGAGCCTCCACACACCCCAGGGGTCCCTTGAGGGGTGTTGGGGTGAAAGCGTCAGGCTTGTTTTATGGACACAGGATATTCAGTAAATCTGGACAGACTTGAGGAACCACCCACATTTGAGGGAACTTTTTAAACCAAACTTTCTGGGATTTTTGCATCACCACACAAAAATTTCCCATGATTTAGACAACCGAGAGGGAAAACAATACTGTTTTTCATGAAAAGTTGAATCTCTTGGCTCAGGGAGCAGGGGCCAGGGAACCATCATAAACGGAGCAGAATCATGCAGATGTGCCCACCTGCCTTTGCCAAGGTCAGATGCAAGACCACCCAAAGTGCTGCCTGGCACAGTGTCCGTGTGATGGCCAGCCGTGGTGGAGGCCAGGAGCGGGACGGCAGAGGCACTGTGTATCTTAATCAATGCCCCGGTGGCTGAAAATGAATGCTGAGACATCTGGCGTTTTTAATAAACATTCCAGGCCGTCCAGGGGCTCCTGGCCAGCCTGGGTGGATTTCAGAGGAAAGAAATAATTATCTTCTGGGATGCCCCCATTCCCAAAGATGGACCCTTGGTATCGTGTGTTCTTTGATGATTGGATAAGAAAGACACTCCAGTTGGGCAGCTCCCTCCTCCTCCGTTACCCTGAAGTCATCTCTGGGTGGCCACTAACCTCCCAGAGATGGGGTGGGGTGCAGAGACCCCCTCCCCTGCCCTGCCCCTCTCAGCGGGTTTGTTCACACCCTCCCTGTCCTAAGAAGCCCAGGCCTGCTTCAACTGCACAACTTGGGGTGGGGGGCTTATAAGGTCAACCCCTCCTTAGGTTGTACAGGAAAAACCTGGTACCTTTAGTGAGCTGGTATTAAGAACTACATCCCCAAACGCCGTTCCCGCCTCCCACGTTAAAGTAGATCCCATTTGCCTATTCAGGGTTCAGCCCTCGCCTTCCCAGCTGCTTCAAACTCCAGGCGTGCACGTTTCCACCTAGATTTTCAGTTCCCTGACCTCCACGGTTATGAACATTTTTGATCAAGGCCACCTCTGTAATAACAGGTTTAGTTCCACCTTTAGGTGGCATAAGAGATCCGGCTGGGGGTGGGACGTACTTGAGGTGAGGCCTGGCACTAGCTGGGCCTCACCTGTCCCAATGCCCACACGTTTGCCAAGCACACGCCCTGCTTGGCTTCTCTTAAAGGGTGATCGCCCAGAAGTGGGCCGTCTGGTCCCTGCTTACGTGCCCGATAGCTTATTGGTTCTCCCTCTTTGAACAGGGTGACTTGTGAGAGAAAGTCATTCATCTTTAAGTCGAAAGGCCCTGATTTGTAAAAATTTTAAACACTGTGGTAAAATACACATACATAAAATTTACCATCTTAACCACGTGTAAGTGCACAGCTCAGGGGCATTAAGTACATTCACACTGTTGTGCAACAATTCCCACCATCATCTCCAGAACTTTCTCACCTTCCCCATTTGAAACTCTGTCCCCATGAAACACTAACTCCTCAGGCCCCCGTCCCCCAGCCCCTGGCAGTCACCATTCTACCTTCTGTCTCTACGGATCTGACTACTTTAGGGACCTCACATAAGTGGAATCATACAGTATTTACCCTTTTGTGATGGGTTTATTTCACTCAGCATAATATTTTCAAGTTTCGTCCCTGTGGTAACAGGTGTCGTCATCTCCTTCCTTTCTAAGGCTGAATGATATTCCATTGCATGTGTATCTACCACATTTTGTTTATCCATCATCTGTGGATGGACACTTCAGTTGCTTCTGGGACTTCCCTGGTGGTCCAATGGTTAGGACTCGGTGCTTTCACTGCCGTGGCCCGGGTTCAATCCCTGGTCCGGGAACTAAGATCCCGCAAGCTGCGTGGCATGGCCAAAAAAGAAAAAAACTGCTTCCACCTTCTGGCTATTGTGAATGATGCTGCTATGAACATGGGTGTGCAAACATGGCTTAGGTTTTTTAAAAAATTGAACACTTGGGCTTCCCTGGTGGTGCAGTGGTTGAGCGTCCGCCTGCCGATGCAGGGGACACGGGTTTGTGCCCCAGTCTGGGAGGATCCCGCGTGCTGCGGAGCGGCTGGGCCCGTGAGCCATGGCCGCAGAGCCTGCGCGTCCGGAGCCTGTGCTCCACAACGGGAGAGGCCACAACAGTGAGAGGCCCGTGTACCACAAAAACAAACAAACAAACAAACAAACAAACAAAAAATTGAACACTTTTACTTGGAGATCATTGTAGATTCACATGCAGTGGTAAGAAATAATACAGGTGTGTATGTGTGTGTATGTGTGTATGTACTTAATTCTGTGTAATTTGATCACTTGTGGAGGTTCATACATCCACCACCAAGATCAAGGTACAGGTCTGTTCCATCGTCCCAAGGATCCCTGTGTTGACAAGGCCCTGATGTGCAGCCCTAGATTTTATGTTCCATTTCTAAAGGGTAAGAAGAAATCACATAACTCAGCCCTCACCTGGAGATGCCCTGGCTGACATCACAGGGCAGTGATGAGAAGCCTGGGTCTAGGTGACAGTTCTTCATCTGAAGTTTACGCCTCAGCCTCCAAGGTGGAGAAAGGGCCAGTGATGGGGGGGGGTGACCCCTGGTGCCCAAACACTCTCATTTCACACCCCTTGTCCTGGAATTAAATCCCAGGAAGTGATCTTGCAAATAAAATGCTGCCACTAGAACAGTGCTGTCCAGTAGGAATAAAATACAGGCCACCTGTGTAATTTAAAAATTTAAAGTAATCACATCCAAAGTAAAAAGACACACAGGAACTTAATTATAACAGTACAGTGTATTTAATCCAATATATGCAAAATATGCTCATTTCAACATGGAAGCAACATACATATTTTCAGTGAGGTCTTCTACACCCTTTCTGCATACGAAGTCCTTGACCTCTGGTGTGTATTTTGCACTAACAGCATCTCAACTTGGATTAGCCACATTGCAAGGGCTCAGTGGCCATTTCAGTGTGAGTCTAAAGCAAACCCTGCAGGCAAACCCTGTAATGGCCTGTTGTCTGAGGAGCTGGCTAATTCCACCCGTCGGAGCGCCCACCTTGCTTGGCACTCAGGAGAGCCACGGCTTGGGCCAGCTGGTGGCGGGCGATACACCAGCCTCGCTCTTAGGGTTCTGTCACCTGGGAACCTGTCGTTGGTCGGCAGCCCGCCCATTAAGTGACTCCCACAGAACTTGTCCGGAGGGCCAGGGAAGAAGCGCTTGGCCGGGGATGCACGAGGACACCTTCGGACAAGGTGGAAGCAGAGCCCGTGGCGGCAGCCGCTTTTAAAGGGCCTGATGTGGAATTCCAGGCTGTTGGAAAGGAGTGGAACTCTGGAAGCTGATCTCGTTGCCTGGACCCAAGGGGCTGGGAATTCCGCGCTAGTCATCTGGGCTGACTCTTGGGCCTCCAGCACTAGGGCCAGCCGGTCCATCTCCCCAGGCCCTTCTGTCCCCGCATTCCTCCCAGGACTTGGCTGTGCCACCCACGGGCAGCCACCTCAGGAGATGGCTGGGATGCCAGTAGCCCACGGGCCTCCTGTGTCAGCTAAAAGCGCCCTGGAAATGGGTGGCTGGATAAAAAGTCCTCTGTGTGCCGTAGGCGGGGACAATGTCTACCACGGCCTACACTTTCATTATGGGGACATTTCTCGCTCTGCTTCAGGCTCCTGAGAGAAGTGCAGATTTTCTGCAGAATGTGTGGCTTAGTGGGCTTGCACGTTGACTGCTTTCCTTGGAGAGGCTGCTACTCAGAGCCTGACCCCCGCTCCCCGCCCTCCTTCCTGGCAAGTCCTAGCAGGTGCAGAGCGTGATTTGAGCTGGTGGAAGGAGAGGTGTGTAGAGATGGGGGTCTGGATACTTTGCATATCCTGGATGAAATATATTATTATGGTTCAGTTCACTTTTTATTTATTTATTTTTTGGCCACGCGGCATGCAGGATCTTAGTTTCCCGACCAGGAATCAAACCTGTGCCCCCTGCAGTGGAAGCGTGGGGTCCTAACCACTGGACCACCAGGGAAGTCCCCATTTCACTTTTTCAATGTGGCTACTTGAAAGTTTAAAACACAGCTGTGGCTGTGGAGCAGTGCCTCCCCATTGGGTGCTAGGAGTTATGAGACACTGGACCAGGGGTCATGATGTCTGAGTTCCAGCATCATCTACGGGCACTCACGAACCGGAAGATCTTAAGCAAACCCCTTCTCTGGGCCTCAGTTTCCTCATCTGTAAAATAAGAGAGTTGAATTACATAACATGTGAGCTACCTACCACTTTCCACTTCTCTGCTACCTGAATAACGTGGGTAAACCGGAAAGCGGTGCTGGTTTGCACAGCCCGTCTCTGTTCCTGCGGAAGGTCAGGGCTTATGTTCACCTTTCAGATCAAAGATTAAACAGCAGAGTGTTGGTAAAGGGTGGATGGGGCATCTCGGGCACTTTTATTTATTCATTAGCCAACGCTAGCTGAATTCTCCGAGGACTGTTCTCTCTTTGGAAACCTGACCTTCTGAGTCTCATCACAAACCCACCCAGAAGATGCAATGGGCCTGAGAAACGCCACTGGCAGCCAGCTCGCAGACGCAGGGCCCTGCTTCTCAGAAATCCATTTCGGGGCACGGAAGCAAAGGCATTAACTGTCTCTCCCAGGAATACTTCTCCAGGAATCTTTTACGAGCTGGAGGGCGGTGGCTGCCTCTGCGCTCTTGCTTATGCGTGCAAACGTTGAAATAAATATTTAAGATGAGCAGAGAGAAGAGACAGAAGAAGCCTGCGTCTCTCTCTCTCTCCGTTTTGCCATTCTCCCTGCCGAGCCCTTTTCCACCCGCTGGTCAGCACCTCCTCTCTTGCTTGTTGCTTCCTTGTCTGACACACCTTGACCTGTTTCCTTCTTCTCGGGAGCAGAGTCTAGTCTGGTGTTCGCTGTTCCCGGGCTCTGGCCCCCTCCTCCCCTCCTGCAAGATCATCCCAGCCTGGCCCACGGGGTCCCCTCTGCTGGGAAGGCCTTTCCCTCCAGCTTCGGACCCTGTAATCCTACCTGTCTTTGTGTTCTCAGCTTTCATGGCCTGGGATTCCCCCACAATAGCTACCCTTTACTGTGGGCTTCCTCTGTGCCTGCTTTTTCTTACTTCATCCTCCAGAAAACCATGCCCGGTGGGACTGTCCCTCCGGGGAGGGCAGGTGAGGGAGTTTGAACACAGCCAGTCCGCCCTGGAACCCACACGAATGACCCCCGCACTGACTCCTTCCCCGTCAGGCCTGATTTCTCTCTCCTCTGCATTCCTGAAGTCCAGTTTGCCTTTTCCTATCACAGCACCCATATGAGTCGGCTCGCAGACCAAGGGGGTTGAAACCACGGAAATATATTTCCACCCAGTTCTGGAGGCTGGAGGTCCCAGATCAAGGCGCCTCAGGGTTGGTTTTCTCTGAGGCCTCTCTCCTTGGTGTGTAGACGGCCGTCTTCTCTGTGTTCCCTGTACACGTCCCTCTGTACACATCTGTGTCCTGATCTCTTGTTAGAAGAACAGCAGTCATATTGGATGAGGGCTCATCCTCATGAGCTCATTTTAACTTAATTACCTCTTTAAAGGCTTCATCTCCAAATGCATCACTTTCATAGGTGGCAGGGGTGAGGATTTCAACATATGAATTTTGGGGGACACAGCTCAGCCTGCAGCAGCAGGGATCGGGGTCAACTCTCGACCGTAGTGATTTAGGTGACACGGAGACTGATTCAGCCCTGTGTCCTTCCCGTGCTAAATCCCGCTCAGCACTTGTGAGAAGACACTTGCACTCTTGAGCAAGTCTGGACCTTGAGAGCCGCGACAGCCCGAGGGTCACTGTGTGTGGCGGGAGGATGAGTGACGTCAGTTTTTTTTTTTTTTGCGGTACGTGGGCCTCTCACTGCTGTGGCCTCTCCCGTTGCGGAGCACAGGCTCTGGATGTGCAGGCTCAGCGGCCATGGCTCACGGGCCCAGCCGCTCCGCGGCATGTGGGATTTTCCCAGACCAGGGCACGAACCCGTGTCCCCTGCATCGGCAGGCGGACTCTCAACCACTGCGCCACCAGGGAAGCCTGTCAGTTTGCTTTTACCTGAATGTTTTGTGTGTGTCATCAAACAGATGGCCACAGTCCCCTGTTCTGCCTCCAGCTAGAAAGGGATCTCAGAAGGCCCGGGGATCCAGTGGTCTTTGAGGGAGGTCCCGGGGCTAGGGAGAGTGGTCCAGGCAAAGGGGACAGCATGCACGCAGGCCTCAGAAGTAAAGGGGACGCGGTGGGTTTGCAGGCTGCTATGATGCCTGGGATGTGCTTGTGTGTAAGCATAGGGCAGTGAGGGGCTGCAGAGTGACAGCTGACGTCCCCAGGTGTAGCTGGGGCTTAGCTTGGGGATGTTATGGAGTTTGACCCTAGGAGCTGGGTTTTTTTGGCTTCTCATTGATCAGAAGATCCAATTAGAGGCTAAGGTGAGGAGGTGGGCCACGAATGGGCAGAGGGCGGTGCTGAGAAAGCGCGAATGACCTCAGGGTAGACCCGGCCCCTTGCTCAGGTTTGTGGAGTGGAGTTTCTGCGAAGGGGCATCTTTGGTCTTGATTGTTGCCTTTTCAAGTAAGAAAGATGCAGCACCTCCTGCTGAACTGCCCCAGGGCTCCCTGTCTTGGTAAATGTCACCACACAGAGGCCCCCAGGGCTGTGGCCAGCAGGACCATCCAGAATACGATGCTGGAGGATTCAGTGATTCCCAGGGCTCAGTCACCCATGACCAGCTCCACCCACCAAAGGCAGCAGAGGCTACTCAGGTCATCAGTCGAAAACCATGTCTGTGTCTGTCCAGAGAAGTACCTTCCACAGAGGCAGCCACAGCCACCAGGGTCTATAATGTAGCTGGGAGGCCAGATACATTCAGGGCAGAAAAACTCAGCAGCGAAGTGCAAACAGCCACTTGGGACTTCTAGTTAAAGAAGGTAGAAAATGGCATCAATCACAGAAGATGGGTTGGGAAGAAAGGCAGACGAACAGAAGGATAAGGAAAATGAGAGAGGAGTTGATTGCAACCACATTTTGGAAGATAGAAGCATATGGACACACAGTCAGTAATTTAGCAGACATGGGAAGCTCGTTGCTAACCCTGGGTGAGAGAGGTGAAGCCCAGTGTCCACCCTGGAACCCTCCAAAGCCTCAGGAACGGTAACCCCACATGCCTTTAGAAGTGGACGTCAAAAGAGTGTATTCCTTGGAAAGCTGTTTAAGAAGAAGTATGATACTCCTTCCCCTGCCCCCATCCCTTTCCTCCTCTGCTCTGCACAGCAGGTGACTGCCTGGCCCACAGCCTGATAGAAAACCAGACATTCTTCATTTTGGAGATGTTTCTGGACCCGAGGACACTGAACACAATGACCCAAAACTCAAATGGCCGTTTTGGAATACTTCCTGCAGGCGGTGAGCTGGGTCTCGCAGGAGATGGTAGCCCTGAATTGATGAGGAGAAAGGAGCTTTTATGATGGGAGGGATGAGTCATGGCAAAGCACAGAGGCCAGGAAGGGCCAGTGTGGAGGAGATGGGCTCGACCAGAGCAAAGGGGGATGGTACGGGGTGGACAGGAATGGAAAGGGTGAAGCGGGCCCCCAGGGCTGTGATGATACCAAACTGGGGGCTCCTATTTGGGAAGAAAGATCCTTGCTGACTTCGTAAGCAAGACATGGGGTGATGGACCTGGGATTTCAGGAAGACTTTTCTGCAGCTGAAGGTCTAGGTTGGGGTCTGGGGAAGCTGGTGGCAGAGAACCCAAGATGCCTTTGACTGTTACCGAGGCGTAGAGGGTGCAGGCTAAGACAGGGGTGGGATGGAAGTGAGAAAAACCCTACAAACCCAAAAGGCAAAGGCTTGTCTATTCCCGTGACTCTGCTCACTGGCTCTCCTAGGACACTGCCACTCTTCATAAATGCAAAGAATTTTGGCAGGTAAGAACACTAGATTTATGAAAGCAAAGTCCCAGCCCTTTGAATTATTTGAAGGAATCCCAGCCAAAAAAAAAAAAACAAAAAAAAAGAACTTGTCTTTAGACAGAAAAAAATATTCTCCTAGATTTAAAAAATCTGTTAGCAACCTTTGTCTACCCACAGAGCGCTGGATGTACTGTCCACCCAGGGGAAGCATCCAGAAAGACAGTGAAGTCATGCTCACTGGTCATCAGGCCTGAAGCCTCCCCCAGGTGCTCTTTCCCACCCTTCCTTCCTTCTGGGCCCACCTCTCTCCTCCCTACCGCTGACCCTGTGCATCTCTGCTCTAGTAAGGTAAGCGTGATGCGCCTCGCTGGTAGTAAGTGCCCAGTCAAGCCAGCTGTTATGTTTGATCATTACAACAAAACCTCATTGACCCTCCTGACACCTCTGATGGACCAGCCTCTGAATTGCAAGGGAAATGGGACTCAGAGTTGCCGGACGTCACAGGGCTGTTTACACAAGCACAGTGGGTGGGCAAAGACTGCTATTGACCAATTTTTGGTCATCCCTCCTCTTTATTTATTTATTTTAAGAATTTATTTATTTTATTTATTTTTGGCTGCTTTGGGTCTTCATTGCTGCGCGCGGGCTTTCTCTAGTTGTGGCGCGCGGGGGCTACTCTTTGTTGCAGTGCACGGGCTTCTCATTGTGGTGGCTTCTCTTGTTGCGGAGCACCGGCTCTAGGCGCACGGGCTTCAGGAGTTGTGGCACTCGGGCTCAGTAGTTGTGGCTCGTGGGCTTAGTTGCTCTGCGGCATGTGGGATCTCCCTGGACCAGGGCTTGAACCCGTGTCCCCTGCATTGGCAGGCAGATTCTTAACCACTGCGCCACCAGGGAAGTCCTCCTTCTTTATTTAAATTCCAAGACATGGCCAGTCTTGTAGCAGAGAGGCTTCTTTTGTCCGAGTCTACAGGGCCATCGTCCTCTATAATAACACTGGAAGCTTCCTTTGTTTGCACTGTTTTCAGTCTAGAAGTGGATCTGTCACTTTTTTTTCTTCTACTGACTTTTTTTTGTGTGTGTGTAAAATATACACGATGTAAAATTTACCATCTTAACCATTTTTAATGTATGGTTCGGTGACATTAAGTACATTCACACTGTTGTGCAACCTTCGTCAGGCATTTTAGGCCTGATCTCATGCCCACATTCTTCATAAGCAGCCTGCTCTGTCTGCCTGGATGAAGAACCCTCTTCTAGCTGCAGTCTTGAACTTGGTAGAGACTTAGAAACCATGTTTCAACCTCCAGCCAGATGTAACCTTCTCTGCAGCTTCCTGACATCTGGTCTCAAGACCTCTGCTCAAACCCGCCCCCGATGGGAAGTTCATCACTTAGGAAGCCAGACCATTTCCCTCCTAGGCCACTCCTGTGCCCCCGAGCCCCGCTGGCCTCTCTGTACTGTTGCCCACTGACCCCCGCTCAGCCCACCTGAACACATTCCAAAGGCTCTTCCTGGTTCCACAGGAGAGTTAGTCAAATATCTGAAAAGTCATGCAGTAGCAGAAACCCCACAGGCTCTGTAGTCAGATCTGAGTTCCAATCTAAAATCTATTAATGGGCCCCAGGGCAAAGCAGTTCTGTTCTCTGAGCCTCAATTTTCCCTTCTGTAAAGTGGGGTTCCTACCCTCAAGTTGTTATAGGCTAAGAAATAATGCACAGAAAGCATCCAACATCATTCACAAAACATGAGAGGCTCTGGACATCATTTTTGTTTAAAGACAGAAAAGACCTCTCTGTGGGCACATCCCCAGGGCCCCTTCCTTTCCCTCACCTGATAAAATGTCTATTTATCTACAACTAGTCTTTTCCACTATCACTAGCTTTACCTCCAGTTGAGACTCCATGGTTATCCATCTGTATTTCAAAAATAGTTCTGCACTTAAGCCCAACTAAATGATTCCTAGAGTCAGTAAATTGGAGGCAATAATCATCTACCCGTCAAATGTTGCTAACACTGTGTTTTTGCACGGAATTAGAGGCTCTGGGTATTGTTTATGTAACTGTCTATGATTATTTGTGTAACAGCTTATGATTATGTAACAGCTTATGAGCCTGAGATGGAATTCAGACGTGTCTGCAGAAGAGGGATGGGGTGGACCCTGGACTGTGTGTATTCACAAGAGTCTGAGGGCATCCTGGGAGGAACCAAGTATGATAAGGGGTGAGTCTGTGTGGGTGTCACTCAAAGCCATTCCCATTACAGTACAGTATATACAGTGCAGTATATGGACATAATTCTGGGTTCAAGGAAAAGAGAGGATCTGAAAGTTAAAAAAAAAAAAGGTGTGCTTTTAAAAATGCTGATAGAAGGAAGGAAATAATAGAGCTCAGAGTGGAAATAAATGAAACAGAGGCTAAAAAAAAAATAGAAAAGATCAATGAAACTAAGAGCTGGTTCTTTGAAAAGATAAGCAAAATCAACAAACTTTTAGCTACACTAATCAAGAAAAAAAGAGGGGGCTCACATGAATAAAGCAGAGTGAAAGAGGAGACGTTACAGCTGATACCACAGAAATCATAAGAGACTACTACAAACAATTACATGCCAACAAATTAAACAAACTAGAAGAAATGGACAAATTCCTAGAAACATACACTCTTCTAAGACCGAATTGGGGAGAAATAGAAAATGGACTGATGACTAGTAAGGAGATTGAAACAGTAATAAAAAAAATCTCCCACAAACAACACCCCAGGACAGAGAGCTTCACTGGCAAATTCTACCAAACATTCAAAGAAGATTAATACATTTCTTTCTCAAACTCTTCCAAAAAGTAGAAAAGGAGGGAAAACATCCAAACATTTTACAAAGCTAGTGTTATCCTGATACCAAAACCAGACAAAAACACTACAAAAGAAGAAAATTACAGGCCAATATCCTTGATGAACATAGATGCAAAAATTGTCAACAAAATATTAGCAAACAGAATCCAGCAATACATTAAGACGGTCATGCACCACGATAAAGTGGGATTTATTCCAGAGATGGAAGGAGGGTTTGATATTTGCGCATCAGTCAATGTGATGTACCACATTCACAAAAAGCAGGATAAAAACAACACGATCATCTCAATAGAAGCAGAAAAAGCATTTGACAAAATCCAACATCCGTTTATGTTAAAAACTCTCAGCAAAGTGAGTATAGAGGGAACATACCTCAACATAATGAAGACCGTATACGACAAACCCACAGCTAACATCATACTCAACAGTGAAAAGCTGAAAGGTTTTCCTCTGAGATCAGGAACAAGACAAGGTTGCCCACTTTCACTACTTCTATTCAACATAAGTCGTAGCCACAGCAATTAGGCAAAAAAAAAAAAAAAAAAGAAAAGAAAAGAAAAGGAAAGAAAAGCCATCAAAAGTAGAAAGGAAGAAATAAAACTGTCACTATTTGCAGATGACATGATATTATATATATAAAAAACCCTAAAGACTGCCAAAAATCTGTTAGAAGTAATAAATAGTCAAGTTGCAGGATATAAAATAAATATACAGAAATCAATGATATTTCTATACACTACTAACGGATTATCAGGAAAAGAAAGAATCCATATGACCCAACTATTCCACTCCTGGGTGTTTATCCAAAGAACAGGAAAACACTAATTCGAAAAGATGTCTGCACCCCCATGTTCACTGCAGCATTATTTATAACAGCCAAGACACGGAAACAGCCTAAGTGTTTATTTGTTGGATGAATGGATTAAGAAGATGTGAGATACACACACACACACACACACACACACACACACAAACTGGAATACTATTCAGCCATAAACATAATGAAATCCTGCCATTTGCAACAACATGGATGGACCTGGAGGGTCTTATGTTAAGTGAAATAAGTCAGATGGAGAAAGACAAATACTGTATGATTTCATTCATATGTGGAATCAAAAAAACAAACAAACAAAGTAAAACAAACACGGAGGAGAAGGGGATTGGGGGCTGGGGAAAATAGGTGAAGGGGTCAACTATTTGGTGATGGATGGTGGCTAGACTTGTGGCGATCATTTTGCAGTGTACGCAGATGTTGAATTATGATTCTGTACACCTGAAACATCACCATCATCATCATCATCATCATCATCATCATCATGGAAACTGCTCACAGACACTGGGTCAGAATTTAGAGGTTGGCCAAGAGCCAGAGCACTGTAGATTACTGTGATAAACATTGCCCCGTATGTACCCATTGCTGGTGAGGACAGGAGATGTTCAAGTGAGTTCAGCGCAGAATACTGCCCTATGGGTGACCAAAGTACAGCGGGGGATATAATAAAAGAACACAGAGGGTCATAAGAGAGTAGGAAGAGACATGTGCTGGGAGGGAAGGTCAGATAAACTAGGAGTTCAGGAAATGGAAAGGTGGCTTGTGGAGGAGGTGGGGGTGTGAGCAAAGACTGGGTAGAACAAGTAGTCCTGAACAAGGGGGCAGCAGATGTTCAGAGCTGTCGTCCAATATTAATTTTCCCCACCTTCTACAACAACAGAAACTCCCAATTTTTAAAAATTTATTTTATTGAAGTATGGTTGATTTACAATGTTGTGTTAATTTCTGCTGTACAGCAGAGTGATTCAGTTATACATATATATATATATATATATATATATATATATATATATATATATATACATTCTTTTTCATATTCTTTTCCATTGTGGTTTATCATAGAATACTGAATATAGTTCCCTGTGCTCTACAGTAAGACCTTGTTGTTTATCCATTCTATATAATAGTTTGCATTTGCTAATCCCAAACTCCCAATCCATCCCTCCCCCACCCTCTCCCCCTTGGCAACCACAAGCCTAGAACTCCCAGTCTTTAATTGGGAATATGCTCATCCACAATAAAGGCATTTCCTAGCCTCCCTTGCAGCTAGCCAGATGTGTGCAGGTGACTAAGTTCAAAGAGATGTATAGAATGAAAATATATTCTTCCTATTCTTTTCTGCCTAAGAGGGACTCAATTCTCTTTTCTCCCCCAGGCAGTACAACTATTCCCTCTAGTCACTGGGGATGTTAGAAGACAGTGTGGAGAGATCAGGCAGGTCAGAGCACAGACCTGGCCCAGGTAACTCTCTTGGTTGCCCAGCCCCCAATCCCCAGTCCCCAAGGCCAGTGGTTGCCCACCTGGCACCTGTCTTGTTCTCATGGACTGATTACTGTGTGTTGGGCATCTTCCAATGAAGAAGTGCCCAGCCCCAGTCTCCCTGCTTCAGAGATGCTCTGGTGATTGAAACAGCCCATGATCTGCCATGTACTATTCTCTAAAAGCGAGACCTACTGGAAATGAGAGAGTAGGGTGGGATGGGCAACACAGGCATGGGAGTTAGGGAAGGTGGAGGTCAATATGGGTCAGCATAAAGTGGGGAGGGATGGTTGGGCAGTGTAAAATGAAGGGCCAGCATCTCCCCTGGCTCAGCCTTTCTGCTGAGGGAGATGCTCCCTCCACCCATAGCCTCTTCTCCCAGGTAAGATAATATCCAAGACAAGTAGAAGTGATGGGGTGATTTCTGTCTCAAATATATCTACCATGTACTTGTAAAGTCAAAACCATCACCCCCAAATTCAGTGGGCACTGAGCCCTGCTGTTTCCAAGACCTTAACATCTCTCAGAGCCCTACCCACCATCCCCCACTTGGAGTATCACGATGGCTGCCTGCTCTGGGCTTCACCCCTATGTGTTCTCCATACTCCTGCCAGGGAGATCGTTCTAAAGTTGGACACCATCATGGAGATGACTCTACAGCACAGATCCCTTCCATATCTCTCCAGTGCCTGCAGGTGATGGTCCAAACTGGGATACGATGCTTTCTGAGCCTTGCTTGGTCTAACCCATGCCCACCCGTGCAGCCTCACCTCTGACCACCTGCCAAAGCACTATCTGCCTCATTCCTCACATGCACCCATGCCGTCTAGAATATTTCTCACTCAACTCACATTTGCACAAAATACTTGCCCACTCTGCTCTTTTGCGGACCTCCTGCTGGTCCTTCAAGGATCTCCCATCCACCATGGTCTCCATGAAGCTTCTTCCAATTGTCTTGGAAAAACTGAGGTGGTCCTTCCTCAAGGCAACCACTGTGTTTGGCACCCCCATTACAGCAATTGCCAAGTTGTGTTTTGTTGTTTACACCTAGTGGCCAAACCCAACTTGTAATCAAAGCTATCTTCATATTCCCCGAACCTTGCACAGTGTTTAGCATTTATGAATGCCCAACAAATATTTTTAAAGGTAATTCATTTACAGAAAAAAAGGAGAGTAGTAAATAAGGAGATAGAAATGTTGGACGTGCCGCAGATAGAAGGGTAGATGTGGGGGGGGGGCGGTTTTCAATAACTGGGTAGAAATCTGAGACAGAGAAAAATACACTAAAACAGTGTTTGGATATTTTAAATAAAGGTTGGCTTGGATATACAAGGAGTAATGGTAAAATCGTTTTTTTCTCCATTCCTGAAGGTTTGGGGTCTGAGAGGTCAGAAATGTAACACTGTACTTTGCCTAAACAAAGCCTCCGTTTTGTCATCAGTGGGAGAGGAGGAAGATGCTGGGGGAGCTAACAATGGCTTTTTTTACACCCATATTTCTGGTCTCCAGCGAGTTGAGTTTGCCAGGGAGGGAAGCCCTGGGGCCAGACATCATGAATCACCTAGAGGAGCAGGGGTTACCCCAGGGGCAAAGATTATAGAGCTCCCCACCTTCAGACAGCTTTTGAATTTTATCTTGGAAATTCATTCCTTCAAATATTTAAAAATATTCCCCAGGTACCTGCTGCATGCTCGACGGGGTGGGGGGCGGGTACCAGGCATCTGGAGACTACTAAAATACGGTCCGTGCTCTTACCAGATACAGTCTAGTGGAGAGATGTGAACATCGGGTGATAATCCCAGTAGAATTCAATAAGCCACCAAAGTGCTGTGGACACAGAGACAGAAGACGAACTACATTGGTTAGATCAGGATCCAATGTATAGAATAGAAACCCTCAAAATAACAGTGGTTTCCACAGGATAGAAGTGTATTTCTCTTGCACATAAAAACTGTCCAGAAGTGGGCAATTCAGAGCTGGTATGAGGCTCTCAGGCATCAGGAAACCAGGTTTTCGTCTCCTGCTCTACCATCGTCAAAGTGTGGCTTCCTCGTCCCCTGGTCCTCCGAGGCCGATGGAACGTCCGCCAGGGCATCTGCCCTCCAGGCAGCAAAGACGAGCCCCTCGCATCTCAGGCAGCTCTTTTAAGCAGCCTTCCTTCCAGAAAGTTCCATGCAGCATTCCTGTTCCTGTCTCAGTGGTCAGACCTTAGTCTCCTGGCCATACCTAACTGTGAGGGTGGCTGGAAATCGGCTTTTTTTCCTTTTCCGATCAGCAATGTTCCCAACTACTAGTTAGGGTTCTATTACCGAGGAAGGAAGCGGGAATGGATGTTAATTCGGTTAGCCTGCAGTTTTTGCCACACTAATCTCATTTTATGGGTTCTGGGGAGTCCTTTTGGATCGTAAAATTAATGTTGCTTAAGATTCTATGTGCCTGCCTCATAAAGGAAGGAATGTGTGAGTTGTAGGTGTCAAGAGTGGGCTTTTGGAGGAGGTGGGAGGTGGCAGAGTGATGGAGATTAGAGTTAGGGATTTACAAACTGGTTTTGATGCATGAATTCTGATGCATACCCCTTCTCCCCTCTGAGACAGAGTGAAAGGCCCAGGAACATGGCAGATATGCCCCAGTCCCAGGGCAGAGCTCCCTGGGAAAGCTGAATGGGTGGTTGTAGCTTTGGTCAGGAGGCCACATGGACTCTAGGAATCTAGGGTCCATGCAGAGCGGACAGGACTGGACTTACCCAGGCTGGGATGCAGAGGGTTGGGAACAGGGAGACCCTGTGCATGGATGTACTCCACCTCCCCCATCAAACAAGACCCAGTGAATTTCACAGACTCCCCCACATCAGATCATCAACCCCAGCTCCTGTGGAAATCACAGGTTGTAAACTGGAAGTTTCAATGATTCTTTGACCTCCGGGCTGAGGCTGAAATGTGGGGACAAAGGGAAAAATATTTTCCCTTCTTGTCAGCATCGAAGTGAGTAAGAGGGTGGATGGCATGAGGTGTAGTAGAAACGGCACTCGACCAGGATCTTACGCAGGTGATTGAATTGCTCTGAACTGAGTGTCCTCCATGATGGGTGATAGTCACTTCTGCTCTCCCCGCCTTGCATTTGTTGCGATGATCTTACTGTTATTTCCAGGTTTTTTTCTTGTTTCAAATTCATAAGAGAGAGAAGCTGATGGAAAAATATAGGAACATGAAGAAAATTCATGCAATGAATATTTAAATATTCAAACAACAAATAAAGAAGTACAAACAACTGTAAAAAAATGGAAGCCCCAAGAATGAGGGCAGGAGAAACTAGAAATCACAGGGAAACACGAGGTAGATGGCTATGCCGGGGAGAACAAGGCAAGTTATGGTGTTGTTTAATAGCTAGCCTTTGTTTAATGGAGGTATGATTGACAGAAACAAATTAAAAATTTTTCTTAATTTAATTTTTTAAAATGGAAGTATAGCTGATTTACAATGTGCTAATCCCTGCTGAACAGCAAAGTGACTCAGTTATACACATATAGACACTCTTTTTTTATATTCTTTTGCATTATGGTTTATCACAGGATATTGAATATAGTTCCCTGTGCTCTACAGTAGGACCTTGTTTATCCATCCTATATATAATAGTTTGCATCTACTAATCCCACACTCCCAGTCCTTTCCTCCTCCTTCCCCCTCCCCCTTGGCAACCACAAGTCTGTTCTCTAAGTCTGTGAGTCTGTTTCTGTTTTGTAGATAGGTTCATTTGTGCCATAATTTAGATTCCACATATAAGTGATATCATATGGTATTTGTCTTTCTCTTAGTATGATAATCTCAGTTGCATCCATGTTGCTGCAAATGGCATTATTTTGTTCTTTTTTATGGCTGAGTAATGTTCCATCGCATTATGTATATGTACCACATCTTCTTTATTTAGGTTATTTCCATGTTTTGGCTATTGTGAATAGTGCTGCTGTGAACATAGGGGTGCATGTGTCTTTTTGAATTATAATTTTGTCTGGGTATGACATAAGGAATTTTTAAGTTCTTACACATACATACATACCTACATACATATAGTATATTCATGAAACAATCACCACAGTCAAGGTAATGAACATATTCACCACCCACTAAAATTTCCTTGCCCCTCCCTCTCATTTCTCCCTGCCCCTACCCTGTCCCTGGGGAACTACTGATCTACTTTTTAATCACTATAGATTTGTTTGCATTATCTGAAATATTATACAAAGGGAATCATACAGTATAGTTTGTAGTCTTTTTTCATCTGACATAACTATTTTAAGACACATCCATGTTGCTGCATGTAATAATAGTTCATTCCTTTGTATTGCTAAGTAGTATTCCGTCAGATGGATAGACCACATTTAGTTTATTCACCCACCCGTTGATGGGCATTTGGGTTGTTTTTGATTTGGGGGTATTAGAAATAAAGCTGTTATACACATTTAGGTATATGTTTTTGTATAAACATATGCTTCCATTGCTCTGGGATAAATACTTAGACACAGACTGGCTGGGCCATATGGTAAGTATATGTTTAACTTAAAAAAAAATTGTTCAGTTAGTATAGCAAATAATAGAAACATTCCCTCCATGTTACCGGGATGACAAAAAAAGCAAGGAGAAGCCAAAGACTGAGAAATATTTTTAAATATTTGCTAGCTTTATTTAAAATGAGATACCATTGTTTTATTTTTCACTACACTTTTGCTATTTATTCATTAAATAATTGCCTTTATTTTGGTTTGACTTTAATTATGAGTGAGATTTAGCATCTTTTAAGTGGACTGACCATTTGTGTTTCTTTTTCTCTGAAATGCTTGTTTGTTACTATTTGCCATTTTTCTATGGGATTGTTTGGCTTTTTGTTGTTGTTGATTTGTACGATCTGTTTAGTAATTAATATTTACATATATATTTCACATGATGTGCAGATTTTTTTTTACCAGTTTTTTTTTTTTTTTTTTTTTTTTTTTTTTTTTGCGGTACACGGGCCTCTCACTGCTGTGGCCTCTCCCGTTGCGGAGCGCAGGCTCCGGACGCGCAGGCCCAGCGGCCACGGCCCATGGGCCCAGCCGCTCCGCGGCACGCGGGATCCTCCCGGACCGGGGCACGAACCCGTGTCCCCTGCATCGGCAGGCGGGCTCCCAACCACTGCGCCACCAGGGAAGCCCTTACCAGTTTTTTATTATGTTTTGTTGACATTTTTTTCACATAGGAGTTTTACATTTTTCCAGCAGGATTGTGAAGGGTGAGACGTGGAGATAAAGATTCCAGGTACTTTCCTTTGGCACTGATGGGCCACTGGGATGAGAGGAGGGTTCTGGACATTAGGAGAAAAGATTCAGGACCATCTGAGCTTGTTCAGAAAAGATTTATGGAAAGAGAGCAGGGCTGCCATTTGAGGAGGTAAAATAAAGGAGCTGAGCCAGATGCTAGCTGGAATCTCTTCCAGTTTCAATATTATTTGCAGCTGGTGTGCATTGCCATCACCTTGCCATGCATCTGCTGCTGGGTTTCTTTCAATGGACAGAATCTGGACAACCACCCTACCCCAGCCAGCCTTGAAGTTCAGGAAGTGTCACCCCATTTTCAACTTTCCATCAGTCAGCTCTTCTGCATGTTTCCCTTTAATGGTCAAAATAGGCAGCGTGTGGGGAAGGGACAGGAAATTACACAAAACCCCTCAGATGATCCTTGCTGTCTGGGGTTGGCTGGGCGGCAGAAAGGCAAGACCTCTTCTGCTTTGGAGCCTGATGGGTTTGGCCCTGATCCTTGCTCCGTCCCTTGCCAGCGGTGTGACCTCAGGTGGGCTCCTGAAACTCCGTGGGTGTCTATTTCTTCTTCCAAAGCATTTATTTCTCTGCCTCTCTCCTGGATTATTGTGAGTCTCAGTGAACAAATATGTACCTTTCCACCTATGTTATATTATCATATAATAAAAATCCAATGATTACAAATGTGTGGTGCTTAATAAGTGCCTTGCATCTACTAGGTGCTTACTACATACTTGTTGATGAAAGGGGTACATGACGTGGGAAAGGGACTATGGAGGGTTTTCAATGGTGCAGTATTTTGGAGGCTGACCTAGTACTATGTATTAGTAGCCTTAAACATACAAACCTTTTCATCCAGCAATTCTGGTTCTAGAAATATTTTTTTCTAAGAAAATAACTAAAGGATATATAAAGATATTTGGTACCACGTTGTTCATAATAGTGAAAAGAACTGATAACATTCTACGTGCACAGTCATGGGAGGTGGGTTAAATAAAGCCTGGTTCTGTCCCAGTGGATTCATGTCTGCAAAGCCTCTGAGGAAGCATAAGGCTTGGTTTGCAGAACAGGCCTTGGTGCCGGCGATGAGGCCTGGCTCTGACGCCTGCCGGCTCTGCGGACTTTGGCGAGTTTACTTAAGCTCTCAAAGCATTAATTTTCCCCTTTGAGAGTGGTTTTAAGGATGCCAACCTCGCTGGGTCAGGAAAATCGGACAGGTGCTTGGGACGGCTGTTGGCAGGCTGCCAGGGTCCCAAATGGCAGGCATGATCAAGTCACATGAAAAGATGGAATGCAGCCAGTGAAATCAGCTAAGCTGCAAGACCGTATGATTACTGTGTGTTTGTGTGTGTGTGTGTGTGTGTGAAAAATAAATACACATATAGAGGTAGAAAAATTCTGGAAGGATATATGCAAACTCGTTGATAGCGGTTATCTCAGAGGGCGTGTTGTGGGTGCTTTTTAGTTTCATCTTTCTGTTCATTTGCGTTTTCTGTTTTCTACAATGTACTATGATCATCTCTGCAATAAAAGCACATTCAAATTGTACATATGGTGTCATTTCTGGGGTCTTTGGGAAAGGAGTTTTGTACTGTTTGGCATAGTTTGATGATCTGCCATAAAGGCAGATTACCTGATGGGCAGTTTTATGTAGTCTGAGCAAAGTTGATCTGCTAAGAGGCAGCGTCATCCTTTTTGGATGAACTTACATTATTTTCCCATCAAAGGACTTTGGCCGCTCACTCCTCGGGTGGGGCTGGGGATGCAGCATCCGAGTCACCATGGACAGTGCTGGCTGGCAGTTCAGTGACGACAATAATAACAGCTCACATTTTGTCTGCCAGGCACTGTCCCCATCATAACAACCCTATTATACTATGATACTATTATTGCCTTTATGAGGTGGATTAAAAAATGAAGGCATAGAGAGGTTAAAAAAATGCCCACAGTCTCAAGGCTACTAAGTGTTATAAGCAGGAACTACTACATTCAAAGGCACTGCCTCCCAGCTAGAGGGTCTGACAGTGAAGCATCTTGACAATCCCCCTGGGCAGCTTTGTTAGTCGATGGATCTTGTGCAATTTTCTTCATCCATAAAATGGCGATATTAACAGTGCTCCTTGGGATGAATCCACGAGCTAGTGCATAGAAAGCAGTGATCACAGGGCCCGGATGAAGTCAGACTTGACGTCCTGTGTGTGTGGCTCCGTTTCCCACTAAGCTTTATGGCAGAATCCTCTGCAACAGGGCTCCGAGGGACCACCCCCCATGAGCTAGAGCTGATGCAGCAGATTCTCGTATCTGCCATCTCTGGGCTAGCATTTCCTAGATGTTCTTACGATGTCATTTCAAACAATGAAAATGCAAGCTCTGGTTGAATACGGCTGTCTTTCCCCATTCCTGTGCTGAAGCAAACTCCTACCATAACCCTTGTGCTCTCTTGCCCTTCTCCTTCCCCAGGGACAGCTCAGATGTTAATAAGCATGGTGATCATGGTGATTTTCATTATTCTGATACCATCGATAAACCTGTTTTTTTTGGATTAAGGTGCACTGAAAATTAACAAATGAATTTGTACGGTTTGTATTTGAGATGACTATTCATAATGTTATTTGTAGTTTTTATTTTGTCTGCTCTTTCTCAACTGCCATCTTGTCCTACATTTCATCATTACACTTTATTTTTTCTTGTGATGAGATACGGTATTATTAACTCCAGTCACCATGCACAGTGAATATGCAACATTTCAGTCTGCAAATTCAACCTTGAAAAGAAGTTTGTTGATACTCTAAGGAAACAGAATTGTGATGTGGTGAGCTGTCACCTGATGGTCGTTCTTTGGCTCCACAATTCAGACTATAAGGCACATGTGTTATCTGAGATCTACCTATCTGAGATTAAATCTATCTGAGATTAAACAACCATGTAGGACCCAGTGAGTCATGCCTCCTGACTCTGGGCCAAATGGGTGTAGCCACATGTTGTGTAAATATCAGCGTCACTCCTTTTCCTATTCTTCTAGCAAGCAGAATATTAAGGTTCATAAAAAGAAAATGATATATCAAAGTCCAGTGGAAATAAGTTATTACAAAAGCGAGAGGGTGGTATGCTCAGAAATGTCTAGAAACTCACAGCTGTGTGGATTTTTGCACTTTTTGCCGGTGATTTTGCGTTTAGAATGGCTTCCAAGAATAGCGCTGAGTTCCTGTCCAGTGATCCAAAGTGCAAGTAGGCTGTGATGGTCCCTTATGGAGGAAACACACGTGTTAGGGAGGCTTTGTCGGGCACCTGTTGTAGTGCTGACGGCCGTGAGTTTAGTGAATCAACGATATATATTAAAGTGTCTTTAAACAGAAACACACATAAAACAAGGTTATGTGTCGATTGGTCGATGAAAATGTTGTCATCAAAGGCTCCCAGGAGCCTAGCCCTATATTTCCCCCAGGAGCAAAGGTTCACGATTTGCTAATTCAGTGTTCTCGGTGACTTTATAAAACAGAAATGCCGTGAATAACAAAAATCTGCTGTACTCATATTGATTATATATTGATTATCTGTAACTCAAAATAACTAAACTTCAACTGCATTAATATATTTCATCATAGTGAAGACCCTCCAGCAGGATGGGAAAGTGACTCCTCAGGTCTAACGAACTCGAGGCCCCCTCCCTTGCAGGGTTGTGAGTCGTGTAAGGATATTTATTGTGAGCCCCGGGGGGAACACAGTGACTGAGGAAGGACAGCTATTCTGAAGATGGCGATGAAGACATTGTGAATCATTTCAGGTGGGTCAGGACGGACCCGTGGGATGATTTTCAGTGTAGGCATGAAACTCACAACCTGTTCCTACCCTCCCACTAATAAAAAGTTCAAACTTCATAAGAACTAAGTTATATGCGAAAGTCCAGTGGAAATGAATCATTAGAGGGGAAACATCCAAGAAGTATTCTGTACAAGGTAAGAAGATGAATTTACCACCTAGGAAGAGCCCAAGTATGTCTTATTGTGCTTTATTATTATTTTGCAAAGGCTTTGCTCGTACTGTTTCAGGTTTGACAGCTGAGAGTTGGTTCAATTCACCTGAAATCACTGTGCATCACTCAGAGATTTGGATTTGCTCCTTTGTATGGTACTTGGCTGGAATCCAGCCTTGAGACAAACCATGGTTGATTTTCACAAAGAAGTAATGCTGCAGAATTTTATGTTTCTAGAACTATAGGAAAGCATAGATGAGGACTCCTTTCCTCTTGTTATTTGTTCAGATGAAGAAGTGAAGGCCCTCACTGAGTGAATGAGAAGCCCCAGGAAGCATAGAAGGATCTCATGCCTTCTATTCAAGGTTCTTAGGAGAGTTCATGGAGCAAATCCTATCTTCTTGGACAAAAGGAAAGCTAGGGCGTCCCCTCTAGAGTGGACACTAGGACACTAGGATGTGCCCCGTCCCTCTTGTCCACTCTGCCCAGTGGTGGTCAGCCCTTAAGGCATCTGCCCTCACTAATGTCCTGGTCGTCAAAAAGTGCATCATTAGGGACTTCCCTGGTGGTGCAGTGGTTAAGAATCTACCTGCCAATGCAGGGGACAAAGTTTCAAGCCCTGGTCCGGGAAGATCCCACATGCCGCAGAGCAACTAAACCCGTGCACCACAACTACTGAGCCTGCGCTCTAGAGCCCGCGAGCTACAACTACTGAAGCCCGCACTCCTCGAGCCGGTGCTCCACAACAAGAGAAGTCACCGCAATGAGAAGCCCGCGCACTGCAACGAAGAGTAGCCCCTGCTCGCTGCAACTACAGAAAGCCTGTGTGCAGCAATGAAGACCCAATGCTGCAAAAAAAAAAAAAAAAAAGAAAAGAAAAGAAAACAAAGTGCATCGTTAATACGGCCAGCCCCCTTCTGAGTGTACATGATTAGCTCAAAATGAGACTAGAAATATGTGGATCAGTGCAAATCCCTCCAAGTTGGAAAAATCTTTCGAAGCACATCCTCCTAATCTTGGGCAGGCTCTTCCTCTGTGCCCTTGACCTAATTGAAATAGGTCCATTTACTGCTCACTAAGTGCCGGCTTCTGTTCTATAGGACTCCCCACTGTCCATCACTGGAGAATTTCTGTGATGGAGGCAGTGTGGTCGTGGCCACTGTAGAGCCGAGGAAAGCAAAGCACAGAGCTGTGCTCACCTTACAGCTTATGGTCAAGGAGGCAATATTCCGACCTGGGCCGTCTTACCGTGTGGTGGATCTGACGTCCAGGTAACGCAGGTGGACCTGGATTAACATTTCAGCCCTGCCAGTTGACCTTCATCCAGCTACCTAACCACTTGGATCATCATTTCCCCCAGTTCTAAAGCAGGGATAATGCTACATAGTGAGCAAGTTTTATTGTGTGTCTGTCATTAGAAAGATGCAACACAGTTTTAAGGTTATTTAGCTGTGAACCAAATGGCCACATACCTATTTCTGTGTGTCATGAGGGAACTGGGTGTAGGTGTCGGGTGAGGGAAGATGGAAAGATGTCTCTCTATGGCTCTATCTAAGTGCATTAACAAAAGATCCCACCCAGCTTTCTAGAGAGATCTAGAGCTTTTTAGAACAATAAATCCTCAACCATCAAATCAGCTCTTTTGAAAGCGGCACCTTTTCTTGAGGAGGTATTTGCTCTCCTCCTCCTTGGGTAGACCACGGTCCACGAATTCCTGGAATAGTTTCGCTGTAAAAGCCGAGATCCGGGACATCTACAATCGAGTCCCTGGACTCTTGTCTGTGCTCACTCCCACTGGCTGGAATTTTTTATGGGAGTTCAGACAAAGGCCATTTTGTGGTGACTCCCTCTGCCCCCTGCCCAGAACTGGCTTGGCTGGAATGCATTAATTGCTGTGAACAAAAGGATGCCTGTGTCCTCTCTACCCCATGGCTGTGCATTGATTCTTTATGGTGCTGGTATCAAAACTGCCAGTGTTTCCTCTGGACGGTCTGCTCCCAGACACAGGACACAGCCGTGGGTCTCCTGTGCTCTTGGGGACGTGCTTGTGAGGCTGGGGAAGTGGGAAATGATGAGCTTCACTCACCTAGCAGCCTGGTGGGAAGCACCTCCACTGGCCATAAGGTCCCCTTTGTCTGTTTGGGCCCATGTCCTGGGCACTAACTCTACAGGTCCAGCCCAGCATGGGGAACAGTCAGCACCTTGCAAAGATATTCAGTCCACCTACTGGGTGTTGGCCTAAGAAGAAACCTGGTCCTACCCAGGGAGGCTTCTCTAAAGGAGACAAAGGAATGACATGAGGGGGTGGGCTGAACACCTGTATGAAAGTTTCTTGAAAGAATAACAGCATGAAAAAATAAGATGGCACGCCATGAGCCAGTAAGGATGGAGGACAGTTTTTGAAGATGCAGTGGGTGGGCAACCAGAATAGCAGAAGAGCCAAAGCATGGGACAATCCATTGAAAGGCTGCCATGAGATGTAGTGATGTGAGGAAGCCCAGAGTCTCCAGACAGAAACACAGGCTCAGGTAGGAGACCCCTAGTCTTACTTTAGAGGTGTAGTTGGAAGCTGCCTTTGGAAGGTGAGTTGGGCTAGGCAACCCCCTTTTCCAACTCCTACTTCAAGAAGCAATGACTTCTGTCCACTGACTAGGATAGTGAGTATTTGGGGCTAAGAAGGAAGGAGGTGTCCCCAGAGGCTACTGAACCCAGGGAGGAGTGGAGACCTGCTCACACCCAGAAAACCCCTGCTCACAATCCCCTATAGTGAGGTCCACAGAATAAACGGGTCTACAGGCAAAGAGAGAATCCCCCAAATGAAGGGAAGCGCAAGAATCACCGGCCTTTCCAGAAGATCAACCTCATGAAAGAGAACCACCAAGCTTAACAAGGGGGAAAATCATCCCCCTGCCAATAGTGAAAACAGAAAAATACTTTAAAATATAGATAATTATTATCTTATGATGGGCTAATTGGGAGGAATCATCACAACATAATAATGACTGATGTTAAAAAAGAATCAAGTAGAAATTTTATAAATTCAAAATAAGATAATTTAAAAAATACTTCAATATATGGAATGAGTAACTAAATATAAAAAATAAATCTAGACACCAAATGGTCAAAGCAGGAAATTCTCCCTGATTTTGGGGGAGTTCCTGGGCGGTCCACTGGTTAGGACTTGGCGCTTTCACTGCTGTGGGCTGGATTCAGCCTCAAAAATTTATAGACTGTACTATTCTATTTATGAGGAAGGGTAGGGGGCAGGGATAGTCTGGGAGCTTGGGATTGACAGTACACACTGCTCTATTTCAAATAAAATGCCTTTCCATGAAAAAAAAATTAATTAAAAAAAGAAATTCTCCCTGATTTTTAAAAAATGTAGATTAATTTTTTAAAAAATTGCAGTAAAATACACATAACATAAACTTTACCATTGTCACCATTTAAAAATGTACAGTTCAGTGCCATTAAGTACATTCACATCATGTGTAACTGTCACCACCATCCATCCCTAGAACTCTTTTCATCTTGCAAGACTGAAACTCTGTCCGCATTAAACACTAACTTCCCATTCCTGCCCCCCTCCCCCGACCCAGGCCCTGGAAACCATCCTTCTACTGTCTGTCTCTATGAATTTGACTACACTAGGGACCTCATATAAGTGGAGTCCTACAGCATTTGTCCTTTTGTGACTGGCTGATTTCATTTAGCATCATGTCCTCAAGGGTCATCCATGAGGTAGCATGTGTCAGAATTTCCCTCTTACCTATGGCTGAATATTATTCCATTGTAAGCATACACCACTTTCGCTTATCCATTCACTTATTGATGGACAATTGGGTTGCTTCCACCTTTTGGCTATTGTGAATAATGCCTCTATGTCCTGGATTTTTATACTATAGAACAAACAGATGAAAGAATGAAACAGGGACTTCCCTGGTGGCACAGTGGTTAAGGATCCGCCTGGTAATTCAGGGGACACGGGTTCGAGCCCTGGTCTGGGAAGATCCCACATGCCATGGAGCAACTAAGCCCATGCGCCACAACTACCAAGCCTATGCCCTAGAGCCCGAGAGCCACAACTACTGAAGCCTGTGTGCCTAGAGCCTGTACTCCGCAACAAGAGATACCACCGCAGTGAGAAGCCTGTGCACTGCAACAAAGAGTAGCCCCCGCTCGCCGCAACTAGAGAAAGCCCGCGTGCAGCAACCAAGACCCAATGCAGCCAAAAATAAATAAATAAATTTATTAAAAAAAAAAAAAAAAAGAAAGAATGAAACAAAAGGTAAAAGATCTGGACTGGAGACCCAGGAGCTCCAAACACCACATTTTGAAAAAGTTTGAGAAGCAGTAGAAAACCTAAATAAACCGATTACCATAGAAAAATGGAAAAGGCAGTCTAAAATCCAACCCTTGAAAGGATATAAGGCCCAGATCCTGTTTTGGACAAATTCTACCAAGAAATATAGGAACTTTCCCAGAGCCTAGAAAAAGATGTAAACGTTCCCAGTTCATACTACGAGCTTAACTTTGAAACTAGACAACAATAGAAGAAAATAAAAGACCCAATAAAAGATAACAGATTAAATCCATGTATGTATCTTTCCTCTCTCCCCACCTCTCTGCCCATACCGCCCTAAAATAACATTACAGGAGGACAAAAGTGTAAGGCTTCTGAGGGCTAAGAAGGGCAGACAGGAGCCCCCAGTGGACAAGAGATTTAAACAGATTTCTACAAGATGGAAAACAGATGGGAGAGAGGAACTAAGTAAAGAGGAAGCAACTACATTCTACTGTGTGTAGGCAGGGAATACTGAAGGAAAACAAGCTATTTAATTCCATAAAACCCCTTGAAGGCTCTGGACCTGGTAGCATCACAGAAAGGTGGAGGCAAGCTGGAGGCTGGAAATGGGAAACAGGACCACTGTTTCCATCCAGGGCTCCTGGTCTTCTAGCTCTGCCCCACTCCACTCAGAAGACTGCAGGTTTATGTTCTGGACAAATTAAATAGAAGGAGCTCTGGTCCTGGACATTTCAGGTACAATTTGGGGGGGAAGGGGTGTGGTGTAGGGATAAAAACAGGTGAAATGAACGTCTGATCCCCTAACCTCCTCCCTGCCCCCTTTCCCTGCTCTGCTTACAGAGTCCCTGCAGCTATATGCAGGGGTGGGGATTTGGGAATTCTTTCCCAGAGAAAATAGCTCCACACAGTGAAATCTGGAAGTGCCCAATGTGGAGGCCACCAGGTGAGAAGCCTTATTCACATATTTAGAGCTTCCAGTGTCTTTCTTAGAGCCTTGCTCTGACACATATAATAAAAGGGTGTCAAAGATTACCAGGCATTTGAGGCAAGGGTCCAAAATGAACAGGAGAAGAGGAAAGAAACTATGCAGGACAGAGAAGAAAACTTAAAATACTGTGTAATTTAATATCTCCAAACAGGTACAAGATGGCATTGCAGTCGTGCAAGAGTGTTGCTCTCAGAATAAAACAGAAATCAGGTCACGCTAAAAGGCTCTTGGAAATTAAAAGTATGGGAGTAAAACAAATGGGGGATATAATTGAGGAAATACTCCACAATGTAAAAATTAAATGACCAAGTAATGGAAAACAGGAGAGAAATGATGGGAACATTAAAAGGATCAATTTAAAAGAAAAAAAAATCATCTAATATCAGCTCCGGAGGAAATGGAAGAGAGAAAATTATCAAACAAATAGTGCAAGAAGGTTTTCTGGAACAGAAGGACATGACAGCCTGCATAGTAACCAACCAAGTGTCCGGGATCATGACAAATAAAACAAACAAACAATCAATAAGAAATCAAACTCATAAGAAGTCTACTTTTATGAAATTGCAGAACAATAGTGATTAACGACACAGAGTTACAAGAGGGAAACCAGGTCACATACAAAAAGGATTAGGAGTCAAAATGGTATCACACAGCCCTGAACGGTAGATGACAAAATTCGGAGGGGAAATTATTTTCAACCTAGAATTTACTACTGAGACCAACTGGGACTCAAGTGTGAGGGAAGAATAATGACATTTTCAGATGAAAAGAGAATTACACATTTACTGACCATGAACCTTCGCATAAGAAGCTGTAAAGATTTATTCCACTAAAGTGAGAGAGAAAACCAGAAATGGAAGAAAGCAATGGAGCCAGGAAACAATATTTAATAGAGAAAAAAAAAGGTAAATGAAAGTCTCAGGATGTCAGCTGTGCAGAGTGGAGCTCACATGTGCTCCGTGAAAGCCATAATGACTTGGGGGTGGGGAATGCTCCTCCTGGCTGGGGTCAGAGCATCTGTGTTCTGGTCCAGAACCTTCCAACACTGTGACTGTCGCAACTCCCTGGCCTCCCCTTTGCTTTCCTTGTTTGTAAAGAGATGAGATTGAACGGTATACTTTTTGAGTTTCCTCAGATTTCCAGTAGTCTTTGCTTTGCAGAACAAGAGGAAGAGGTCAGGGATGAACTTTTTCCAGAAAAAAAGTGCAAGCATATATACTTTTCACTTCCTGTGGAACAAAACATTGATACCGGAATAAGACAGAAATAAAAATAAAGCCACTTGACATGTTTCTAGCTCTAAAGGTCTGTTCTTCCTTCCTTTGGGTGAGTAACCCAAAGGAATTGGGGCTGGTCTATATAAGTGTGATGATTGTGGAACAGAACTACCAAGTAAAAATGCACCAGTTGCTCTCTTTCTTGAGGTCTTGAAATGGCCCTCTTGCACTGGCCTGAGCCCCTTCTTTCACTTCTGGCTAATATTTAAACCCAAAACATGTTCTTAAATCTTGTGGTTATTTTTAGTCAAACAAACTGTGACTCGAAACTACATATATTTATTGTTAAACCTCCAAAGCAAAACTTTATTGGAAATGCTCTTCTTGATGAGATGGATGGGATATTATTTACTTATTTAATCAATGCACATATCATTGCTAAACTGACCTTAGTTTCAGTATCAGTTCTGTGCCAGTGCCTCATTTTTCGAGCTATTGGTGTTGAGAAACCTTGTTCACACAAATTAGATAGGCCTGGAAGGAGTATTATTTTTTTTAAAATTTATTTTATTGAAGTATAGTTGATTTACAATGTGTTATTTTTTGGTGTACAGAAATTATATATTATATAATATATATTTATATACTACATATACTATATTATATATATATATATATATAATTTTCCATTATGGTTTATCCCAGGATATTGAATATAGCTCCCTGTGCTATACAGTAGGACCTTGTTGTTTATCCATTCTATATATAATAGTTTGCATCTGCTAATCCCAACCTCCCACTCCATCCCATCCCTCTACCCCTCAGCAACCACAAGTCTGTTCTCTATGTCTGTGAGTCTGTTCCTATTTTGTAGATAAGCTAATTTATGCCCTATTTTAGATTCCCCATATAAGTGATATATGATATTTGTCTTTCTCTTTCTGACTGATGGAAGGAGTATTCTTATATCAATGCTACTCAATTGGAAATAGAACACCTTCTGAGTTATGTGTCAAAAATGACAAGATCATCTATCACCAAAAATTGTTTGATGAATGGACAAGTGTTTAGCTCTTCCTTCCTTGTTGCAGGAAGCCAACTGGAAACCACTGGATTGGCAACAAAATTCACTACCTAATTATCAGAGTGATACACTTGCTGAACCCATTACCAAGTCTGAACTGTCCCTTGGTTGGACACCCTGGGATGTTTCTCACCCAAGGGCAACACACTCCTGAAAGTCAGAAGAGTGTCTGTGAAAGGGGCGGGGAGCCAGGAGGAGGATTCCAGGACCCTGCTCCCCTCCGGTCAGATCAGTTGTAGAAATGAATATGTACAGAATGGAAATGGATGCCTTGAAACCACTGGAGGGCCCGCCTGGCCCTTGGAAAGTGTTTCAGTACCTCTAGTAGGCGAGTCCAATAGTCCGCTGGTCTCTTCTGGGCTGGAGAGGGGAGCTGGGCTGCACCTCGGACAATGCCCCAGACCCAGTGAGACACTTTCCTGCCCCTTCCTCTGCTTTGTGCCTCCTGAGAGCAGCCCTGCGAGCCATGGTAGCCTCACTGCATCCCCATCCTTTGCCGTCTCTTCTGGGCTCCATTAGAGACTCCAGGGAAAGACTGCACTACCAGATAAATTAAACTTCCTGGACGTGTGTGTCAGGAATCAGGTAATCTGTTTCCATGATTATTTCTAGGCTGTGTGCTTGGAATGCTTAGGAACTCTAGGGGAAAAAAAATTAGCCCCAAGATTCATAATAAACCCTGATCTAAGTTAGTCCTTGGGCCCATCTGCCTTAAGCTGAGAGGAGAGAGAAGAAAACTCTTTTTTTTTTTTTTTCCAGTTTAGTTATTTAAAAATAGTTGTCACCTTTCAAGAAGCCCTTGGTCATTTTCTGGAAGAGCTGATGCACTCTCCCAGGTTGTGGCTGACTTGCAGCCACATATAATTAAGTCCCATCCTGCTGTGGTTCTGCTGTAAGATGATGTGATGCATCCCTTCCCGCCAGGAGAAAATAGCTACCTGGGGCTGTGTAGGTTCCCAAACCTGCCCTCAGGTACCCCTCTCTCGTCTCACAGGAACAACAGGATTCTGTGGAGGGGAGGGGAGGTACTGTTTCACCTGTGTTCTCGTTGAACTTGCGTAAGAAGCTGGGAAGGTGGTATGATTATCCCAGCATTGCAGATGAGGAAACTGAGTCTCAATGAGGTTTAAATGGCTTGTTCATCATCTCGGGCCAGCAGGGGCAGAAGCAAGGCTGCAGTCTGGGTCCATGTCATTGCCGACCCCATGTTCTTTCCGACACACGGAGGGTCCACCTCAGGCAGAAAGACTTCTCCACGGCTCTTCCGTGGCTGGAACACGCAGCTCCTTGGCTGGGGCAGGTGCCCGGGTGGGGGCGTGGGAAGTGGCTGCAGGTGATGCTGCGGTCTTCAGGGATGCCTGGCAGCTTTGAGTCCGGATTAGGGCTGCCTCACCCTTTCCACATCGTGGCTCATAGAAAAAAGGAAAACGTGTATTTGGCAGCTTGGGTTACACAGCGGAAGCTGGCCAAGGCTGGAGGCCAGGGGCCTGACCTTGACCTGGCTGCTGAAGGAGGCACCCTGGTAACTGTGCTGGCCTGGGTGCTGGGGCGCTGACCCACCATGCAGGTGCCATGCAGACCTGGTCTTAAGGAAACAGCCTCTGTCGCAGTGGGACCTCTGCAGAGCTGCGTCCCTTCATGGGATAAGCAATGGATGGTCACTTTTCGAATTCACGGTGATGACGCACTTAGTGTCCTTGGAGCAGTGGTGACTTTGGATGGTGGAGGAATGTGGAGGGACACTGCAGGTGGTTATGAGTGACAGCCCTTGTCCCTGGGAGCAGGAGGTGGCAGGAGACTGCCTACTGGTCATGGCTTTGCCCACGGCGTTCTCTCCTTCTCTCTCCATGGACGACAGTCCAAAATGAGATAAGAAGAACTAATACAGCATGGGGTTGATGACTCTCACTTTGGACTCAAATAAATAATTTCTGAGGAAGTAGAGAATATATAGATGTGCCTATATGTAGTGTATACATATATATGTGTATGTATATATAGCGAGAGTATATATGTATGTGATATACATATATATATAGAGAGAATGTATAGGTGTATGTATATGTGTGTATCCATATATGTATATATGTATATATATAGAGAGAGAGTATGTGTGTGTGTATATATAGGTATTATATATATATATTTAGAGAGAGAGAGAGAGAGAATGTATAGGTGTATATATTCTCAGAAGATACGTGAAAGCAGGCTCCAGGGATTTAGGTAAATGAGAAGACATGAAAGTATCTTGAGGCATGATGAAGTCTGCTTTTTTTTTTTTTAATTAAAAAATGTTCACCTTGAAGGCTCTTCCTTAGGGAAGCCTCAAGCGGTGATGGATGGATCCCCGTGGCTAGGGTCTGATCAAGCAGAGGGGAGACGGAGCACCCCATGATGAGCTGAGTTCAGAGACCCCTGCTCAGCTGGGCCAGAAGTGCTGTTTGCAGAACAAGACTAGGAAAAAAGCTTCAGTGAGATGATAATACTCACGCCAGGCCTCTGGGTCCAGGGGAGCATCAAAGGCTGTCGGGGGCAGGTCTCCATGGCCACTTGGGTGGCATGGGGCAAGTTAAACTTGTTGGTCTCAGTTTCCTCATCTAATAAAGGGGCTGAACTGGGGAGGTATTAAGATCCTTCTAGATTTCACTTTCTGTGATTCCATTAACTTCGATTCAGTTACCTGAAACCTCTTTCCAAAGACACTGTGTGCTTAATGGGACAGGTAAGGGAGAAACAGGAGAGATGTAAAGATCCCTCTTGAATACTTAAAAAATTTTTTTAAACTTAATTTAAATGAGAAATATAGCTATTAAAAAATTCTCACCCACAAGCAAAAAATGGGCAACTTATTTCCAATGCAAGTTAGGTAAGTAGACAAATACTCATCTCAAACGGGATACAGGTGCCTTCTTCGCCTTTAAAATTCCCCAACTTTTTAATAAAGATTAAAGTAAGGGCCATCTGAACAAAAATGTAAGATCGGGTATCATTGCTCAAATCCAAGTAAAGTCCTCCTTGGTACTGAAGTTTGCCTGGATCTCCAGGTCCCGCCCTAGACTTACAGAATCAGATCCTCTTGGGCTGAGATCCTGAAATCTGCATTTTAAAAGATCTCTGGGAAATTCTGATGTGTCCCGTTCTTCACCTGGGAATGTCCTAGCAGAGCAACAATGTCCCTGCATTGTGACTCTGGCGAGCTAATTATTGGCCTATGTGGAGCGCTTAGTATTTATTTTTACGAGCATTCCAGAGAAGTGCGGGGTGGGCGTGCAGGAGCTGATGTTGATTCCAGGCAAGCACAGCTTCTCTTTGTTTGCCGCAGCCTGTAAAGTGCTGGCCTTCCATCTTCGATATGGAGGGTTGTAGTTTGGTATCTCTCTTCTCCACACCCTGCTTGACCTGTTACCCCAAGGACTGTTCAACCTCCATTTCTGAACAGAGATGTCTGCCCTGAGCCCCTGTCTCTTCTGGGGCCCTGGTGAGCAGAGCTAGGTCAGAAGTTCCTTTTTTTTTTTTGCAGTACGCGGGCCTCTCACTGTTGTGGCCTCTTCCGTTGCGGAGCACAGGCTCCGGACGCGCAGGCTCAGCGGCCATGGCTCACGGGCCCAGCTGCTCCGCGACATGTGGAATCTTCCCGGACTGGGGCACGAACCCGTGTCCCCTGCATCGGCAGGCGGACTCTCAACCACTGCACCACCAGGGAAGCCCAGAAGTTCCTTTTAAATCCAGTTATAGGGTGAACCTGGAGCAAGCCCAGACAACACGCCTGAGTTTCCATTGATCCCTAGAACTAACATGCTTTCTTGAGCAAAAGGCAGCCAAAGACTCAGAGAGCCAAGGGCGCAACATTCCTGGTTTGTAGAGCTTCCTGGTTTATAGCCTTCCTGCTCTTTCTTTCTGCTACCGCTCTCCTCCCTAGGTTGATAGCCTCACCTTGGGAGAGAAGGGGACATGGAAGACAAGGGCATTCAGCTGCTGCTTCTACCGCAAGCACGAACACTCGTCTGCATCCTTTCAGCTTTTCGATATCGCAACCAGATTTCCTTCCATCTTCACCGCTCCACTGATTTGAATACTATCCTGACTTCACCTTGCTTCTGCTGAATCATTTCGGCCTCCCTGATAGTTTTCAGGATGCTTCCCTAAGAATTTGACGAGTGACCAGAAAATTGGGTCCACCTGAGGTGATTCCTAGCTTGTGTTTTAGGCCACAGACACAAGACATTTTTAAAGTTTCATCTGCATTATAGCATTTTCTCTATGACTTTCTTGAGTCTAGACAATCAAGGAAACAATAAATGAAGCCTTGATTTGTAGCTTTTAATGATTTCCATGGTTTAAATACTCCCATCATGGTCAATCCCAATTTACCAATGTGACGTTGCTGAACTTAAAAATGGTAAGGGATACCGTCATTATGTAGTATTTCCACCATAATGATGCAACAGATGAAGATAAACTCAAAAGGATGAAAAACAGTAAAATGTTGTAAAAGAATTAGAAAGTGATGTTTTGAGTATTTATTACCATTGTTTTGATATAATTTATTTAATTATACATTGATATAATTTAGCTCTTAATAAGGGGACTCTTTAACAATGGGCTTGCAAAATTCCTGCAAATTTAACAATGGGCTGTTGTGAGCCACTATAAATCAAACTACTGCCAGTTACCTGTCTAATTCATTGCCTTGCATGCCCACAGCTAAAATGCCTTCAGCTATTGCATGAGGGATCTTGGTCCAGTAAATTCAAGACATTGACTGTCTGACTCTCTGTTTGACATGTTCTATCTCCTTGACTAAAGTTTAACAACCTCCCAGTGGTAGCTGAGTTCAGAAGCTAATTTTTCTTAACTGATGAAGGCTCATCTGGATGAAATACAGTGTATCGCTGATAAAAACCAGCCTACGCAGACCCGTTAGTCTTGTAACAGTCACATTCAAAAAATAATGCAGTCTCTGCAGAATCTTCGCGAGAATATTACAAAATGGCCTCAGCTCCTAAAATGCCAGATCAGAATTTTAAGTAGCCTTGATATAGCCCTGTTTTTTCATACGTAGCATGAAGTATAATCCACAACCTAACATATACCATTGTATGACTCTTTTTTTTAAAATTAATTAATTAATTTATTTATTTTAAATGGATTTTTGGCTGTGCTGGGTCTTTGTTGCTGTGACAGGCTTTCTCTAGTTGTGGTGAGCAGGGGCTACTCTTCGTTGCGGTGCGTGGGCTTCTCATTGCGGTGGCTTCTCTTGTTGAGGAGCATGGGCTCTAGGTGTGCGGACTTCAGTAATTGTGGCACGTGGGCTCAGTAGTTGTGGCTTGCGGGCTTAGTTGCTCTGCGGCATGTGGGATCTTCACGGATCAGGGATTGAACCTGTGTCCCCTGCATTGGCAGGCAGATGCTTAACCACTGAGCCACCAGGGAAGTCTCACACTGTATGACTCTTAACATCTTTAAAGTGTCCTGTTTGTGTCTTTGTTTCTCTCCTCCTTTAGCTTGTCAGGATCTCCCTGCAGCACTTAAAATGAGTCATCTTTATTGTGGATGATGATTAATTGATGATGTTGGACTGCCAATAAATACCAGGACCTTCTAAATGGTCTAATCTTAATGGAACTTTAAGATTAGATTTCAGAGGCATCCCACATCATATAAGACTTTAGGTCATGGAGATCAATTAATTGTCTAGCTATCTCAGCTGCTGGGGTGGCTTCTGATTAATACTCCATAACACACCTCACCTGATAGCTCCAATCTGGGTTGCTTTTCCCTTGAGTTTTATTTGTTTCAGGGAGAAAGAGAAGCAGTCCAACTGTCCCTGTAGAAGTGGGTGCCATTCCCCTTAGGTGGGCTAAATACACTTAGCTTTCCCAGAACTACTCATAAGCGAGCATCTGAATTTCAATCTATTTTCTGGGAAGGATTTCAATAGAGCATCTGATTAATGCTCTTCCTTTCAGGCCAGTGAAGCATCATTAGCCCCATTTTATGGAGAGATACAACAGACCTGGCGTGATTTGGGGATTTGCCCCAAATCATCACTATTAAGTATCAGGGAGGGAAGCTGTTCCCTTTCTCCAAGTGCTCATTCATTCATTCAACAAACATGCACTAGGAGTACACCAGAGGCCAAGCTCGAAGGCTGGTGCTGAGGATGGAAAGGAGAATATACAAGAAGGCATATAGTTATTTGATGTAGGGGGAAGACCATGGGCTTTGAGGTCAGACAGACCTAGGTTAGACTCCAGCTCTATGACCTCCTGGCTAATGTGACCTTGGTCAAGTTACTTAACCTGTAAGTCCCTGTAAAAGGGGAATCATATTTTCAACCTTATGGGGTTATGATGAGGGTCATCAATGATGTGTATGAAGCTGGCACAGAGCAAGTGCTTCAAAAATGGTTCCTGTGACTAAGGCTGGAAAATCATTGTCCCTGCCCTCGCAGGGACATAGTCTAATGGGGGAGACAATACGTGAAAACATACGACGGTGACATCATGGCTCTGATGGAAACATAAGGAAAGAGAGGCTGTGGGAGTCTACTGTTTTCTACTTGATCCGAAGGACACACACAGTAATGCGACCCTGGGCATGTCATTTAGCCTCTAGGACACAGCTCCTCACTTGCTAAATAAGTGAACTAGAATATGATATCTGAACTTGATAGAGTCTGTGTACCTTGGCTCTCTGGGAATACTCTCAACGAGGTGTGCGCTGCAATTTCATGTCATGAAAAAGTCATTCAATGAAAAAAGCCGATGGTGATTCACACCCCTATAAATAACCTAGTAACATAAGCAAAACGTAACAGTGACAACTGATACTACCTTCCTGTGGTTGTAAATGATAAAATTCTCAATGAACACATCACACACTCAATTAAGTTGCCAAGAAACACCCCACAAAGCACTTTTCTGTAAATATTAGTGTTATATTCTGTGCATGCAGGCCATTTGGATCCCATACCCAGTTACAGGTCATAGTTTCCAAAACTACTGATTCTCAACACAGCACTCAAGGAAAAGAATACCATTGATATTGATGGTACAAATTGGAATAAAATGTCCCAAATCTGTTTCTGAGTAATTTCCAAGAACAACGATAAAGAATACATTGCAAGCACTTACATTGTTCTAAAATTTAGACCGAAAATGTTTTTAATCACCTCTCCCAACTCTGACAATGTGAAATATTTCCAATTTCCCTGTATAAATAGCCATAAAAATAGAATTATGGGATTAAAAAATTTAGAAGGCACAGACAGATTAGAGACAGTTGGCTGTAAAGGCAATATTTTCTATTTCCTTTTCCTAAACATTCCTCCTCAGCCCAACACACTCATACCCCCATATATTGCTCTCACCTCTCTTACCTTTTTTCTCCTCTTCCTTTATTTTCCCACCAGCTGCCCTTTAACACACCCTCTCCACCCTCACCCCCCAATGCCTAGACAGGATACATACAAGGGCAACTGTCATCAAATCACAACTGAGTTAGAATCTTTTATTGAAGACACAGATAAATCAGCTATGTACGCGTGGTTTTGGAGAAAAATGGCTTGTCCATCTCTAGTTAACTGCTGCCATTCTCCAAAGCCACGTGGACACAACTGATTTATCTGTGTCTTCAATAAAAGAATGGCATCCACTATGTCACAGGGAGAAGCACAAATGGGTATGGCCAGGTTAGGGTGTGGGGAAAGGTCAGTCTGTCTTCCCAGCCAGGCTGAAACGAGGGGGCTTGTCAGCATCCCGAGCCTTAGAATGGGTCACCAAGGTCTGCGCAGCTGAGAGAGCTCCGATTTAGGCGCCGCAGGGGAGACGGGGGACCCTTCACCCCTTCACCCCCTCCACCTCTCTGTCTCCCCCGGAGCTGTGGTTACTAGGCGCGAGAGAGCCCACGGCAACGGCCGCCTGCACGCAGGGTTTCCCTCCTCTCTCCGGCTCCCGCCGCCCGCCTCTCCCTCCACCGGCCAATCGGCTGCCGGCGAGCCAGCAGCGGCGGTCGTTGAGTGGTCCGCGGGCGCTGACGTCACAGGAGGGCGAGTGTGGGCGGGGCGGGGCCGGGCGGGGCCGGGCGGGGCCGGTAGTCCGCGTTCCAGCGGGTTGTAGTTAGTGGGGCTGCGACCCCTTCCCGCCCACGCCCGCTTCCCCGCCCCTCGCCCGGCACCGCCGACAGGTGAGTGGTCCCTCGGGCTCCTGCCTGCTGCTGGGGCGACCCCGACAGAGTCCCCGCCCCGATTAGAACTCCAACGTCTGGCCTCAGAATTCGGGGTGAGGTCGTGGAAACCCTGGAATAAATAAAAACCCAGCCCCGCCTCCATCTTCACTTCGCTACCCACACCCCTGCCAATGAAAACCGTAAAACCCACAGGTACACTTAGCCAGTCTCCCAAGCCTTCTTAATGTACGTTTCTGATGCTTTTCGAGGATTGAGAAGTTACTTAAAATGCAGAACCAGGAAAGGTGTGTCAGAACTCCAGACCCTAGGTCGTATAATACCTTACACCTGTTGGCAGTGCTGTGTTTGTCCCTGTGGTTCTTGTGTGCCTCAACCCTCTGCCTTGTTCTCCCGGCTTACTTAGCCCGGTCTTCCAAATGCAGCCAAGGGGAGGGCTGAACAACCAGTCATCTGGCCGTTCAAAGAGTTGCTGAAATTCAGGTCAAAGCAGGTTCCCTTACTATCCATGGCCTTTTCTGTTCAGCTCTGGCTGTGAAACGCTCACTTGTATTTTCACAGTTTGCACCAAGTAACGGTATGTTTTCTCCCTGGATGCTTATGGTGGCGTAGCTCAATAAACATTTTAGAAATGGGTAGAATTACTCGTTTGATTATTGTGAAAAAACCAAACAGATAGACTCATAGGCCAAGTGTATTGAGGTATATGATAAAATATTAAACTTTTTTCGTTTTAAAATAAAATATTTCACAAAACAAAGTGTTCAAGTATGCAGGTACCCACCCCTTGTTTAAAAAAACCCAAAAAACAAAAAAACTGTTACAGACACAGAAGAGGCCTCCTATGTATCCCTTGGGATTCGCATGCCTTTTTCTCCTTCCCCACCTAACAGAATTTAGTGTTTACTTAGACTCTGCACATTTTTATACTTTTACTACTTAGGTATTTATCCAGAAACCAATATATAGTCTCATTTTAAACGTTTATATAATGCTATCATTCTCTACATGCTCTAGGTCATTGCTTTTAACTGTTGTGTGATAATTCTTGCATGGATTTATCACAAGTTAAACATGCATACTCCTGTCGATGGACTTTTACGCTTTTCCCTTTTAAAAATCACTAGAACCATATTCTTGTACATTCTAATTGTATAATTTCTGAGTCATAGGGAATGTGCTTTTTCAACTTTAGTAGATACTGCCCCATAGCTCTCCAACGTGTAGTAATTTATACTTTCACCATCAATGAAGAGAGTTCCTTATCAAACTGTTTTTTAAAAGAAAGAGATTATTCAACTTTTCCTGCATTCTTATTTAATATATGCATAGAGAGAAATTACTTAAATGCTGAAATCTGATATAATTTCTCCTAAGTCTGGTACTTATTAATGTGTCAGGGGCAGTGTTTTATTTCTGCTTCAATTTGAAACTGTGAGGAATTAAATACATATGATCAAAGGAACAGGGGTTTTGTGTGATTCTTTCAAGCCTGTGCTGGCCGCTGATCTGAGGCAAGGTGTGAAACAAGTCATGGAAACTTTCTGTCCTTGTCATGCCTTCTGCAGACTATGAGCTATAGGTTTTTATACCTTGAAATATTTATGATCTTAAAGTCTTGCCTAAATGTGCTAATAAAATATATTTCTCCAGCTTGAGGCCACTTTTTGGGTTTGAAATGGAGCTTTCCAGTACTTAAAATCTCTGTGTGATTAATTATATTTTTAGCATGTTAATATTTATAGAAGACTATTATAGCATTTTTCAAGTATGTAAATAACTATTGACCCCAACTTCAATGAATACAGTCAAATACTGTATTTGACTTTGTAGCAGGTCTCATTTCTTAAAATGCTTTTTTGGTCATGACTAAAAGTATAATAAAAAAACAATTGCATGATTTAGGGGATGAATTTTTCCACAGCTATTTTCAGTCATCTTCCCAAAGAATTTGTTTAGTTTACTTGCAAATGTGAGCTATTTATAGCATCAGTTAAGGATCATAGTATGTGCTGCTCATGGCCTCTTTAGGAAGAGGCTGAGTTAGAATTTAGAGAACAATTTAAACATTGTGAAAGGCACATCACCCAAGTAAGCGATAGGCTTTTAAAAACTGATATTATTTCTTCCTTAAAACTTTGGTAGAATTTATCAGTGAACCCATCTGGACCTGAAGTTTTCTTTGAGAGATTTTAAACTATAGATTCAATTTCTTTAATTCCTATACAGCTGTTCAGGTTACCTATTTCTTCTTTAGTCAGTTTTGTTTGTTTGTATCTTTAAAGAATTTTGTCCATTTCCTCTCTGTTGTCAAATTCCTTGGCATAGGTTGTTAGTAATCATACGTTATTAACTTTCTAACATTTGCAGGGGCTTTAGTAGTATTCCCTCTTTCATTTCTGATAGTAGTCATTTGTCTTCTCTTTTTTAAATCTTGATCAGTCTTGCAAGAGGTTTATCAATTTTATTGTTAAGATTTCAATGGTTTTCAAAAATTTGTTCATTTTCTACTTCATTGACTTTTTATTATTTCCTTCTTTCTACTTTGGGTTTACTTTGCCTTTTTTTTTTTCTTAGCCATTAAGATGAAAGTATAGATCATTGATTTTAGCTCATTCTTATTTTCTTATATAAGCGCTTAAAGCTATAAACCTCATTCTAAACGCTCTTAGCTGAATTTCACAATTTGATATGTTCTGTTTTTTATTCTCATTCAGTTCAAAATATTTTCTGATTTCCCGTGTTATTTCTTCATTGACCCATAGGATGTTTAGAAGTGTGTTGTTTAGTTTCCTAGTATTTGAGGATTTTCTGAATACCTTTCTATTATTGATTTCTAATTTAATTCTGATATGGTCAGAGAGCATACTCTGTAGAGCTTTAGTTTATGTAGATTACACCTATTGATATTTATTATATCAGAAATTAAAATAGAGAAATTAAAAATATTAACTCTTAAAAGTAACCATAACAACCTATTATATAGTAACATAAATAATACTTTTCATTAAAAAACTATGTTTTCTGAAACAAATTTAGTTAGAAGAGTGGCATTGTTTCACATTTTTGGTAAAGTTTTAAAATTTTTGTCAGTAGGTGGGTTCTCATACCTACTTCTGCATTCAGTCTGTTGTGATATCGCATATCATGTCACCTCTGGAAACCTTTATTGTACATTTCTGAGAGAATGAGAGTGAAAAAGGCCGATCACATCTGGGTGTTTACTATAAAAATAACCTTGACCTTGTCACTCCAGAGAAGGTCTTAGGCAAGTCCACGGTTTCCTGGGTCACATTTTGAGAACTGCTGCTCTAAGGTTTACAGTATGCATTTTTGACTTACTGTAGTATATGCTTAAATAACATTATTCCATTTTAGTCATAGGGCCTTTACAATAGTACTTTTCCATTTCAGCTCTCCTGTCATTTGTGCTATTATTACCATATAAGTTACTTTTGTTTTTATTATAAACTTCGCAATAAATTTTTATTATTTTTACTTTAAGCAGCCATCTTTTAAAGAAATTTAAAAGTTAGAAAAGTTTTTTTTTTTTTGCTATTAGCACACATACTTACCATTTCTGAGACTTCATTTCTTTGTGTAGCTCCAAGTTTCCATCTGGTATAATGTCCTTTTGCCTGAAGAATTTCCTTTCACAGCCCTTTTAGTGCAGTTCTGCTGCTGCTGAATTCTCTTGGCTTTTGCTCTTTTATATATATATATATATATATATATATATATATATAACGTTTTTATTTCACCTTCATCTTTGAAGGATATTTTCATTGGAAATAGAATTCTAGGATTACACTTTCTTCCAGCCCTTTAAAGATATTGTTTGATTATCTTCCAGCTTGCATAGTTTCTGACAAGAATTCTTCACTAATTCTTATCTTTGTTCCTTTCTATCTATTGTGTCTTTTTTCTCTGATTTTAATTTTTTCTCTTTATTGTGAACTTTCAGCAATTTTATTATGATGAGCCTTGAGGTCGTGGTGTGTGCACACACACATGGATGTGTGTTTATCCTCTTGGAGTATGTGGAGCTTCTTAGACATAGGGGTTTGTAGTTTTCATCAAATTTGGGAAATTTGCAACCATTATTTCTTCAGATATTTTGTCTCCCTCTCCTCTTAATGTGACACACCAAGTGCATGATGTTAGACCACTTGATATTTTACCATAAGTTACTGAGGCTCTTCTAATTTTTTTTTTTTCCAGTTAATTAAAAAGTCTGTGCTTTGGTTTGGTTAGATTCGAGCTCACTAATCTTTGCTTCTCTGGTGTCTAATCTGCAGTTAATACAATCTAGTGAAATTGTGCAAGAATATATTATATGTTTTATCCCTAAAGTTTCATTTTATTCTTTTTTAAGTCTTCCATATCTCTCTTCATTATGTTCTTGTTTTCCTTTAAATACTTGTATGTAGTTTTCTAGTGCCATCACATCTCCGCCATTTGTATGCCTGTTTCTATTGACTGATTTTTCTCCTAATTATGGGCCACATTTTTCTGCTTCTTGGCATGTCTGGAAGTTTTTGATTGGATGCTGGACACTGTGGTGCTATATATTTGAGCTCCTGATGTTGGCAGGCACTTTACTTGTGGATTAGTTTGAGCTCTTTGAGGCCTGTATTCAAGCTTTTCCAGAGTCTTTAGTACCTTCATTCTAAAGATAGGTCAGCCCCATTCTAATGTGTGACCTCTCTGGGCTTTGCATCAAATGCTCCAGGTGACCACTAACAACTCTCCACTCTCATTGGTCTGGGTTCAAAATGTCTCTGTGCCCTCTGTGAGCTCTAGGAATCATGCAGCTAACAACACTGCCATCATTCTTTGCCAAGGTTTGTGGAACATTCCTTGATGTATGTACAACCTATTACTCAGCAAAGACCCAAGTGGACCCCTACATAGATTTATGGAGCGCTTTTTCTGCATAACTCATTTTACTCCAGAATCCTGTGTCCCAACTTCCAGGTGTCTCAGCCTCCCCAAATTCTGACCTCCTCCTCAACTCATAAATGCTGCCAGGCTCTGTTTGGTTTCCATCCGTTTTCCCCATAGTCTGGAAATTGCCTCCAGGTGATCAGAGGGCTCACCTTATTTGTTTCTCTTCTCTCACAGATCAGAGTCCTGTGCAGCCTGAAAACAGTTGTTTCATGTATTTTGTCTAGTTTTTTAGGTGTAAGAGGCTAAGTCTAGTTTTTATTACTCTATCCTGGTTGAAGGCAGAAATCTATTTTGAGTTAAATATTTCTTAGGCCATGAGATTCTCAATTTTCTTGACCAATAATGACCAAAAGAAAAAAAAAAGAAAAAAAGACATTGCCAGGCTGTTGTCTTTTATTGGGTCTTCCTAAATGACTTAGAAGGTGGCCTACTGGAGCTAGAACATGGAATATTGGAATATGGAATGGCAATGGAATATTGTCTCTCATGTGAAACTTACTGCCATATATGAGGAGCTCTACATCTGGGAACTTTTTAAACAACTGACTTGATGCTTCAGATTCCAGATTCTAAATTATATCCCATCTCTAATAAAAATTATCACTGGATGCTTTTACAAACCATATTGATTTTCTCAAGTTATATGTCTCCTCTGGCTTGTGGACCCCTGCATTTCACACATGTGTTAAACCTGAACACTCATGGTTCGATATTTGACAAACATGGATTGAGCTGCCTCAAGGTTTCAGCATCATAGGTGTCGAGTAAATACATGTGGGAATTCTACACCTGGAATTCCATGATTGAAGGACCAAGTGTGACATTAGCTTTTAGATTCATTGTTGTCAGGAATTAAGAAAAGCCAAGCAAGAGTGGTCCAATCCCACTTGAAGCTTCTTGCTGAAAGAAAACTGACGGGATTATTTCTAGATGTGACTTGGGGAAGGGGTTGAAACTAAAAGTAGCCAGGAGACAGGGAGATCAGCTCGGTGCTTTGTGACCGCCTGGAGGGGTGGGATGGGGAGGGTGGGAGGGAGGGAGATGCATGAGGGAAGGGATGTGGGAACAGATGTATATGTATGACTGATTCACTTTGTTATAAAGCAGAAACTAATAAAAAAAAAAGAATATTTAAAAAAATAAAAAATAAAAAAATAAAAGTAGCCAGGAGGACCCTCGTGGCTCAAGTTACTTGGAATTTGCTTTTTCAAAAAGCAATGTTTGGGGCTTCCCTGGTGGCGCAGTGGTTGAGAGTCCGCCTGCTGATGCAGCCCCGGTCTGGGAAGATCCCACATACCGTGGAGCGGCTGGGCCCGTGAGCCATGGTCGCTGAGCCTGCGCGTCCGGAGCCTGTGCTCCGCAACGGGAGAGGCCACGACAGTGAGAGGCCCGCGTACCTCAAAAAAAAAAAAAAAAAAAAGAAAAAAGAAATGTTTAAGTTTCAGACTTAGGTATGGAATGGCAAGTGGTTATTAAGGCTTTCATTTTTACCATCGTACTCTAAGCTTGGCCCGTATAAAGTGTTTGGGGCTGAGGGAGGGAAGAATAAGGAGAAAATCAGGGAGCCAGGGTCATGTGGGATACCACCAGTGGCAGTGGGTAGCTGTTTCATCACATGTAGTCCGAGTGGATTTTGATTTGGCCACAATTGTACAAATAGATTATTTTGTGGTTTGGGTACCAATGGCGTCAAAACAGCTATTTAAAGAATCATTGAATTTGTTTTTGTTTGTTTGTTTTTTCTGAGTAGGAGGCTACAGAATTGGATCTGATATTATTTTTCCTTTTCAGTAAATGCGTCTATAGACATTAACCCCCAAACAGAATGACGTTCAGATGCGGAAAAGTATGTCATAGTCTATGGCATCCTTGGCTTTCTGCACCAACAAAGACCCCAAATTCTGGACAATAGAATATTTTCAGCTGGTAAAAAAGGATAAAGTGGCTCTCTATGTTTTAACAGGGGGAGAGGTCCAAAATACATATATTTTCAAAAATGCATGTTCTGGAATGATACATATAATGATTAAGATAATTCAATTTTTGTATTAAAAAACTCTGTGCATATGTATATCGGGAGATGTATATAGATTTAAAAATAATATATATGTTGGTATATGAAAAGGAAAAATCTGGAAAGATACAACTAGTAATGAATTATTCACAGTGTCTACTTCTGAGGAGTTTATTTTGAAGGGGGGAGAGTGGATATTTATCTTTTACTTTGTATACACCTCTGAGCTAGTAATTTTAAAAGCTAACATTTATTGAGCATTAGCTATGTGCCCAGAACTGTGCTAAGTATTCCAAATACTTAGCATCATCTTACTTAATGCTCAGGGGCTGCCATAGCATGTCTGTCTGTATCGGAGTTGCTTAGAGGTGGCAAGTTGCCAGGAAAAGGGGATTTAGGTACTTCCTTGAGTTATGTTTGCTTACCTGCCACACTGGTGTTACTCTGATCGTGTGTTTATTTAGGAAGACTCGGAGGGGGCCGGGGGTGGATGCCGCTCAGCAACCTCTTGCGGCTAATACTGCTTATAACAAACCAAAGTAGCAATTACTATTATTATTCCCAATTTAGAGATGAGGACAGAGAGCTTAAGTCATTTGCACAAGGTCTCACAGCTAGTAAATAGCAAAGCCAAGATCTGAATCCCAATCTGTTAGCAAGCATAGTTCAGGCTCTTCATTTGAATGTGTTATGAGACAGTGTTACTTCTCATGATTTAAAAAATATTTCAAAACTTCAAACGACCAATCTACAAAAATGTAATTTGAATTCAATCTGGAGACAGAGATGAAAAAAAATGCAGAATATGTTATCACAAGTGAAGGTGGTTATCAAATTAAAACAAATATCTAATGTGTTAGACAACACTGCCGCTTATAGTAAGTCAGATGTAGCCTTTTATCTGTGAGTTTTCACCAAAGGTTAATTTATGTGACTGTCTATTTTTGCTTTCCCCCTTTCCCCCACCTTTTAAGCAGGAGAGATTTACAAATAGTGCTTGAGCATCATGGAGCTTCTAGGTTCTACTTTAGCGGCAACTTATGCCCACCCTAGACCAACACCAGCCAACTTCCTACCAGCCATCAGTGCCATGGCCTCAAGCTATAGGGACTACTTCCCCCACTGCAATCTGACCCATAGTCTGAGCCTGCCTTGGAGACCAAGCACGTACTACAAAGCAGCCTCCAACTCGCCAGCCTTGGACCCATACTGCACCAGATCTCAGAGGGTGTCCGAGAGCACCATGCATCCCTTTGTTTCCAACAGAACCACACTCTTCACCAGATATACTCCCGATGATTGGTACAGGTCCAACTTAACCAACTTTCAAGAATCCAACACTTCCCGACACAATTCAGAGAGACTAAGGGTAGATACATCTCGCTTGATTCAAGACAAATATCAACAAATGAGAAAAACCCAGGCAGACTCCACCCACAATCTAGGAGGACGAGTCAACGACCTAGGATTTTGGAAATCTGAAATCACTCATGAGTTGGATGCAATGATTGGAGAGACAAATGAACTAACCGATGTTAAGAAAAAACTGGAGAGGGCTTTGATGGAGGCAGAAGCCCCTCTTCAGGTAACTATAAGACCTTATTAAAAGGACAGTGCATTTTTATGATGATAACCCAGTCGTTGAATTTTTGAGGTTATTTATCTATTGAATTATATTTCGCTTCACCTGTAGAAGCCAAGCCCTTGTCAATAAATCTGTACCGGGTTTCAGTGATGATAAAACCATTGCCATTTTTCTCACATTATACCAAACAACCATTTAAGTAGAAAGAATTCTGGAATTCCTTGGCGGTCCAGCGGTTAGGACTCAGTGCTTTCATTGCTGAGGGCGCAGGTTCAATCCCTGGTTGGGGAACTAAGATTCCGCAAGCCCAGTGGTGCAGCCAAGAAAGAAAAAAAAGTAGAGAGAATTCTGCATGCAAAGCAAAGGAGGCTAATTAAAGCGACACTCTTAAGACACACAGTATTTTATGGTGAATATGCCACCTTCCCATCTCTTAAATAGGCTGCTTGGTTATTGCTGTCCCTGGATTAACATAAACGTTGTTTGAGAGGAAAAAAAACTGTTCTTTTAGTCTGTGTCATGAAATGCCTTCTGCATGTGTGTTATGATTCCACTTCAGGCACGGTGAAATGATCACCGTGGGAATGGAATGAGTTTGGTTAAATAGAGAAATGGGATAGAAGTTAAGCCAGTTTTGGTCCTAGAGGCAGCCTTTCAGTTGGTTGCTGGCCTCTGACTAGGCTTCTGAATGGAGATCAAATTACCTTTAATCCTCTGAGTGTGCGATGGGCCCCCTGACCCCATTCTATCCACCACCGTTGGAAGAAGACATTCTGTATGTGAAGATGTCCAAATGATGCAGATTATTTTAGAAGTTGTGTATATGTGAATGGGCAAAGCGAACCTAGTTTTCTCCATGTTTGTGTGACTCATTTTCCTGGTGATAAGCATTTTCAACAGGTCTTTTTTTTTTTTTTTTTTAATGGCATCCATAGTAGAAGAGATTAGAGAATCGAAGAGCTAAAAGTCTAGTTGTTTGGGGGGTTTGCTAGAGACCCCTGCACACCATAGCTTCTTACTGCACCCCTCCTCCCCAGTAAACACAAGTGCACACAAATACACACGACCACAGAAATCCTGAGAAAGGTCGACAGGACACTAATGATATTCTTTTAAAAGAACTCACCATGAATTGTTTTTTGGGATCAGAAGCCCTTCCATCCTTTCTCTGAGCTCTGGCTCATTCTGAGGATTCCTGGTCTATTCTACAATACATCCCATCCCACCCCACCCAGCACTTACTTTAATGAACACTTAAAATGACAGCCACATCCCTTTTACTTAATTTCCAGAGGAGATTCAGTTTCTTCCCTTGACACTCCTTTCAGTGTTGACCGCTTTCAATGAGATGGGCATAATTTAAATACTTTTCTGCAGTTTTTGTCCAGATATCTTGTGTGTTTAAACATTTACAATCAACACGGTATCAGAAGATCCCAATTAAAATGAGAATTAGTCCCACGAACAGATACAGCTCAAAAGAGGAAATACTGATGATCAACTGTATATAAGACAAAAATATTAAAACTCAGTAATAAAAATGCGAACTAAGTCAATGAAGTAACCATCTTTGGCTTATCAAATTTGCAAAAATGAAAACTGATAATGTGTAGGGTTGGCAAAAGTACAGAAGACGGACATTTCGGATATTGCTAGTAGACTATGGATGAGTAGCAACTTCCTGGAAAGCAATTTCGTAATACACATTAAAATAATCAGAGTTCCCTTCAACCCATTGATTCATCTTCTAGTCAGTGTACATTATACTATTAAAAAATTAGAGATTCACTCCAAGATTTTGTTCAATGACATCATATCCAGATAACAGTGTACATACTATTATATTTTATGCTTTTTAAAAATTTAACATTATAGTCATCCCATGTCATGAAATACTCTTTGAAAAAAGTATTTTAACATTTACATAATGTTATTTCATGCATAATTTAGTTGTTGGCTATCTAAGCTGTTTTCCATTGGAGTCATTAATGTACTTTGTCTCAAAGACTATTTCAAGTCTACTATTTAACATCAATCCTAAAAAGCATAAAATTATGAGGGCATTGTAACTTCTGTTAAAAACAAACAAAACTGAAAGGAGTATGGATAACTCATTTTTGACTTCTCTCTACTTCTTCTCTTTAATGGATAAAGCATATTATTTTTATAATTAGGAAAACAATAAATGGTACTTTAACAATAATCACCTGGATTTTTGGCCACACAAATATTTTGAGGTCTTTAAATAATCATTTGTTTCTTCCTCACTCTTCTCAGTAGAAAAATATTTGGAAATAAGATCTTGAAGACTATGATTTGGGTTATTGAACTATTTCTCTAGAAGGAATTCATGCCAAATAGTTTTCTCAGATGCTGATTTGTGGGGATTAAGTAGATGCCATCTGCTTCAGTTTATCAACTTTCCAAATTAGGAATTTTTTTCAAACTCTTTACCTTTTCACTAGCAGCAGGGATTCACTTAGTTGTCACACTGAGTTTCTTGTTTGATTTTCAGCAAAATGGCTTGAAAAGTTGGTATTGGGAGCATCTATTGCCTTGTTTTAGAAACAGGTTATTAGAAGTGCTAGTCGCTGATTTTAGTCAGTTTGTATTAGTGTTTTTCATTATGTGTGTATCTGTAGGTAGCCCGGGAATGTCTATTTCATCGAGAGAAGAGAATGGGAATCGATCTAGTTCATGATGAAGTGGAAACAGAGTTGCTGACGGTAAATATGGGGCAAACCCTTCAATAACAAGAAACCTCATTGCAAACATGTGTTTAATGTTTAATGTAGAGAAACAAAAAATGATATTATGTAAAGACACAGTAAGGAGTTATAGTATCAGATATTTATGGCATTTAGAAAAGATACATTTTATTTTATTTTTTATTGAAGTATAGTTGATTTACAATGTTGTGTTAGTTTCTGGTGTACAGCAAAATGATTCAGTTATACATATATATGTATATTCTTTTTCATATTCTTTTCCATTATGGTTTATTACAAGATACTGAATATAGTTTCCTGTGCTATACAGTAGGACTTTGTTGTTCATTTTATTTTTTAGAAAAGGTACATTTTTGGGGGGTTATGAAAGTAATAGATATTTATCGAGAGAATTTGAAAAATGCAGTAAAGGATAAAGATAAAAATCACCTAAGTTCAATTAGACAGAAATGACTATTAATGTTAGAGTATTTCAGTCTTTTTAATAATCATACTTAGGTAGATACCACCCAACTTAAAGACACACAGACATATCTTCCAGATTAGAATGATAGTGTATCTATGCATTTGAATAGTGCTTTTTTTTGTTGGATAAATGCCCAATGATGTTTATTCTTAAATGTAGATGTGGAAAGGCAGTGTTGTGTTTTTTTAGAAGACAATGTTTTAGAGCATTTTTAGGTTCACAGCCAAATTGAGGGGAAGGTCCAGAGGTTTCCCATGTGGCCCCTGCCTCCACACATGCATCGTAGTGATAACTGTATGTATTTCTGATTATTATCCTTAGGATACATTTCCAAAACTGTAATCCACGCATCCAAGGGTATATGCATTTGGACAGCTTTTGATCAGCCATCCGGTAGCTTGTAGTTACATCTGATCTAGGGTGCTGGTCCTCCCACTAGGCTCTCCCACCTTCCACCAATTAAAGGTGGTTTTGTTCTGAGTTCTCTGACCTTTACCTCCTAGGGTCTCTCCCACAAGATCTCTGCCATTCCTTAAGATTTCGGCCCTTAGGTACCTGGGACCCTTCCCAGTCTCTCTTTTTTCTTTTTAGCCCGGATACTCTATTAAGCATTCGTTCTGCATCCCCAAGTGCCAAACATATGTATGTTTTTTTGGTTCACATTCATGAAGCTTAAAAGTGAACTTTTCTTTGACCCTGATGCCTTCTGCCTTCCCCTTCCTATTGATGGTACTGTTACTGGTTCTATGACTCCATCCCAAGACGGTTCTGCTCTGAGACAGTATTGAATAGAACCCTGATACCAGCAGGCAAAGAATGTCTGGGTGGATTCTCACCACCAGTAGCAAGAAACACCTTCCCCGTCTGGGATTTCCACCTCTAAATGGCTTGTAGGACCCCAGCCCCCTCACAACCAGCCGGGTGATGGGTAAACTTCAAGTGACTCAGGAGAAAATACTGAGAATGCACATCTTTAAGGAAACACCGCTGCTTCCCAAACTCAGGGATGAGTGAGAATTTGAGAATGTCGTCATCAAAACACACTGTCTATAGAAATGGAGTGCTTGCTCCTATAGGTGACATTTGTCATTATCCAGATTCCATTTGGACTTACAGTTTGATTTTTAAAGTGTGATTTCAGTAGCCTATTCTACCTGTTAAGAGTGTGATAGTTTACCCACTTACCCCAAACTTAAAAAGGCTCAGTTAAGCCTTTAAGTTTGTATGTATCTGTGGATACATAGAACCACAGGAAGCAGGGTCTGGGTTTAACAATGAGGTCCCAGAAATGATTGTATGTCCACAGTTCAGGGTATAGCCGAGAGTTAGCACACATCCATGTGTGTGGTCAGAACTCAGGGTTCTTGTGACCTGGCCAGTATTCCTCAGCCAAGAAGAGGGTGGAGCCCACATCGCACATGAGGATTAAGTTCTAAATCATACTTTATGACCCATGTCGCATTATAAGTCCTACCCTTTAGTGAGAGCTTACCATCTGCGAGGCACATAATTATCTTCCCCACAGCCTAGAAAGGCAGGTGTTATTACCCTTCGTTTATAACTTGCCTTTGCTCCCAGCATTTGCAAAGGCAGCATTGGACCTGGGCTATCTGTTGCCAGAGCACGTCTTTAACCACTATTCCACCCAAGACCCAGGGGGGTGAGGCAACAGGGGGCGGTTTGCTTGAGGTGAGGGCACACCAAAGGCTGTGAAGTCTCTATTCTACCTCCGCGCTTCGCCACCCCATCCCAAGACCACAGCTCCCAAGAGGAGAACTGTAAGAGATACTTTGCAAAGGTTTCGCCTGCTCAGATAGTAGGATTAATTCAAGGTTCTTCAAATGCTTGGATGTGATTCCTTGTTCTCTTTCCATCTTAAGCCACAATGTATTCATTTTGGCCACTGAGACTCTGAGAAACTCAGAGAAGTCACTGCCACCCTTTTATTCTTGGGGTCTATTTTTCCTCCCCAAGTTCGGGATCCAGAAGGGGTGGCACCACTTGCCAGGCTCCTAGTGTGTGGTTCTTGGGTTTTCTGCCATGACCTTCACTTCCCTGGGTGTCAGGTGGCAGCTATCGGTCTGATTACATCTGGGCTCTTCTCACACTTCTGCCCTCTGTCTGTACCCACCACCTTCTGGCAAACTTTCTTCTCACGGGCGATTGAGGGAATAAGGCCCTTGCCCTGCAGTCACTTCATGGAGGCGTTTCCAGACCAGCCCCGTGTGTGAGTGAGGATTAGTAGGTAAGTTAGCATTGGGGACAGTTACAAAAGTCTTTGGTTTCAGGCATTCCCTATTCCAAGGAAGCCTTCTGCTTCCAACCACGATGTTCACCATACGACATTATTTAAATTCAAATATAAAAATTAGTGTTGAAGGGTTTTTTTTATAGCAAGAGTCTCATTAAACGTAATTTTTTCCACTGAAAGTTCCAGGAATTCCCTCTGTGTGAATTGTGTACACATAGCATAAAAGCTCACTGGGATTTTCGGTTTTAAGTGGTATTTTCTAAGCAGTATTCCATGTATCCTTTGCCAACACCTCCATGAAATGGCTACACACACACACACACACACACACCAAGCCATAGAGAAAGATGAAGCCCAAACAACAAAAAAAATCAAAGACACGCACAACGTACAGTGAGAATGTGTGAGAAATCCTTGCTGCCTGTAAGGGCAGGGGGACTGGGAATTTAGTTTTTCATTTACTTCAATCATTCAGAGTATCAAAGAATCAGGCAGGAGGGTTATCACTGAAATAAACTCTAGGCATAGTATTTTTATGTTAACCAATTAAACAATAAAAGAATAAGAAGACTATATAGTTGAGTTAACATTGGAGTAAAGAGGACTCTAAAATCAAATGAACAAAGGCAGAAACCCAAAGGGAACATTTGATAGTTTGATGTCATAGAAACCATAAATGTCTATATATCAAAAACACCACACACAAAATATAAAGGCAAGAGCCAAACTGGTAAAAAAATATAAATATATATATGTGTCATATAATGGGAAAGGATTGAATTTTAAATATAAGCATATTTATAAATAAGAAAAACATAACAGAAAAGGTAGGCAAACACATGAACAGGTGGTTCACAAGAGAAGAAAGTCAAATCATGAACAAATACCCAGTCATAATATTAACCTGCAAATCTGAACAAGTGTGCTTTTATTGGGGGGTGGTCTTTCATGTTGGCAAAGATTGAGAGGAATCATAGTGTCTACCGGGTGTGTGAGGTGAGGAAACTCACACTCATTTATTGTTGTAAATGGGTACAACTTTTCTGAAGGGCAATTTGGTTGTACTTGTCAAAACCTTGAAAAAAGGCATCCCCTTTGGTGGTGTCTAAATATTTTTGAGCTTGTTCATCACAGTATAGTTTTATGTCATGGGAAAATGTTCAAGTTTCATGTTCAGTGTTCAGTATGATCACTTTTCACTTGAAAAAGTGGTAGCAATGGTTATGTGCACTTTTAAAATGTCTTCTAGGTGCTATTTTGGGTTCCTAAATTTTGTAATGTGAATATGAATTTCAGAGGGAAGTAAGTATTTATTTAAAACATCTCTGCTACCACACAAAATCTACAAAATCTCTGCTATACATGTAACAATATATACATTCTAGCAGCATCAAAATGCCATGTGCGTGGTCAAGCAGAGTGGCATGGATAGGGCAGATTTTATACGAGTATAGCAGCTGGGCTGCAGGGCAGAGGCAGGACAAGGGGAGAGCTGGCCTCCTAGGGTGGAGGTTGGCCTCCATTTGGAACAAATAGCTGGGTCTTTTGGAGGTCACATGCACTGCCTGAGAGAACTGCCTTTTAGGCTGTCCTTTTCCCTTCCAGATTCACTTTTCTTGGAAGAACACTTAGTATAGAAGAAGCCATGCATTAAATTCAACCTTGTGTATCACCAGAACTTGATTGATTGATTGACGGATTCAATTAAAGACCAGAGATAAAAAATAAAGAAAACTCCTAAAATTTTACCCCTGTCCCAACTTGTTCCATAATATATTTTCCTAAAGCCCTGTAAAGGGTGAATCTCAGTCTTATATTAAGACAGCAATATCGTGGGGGCGTATAGGTAAATCAGTGGGTATAACATTCTTTTCTTGTTTTACTTCACCATTTTCCCAGAAACAGAGTTTTCCTTCATCAGTGTTTTGTTACATTGTTGACTCTGAATGTTATGTTCAATATCAAAACATTAATGTGGCTTTTTTTTTTTTTCACTTGAGTAGGAGGTTGAGATTATTCTGTGTTGTCAAGAAAGGATGAAGCTGCATTTGGACAAGGCCGTTGCCCGCCTGGCGTAAGAGCTTTTACCTCTCTATATGGTTGAAACGCTATCCTGAAACTGTACTTCCACGCTTCCCAATCAGATTTCTCTTAGCTTCTTATGTAAGGATTTCTTATACATGGACACACATCCGCATGCACATACACGTTTTTATTTAGAAGGTAAAATGAGTACTTGGGGCGCTTACTTTAAATTTTTATTTAAAGAAATAATTTTCGCAATGCTTCAGGAAGGATTTTTATCCTACCTTGAAGTGTGGCTAAGGTTACTTTTAACTCAAAAGACTTTTATTCTTTGATAAGAGATAGACTTGTACACGTGCAGCCCGACAGCTGGAACAGCGATGAACTGTGGCACACTTTTATATTTACTTTCCACTTCTCCTTAAAAACTCAGCCTTCTCCGGTTTCTCGGCAACCGTGGTACATGGTCCTTGGTGCTGTGATTACACCACTGCATTCACTGCATCCATTGCATTGTAATTGTTCACCCATCCTACTCTCTAGCAGAATACAAATTCTTCTTCTCTTGGCAATAGTAGACAGTAGGTACTTAATATTTATAGTGGGGGTTGGCGGCAAAGAATACTAGTCAAAGGAGGGTTTGAAGCAATGATAACAACTGTCAGCATAGAAAAAATACTGGCCGAGCCTGTCGCCTTATAGGACTAGAAAGGTCAACGTTCATTTGGTGACGGCCATGGAAAGAAGTAGTGTTGAATATGTCACACAGAGGAAATGATGATTCTGCCTATACTGATGTTGTCAGGGGTAGCGTGTAATGTAAACAAAGGAATAGTTGTTCTAAAGGTGGTGGTTCTTCTCACTCAGTCTGCTGACCATCAGGATTGATGCTATGAAGGTCGGTTAGGTTCAGATGGCTGAGATCTCTCTCAGGCTGTGATTGGAAGGGCTCCTTAATTCAGAAATCGGTGAGGATAGCTAAGGATTGGCTAAGGATGACCGACTGCCACTTCCGATATTAATTTCTGGTTTCTGCTCCCTGGAAATTACAGAAACAGTTTAGGGTGGTTCCAATGATTGTTCTGTTTTCTTCTGGTCCAGTTCCTAATCCTCATTTTTTTCGTAATCTAAAATCTGCTGTCCATCTTCCATGTCCTTTGCTTTTTAATCCACAGTGGGCAAAATGTCCACCTCATTTCCTGGGGTGGTCTCTCCAGGGTCTGTGGGAGCCGGGATCTCTAACATGGTTACTGGGCTCGGTCCAGCAAAGGTGATGGGAGGAAGGTTTTCAGCTCCACTTGTCTTGAAGGAACAATTAAGGAAGGAACATGAGATGGGCTTGGATCTCAGCTGAGAATGGAATCTCATTAGAAACCAACATGGAGGCCTAGATCTCTCCCATCTTGGGCTCTAAGACGGTGGATGGATAGAAGGCCTTCCTAAGGAGGCTCTGAGGTCAGGTCAGAGGAGGTCAAGGGTGTCAGCCCAAGAGAGGAAGCCTGGGGAGCATCTTGGTCCCAGACCACAGATGAGAAAGACCTAAGAATCCCAGAGTTTCAACCCAGTAACCTGAACTCTGAAGCAGCAGGGATGCAGCTTCCTCTCCTTTCCTCCTCTGCACACACACGCTGATTTAGAATTCACAAAATGCAGATGACCTGTGTGCTGCTACCCTCATTTCCACTTTACAAACAACAAAACAAAGAGCTTTGACAGGTCAAGTGACTTACCTGAAGGCACAGGCCAAGTTAAAGAGAATTAGCCCCTTCAGTTCCACACAGGCTTTCCTGGGTGGCTCCTCTATGCCAAGACCTTTTCTGGGCACCGGGAATAGAGAATGTCTAGGATCATCCAGTTCTCTGGCTTTTTCAGATGCTCTCTGTATGCGATTGCCCAGTTTTTATTTCTAGCCCAGACTTTTCTCCCCAATTCCAACAACCCACTTGGTACCTCCGCTTGGATGTTTACTGGACACTCAACATAAAGCAAGACCTGCTGTCTTCTCCCCCAGCCCTCCAACCCACCCATAGGTTTGCCCACCTCTGCTGATGGAATCCTGCTATTCCAATGGCTCAACTTTGGCTTTTTTTTTTTTTGCTCCAGAGCCTGTGCTCTTTATTTATTTATTTTTTAACATCTTTATTGGAGTATAATTGCTTTACAATGGTGTGTTAGTTTCTGCTGTATAACAGAGTGAATCAGCTATACATATACATATATCCCCATATCTCCTCCCTCTTGCGTCTCCCTCCCACCCTCCCTATCCCACCCCTCTAGGTTGTCACAAAGCACTGAGCTGATCTCCCTGCGCTATGCGGCTGCTTCCCACTAGCCATCTATTTTACATTTGGTAGTGTATATAAGTCCTGGTTCCATCTTTAAAGCATCTCCAGAATCTGAGCGCTTCTCACCTCCTTCACTGCCGCCCCGTTGGTCCAAGCCACCCCCATCTCTCACCTGGGTAGCCTCACCGGTCTGCTCATGGGGTCTCTCTGTCCCCTGCAGTCCGTTCTTAACCCCACACCAGAATGATCCTTTAAGATTGTAAGTCGGTGGTCTCTCATTCCACTCAGAGGAAAACCTGACACATTCCTATGGGCAGCAAGGTCTGGTTCTCCCTCTGCAAGTCTTGGTATCACCTGCTTGAGGAGAGTCCTACCCTGACCATCCTATTTAGAATCATCGCTCACATTCCTGGCCCCCTTTTTCCTGCTTTGTTTTCTGCATTGTTCTGCTAACAAACCACAGGATTTGCTTATTCCTTATGGGGACTGCCTGTCATCCCCCTGTAGGATGTGAGCTCCTCTAGGGAAGAGACGTTTGCTTTGTCCGTGATGCATCCTGGCACAGAGTAGGCATTCTGTAATGATATGTGGAATGGACTATGCCACAAATCAGGACGTGGCTCACCTGTCACCCACGCCTGCCCCACTGACCTGTCTCTTTGGGACTGAGCTGCCTGCTGGGTCCTCTCTCTGCATGGCAGGGCAGGGACGCCAGGCATCTCAGAGCTCACCAAGTCCTCTTCCTTCCCAGGAGGGTTCTGGCGGGAGCGGGAGGCTGGGGGCTGCCAATTCCTGGCCTCTTTCCACACGCTGACTCCTGCTGGGGAGGTCCATTTTGACCCTCGGTTTCTACCTCTAGACCTGGAACAACTGCAAAGTGAGGTCATTTACAGCTGGAGGGAGGCTGGCTGTGAATACCTCCTAACTTCTTAGGGAATTGCACTCTAGGAATGGAGGAGACAGGGGTTAGGGTGTAGCTGAGGAAAAGGAATAAGGAAAGGGAGGCACAGATGTGGACAGATTGCTCCAAACCAGCGTCCTGTCTGGAGCGGTTTGGGTACTGGGAAGATGGGCCCCAGCCTGGGGGAGCTCCAGATACCAATTTCTGTGTGTCTGCACGTCTCATGCCCATGGAAGGGACAGCGTGGGCAGGGCTCTCATTGCCCACATGTAGGGACAGCTCCAGGGGAAGCTGCTTTTAATGGAGAAGTTGGGCATCGTGGGAAGGAGGAGAGACCCAGAGAGCAGTCACGGGTGCGCGTGGGGGGTGGAGGTGGGTCCCCACCCCGAAGGGCCGTCATGCTTCCTCCTGTGACATTGTTCCCTTAGCCTGAAGCTCCGTCTCCCTTCTGTGTTTTAGAGCCAACAGAGCTTCCCAGCACGAGCTGGAGAAGGACCTGAGTGACAAGCAGGCGGCTTGCCGCATCGACGATAAATGCCACCACCTGCGAAACACGTCCGACGGCGTCAGCTACTTCCGCGGAGTGGAGCGGGTGGATGCCACGTGAGTAGGGCGCGTGCCGCCTCTGTGATTTCTATGTCGCTTAATTCATTCTCTCTCCTTTCAAAAGGATGCAGCGCACAGGTAAATCGGAGATCCTGGGAGGATGCGGAAAGGTAAGAGGCACCTGCTGTGGACAGGTCGTCAGTAAGCACGGTGTTCTGCAGACACTTGCATCCTGTCATCTTTTGTAGAAGAATATTCATTGTTTATATTTCTAACTGTGAAAATAGCACCTGCTTGAGGCAGAAAAACCTAGAAAACACAGTTAAGCACAAAGAAAATAAAATGTTACCAATGTATCGGATGCCCTGGTCGTGGGCCGGGGGTGGGAAGTACAAGCTGAAAAACAGCTGAATGTTGAATAATTTATTTCCACTCTTTCTTAGACCTGCTCCGTCCATGGTTTCTTTGCCAGGCCCCTGCATACGATCTTGGGTTGATGCTCTTTTCTCTATGAGAGGGCCTTTCTTTCTGCATCTTGATAACCCTGTTATTTTTCTTTACCATCTTATAAAAATGGTCCTGTCGCTTTCACATCTCTTTGGAAAATAGTGGCATAGAACATTAAAATGAATCAACTTGATTGAGGTGAAATTCACCTGTGCTAAAACGCATTTGGTGTTAGTGTACATTTTGATGAGTTTTAACAAATTTCTATGCCTATGTAACCATGACCACACTCATGGCCCCTCCCCCTTTTAAAGGGACTCCCTTTAAAGCTCCCTTTAGGGCTGGTCACCCCAAAGCAGATCCCCTCTTAGCTATTCTGTAATAAGAGCAGCAACAGGTACCAACTTTCTTCAGGTGTGGATCAGATTCAGACCCTAGGTCCTAAGTGGTCCTCATGAAGTGCCTCTTACTTAATTTGAGGAGAGCAGGAAGCATCTTCCTTTTCTCCTTCTGGGGTGGACGTGGGGGGGTGTTGGTTTGGGATCGAACCACACACACTCTGACCACTTGGTCCTCCATAAAGGGCCTCATCTATTTCCAGCATGAATTCTTAGCCGTCTCTTTAGGGTGTCAGGGTATGGAGCAGATAGGATGTTATTTTTGGTCATCATGGCCTGCACTAAAACCTTAATCGACAGTAAGAGTCTCATTTGATATCCTATTACACCATCAAGTAAAGAAACCACACAGAGAGGCCCAATGTTAACAATTTACTGTCAGTCCTTCTAGCATTCTTCCACTCATGTAGATATCGATTTATATTTTTAAAGATTGGTATTACACATGTACTATTTGTATAGCCTGTCTGATTTTTCACTTCCGGATATGTCAAATACATTGTTTGTGAAAATATTCTTCTACAGCCTGAGTTTGCATGCTGTATGGATTACTTTTTAAAAGGTACCATAATTTACTCAAATTTTTCTTTACTTTGGGACACTTTAGGGTGTTTCCAGTGTTGCAGGGATTGGCATGAACATTGCTAAAAATGAATCTCCTTACATAGACATCTTTGGGTTATTTCCTTAGGATCAATTTCTGAAGTGGATTGATACAGAGATTAGCATGACCCCTGCACAGTGACGATGTGCCAATTCAGAAAGCATTCTGTATTTTTAGTCCGGGGATATAAAGTACAGCATGGTGACTGGTTAACAATACTCTATTGCATATTTGAAAATTGCTAAGACAGTAGATCTTAAAAATTCTCATTCAAGAAAAAAGGTTTGTAACTGTGTGTGATGGTGGATGTTGTTAGCTAGACTTACTGTGGTGACCATTTTGCAATGTATCCATAAATCAAATCATTATGTTGCACACCTGAAACTAATATAATGTTATATGTCAATTCGATTTCAATAAAAACACTTTCTGAAGTGGAATTTCTGAGTTATACACATTTGCTCTCCGGCATGGCCGTACCAATTCAACTTTCCTACCTGCAGGATGAGAGAATCTTTTTCTAAACGTGCTCACCAGAAAATTATCATTCTCTTCATTCTTTGTTATTCTGACAAAGGGTTGTTAATATGTTGTTGTTTTCGTTAGTACCACTTTGATTAGTCCTGAGGTTGAATATTTTTTCATAACGCTTATGGGGCCAGTGAGACACATTTCTAATGAATGGATATACTCATACCCTTCACCAATCCCTTCCCCCGCCCCTGCACAACGGCAGAGGACTTAATTTATGCTGCGGATTTACAGAGAGAAAGCAGTCAAACAAGGAGCAATTAAGAACATTTTAAAAGAAGCTTTGCTCTGATGTTTACACTTCATGCAGTAAAACCAGGATCAAGCGATTTGGGTTTTTTTTCTTTCTCAGGATGAACGGTTGCCTATGGAAAATCTAGGCTGATGCATCATTGTTTCCATTGTCTGGGTCTATTTCTTTTTTCTTCAGGGTCTCAGTGCCCGAGTCCTGGGCCAAATTTACCGACGACAATATTCTTCGCTCCCGGAGCGAGCGAGCTGCCTCTGCGAAACTAAGAGACGACATCCAGAACCTCCTGGTGGTGACGGCCAACGAGATGTGGAATCAGTTCAACAAAGTGAACCTGGCTTTTACCAGCCGCATTGCTGAGACTGCAGATGCTAAAAATAAGATTCAGATTCACCTCGCAAAGGTAAGCCAAGCGCTGGGAGGCCCCCGCAGCTGACCTGGACAGAGAGATCAGGGGGCCTTGGGACCACAAATCTCCACCGTAAGGCACGTGACTTCCTGGCCATACAGACTAAGAAAAATGAAAACTGGTACAAAGTGCACCATTTATTTTAGCCAGGTAGCTAGGTGTCAACATGAAATTGGAATCCAACATGAACTGGAAATGGGAACACAAAGAATGCACTATGTCATGAAAGGTTCCTAGTATTTAATAGAATCAAAAATATTATTATTAACATTCAATGAATCACCGTATGTAACTAGGAAGTGAATTTATTATTAGAACATATGGTAGGGACGTTTTCTGTTAAATTATTTCAGGCCTTTTTTTCTGGAATACAAAACCAAATACAGGAAACTATTAAGTGGTTCAAAATGTTTCTGATATTGAACCTTTTACCGTGCTTTAAGTATAAGTGTTTTATAAGGACAATAGGATGAAAGATTTAGGCAGAATTCATGGGTTTCAAGATAAACAAGGTGCTCTTGCTTTTTTAATATTGGTCTTGGAGTCCTTATTATTTCTGTGGATTGTGCTGTGTATAGCTTTTTGGTTTTGTTTCTTAATTTAATTTTTATTTTATATTGGGGTATAGTTGATTTATAATGTTGTGTTAGTTTCAGGTGTAGTGGTTCAGTTATCCATATATACATATTCATTCTTTTTCAGATTCTTTTCCAATATAGGTTATTGCAGAATATTGAGTAGTTTCATTTCTCTTTTTTTTTTTTTTTTTTTTTTTTGCGGTACGCGGGCCTCTCACTGTTGTGGCCCCTCCCATTGTAGAGCACAGGCTCCGGACACGCAGGCTCAGCGGCCATGGCTCATGGGCCCAGCCGCTCCACGGCATGCGGGATCTTCCCGGACCGGGGCATGAACCCGTGTCCCCTGCATTGGCAGGCGGACTCTCAACCACTGTGCCACCAGGGAAGCCCTCATTTCTCTTTTTAAGAACCTTACCATGTTGGCTGTGTTGCTCTCAGGAGATATCATCCTATTGAGGGCACTGTGTTTTCCCAGGCTGCAGTAATTTACCTTTCCTTCTCATGGTGTCTTCTTTGGGCGATACACATTTGTTGGGTCAGACAGCTTCTACATCCAGTGAAGGGAAGAGAGAAGGATAAAATGTAGTTTTTGTCCCAGGAAGCTTATATTTGTGGAGAAGGTGCGTGTAATATGAAAAGCTCATGCACAATGAAAAACAATAGAAAATGACAAATCGTGGTTGCCAAATAGCCAATACAGAAATTGTTCTGGGAGTTTGGAGGAAGAAGCAAACGTTCAGGTGGAGCAACATCATGAACAAAGCCTCGGGAGGTATAGCCAATCAGAGGTTGAGTCAGGTCTGTAAAGAGACCCTGTGGCTGGCACAGATGGTGTGTGTCCCTAGAGAGAGAAGCTTGGAAAGGCAGGTGGAGCCAACTGTGGAAGTCATTGGTGGGAAGGCGTCCCCTGGGCAGTGAGGGGCCATCTAAAGGCCTTTTATCGATAGAAGGCTGACATGATGGAGTCCCTTTGTTCAACAAAGTTTTGTTTACTACTGTATTAGTTTGCTCTGGCTGCCATAACAAAGCCCTACAGACTGGGTGGCTTAAACAACAGAAATTTATTTTCCCACAGTCCTGGAGGCTGAAGTCTGAGATCAGGTTATCCATGGGGTTGGTTTTTCCTGAGGCCTCTCTCCTGGGCTTGTGGACGGGCGCCTTCTCCCACATCATCACGTGGTCTTCCTTCCCTCCATGCCTGTCTGTCTCCTAATCTCTCTTTATAAGGACACCAGTCAGATTGGATTAGGACCAACACTAATGACCTCATTAAAGAACTTCATTAGCTCTTTAAAGGCTCTACCTTCAAATACAATCACATTCTGAGGTCTGGGGGTCAGGACTTCAACATATGGATTTGGGGGGGGTTGAGGAGGATAGAATTCAACTCATAACAGCTACATTCAAGGTGCTGTGCCAGGGGCTTTGGGGTGTACACACATGACGACTCACTGACCCTGCCATCTTGTGTCTTGTGTGAGACAAGACATGTACGTAGAAAATGATAAGTTCCATCAGAAAAGTGCAGACAGAACCCTTTGGAGCTACAGATAAAAGGTTCAGTTTGTTTAGCAGAAGGAACAGTTATTTCCAGTGGTGAGAGATGGGGGTGGCTTCGTGGAGCAGGGAGCCCTTGAGGGTGGCCTTGGTGATAGAACAGTGTAATCATTTTCAGCAGGTGGTTGAAAGCTTGGAAGAGAGGGCAAAGCTTAACTGACAGGTAAAAGAGTTCCTGGCTTTCACAAGTGCTGAAGCTGTGTGGTTACAGGAGGTCTCTGCAAGGAGAAAGGAGGTAGCAGAGAAGGGGTCAAGGGCAGCACCTTGCACTGGAGTGAGGAGAAGGAGTTAGAGAAAAAATCAGGGATTAGGATAGCAGTTGGCCAGAGCAGTAAGCAAGGCGAGGGTTTCAAGGGGAGGGATACTCCAGAGAGGCCTCATCATTGACTTTGAGCGCATGGTCTCACCAGAGCAACCAGGGCCAGAGACAAGATACGGGGGCTGCTGGGAGGTTAGGTGGGTGGCACGTGGAGGGAGTAGGCAATGCCATTGCTGCTGAGTCCATGTGTCTGTGAACTTGAGGAGAGGCTGGGAAGGTACCAGCCGGAGAGGACCCAGTGGGATTGGATGAGAGCGTGGTGGGGAAGGCATGAGGGTTCAAAGGAATTTGGGTGATGGTTGGGGGGCATCTCCAGGCCACAGGAAAGCGGCTGAAGAAGAGGGGACTAATGGGGGGGTGTGGAGACATGGGGGGGGCAGAGGTCAAGGTCGTAGGCGAAGGAGAAGGCAGGGTTTTCAGAGCACAAGAAGGGGGCTTGCTTGTCAGAAGAGGAAGATGAACCAGGGAGGGATTCAGGTTTAGGTAACTGGGGGAGCTTCTTTAAGGAGAGAAGAATATAAAATTGGGATTACCAGATTACCAGTGTGCTCCTCCCTTGCAAGGGAGACACCCCAAAGCTTGACCTTGATTTGCTTCAAGGAAAACCTCTCTGAGATTAGTGAGGAGAGGCAGCGGGAAGAAAAAGAAGCAAGGATGCACCGATGTGGGAGGGAAGCGGGGACCCTCAAAGCTGCTGGCCTCCCTCTTCTCGGAGTCACATGCACATGTGTATCAGTAAATATCTAACAGCCGGTGATCTGAGGGAAAAGGAGAAAGCGAGCTCGGATTTGCGGCATTCGCCCATTTCTGTGGCCTAGGTGCTCGCAGGCTGAGTCGGGAGGAGATGCTCTCCAAAGGGTGGGAGCAGGTGCCGCACCTCCCAGCGCGGGTCCCGGGATGGAGCTGCTAGGAGGAGGCCCTCAGACAATCCTCCTCCCCATCAGAGGGGGAGGCCCGGCCCCAAATGCACGGGTCGGGGAGCAGGTTGTTGAGGGCACGGCACCAAAGCCTCGGGCGTTTGCTTCTCCTGGTACAGACCCTGCAGGAGATTTTCCAGACGGAGATGACCATCGAATCCATCAAGAAGGCCATCAAGGACAAGTCTGCCTTCCTGAAGGTGGCTCAGACCAGGCTGGATGAGCGTACGCGGAGGCCCAACATAGAGCTCTGCAGAGACATGGCTCAGCTGCGGTGAGCGAGGGAGAGGCGGGGGTGGGGGAGGACCAGGTGGGGGTCACGGTGATGGGGAGGGCGGTGCCCTCAGGACCAGCTCGGGCTCCTCTGGGGAAACCCCCAGGCTGCCGGCAGCTCTGAGCTCCTAAGGCTCGTCCACCAGCCCACGGGGATGTGGAGCGGCCTAGTGATGGTCACGGTGCTAGAGCCTTCTTTAAAGTGTCAGTAATGGGGTTCGTGTTTAACAGCCCGGAGTTTCGGTTTGGGATGATAAAAAGTTCTCGAGGTGGAAGGTGGTGATGGTTGCCGAGTTTGTGAATGTACTTAATGTCAGGAACTTAAGAGCTGAGATGGTAAATTTTGTGTTATGTCTATTTTACCACGACTAAAACAAAAGGGAAATGACATCAACACTACACACAAGATTAGTGTTAACACGTAGCCTCATTCAGGGGGTGGAGGTGGTGTTGGGCTCCTTTGCACCTGCCTGGAGTGTCCGGAGTTTCCAAATCCCCTGTCTCGGAAATAGTACAGAGGTTGGCCGCTGTGTGTGTCTGAGTGCCCCTGACTCATTGGAAAAGGGACTTTGGGTACCAGCTCCCCCCCGCAATCTGTTTGCTCTCACCGTTGCTCTCATCCGCTTCTCTGGGTACTTCATTCCTGCTCTCATCGTTAAGAGCATCCTCAGGATCCCCGATACCCCAGTGGCTCATTTCAGCTCATTTCAGTTTGTTCTGTTCTTGATAGAAATTGAAAACAGCTGGTCATCATAAAGCATCCTGCACGTGTACATGGTGGGAGGGATCTGACACTACATCTTCTGGACACTAGGTGTGTTTTATTCTTCTTATTTTAACTTGGAAGATTCCTTTCAGGATGGGCTTGAATGGAATTGGCCACCCTCCCACCCCCATTCTGGCTTCATTTCCAATTTCTCAGTACCTGCCTATCTGCCTCTTTCTGGATTTCATCATTGCTGTGCTTAGGTCTTGAAACACTTTGTGCAGAAGCAAATCAAATTTATAGCAACTGGAGGAACGAAGCAGCAGCGCTTGAACTGGAGCAGTGGGAGAGACCACTAGCCTTGTAGTCTGCCTGGTCCATGATTGAATTCCCTTATATCCTAGGGACAAAGTGACTTGGAGCTCTTACCCAAGGAGCAAGCGGTGGGGTGAGGCTGTGGATTCCCTGCAGGGAAGGAAAGGGTGCTCTTTGTGAGGCCAAGAATGAGAAAGATGATGATAAAGGTGGTGATGGTGACAATCACAATAGCTGTGGCCACTTATTGATCTTATTCTGTGCCGGGCACTGTCCTGCATACTTTACTTTATGCATTATCTTCAATTTACAAATAAGTAAATGGAGGCAGAAGCGGGCTGAGTGACGGTGACCCAGCTGGCAACTGCTGGGAGGAAGGAGAGACATAGTTAGAATCCTTGCCCATCTCCCTGCTGAGCTCCATTCAAACAGCAGCAATTTGCTTCTGCTTCCCCATGTCTCATTGTATGGGGACTTTGCCACCCCGCGTCCTGTACCTCAGCTCATCTGGCCTTCTCCATGCCCACATGGGATGGGTCAGCAAAACAGGTGCTGTATCCTCATCTCACTCTCACACAGGATAAAACAGAGGGTCACAGAGGAGACGTTACTGCAAAACACCCTCCATGGACAGCACGCGTGTTGTCTGTGTTGGATGCTAAGAGATGTGCTCTAGAATAGATTCAAATGGGCTTCATCTCCCACAGTAGCTGCATTTCTTCTAGTGGAGCTGTCGTCTGGGCCATCACCATGGAGGAGGTCACCCAGGCCACATGTTTCTCCAAGTGGGTTCCACAGAACCCCTACTCACACACAGCCCATCATTGAGGTGAAGCGGCCCACCACTCTGGAGGCAACCAGTCTGAAGTATCTATTTATTACAGGAACCTGGTAGTGGGATCACACCCATTTGGCCAGTTAGATTAGATCATGAATTGTGGTTTTATGCAAATGTTATTGGGAGAAGCTGAGCTGAAGTTTCATGCTCCGACAGTTTCTGCGGAGTCATCAAAAGTAGTGACAGGGGACTTCCCTGGTGGCACAGTGGTTAAGAATACGCCTGCCAATGCAGGGGACACGGGTTCGAGCCCTGGTCCAGGAAGATCCCACATGCCGCGGAGCAACTAAGCCCATGCGCCACAACTACTGAGCCTGTGCTCTAGAGCCCATGAGCCACAGCTACTGAGCCTGTGAGCCACAACTACTGAAGCCTGCGCGCCTAGAGCCCATGCTCCGCAACAAGAGAAGCCGCCGCCATGAGAAGCCCGCGCACGGCAACCAAGAGTAGCCCTCAGCCGCAGCAACTAGGGAAAGCCTGCGCGCAGCAACGAAGACTCAACGCAGCCAAAAATAAATAAATAAATAAATTTATTAAAAGAAAAAAAAAAGTAGAGACGGGAAGAGAGAAATTGTTTGGGTTGCCATGAGACCAACACAGGCTTGCTTTTCAGAAGGGTTTTGAGTCATGGTCGAATTTGACTTTGCAGTTATCAGACAATGAGGCATTCACAGCTGCTTCTGAGAAGCTGAATGATTTTTCCTCTTTTCTCCCCCTTCACGGCTAAACAGAATTTGCTTTTCCTTTACTTCCTGTCGACCCTGCAGTGTGTCTATTTCCTCTGCTCCTTTACTGACTTCAGGACAAAACCTACTTTTGTTTCCGTAAAGATTTCTTGTTAAAATATCGTTGCCAAAAATATGGTCCTAGAGGAACAGCAGTGGAATTTAGGATTGTTGTTGAGGGAGGAGGGGATTATTTTTCTTATTCAACTGATCATCCTGAAAGCAACCCTTTGGCTGTCTAGATGGAGAAAACATAAGGACTATAAACTCAGGGGAGTGAGGACAGAGGAAAAGTGCTGTTTTCATTTCAAGACTTTGATTTGCATTTGAACTTTTTCTAAATGGGTGCTTTCAAGAGCAATTCTAAACATTCTTGGCATCCTTGAGGGCAGGCCAGACCAGGCTCTGCTTTACTTAATCTTGATATAGTTTTTTCAGACGACGGTAGTTTTATTTGTATTTGAATGCAAACCGGTTTTCAATTCTGTAATTTCCCCCAAAATGAGTGGTTTCAGCAGAACAGCTATCTGTCATCTGCCAAGAATAAGGAAACTGAGAGTGGAACGTGGCCTTGAAAGAGGAGGAGAAACATATTTCTAACGGCGAAAGTTGTGGGAGGTGTAGTATCTCTGAGCTGCCTTCACGCAGCGATGGGAAAACCAGGATGTTAGCTGCCTGCATTCTAAGTATCTGGGATTCCTTTAAAAAAAAATTGGTATTTTAATGTGTCTTTTTTCAGAAGAGCCCTCACAGATAAATTTTCCACTAGACTAACGTTTGGCTGTCAGGAGTGAAGACTCACACGTCACCCTGCTCCGTTCCTACCTTTGGGTTCAGGGTTCCTTTTGAAGCGGTGAAAACAGCTCAGGGAAGGCTGGGAGACGAGAAGCAGGCTGGTGTGATTATAAACAACTCATCCTCATAAATCCCATCACCAGCCGTGTCCGACAGCCTCTCTGAAGATCTGTTTCTTTGCTAGTGGTATTGTATACCCTGGGATCTTCCAAAAAGAAACTTACTTTTTAAATCCAACCTGACCTAAACAACAACAAAATATGCTTTTAGCTCAGTTCTCAGATGCTGTGTTTACAGATCTCAGGCCAGAGGAAACTTCCACACTTAAGTTTAATTCCTTCCCTCCCCCACTGGAAGTAAGAAGACAGTTCAGGCTCTAAGATGAAAGGAGATGCACGGTGTGGGTGTGTCTTCACGGCTTGTCCTTGCATCCATGAGCCTTTTGGGGGTGCTCTGCGGTGCTCCCCACCTCGGGCTGGCTGCAGGTGGCTCCCTCTGGCCTGTGCTTCCTCTTCATCACCTGGGGTTTGCTCCTCGTTCTTGGGAGACCCTTGACTTGGACTTCCAGGAAGCTTCCTACCTCCCATCATGGGCTGCATCTCCTAGGACACAGAAGTTGGTCCCCATCCATCAAGCATTTTCTGTGCCCCTGTCAACTGGAGGGGCTGTGGATGTCACTTTCCCGGATCCGATGGCCGGCAGGGAGACTTAGCACACAGGCCATGACAAGCACCCCGAGGGCCACAGAAGGGCTGGTGCTCTTGGAACACACGACATTGGGCAGCGAACTAGTCCCAGGGCTGAGGGAGGGACTTCCCTAAGAAGGGTCTGTCCAGCCGGGCTTTGAGGATGGCATAAATTAGCAGGATGAAGAGTGGGGTAAGAGCATCGTGGGCTGGGGGGACGGCAAGGGTGGAGACCCTGAGGTCAGACACAGAGCAGGGACATTCAAGGACTTGCCTGCACAGTGGAGAGGAAGGGCGCAGGGGCACGGGGAGACAGGTGCAACAGATTTTTACATTTTTACGTAGGGGTGTGAGGAAGAGGGTGGGGTCAACGATGATCAGAAGACCTTTGGTTTCAGCATCCGCAAGGATGACGTCACTATGGCCTGAGATGGGACAGGCAGGTGGCCTGGGGTGCTGGTGATTCATCTGCTCTGTACCCCACCTCGGCGTGGGTGAGCCCCTGGCGGGCATACCCACCAGGGAGGGTGTGTCCAGAACGTGAGCCTGCAGGGCGGGCCTGGGGAGTCTCCAGACCCCCTTCATTTGTCTGCTGTGACCTCGGATGGAGATGTGATGTTTGCCCTGTCGCGGTTGTCGGTCCAGCCAAGGCACTTCAGGTAACCTCTCTGAGTTCAAGGCCAAAGAGAGTTCAAGTCCCTCAAAATTGTGTTTCCTTTTTGGAAACTATTTATTGTTTTCTTTCTGGCTTTAAGAGCTGTATCTGTTCGTGATAGAAAATCAGAAAATGAAATAAAAAATAAAAATCATCATCAATTCTCCTTGCCGTTGAGGGATAACCACGGTTGCCACCAGGCACGTTAACAAAATTGTGATCACGCTGCATGTAGGGTTCTATATCCTGACTTTTTCAACCAACATTGTATTCTGAGTTTCCTTCCCCAAGGCAAAAACAAATTCTTTTTTAAAAAGTATTGCCTGGGGCTTCCCTGGTGGCGCAGTGGTTGAGAGTCCACCTGCCGATGCAGGGGACACGGGTTCGTGCCCCGGTCTGGGAAGATCCCACATGCCGCGGAGTGGCTGGGCCCGTGAGCCATGGCCGTTGAGCCTGCGCATCCGGAGCCTGTGCTCCGCAACGGGGAGAGGCCACAACAGTGAGAGGCCCGCGTACCGCAAAAAAATAAATAAATAAATAAAATAAAAATAAATAAATAAATAAAAAGTATTGCCTGGGCTTCCCTGGTGGCGCAGCAGTTGAGAGTCCGCCTGCCGATGCAGGGAACATGGGTTCGTGCCCCAGTCCGGGAAGATCCCACGTGCCGTGGAGCGGCTGGGCCCGTGAGCCATGGCCGCTGAGCCTGCGCGTACCGCCAAAAAAGAATAAAATAAGATAAAAGTATTGCCTGCATGGTATTCCATCGTCTGGCTATGGTGTCCGTTCTCATCAGGATGTTGTTTCCTCTTGTTCTCTCATAATAATACTCAGTACAGGATAACACAGTGAAGACATTGCTCCTTTATATGTCAAACTTTTCACTTTGTTTAAATTCACAAGTAAGAGAGAGACACGCTTTGATTTTAAAACAAATTCAAACAGTACAGATCCATATGGAGTAAAAAACAAGAGCCTCTTTTCTGCCCTCTCCTCTCCCCCCACCCCAGCCCACCCCCAACCTCAACCAGCAGCTGCTGATTTGGTGCATCTCCTTAAATACATTTACAATTTGTCCTTTACGAAAAGCAGGGGGCGGAGGGTTTTGAGTAGAGACGTTGTGGCTTTGGTGCCATCTTAAATGAATATCCTGTGAGAGCTAATTTTGGGCCTGACACTATTTTGGTTCTTGTGGTAGGGTTGCCAGATTTTGCAAATTAGCGGCCAGGTAAATATGAATCTCAGATAAACGACGAATAATTTTTTAGTATTAGTATATCCCCAATACCGCAAGGCATCTTTACACAGAAAACACTTATGGTAAGTAAAAATACTTGTAGTGAATATTATCCAGCCTTAAAAAGAAAGGAAATTCTGACACATGCTACCACATGGATGAGCCTTGAGGACATTATGCTGAGTGAAACAAACCAGTCACAGAAGGACAAATACTGGACGATTCCACTTGTATGAAGTACCTAGTGTGGTTAGATTCATAGAGACAGGAAGAAGAACGGTGGTTGCTGGGGGATGGGGGTTGCGGGGCGGAATAGGGGTTAGTGTCGAAAGGGGACAGAGCTGCCATTTTGCAAGATGAAAAGAGTTCTGTGGGTGGAGGGTGGTGATGGCTGTGTGAATGCACATGATGCCACCAAACCGCACACTTAAAAACGGCTCAGATGGTAAATTTTGTTGTTTATATTTCACCGCAGTGAAAAAAATACTTGTACTAAAAACATACATGTTTATCTGAAATTCAAATTTAACTGGGCCTCTTGTGTATTATCTGGGAGGCCTGCGATGCGGGGATGACAAATAGAAATGAGATGGTCTCACCCAAAGGGTCCAGTGCCGAGGCCAACTTCCCAGGTCTCTGCTTCTGGGAGCTGAGTGGGTGGGGCAGGAAATGGGACCCAGTTCCTTATTATGGCCACCAAGACTCCTGATTTCCTTCTTAGTTTCCTGAATAACTGTGAGCAGCGTATAAACACATGTAGGCCGTCTGCCTGTGGGGAGGGCAGTTCATCAATCCCTGAGGCTCAATTTCCTTGTCTGTAGAACAAGGAAGCTGGGCTTGATGACCTCTGTCATTTATCTTCCAGTGGCAAAGTCTGTGAAGCTATAAAATGGTCTTGGTATAATGATTTCCACATGGTCTGGATATTTTTCTACGATCGTGAAATCCTTTTCCGTCTGCCGTGACGTCCACACCCCTATTCGTTCACTGTCACTATTCTCTTTATATTATGGTACATTTTAGTTAATTTCATGCACACACACACACCCCAAGTCTGCTGATAAATGAACATCCCCAAGAAAGAAAACTATAGCTCTGAATCACTGGGCAAAATTTGATGAATTTGGAGTTGGTGGTTTCAACTGATTCTATATACATATATATATATATATATATATATATATATATATATATATATATATATATATATATATATACCTATGAAGTAAGGTAGTCAATAGATAAGTTATTATTCTTATTGTTGTCTTTTATAACCTGTTTAGTATTCTTTCTCTTGATTGACCACATGGTCCCATCCCTTGGATATTATTGGCCAAATCAGAGGGTAAAGGAGTCCTTGCTTAATTGCTCTTTGGGAGGAGAAAGAGTTTCTAAATATAAACACAATAGAAGAAATCACAAAGAAAAAGAAAGATTTAGCTAACCAAAAATTGAAATCTTATGTATAACGAAATACAAGCTAAATTAAAAGGTAAAAAACAAATTAGGGAAAACATTTGCCACAAGCTTAACAGACCAAAAAAAAAAAAAAAAAGTAATATGCCTAAAACTTAAAGAGCTTTTTGCCAAAGTTTAAGATAATTAGTAATACCCCAGTAGAAAAATGAGCAAAAGACAGGAAGAGGCAATTCACGGAAAAATAGCAAAATGCCCAATAGACATTTAGGAAAGTTTCACTAATAATCAAAGAAATGAAAATGAAAATGATATTAGTTAAAATAATTTGAGAAGGAGATGCTAGATTTTTTACATGAAATGATGCCTTTTTTCCTTTCTGTCTTGAAAAATGTGTCATGTTTTTCATCATCAGCACAATCAGAACTGCAACTTGTTTCATGGTTTACGTAGCTGATTTCATGGATTATCATTGTCATGTTCCATTAGGTTTTTGACGTTTCGATATTTACTCTGGAACCTTGGGGCATTGCTGGGGGGAGGGGCATTATAATTGGAGGAGTGCCCCATTAACTAACCCCTCCCCCACCGTAGTTAACAGGTTGGGCTGAATTCTAGCCACTGAATAAAGTTGGGTGTTCCCCTCTTCCTCACTATATAAACAACTTTCAATGATAAAGTGAATGCATGAAAATCGAGCTGTTTCCATTTTCCCCATCTTTACTATTAAAAAAAAAATCAAATGTTTAAAAGTTTACCTTTTTAAAAATTATAATGTTTAATATTCATGTGTATGCGCAATACATGTATGAAAACTTGCTGGTGTGCCCCGAATATCCTTGGTGTGCCTTTTGGATCGTCCTGTTTGCATTGCAGCTTTGCAGCGTGAAGTAGTTCTGAGGTTGATGTGACCGGTGGGAATTCAGTAACCACATTCGGCGCCTGTGGAGCTGATAACCAGCGTGACTTCTGCTAACCTAACGGGTGCCTCTTCCCCACGCAGCCTGGTTAACGAGGTGTACGAGGTGGACGACACCATCCAGACCCTGCAGCAGCGCCTGAGGGACGCGGAGGACACCCTGCAGTCGTTGGTCCATACCAAGGCCACCCTGGAGCACGACCTGGCGGTCAAAGCCAACTCCCTATACATCGACCAGGAGAAGTGCATGAGCATGCGCAGGAGCTTCCCCAGCACCCGGCGGCTGGTGGGCTTCTGCTAGGGCCCCCACCCCTGGACCAGGTGTGATGCTCCCCAGGTAAGACGGAACCAGGGCGCCACACGCGCGCACTTACATGTGAGCCGATCTATATTCACTTATTAAAGGATCGTATTTATAGACATGTGCCGCGGTCCTGTCTTGGAAAACCTTTCGTTTGCCTCCAAACCTTAGTTCCCGACGGTTTACTAGGCTTCTGGGCCAGAGAAAAACAATCGATGTAATAGACAAGGTAAGAACACTTATTTGTATTACTCTCATTATTCTCTGTGTAACATGAATGGGCTGGAAAGGAGAAATGTATTTTTTTCTGAGGCCGTGGAGGCAGGTATCCCAGCAGGTGGGTTTTGAGAGAAGGGGAGAGGCCTCTGGAAGGTAGTAGTCGGGGATAGTTTGAGCAAAATCGAAGGTGGAAAAATAGGGAGTGCATTTGGACAATAGTAAGTAGACCAGTCTGGCTGTGATTCATAACGTAGGGTGTGTATGAAGAAACAGGATGGGTGAGACCCCTGGAAAGTTGGGGGGTGGGTTCAAGGGTAGGGGGAGTGATGGACAGCTCTGTGCAGGGACATGGCCTTGTGAAAGCAATGACCGGGTAAGGAAAGTTTGAATTGGAGAGATGGCCGTGGAAACCAAGAGGGGAGAAGCACAAAGCATGTTACAACAAATCAGCAGAACTCGCTAACCTCACACGCAAGTGAGCTCTGAGGGCCCAGGGTGACAAAAAGTTGCTGACTTTGGGTGGGCCGAAAAATGGGACATCACTTACATTCTAGGAGGTCCTGTCTTATCTCAGGGGTTGCTTATTTTTTTTAAATAACTTTTTCTTTATTACAAATGAAAAACATTTGCTGATATCTGTTTTGGAAAATAGGGAAAAGACACGCACAGAACTCCTTGTAAATTACTTGTTATCACAGTGCCCAGGAATAATCACTGAAGTTGGTCATCATTTTATGGTATATGCTTTTAATCCTTTTTCTGTGACAGTATATGTGTCCATAAAATTTATTTACATATACAGGTAATATGCAGTGTTTATTTACAAATATGTATAATATGTAATGCTTATATTTAAATACATAATTAATAACATTTGGGACCACACTTCTGATTTGTAATCTCCTTTTCCTTATTCATATATTATACTATAAATGGGTTTCCATGTCATTAGCTGTTAATGCACAGCATCGTTTTTTAAAACCTTGCCTTGGTGTCTCTAAAAACAATAAATAACCACTCTTGGAGATTTCAGAAAATACAGGCGAGGGATAACAGAGTATTTTTCTTTCTCTGTCTGACTTATTTCACTATGTTACTACGTATACGTGGAATCTAAAAAATAAATGAATGAATATAGCAAAACAGAAACGGACTCACAGATACAGAGAACAAACTAGTGGTTACAAGAGGGGAAAGGGAAGTGGGAGGGGCAAGAGAGGGGTAGGGGATTAAGAGGTACAAACTACTATGTATAGAATAAATAAGCACAGGGAAATACAGCCATTATGTTGTGATAACTTTAAATGGAGTTAGTATTTTATTCTATAAAAATATTGAATCGCTATGTTGTATGCCTGAAACTAATATAATATTGTAAGTCAACTATACTTCGATTAAAAAAAGAGAAAATACAGATGAGCAAAAGAGGAAAATAAAAATCTTCCATACTTCTAAACTAACTAGATGCTTTGATATACCTATATTCTATTTCTGTATTTTTATGCACAGTTTCCTTTCAAAAATGGTATCCCGAATAAAGCAGCCCTTACAAAGCACTTACTTTGGGCTGAAACCATTCCCAGTGCCTCGTTCACCTCAACTCATTTACGCTTTTTGCACTTGAAAATGTATACTCTTTCCATGTCATTTAATCCCTTTCCATAACTTCATTTTAATGGCTTTTTAATATTCTATTGTCCTGAGGTTTTAGAATGTTCTATGACCAATTCCCCATTATTGAATATTTTTGTTGTGCCTGACTCTTCTTTATCACAATGTAGCCATGATTTAATCTTGTTAGTGAAATGTGTGCAAACATCTTTAATATTTTGCTTAAGATAAGTTCCTAGATCTGGAGTCATTACATCAGACGTCAGGCACACATTGAAAAAGGCTTTTACAGTGTATTATCAAATTGACCTCCTGAAACTTTATGTTACTCAGCACTCCACCACCAGCCTGTAAGAGGGCCCTGTCTTTCTGCATCTTGATAATCCTCTGTTATCTTTCTTCAGCAGCTCATCTTTAGTAAATAGTGATGTAAAACATTGTTCACTGGACCCTTGAATTTCTTCTGTCAGTTGCTAGTCCTTGTTATTTGCCTGTTTCCCCCCGAGTATTTATCTTTTCTTCATTTGTTTTTTAGAGTTCTCTGTATATCAATCATGTGACACTTTCATCCTATGTACTGAGCATATATTCTTTGTATGCCACTTGCCTTTACGTTTTGCTTATGGTTTTTAATGTTCAGAGGCTGAAACGTGTAAATACTTCCGTGATGATTTATTTCTTTGGAGTTACACCAGAAAAGCTCTTCTGCATTCCAAGATTATTTACCTACCATTTCCTCTGATTCCGTTCATGACTTCTTAAATTACCCTTAACCATCTGGAATTCAATTTGATATGATGTAGAGAGCATGCTAGCTTTGAATCCTTTGATCTGGAAATACTGAAATGGGAAGATGAGTTACCGGAGGGGAGGGTTTCTCTCTTTTCTCTCGTATTCCTCTCCTCTTTCTCTTACAAGCATCTTTTTTCTGCCTGTGTTCTCTTTGCTCTGTCCTAACCACTGTCTATTAATGCCAAATCCATCTCTCTCTCTGTTTCTTAAGAGTTATTTTTCAGCACACCTTGGTCAGTCAACTTCACAAAACATCTCAAAATGCTAGTAGGGTTGACATAAACATGATAAGCTTGTACTAGGGTTATTTTTATGGTCTCAGTATATCATTTTAGACATCAAATTGTAGGTTTCGTCATTCTCCCTTTGCTTCTAATGGAAACAAAGATATTTAAGTGCCACTAAGACACTTAGCAATTAGAGCAATCAAGTGTTGGTGGTCATCATTTTTAGACAATAGTTAGAATAAACATAAATTCCACGTCTCTTATTTGTTACATGTTTCAGGGAAAATCTTGCTGACTTTTTCCACGAATTATAATTTTTTTTGAGGAATATGTGAGTATGGAGTCCTTTTACTTAAACATATGTTCCCAGCATTACAAGAATGTGATGGGAAGAAGACGTAGTTCAGACATAGGAAAAGGCTACTTTTCTTGTTATTTTGGTAAACCGTGGGCAAAGCGAAACTCCACAAATAAACATTCGGTTTCTGGTCTAAAATGTCACAGCTACTTCCAAGGGAGGATATTCAAATGCTGGGATCCTTGAGCAGCCAAGACTCAGAGTGTGATCTTGCATGAGAATCACAGGTCCGCAAATATCAACACGTGATCTGGCTTAATATATTCAGGCTCAAACTATCTTTAATATTATGTGGCTTTAAGAAGGGCTGCTGGAATGTCAAAGGCTTCCACCCACCCAAGCATCATTCAGATTTAGAAATGTGTGTAACTGCCCCTAAATAACCAAGTCACCTATAATTTTAGCAATTTCCATTTACATCCCTGGAGAGTGTTGTCATAAACACCTCGCAGGGCACTTTTGAGTCCTGAGTTCATACTATAAATAGCTGAGGTGGGGTCCAGTTCTTGGTTATAATTTTTGCACTGGAAACAGGAATGGAGTCCTTCCTTTTGTGTTCAGGGCTGACCCAGTTCAGGAGGAGGGGGAATGGGTTCTCATTGATGTGCCCCCAATTTTCCCTGTCAGTCTCCACTCTTCTATCCCTGGCCCTTCAACTGTTCCCGGCAATGCTGGACCCACCATTGGTGAGATTGCCAAGACCAGCCTTCTAGGCAGGGTGCCATGATGATATTTTCTGAACCCTGTTATAGTCAGGCACTCATGGAGAACAGAGACAATACTTAATGTCTTCTCCAAGGATGGAAAATCTAGTTTACCTTGAGGACCAGCTCTAGACCATAGCAGTGCTTATTTGGAATGTTGAGGAGTCTGAGGACATGTGTGAGTTCACACAGGTAAGGATCTAGACGTCGGAAGGCTAATCTAACCTGCAGGGATCCAGGATGGAGAAGAAGCAGCACAAATATTGCGATCTCTGCTCTAAATGGTTCTATATTCTCCCTCAGCCCAGATCTTTCCCTTCCAACATCAGAAGTGTTCTGTTTTGTGATTATTGGCTCATTCCCTGGGGACCTTGCTGTTTGCTTATTTTGCTGGGAGCTAATGGGAGACCCTTTCTGCTGCCAACTTTTTCCTTTGAGCAAGGAGCTTCTAAAGAGCTCACCATGACCAAAAAGCAACTCTGGTGGCATCATGGTAGAGATCTAACTGTACAGAATAAATTAGACATTATCATGGGATGTCCCTGGCAGTCCAACGGTTAAGACTCTGCACTCCCAATGCAGGGGGCGTGGGTTCGATCACTAGTCAGGGAACTAAGATCCCACATGCCCTGCAGCGTGGCAAAAATAAATAAATAAATAAATTAGACACTATCCAAGTTTGTGGTTTTTTAAAGAAAATTATTTTAAAACTAAAGTGTTACTTTTCCCAAGAGACGTCCATGAGGGTATAATATTTCAAACAATCAATCTCATCAACACAATGAATTAATTTTACCAAAGTATTGCCAAGTCCTAGATCTCAACGTCTTTGATTCTATCTTTAAATAGCATTTAAGGATAATATCTGCATGTATGCTCTGTTTCGTCAGATAGAAGGAAAAAATCTCTGATTTGACAGAATGTATGCAATTCTAGAAATCATCCTCTTCTGGCATCCTGTTGGCAATACCCGTTGGTACTGATGGACTGTAGGACTGCTCTCCATGTGCCTGGGTCTTTGGAACCATATTTCTCCTAAAGAGCGTTCAGTCCCAAATGGGAAGCGATTGCGTTTTGTGTCACTTACCGGCATTTTGGTGCAAGTTAACTAAAATAGGTTCTTTCCCGTTTGTGTGCATTCTGGGTTGCCTCTGAGCTGGAGTTATAGCTACAGAAATAGCTAACTTCCTCTAGAGAGAAAAAGGAATTTAGAACTAGGTGCCTCCTTTTCTTACCTTGGTTTGGATTCTGTTCATCTTATCTTGTAGATTTTAAGACCCTTAGCTCAAGTCACATTTCTTTGCTCTCATGGAGCTCAGGATACACAAGAATGTATTAGTAAAATGAGTACTAGGCATTGTGGAGTAACAGTGTTAGGGAATGTTGAAAGGAGTCTAATTATGAAATTTAGAGATGAGGAGTCAATGAAAACCCCACATCTACAGACGTAGAGCTATCTAGGGAGAATTTCAAGAGTCATTTGAGTTCTGGTTGGTTGGATAATTACCTTCATAGAGAAGTTCTGAGATGTGTTTATTGTTCAAGCTTCAAGAAGAGGATGATGATGCTTATCTCTTAGGGAGGGGAAAGCTCAGATGTTTGGGGATAATGCAGAAAGACCTTATCCCCAGTGGTGAAATAACGACCATCACTATTGGTCAGTTTCACGATAGAAGATCAAATCCAGTGGCAAGCAAGAGGATATATTGTGGCCCAGAGGAATGGCAGGATGGTTCAGTAGTAAGTAATCCAAACCTCAGCTTCACTCCATCTGCCTGTTCACTGGTTGGTTGAATCCCTGGAGGAGAGCAGAGCAAGGTGTATGGAGTGAAACCATGCTAGGAACTGGGGTCTGGACTGGGACCTGTGATATCTTGTCCTCCAGCGTCACCCTCCACCTGTCCCCACCGGCCAATTCTTTGAAGATATAGTATGTGGAAAATTGCAATTCATTCTTTATTCATTGACTCAATCAGTAGATTTTTACTGAGTCCCTTCCATGTGTTTGTGCTGTGTCGGACTCTGGAGATAATACAGTGGACAAGATCGACACGGTCTCTGCCATCATGGAGCTTGCAGCCCAGTGGATTCTACTGACAAATAATCACACAAAGAACTAAGCTAATTATGAGAATTTGTGAGAGGGACTGCATCTTGGAAGGCTCTCTTGAAGTTGTGACACTTAAGCAACTGTCTGAATGGTAAGAAAATCAATGTGCAACGTGCTGGGGGTGGGAGAGCCTGCAAAGGTGTTCTAGGTAGAGAGAATCACATTTTCAAAGACCCTGAACATGTGAGGAGCTACGTACAGGAGCTACATACAGGCAGGACTGGCTTCGCGGACATGAGACCTGTGCAGTCACTCAGAGCCTTGGGCTCAGGGCAGCTCATGCTTGGTTCAATGCTCTGCTGTTACCCTCTTGAAATTCTTAATAAGTTTTGAACAAGGAGCCCTGCATTTTCATTTTGCACTGAGTCCCTTAGAGTATGTAGGTGTTCCTAGCTGTGGAAGTTTGATCTTGATCCTACTTGTGATATGTAGCCATTGGAGGGCTTAATGCAAGGAGAGACATCCTCTCAATTCCTAAAACATGCTCTGGTTGTGATGTGAAGCGTGGAAGGAGGGATATGGCTACCGCCCTCTAAGACCTTATAGTACAGCAGGTACAGCAAAACCTGGCCAAGGGGTGTTCTTAAAAGTTACACATTATAGGAATATATTGAAGAAGATCCTGAGAATTGAGCAGAGGGTTATCAGGTGAAATTTCCAGGTTGGGAAAGGTATCATCTCTTACATGGGTCCTCCCAGTCTTCTTTTCTCTGAGCTAAATACCATCATTTTGCTTCTTCAACTCAAGCTCAATCTCTTTAATCAATTAAGAAGCTTAAAGATCTGAAAACCACTGTTTCCCATTTGAAGCTTCGCAATATTCTTGGGAATTGCCTCGTAGCTTTAGCTTAATGCTGGAGACTCACATAAAGTAGGGCTGCTTTCCCATCTTCCTCCCTATGACGCAGCGAGCTCAGATAACATCCAGATGGTTACGATGAGGTTTTTCAGTTGCCTGTCTGAATCTCTGCTAATCTAATTCCTTCGATGCCCTGGAGTACATCCCACAGACACTTGCTGTCTCTTCCACTTAAGGCGGCTGTGTTTCTGCTGTCAGTGAAGCTTCTGTTCTAGGCATTTCCCATAAAGACTATTTTATGACATTATTGCCAGCCACGTCATCATCTTCTTGTGCTGTTTTAGCTATCGGCGCTGTCCAATAGAACTTTCTGCAATGATGGAACTCTTCTACATCCTCTCTGTCCAAAATGGTAGCAACCTGCCACATGTGGCTATTCAACAGTGAAAATTAGCAGGGTTCCACATGAAAATTTAGGGCACTAAAGCTCAGGAAAGCTATTTGGTCGTTCAGTGTCACAGAATCACAATAGGGCAAATCCAGACAGAAACTCAGATCTTCTGACTCCCAGGGGTCTTTTTTCTATGCTATGAATCGGAGGTCTCAAAGAACCATTTATTTGCAAAGCTTTATAGAGCAGATATTCAATGTCGTGAGTATTGCGGGGGATGCCAAGAAATAAAATAGTTCCATTGGGTCAAAAAAGGGTGAGCAATGAGAAAAGAGAATCACTTGGTCGACCTCCAAGGACAAAGAAGAGAAAGGGAGGGTCCCAGTGTTTACCTCCAGAAGTCCAGAGGTGTTGCCATCTGTTGTACAAATGGGCCGTGTTCTGTGTCTGTGCTCAAGGCAAAGGGTCCTGAACCCTGCAGGTTCTTTAGTGCCTGACACACACAGGCTGCATGTGGTAAACCCCACTGCCTATGCCACTCCCTGGTCTTTGGGTTTGCAGAGACTGAGGCTACGTAACCTGCCCAAGCCCACACAGCCACTAAGAGTCCGAGTCCAGGTTGAAATCCAGATCCTTTCGGCCCGAGTGTTAATTAGGGTAGCAGTGGGTATGGATACTGCAAACTAAGTTTGTGCACTGACACTGGTGGTCCTGAGTGCCAGGCTGAGAAACTTAGATTTGACCTACTGGCAGCAAGAAGCCAGAGAAGCTTTTAATGAACTTCTCAGTGGAAGCTACCGAGGAAGTAGGAAGGATAGACTCATGGTGGCCAGAGCAGAAAGATGGAAGGGCTTCAAGGAAAACCACGTGTCGAGGTTTTTTCCCTTAGGGGCTCATTTCTCCCACACCCAGAAGATGTCCAGAGGGGCTGGGAACAATGGGGGCATTGGAACGTCAAGGAGAGAGACTGTTCTGGGAGTCAAGGAGGCGGGGGGTAGGGGGTACAGGCAGAGAATTTGCCTCCAGGAAAGTCAGAGGAGGTCCAGAATAGGGTAGTGGAGAGAGAACAGAGATGGGTCTAGGCAGTGTGGGGACCAGTGTAGCATCGTGTAAAGGGTCACAGAAGGTCGAAGATCAGAAAGAGACTTGAAGGGCATGAAGGAGATCACTGATAACTTTTAATAGTTCTCTTTGGGGAGAACAGTGTAACCAGATAACACAGGAATTTAAGGGAAACAGGGCTATGTTCCATGGGAAACAGGAGTTGACCAGCAGTGAGAGGAAGGGCAGAAATGCAACACCCAGAAAAACACAAGGCAGTCAATACAAGTTTCTTCGAGATAGCAAAAACTTGTTCATGTTTGCAAGTATAGGGAAAGAAGCCAGTGAAGAGAGTGAGAAATTAAACATATTGGAAGAATGAGACTGCATGTATTATCTTCTAAAGAGATGAATTACTTGATAACAATTTTAAAGTTACTGTAAGGTAAAACTTCTCTCAATATCCTTAAAAATATTTCAGCCATTCTTACTTATTGTTCCAGAAGCAGTATTTTAAAATTATCTGTAATCTCTACAGATTACAGATTTTTAAAAATCATGAAAGTACACACTCTGTGTGTCTAGTCAAGCATCCAGAAGAACAGTAGAAGTATATGAAAGTTAAAAGCTGGGAAGGAGCAGTGAACATTTCCTCACGCACTTTTTGCTTGCATTGAGCTTTTGAATTTTTCAAATTCTGTGGCATCATTTGGCTAGTTTTAAAACACTGTCTACCCCATAATGTCATCTATCTCTTCTTCTGATAATGGAAAAAAAATCATAAAGTGTCGGGAAAGAGTCAAATTCTTTGCTATTAAGTCATTTGTACCAAGTGTCCATCTCTTGAAGAATCTTCATAAATTGCCAAATATATAGTTAAGGTATTCCACACACACAAAGCACTGGACATCACTGAAATGGCTTTAAGTAATATTATCAGTGCCACCAAGTAATGCTTTAAAAAAACCCCAAACTCATTCATTCTTAAATTCAAATGCTCATTTGAGTGCCTTTTACCCAATACAATCTGTGTAGAGAATAAAATCTTATGCTTCCCGCAGATACTTTCACACCATGTGTTGAAAAAACATATGCCAAATGGACACCACTCGGTTGTAATTTACAATTTGAGCATCTTTCCTGCTTTATTGCATCACAACTAACACACACAGTGGTGATCCTGAGAAGACCGATGTTTATTTTCACAGCAACTCCTCCCCCCAGTGCCTACTTAGCTAGTGTTCCCTACGCACATTTTCCAATCCTCACCATGACTCACACAATAATTACTCACTAAAATAAATACCTCTTCTTCTGTACTGTAAGTTTCCAACAGAAAAAAGTGGCCAGCCTCTTCTTCTTTGAATATATGTCACTCATATTCTAAGTGAGTTCAAAAGTTGGTACATCAGTGGTTTGACCCAACCGCAAACCAAAAACAAACACAAGCCTTACCACCACCCCTCATGACGTTGTTCTTCCACATTATATGCTGTTAATACTCTGCGTCATAAATTCCATCACTCTGTATCAGTCAGGTTGGGCTAAGTTATGCTGCAGTAACAAATGGCCCCCAGATCTAGCCCAGCAAAGTTCATGTCCAGCACAGGACAGTTGAAGGCTCTGCTGCACATCATCCTCACTCTGGGATCCAGACTTCTGGAAAAGCCACTGTTGGAACATGGACAAGTTGTCATGGCAGCGGGGGAGAGAGAGCTCTGAAAGTTGTTTATCCACCCTCATTTCTCAGACTGACGCAGGTCACATGGCCCTGCCTGATTTCAAAGGCAGCCGAGAGATGCAGTGCTGTCAGGCACACGGAAGGCAGAGAACTGGAAATAGGTAGTGAATGGTCCTAATGATTTCCACATGCTCATTCGACTTCTTCTCTGAGCATAAATGTGTCAAAAGCTATGAAATTGGTTTTGCAAACTTTGGGAAAATATTTTGACTCAAACCTGTTTATGCTTTGGAGAAGCCTTTGAATGTTGGCTTTGAAGTTTTAGAATCCTTAGAGAAAAATATTCCATTGAAGACTGGAAAGCAATATTTTGAGGTTGTTTTAGAAAAAAAATACTCAGTGGGTTTATTTAGAAAAGGCCACTGTTGGAAAATGATGCAAAATCTTCATACTCCTATTTAACAAAGTTTCCGAACAGGACAAATCAATTTGGAGTAGAAAGAAAGAAATTCCTATGTACCGTGATATCCAATTAAAAAATTCATTTGTCAGACTTTTCATTCAACTCTCCAGTTGGAGTTGTTTGCGGGAAATCTACCTGCCTATCACTGTTCTAGCACATGTAGGTTCATAGTCTATATTTGAACTAGACTGAATTCCTCTTTCCTATTTATATTTATGATGTTATTTTGAGCTCTAGTATTTATATTACTATTTTCATTGCACTCTTATTCTTAACAAACCACTTTTGAGCCATTGATTCTTTTCTGTGAACTGGGGCTTTAAAACAACAGAGTGACAACACCAAAAAATGACAAATTTTAAAAAAAGGATAATTTAAAAAGAAAATAAAACTAAGTGCTTAAATGAATTCGATACATGTCCTTGTACAGGATGGATATATATTCAGTAAAAGTTGGCTTGTGAAAACAGTATAAGCAAAACTCAGTATCCCTAGGGACAGGTAATGTAGAAAACCTTCCGTCTTTGGTTTTCAGGAAATGGGAATAATCTGAAAAGTTCAAAGTGTGTGATTCCCCAGAGAATGTGATCCCCCCATTCTATCAGACAATGTTCCTCTAAATACCCTCAACCAATTATGGGGTTTATTTTTTTCCCTTTATTGCAAGAGATGCCCCAATTATTTAATTGATCCCCCTTTAACCTTCTGACTAATTGCCATGGTGCAAATAGAGGTTTAGAAGGACATTCTCTCCTCCTGCTGTTTGATTATAAACACAGGTCTCACTAAGCAACAGAGTGGCATTTTCATTTGCATGCTTCCTTTTTAATGGGATATTGGGTCTACCAATTCAGAGCCCAACATCCCAGTGCAAAGTGCGGGAAATTAGAAGAGGGTTTTCAAGTTTGGGACAAGACGGGGGTCTCTTATTTCCTGGCTCTTACCCCAGAATTGAAATCTGGGGACCACATTCTCAGATGGCAATGGAGAGAGAGAGATCGGGCCCCAAGAGAATTCCTGACTCAGCTACTGACTGTCGCACAAGAGTGAGGATAACTAGCTGGCTTTACGTCGCTAGTAATACCAAAAAGAGTGTCGGGCCCTTGAGCAGGGGCTTGAACCTAGTGGCCCCAGTGCTGTGATGATTTTCACGGTGCAGTGAGTCAGTGATCCCCAGTCTTTCCTGGGGAAGGGCCCTGGAAGGGGGTAGAGAAAGGCCAGCCATGCTCCCTTCAAAAGTGTTCCATAAGGAGGGGAGAGAAAGTCCATTCTTCTGTGAAACAAAATATGAAAAGGTGGAAGAAGATGTTCCTTCTCTCAGGCACTAGTGTTCATTGGCTGCGATGGTTTGAATGTGTGTCCCCCTAAAATTCATGGGTTGAAACCTACCCCGCCACACACACCAGGTGATGGTACTAGGAGGCAGGGCCTTTGGGAGGTGGAGCCCTCATGAATGGGATTCTTGTCTTTATGAAAGTGGCCCTAGAGGGCTCCCCTGCCCTTCCACCATGTGAGGACACAGCAAAAGGATGGCCGTGTGTGAACCAGGAAGCGGGCTCTCACCAGACACCAGATCTGCTCGCACCTTGATCTTGGACTTCCAGCCTCTAAAACTGTGAGAAATAAATTTCTGTTGTACATAAGCTCCCCAGTCTGCAGTATTTTGTTATACCAGCCTGAACGGACTAAGACATTGACTCAGAAGATAATGGTAGCAATAAAGAACTTGAACGTGGTGTCAAGGCTCACATAGAAGGGGTGGTAACTCTATCCAGTTAAACTTGTGTGGGACCCTCAAAGGTCAGGTGATGCAGGGGGCACTTCACAGTGAAGGGAAGAGGAGACAGGTCTGCCCTCGTGCTTGCAGGGTCATGGGGGGCCGTTCTTGGAAGACAAGGTAGGATAAGCGCCATTCAAGAAACATGAAAGAAGTGGTGTAAGGAGGTAAGGATGGAGGTGGGGGCTCTTTTTAGGATCTGGAAAAGCTTAATACAGGGAGTGAGATTTAAAGTGGGAGACAGATGAAAAGATGCTCAGCATCACTAATCATTAGAGAAATGCAAATCCAAACTACAATGAGGTATCACCTCACACCGGTCAGAATGGCCATCATCAAAAAATCTGCAAACAATAAATGCTGGAGAGGGTGTGGAGAAAAGGGAACCCTCCTACACTGTTGGTGGGAATGTAAATTGGTGCAGCCACTATGGAGAACAGTATGGAGGTTCCTTTAAAAGCTAAAAATAGAGCTACCTATGATCCAGCAATCCCACTCCTGGGCATGTATCCAGAAAAAAACAGAATTCGAAAGGATGCACGCACCCTGATGTTCATTGCAACGCTATTTACAATAGCCGCATCATGGAAGCAACCTAACTGTCCACTGACGGAGGAATGGATAAAGAAGATGTGGTACATGTACACAATGGAATATTACTCAGCCATAAAAAGGAATGAAATAGTGCCATTTGCAGAGACGTGGATGGACCTAGAGATTGTCATACAGAGTGAGGTAAGTCAGAAAGAGAAAAACAAATATCGTATAATATCGCTTATATGTGGAATCTAGAAAAATGGTACAGATGAAACTTATTTGCAAAGCAGAAATAGAGTCACAGATGTAGAGGACAAACTTATGGTTACCAAGGGGGCAAGGGAGAGTGGGATAAATTGGAAGATTGGGATTGACATATACACACTACTATATATAAAATAGGTAACTAATAAGGACCTACTTAGCACCAGAGAACTCTGCTCAATACTCTGTAATAACCTATATGGGGAAAGAATCTAAAAAAGAGTGGATATATGTATATGTGTAACTGAACCACTTTGCTGTACACCTGAAACTAACCCAACATTGTAAATCAGCTCTAATCCAATAAAATTTAAAAAGAAAGAAAAAAAGAAAGGAAAGGAAAGAAAGGAAGGAAGAAAGAAAGGAAGAAACCCAGAAAATCCAAGTCTGCTCTTTTTTGGGGGGGAAGGGAGTTCAGGCGTGATGCTCCAATTCTCTCCTCTCAAATTTGTCTTCCCTTTGAAGAATCCCTCATGAATCGCCAAGGCTCCACCACACTGTTCTCTGTAGCGATGTGTTATGTGTGTCCCCCTAAAATTCCTGTGTTCAAGTTCTAAACCTCAGTACTTCATAATGTGACATATTTAGAGACAGGATCCTTAAAGAGGTAAGTTAAAATGAGGTCGTGTGGGTGGGCCTTAATCCAATAGGACTGGGGTCCTTACAAGAGGAGGGTACTTAGACACAGACCCACACAGAGGGAAAGCCAGGTGAAGACACCCGGAGAAGTCTTCTCTGGGCAATTTGTTGGGGCCACCCTGGCTAACTAATACAGTGGGAGTGGAAAGTGACTTCCTTTGATGTCTTAGAGCCCCGCTGAGAGGAGGCATTTAAGGCAGGCTTCTGTCAAGTTTGGGAGACAGCAAAAAGGAACCAAACTCCCAAACTAAGGTAAAACTAGGTCATCAAGCTTGTTAAGAAATGGCTTGCTTTTAAAGATGCTAACGAGTCGTCCCATTCACAAAAGGATCTGTCCAGGGACTGATGATGCCTTTGGGTCCTACTGCCATCTCCTGCCTCCAGAGGGGGATCCCCAACAGCACAGCTCTGTCATTTTGTCCCGGAGCCATGTGGTCACAGGTGCTGAGAGCAGGGTTAGGACTCAGACCACAAGTGGCCTGAGGCTGGAGTTCGTGGCCAAGAAAAGAGCAATAGAACCTGGCGTCACAACCCCGGGGCTTGTCTACAAGCTGGCCTGGACGTCCCGCATATCTGGCCGTGGTGTCCGCGCGCATGCGCTGGGAGGGCTGTGTAATGAACAAAGTGTTTATAAGCATCTGATGAAAGCTGTGTTCCCACACCCCCGAGAGGGCCGCAGAGCAGGCAGCTGCATCCCTGCCGTGCACAGCAGGGGCGATGCTCTCCTCTCACTCGAGAGAAACGAAATAGGAACATTCTCTGGCAAAGACAAACCCCTCCAGCGTGCTCCAGGAAAATAGCTCTGAACATAAGATCTGCCAGGTCTGGATAAACATAGCTCAGTCCCTCAGATGTTTTGACCATGAGTGAATGTTCATACCACACAGCCTTTCATCAGAGGCCTCCAAATAGTTCACATAAAATCCTGAGCCTGTTCCAGGCAGCGGCTCGTCAAGAGTTACCAGATCCGCCATTAGAGCCACCCAACGCCGTGAAGTATTTATCCTTGGAGATAATGTGAACCCGGAGAAAGTTGAAGCTTGAGATCAAGCTGGTGGCAGAAGAGTCCAACTCCAATGGACTTAGAAGTTTCTTTATACTTGGAACCCCATTTTCCTCATGTTTAAAATGGGAATAATAATAATAGTGTGTCTTCACATATATGCTCTAAGTTTGTTTTTTATAACGTGTTTTAAAAAAATATTTATTTTATTTATTTATTTTTGGCTGCATTGGGTCTTTGTTGCTGTGCAACGCTTTCTCTGGTTGTGGCGAGCGGGGACTACTCTTGGCTGTGGTGTGCAGGCGTCTCATTGCAGTGGCTTCTCTTATTTGTGGCTCACGGGCTCTAGGGCGGGCGGGCTCAGTAGTTGTGGTGCACGGGCTTAGCTGCTCTGCGGCATGTGGGATCTTCCCGGACCGGGGCACGAACCCGTGTCCGCTGCATTGACAGGCGGATTCTTAACCACTGTGCCACCAGGGAAGCCCACATGCTCTCAGTTTTTAATCAGATTAAAAAGCAAAGAGGGTTCCTACTTTATTGTAGGAAAGCTCTCCAAGTTCCTATACACGTTAGCATTCAGGAAGCATCCTAGAGAATGATGGTGAGATGATAAAGACCTTCAAAGAAGCGCTTATCACTGCCCTAGGCATTCTTGTGACATCCTATGATTCTACTGTACCAAATTCTATTTTCCTTAAACCTGTCTTGAAGTCCAAGTGACAGAATGGATAGTCGATGAATCATTAGGTTGGAAATTTAAAATGCTTGAAGTAACATAAATAAATGAGTTGTAAAACAATGCAAAGCAATATTTAACAAAGTGTGGTGCATATATAAACATGGGTCCCCATGTTCATGTGCAGGCTTTCTAGTAATACATGGAAGTTTGGAGATTTGTGTGTTTCTCCAACAACCCTTTCATGCATGCATTCAACAAATATTAATAAAGTGCCTGTGTTATACCAGGGACTGTAGTTAGCCATAGGAATCAGAAAATGGTAAGACAAGTCCCAGCCTTCCAAGCCTTATAGCCTAGAAGGAAGACTCCACTAAGGAGATAAATAAATGCAATGAAGTACAATTAGATTCTCAACAAATGGACTTGGTATTCATGGTGTCAGCAGTCTCTTGAGTACTTACCTAGGTCTATGCCATACATTGATTTTTTAAAAGACTATTTTTAAAGAGAAGTTTTAGGTTTATAGCAAAAATTGAGAGAAAGGTACAGGGATTTCCCATAGAGCCTCTGCCCCACACATACACAGCCTCCCCCATTATCAACGTACCTCACCAGAGTGGTACAGTTTTTACAATTGATGAATCTACACTGACACAGCATCATCATCCAGAGCCCATGGTTTACCTTAGGGTTCACTTGGTGTTGTACATGCTATGGGTTTGGACAAATGTATAATGACGTCTACCCACCATTATATCATACAGAGTATTTTCACTGCCCTAAAAATCTTCTGTGCTTTGCTTATTCATTCCTAACTGCTCCCCAAATTCCTGGCAACCACTGATCTTTTTACTGACTCCATAGTTTTGCATTTTCCAGAATGTCATAGGGTTGAAGTCAAACAGTATGTAGACTTTTCAGATTGGCTTCTTTCACTAAGTCATATACATTTAAATTTCCTCCACATCATTTCATGGCTGGATAGCTCATTGTGTGTGTTCAATAATATTCCATTGTTGGGATGAACCATAGTTTATTCACACATGCAGTGATTTTAATTTTGCTGGGTGCAGTATGACCTGGTTGGCTGAGGGCACAGTGTGAAGTGTATGGGCAAGAACAAGTCGCCAAATTAATGAGGACACCAGCTGACTTCCCACCAACAGATGCTGGCTTCCGGGGGTGTGATGGGGGGACAGGCACAGTTACCTTCGCAGTGTCATAAAAACTATCTCAGTATAGTGAGAAACAACCTTGAGAGAAATCCAGTTGCTAGTGACAATGATGGAAAAGAGGAGGAATGAAAGACCTCCAAGGACACGACTGTTCTTGTCCAGAAAACAGAGCATTTAGAGAGAATACGGGTGCTTTACTGGTGGGCCCCGATGCAGGAACTCATGAAGTGCTCAGAATGTATTCCTCACAAATAGAAAGGCTCTATTCTATACAAAGTGTGTAGTGGTAGAGGGAAATTGTCAGGTGAAGCTTCACGAAGGGAGTGATCTTGGGGCAGATTCTTGGAAGATAAGTCATGTACTGACCATGTGACTAAGATCAAACGATGAGAAAGACCCTCGCCTGTTTGGAAAATACTGGTCAAAAACCAAACAAAGGGACTTCTGTTGCTGGCCAAGGAGGGTGATAGGGATTTAACCGCTGACCAGAAACAAACAAAAGTGATCATGGCAAGAAAAGGTCATAAGCTGGTTGTTTGCCCTTGAAATACCGTTTCCAACAGCATCACTTTTAAGTGGTAGTTTCATTCCTGGCTAACCCACAAAAGCTTGTTTCCTCCACATGACGGAATTTCAACTACATTCTCTGTTAAGAAGGTTTTGTGGCCTGGTTTGAAGACATAGTCCCCACTTTATACATTGTTTTCCTGGAGGAGATTTTGGGAGACAAGAGCAAGGAAACTATGTTTATTCAAAAAGTCCTTTTAGGGGCTTCCCTGGTGGCGCAGTGGTTGAGAGTCCGCCTGCTGATGCAGGGGACACGGGTTCAGGCCCCAGTCCGGGAAGATCCCACATGCCGCGGAGCGGCTGGGCCCGTGAGCCATGGCCGCTGAGCCTGCGCGTCCGGAGCCTGTGCTCCGCAATGGGAGAGGCCACAGCAGTGAGAAACCCGCGTACCGCAAAAAAAAAAAAAAAAAAAGCCCTTTTACCTGCTGAAATGGAAATGGACAGGTGTGGATGACAGGTCTGGCCTCTGGGAATAGTTAGCATCTTTTGGTCAGTGGATGAAGGTCTTGTCTAAGCACTTGAGGGCTCGCTCCTCCGTGGGGAGGGCTGTCCGAGGCTCTGGGCTGCCCTGAAAGGGTAACTGGGGAATTCTTATGGACCCAGAGCCTCTCCAGCTTGATACAGTTCCTTTTAACCCAGGTAATGTAATGAGTGAAAGGAGTGGTGTGAGATGATAAATGGCAAATAAATGTCAATGTTCAGCAGGTAATAGGGTCTGTGGATATTTAGCAAAACAGAGAACACATATTCCTGTGTGGCAGAGAAAATACTCACCAGGTATTCTGTCAGCTCTTACATTGCCCTGTCTCCCTTGTAGCTGAGTTGGGTCCACCTGATAAATTTTGGTCAAGGGATTCTGAAGCAAAATGTCAAGCTGAGTGGTCAACAGCCACCCAAACAGCTCCAACCAAACAAGCTCCACCAAACAGGCTCCAAACAGCACTGGGTACTGAGCATGGGCTCTGCAGCCAGATGCCAGGTTTGAATCTGGCCTCTGCCATTTCTTCACGGGGTGTCTTGAGAAAGTCACTCAGTGTCTTACTGTGTCTTGGTTTCCCCGTTGTAAAAAAGAGGCTGATGGGGTGCCTGTTTCCAAAGACTGTTGTAAAGATAAAATGATCTGATTCACACAAAATGTTCAGAATGATGCCTCACACACAGGATGCACCAAGTAAATATGAGCTATTCTTTTTTTTTTTTTTTTGCGGTACGCGGGCCTCTCACTGTTGTGGCCTCTCCCATTGCGGAGCACAGGCTCCGGACGCGCAGGCTCAGCGGCCATGGCCCACGGGCCCAGCCGCTCCGCGGCATGTGGGATCTTCCCGGACCGGGGCCCGAACCCGTGTCCCCCTCATCGGCAGGTGGACTCCCAACCACTGTGCCACCACGGAAGCCCAAATATGAGCTATTCTTGTTGTTATTACATTGGTCAGTGACTTGTGGATGACTTTCCTCTAGTGAGCTGAGGTAGCTGTGTGCAGCCAGCTGGGATGAGCTAGTCTGATGTGACTTCACTTTCTTTCCTCAGGGAGTTTGCCCAATTCTCATTTTCCCTAGCTAGAAGATGGGAGGAGATAATTTAATAATAATAATAATAATAATAATAAATGTGATCTGGTGACTATTCTATTTATTGTCATGGCAAGTAGCCCAGTGGATACTCTCCATGGTCCTCAGGATACATTGCTCAACACAGATGCCTGGAGTGGGGTCCCATCTGGCTGAAGAGGGGCCTCTAGAAGCGGGGAGAGAGGTCTCAGCAGGCATTTTCCTCAGCTGACCGTGGGGAGGCAGAGACCCTGGCCCAGGTTGGTGGGACAGCGTGTTGCGACCCATGCAGGGGCCAGCAGAGCATAGCAGTGACCAGCTCCCATGCCTTGAAGCCTCCAGAAGCATGTCAAACAGGTCGCAGCCAAAGCCAGCGGGTCCTCAGGGCTTGCCTGCAGGGGGCCATGTGGAAGGAGGCACAGGGCTGGGGGAGAGCAGGTCCCGGATGCAGAGCTCACGCAAGGATGGAGGGCTGATGAGATTGGCTCAATCCAGCCAGAAGCAAGATCCATTCCCCACACCCCACCCTACCCGAGCCTTCTTCCTCTGAATGCTTAGGGCTTGGAGCAGGAACGATCTTCTCAGACATCTCCAGGCTTAGTCCTGGCCTGAGGGGCAGCGGCCTCTGTCATGCAGGCTTCAGAGTCGGATCATGGGGGCACCCAGGAAGGGGGCTGTCTGGGGAGGCCGGGAAATCATGCTCTTCGGTCCCCATCACCACCGTGTCAGCGGAGGATTGTGGGAATCTCCTCTGTCTCACACGCACGCACACACACACATGCACACACACACACACCAAATATACACACACGCCCCTGCTTTGCCTGGCAAGACTGAACACAGCTTGTGTAACACTGCAGCCCACACTAGGACTTACCTCGATTTGGGTTCCACAGGAGAAGGCAGCTGGAAGGAAGCCAGGGACCTCCTGACACCATATGACAATCTGGCTGGATGCTGGAGCATCCGGGGTCATTAGAAATGACCCACACCTGAGCCCCCTCCCAGGCCACCGCGTCCACGGCTCTGGGCCCGGGCAAGGATATTCCCAGGCTCTTGGGTGATTCTAAGGAACAGCCGAGGCTGAGATCTGAGATCTGAAAAGAGGCTAAATTGTTTTACTGGGCCTGGAAAGATGCTGGCTGGGGGTAGGACAGGGGGGAAGGCCAGCAGGCCACCTCCTGACTGCGGAGGCCAACAGAACACAAAGCATCTGTGGCAGAGAGGGACGTCCCTGCATGCATGGGCGCTCCAGATGGGGGACCCTTGACATAAGATGGGGAGAAACTGCCAGAACTCCAGGAAACTCATTCAATGAAACCAAGTCCCCTTGCCTTGAAGCTTCCACCCAGGAGGACTTGCTAGAGATGGAGGATGCTTTCCGAGCTTGAAGGGGGACAAGCTGCAAAGAGCCCGAGGAACCCCTGCTTTCATTTGTCTACCTCTCCGCAGCTCTTCAATTGTCCACCTCTCCGCAGCTCTTCAATTGTCCTTCCAGCCTGTCCTGCCTGGCAGGTTAGAATGTTCTCAACAGAGCTTTGCTTATTTGAATTATCTCATGAAGGTCAACATTTAATCACGACTGGATTAAAGGCCCATGGAAGACAGAGCTGAAAGAACCCATTTCTTGGAGCTGTGTTCCAGTACCTGCCCATGTGGTAGGGCACAGAGGGGTCTAGACAGACAGGGCAGGTAGCAGGGCCCTTCTGCCGTTGGGGGCTGGGACTGTGGACCTGATTTGGTTCCCTGCAGAGATGCTGTGAAGAGATGACCTGTGCAATGTCTGAGCCCCTTAAAATGATGTTGATAAGGGATGAAACCTACCTGCACACACGTGTTATGCACACAGTGTATTTCATCTTTGCAGACTCCACTGGGAGGGGAGGGGGATGGGACTGAGGACTGGGGGACCTCTTTGTTCTCACACAGGCTGCCACTTGCGGTGAGAATGGGCACACCCAAAGCTCCTCTCCTGGCTGAGTGCAGACTCTCCACACCCCCCAGGGCCTCTTGGGATCATTGTGTTTACTCTCAAATACGCAAAGCTAGGCGCTGTCTCTTTAAATAGTAGAGGCTGAGAGGCTCTCAGGCCACCGTGACATATCCCAGCATTGGACCAGCCCCTG